>NW_027464641.1:172500-788750 GCF_043290135.1 Rhipicephalus microplus | reverse complement strand
CGCATGAAACCGTCGTAATCTTGTAGAAAACATTGTAAAGTTGCGAGTAAAACGTTTTCTAACGATATAAGTGCGAAGGTTAGGTTAGGTTAGGTTAGTTTAAGCTAGGTAGCGTCGTGAAACTACCAAAAACGACGTCATCTAACGAGATAGTGTTGTTTTATTGCGAGTACGAAACTGCGATAGGTGAAATATTGGGAAAGCACACAAAATGGCATGAACTAGCCAGATACTGCGTCTTGTGCCGTTACAAGTGAGAAACTGCTTTATTGTGATATTCTCGTTAAAGCGCATGCAAGTATCGTGAAGCCTTAAAGAACGATGTCATTTAGCGAGATACAGCGTTCTGTACTGTAATAAGTTGGTGAGAAACTGTGAGGTCAAGCAAATATCGTAATTGTGAACGAAACAGTGTAATTGAGCGTATTTAGATACAAGTGCGAATGTTAGGTTAGGTTGAGATATCAACCGTCGTAAAACCGCATTAAACAATGTCACTTAGTGAGATGTAGTGTTTTTCAACATTACAAGTCGGGAACTACGATATCTAATGTGAAAGCGCATGAAACCGCCGTAATCTTGTAGAAAACATTGTAAAGTTGCGAGTAAAACGTTTTCTAACGATAGAAGTGCGAAGGTTAGCTTGAGTTATGTTAGTTTAAGCTATGTAGCGTCGTGAGACCACCAAAAAGGACGTCATCTAACGAGATAGTGTTGTTTTATTGCATGTACGTAACTGCAATAGGTGAAATGTTGTGAAAGTACACAAAACGGCTTGAACAAGCCAGATACTGCGTGTTGTACCGTTACAAGTGCGAAACTGCTATAATGTGATATTCTTGTTAAAGCGCATGCAAGCATCGTGAAACCTTAAAGAACGATGTCCTTTAGCGAGATACAGCGTTCTGTACTGCAATAAGTTGGTGAAAAACTGTGAGGTTATGCAAATATCCTAATTGTGAACGAAACAGTGTAATAGAGCGTTTTTCAATACAAGTACGAATGTTAGGTTAGGTTAAGATATGAACCGTCGTAAAACCGCATTAAACAATGTCACTTAGTGAGATGCAGTGTTTTTCACCATTACAAGTCGGGAACTGCGATATCTAATGTGAAAGCGCTTGCAAACGTCGTTAGGTTAGGTTAGGTTAGGTTAGGTTAGGTTACGTTAGGTTAGGTTATGTTAGGTTAGGTTGGGTTAGGTTAGGTTAGGTTAGGTTAGGTTAAGATATGAACCGCGCTAAAACCGCATTAAACAATGTCACTTGGTGAGATGCAGTGTTTTTCACCTTTACAAGTTGGGAACTGCGATATCTAATGTGAAAGCGCTTGAAACCGTCGTAATGTTGTAGAAAGCAATGTAAAGTAGCGAGTAAAACGTTTTCTCACGATAGAAGTGCGAAGGTTATGTTAGGTTGAGTTATGTTAGTTTAAGCTAGGTAGCGTCGTGAAACCACCAAAAACGACGTCATCTAACGAGATAGTGTTGTTTTATTGCGAGTACGAAACTGCGATAGGTAAAATGTTGTGAAAGCACACAAAACGGCATGAACAAGCCAAATACTGCGTGTTGTACCGTTACAAGTGCGAAACTGCTATGTTGTGACATTCTCGGTAAAGCGCATGCAAGTATCGTGAAACCTTAAAGAACGATGTCATTTAGCGAGATACAACGTTCTGTACTGCAATAAGTTGGTGAAAAACTGTGAGGTTATGCAAATATCGTAATTGTGAACAAAACAGTGTAATAAAGTGTTTTTAGATACAAGTGCGAATGTTAGGTTAGGTTAAGATATGAACCGTCGTAAAACCGCATTAAACAATGTCAATTAGTGAGATGCAGTGTTTTTCACCATTAAAAGTCGGGAACTGCGATATCTAATGTGAAAGCGCTTGCAAACGTCGTTAGGTTAGGTTATGTTAGGTTAGGTTAGGTTAGGTTACGTTAGGTTAGGTTTGGTTAGGTTAGGTTAGGTTAGGTTAGGTTAGGTTAGGTTGGGTTAGGTTAGGTTAGGTTATGTTAGGTTAAGGTATGAACCGTCGTAAAACCGCAATAAACAATGTCACTTAGTGAGATGCAGTGTTTTTCACCTTTACAAGTTGGGAACTGCGATATCTAATGTGAAAGCGCTTGAAACCGTCGTAATGTTGTAGAAAGCAATGTAAAGTAGCGAGTAAAACGTTTTCTAACGATAGAAGTGCGAAGGTTATGTTAGGTTATGTTATTTTAAGCTAGGTAGCGTCGTGAAACCACCAAAAACGACGTCATCTAACGAGATAGTGTTGTTTTATTGCGTGTACGAAACTGCGAAAGGTAAAATGTTGTGAAAGCACACAAAACGGCATGAACAAGCCAAATACTGCGTGTTGTACCGTTACAAGTGCGAAACTGCTATGTTTTGACATTCTCGGTAAAGCGCATGCAAGTATCGTGAAACCTTAAAGAACGATGTCATTTAGCGAGATACAGCGTTCTGTACTGTAATAAGTTGGTGAGAAACTGTGAGGTCAAGCAAATATCGTAATTGTGAACGAAACAGTGTAATTGAGCGTCTTTAGATACAAGTGCGAATGTTAGGTTAGGTTGACATATCAACCGTCGTAAAACCGCATTAAACAATGTCACTTAGTGAGATGTAGTGTTTTTCAACATTACAAGTCGGGAACTACGATATCTAATGTGAAAGCGCATGAAACCGTCGTAATCTTGTAGAAAACATTGTAAAGTTGCGAGTAAAACGTTTTCTAACGATAGAAGTGCGAAGGTTAGGTTAGGTTAGGTTAGTTTAAGCTAGGTAGCGTCGTGAAACTACCAAAAACGACGTCATCTAACGATATAGTGTTGTTTTATAGCGAGTATTAAACTGCGATAGGTGAAATGTTGTGAAAGCACACAAAACGGCATGAACAAGCCAAATACTGCGTGTTCTACCGTTACAAGTGCGAAACTGCTATATTGTGATATTCTCGTTAAAGCGCATGCAAGCATCGTGAAACCTTAAAGAAATATGTCATTTAGCGAGATACAACGTTCTGTACTGCAATAAGTTGGTGAAAAACTGTGAGGTTATGCAAACATCGTAATTGTGAACAAAACAGTGTAATAAAGCGTTTTTAGATACAAGTGCGAATGTTAGGTTAGGTTAAGATATGAACCGTCGTAAAACCGCATTAAACAATGTCAATTAGTGAGATGCAGTGTTTTTCACCATTAAAAGTCGGGAACTGCGATATCTAATGTGAAAGCGCTTGCAACCGTCGTTAGGTTAGGTTAGGTTAGGTTTTGTTAGGTTAGGTTAGGTTAGGTTAGATTAGGTTAGGTTGGGTTGAGTTGGGTTAGGTTAGGTTAGGTTAGGTTAGGTTGGGTTAGGTTAGGTTAGGTTAGGTTAGGTTACGTTAGGTTAGGTTAGGTTAGGTTAGGTTACGTTAGGTTAGGTTAGGTTAGGTAAGGATAATTTGGTTAGGTTAGGTAAGGTTAGGTTAGGTTAGGTTGGGTTGGGTGTTGTTGGGTTGGGTGTTGTTGGGTTGGGTTGGGTTGGGTTAGGCTGGGTTAGGTTAGGTTAGGTTACGTTAGGTTAGGTTAGGTTACGTTAGGTTATGTTAGGTTAGGTTAGGTTACGTTAGGTTAGGTTAGGTCAGGTAAGGTTAGGTTACGTTAGAATAGGTTAGGTTAGGTTAGGTTACGTTAGGTTAGGTTAAGTTAGGTTAGGTTAGGTTTGGTTAGGTTTGGTTTGGTTAGCTTAGGTTAGGTTAGGTTGGGTTGGGTTGGGTTAGGTTAGGTTAGGTTAGGTTAGGTTGGGTTAGGTTAGTTTAGGTTAGGTTAGGTTAGGTTAGGTTGGGTTGGGTTGGGTTAGGTTAGGTTAGGTTAGGTTTGGTAAGGTTAGGTTAGGTTAGGTTACGTTAGGTTAAGGTATGAACCGTCGTAAAACCGCATTAAACAATGTCACTTAGTGAGATGCAGTGTTTTTCACCTTTACAAGTTGGGAACTGTGATATCTAATGTGAAAGCGCTTGAAACCGTCGTAATGTTGTAGAAAGCAATGTAAAGTAGCGAGTAAAACGTTTTCTAACGATAGAAGTGCGAAGGTTATGTTAGGTTGAGTTATGTTAGTTTAAGCTAGGTAGCGTCGTGAAACTACCAAAAACAACGTCATCTAACGAGATAGTGTTGTTTTATTGCGAGTACGAAACTGCGATAGGTGAAATGTTGTGAAAGCACACAAAACGGCATGAACAAGCCAAATACTGCGTGTTGTACCGTTACAAGTGCGAAACTGCTATGTTGTGATATTCTCGTTAAAGCGCATGCAAGCATCGTGAAACCTTAAAGAACGACGTCATTTAGCGAGATACAGCGTTCTGTACTGCAATAAGTTGGTGAAAAACTGTGAGGTTATGCAAATATCCTAATTGTGAACGAAACAGTGTAATAGAGCGTTTTTTAATGCAAGTGCGAATGTTAGGTTAGGTTAAGATATGAACCGTCGTAAAACCGCATTAAACAATGTCACTTAGTGAGATGCAGTGTTTTTCACCATTACAAGTCGGGAACTGCGATATCTAAAGTGAAAGCGCTTGCAAACGTCGTTAGGTTAGGTTAGGTTAGGTTAGGTTAGGTTAGGTTACGTTAGGTTAGGTTAGGTTAGGTTTGGTTAGGTTAGGTTAGGTTAGGTTAGGGATGTTAGGTAAGGTTTGGTTAGGTTAGGTTAGGTTAGGTTAGGTTGGGTTAGGTAAGGTTAGGTTAGGTTAAGATATGAACCGCGCTAAAACCGCATTAAACAATGTCACTTAGTGATATGCTCTGTTTTTCACCATTAAAAGTCGGGAACTGCGATATCTAATGTGAAAGCGCATGAAACCGTCGTAATCTTGTAGAAAACATTGTAAAGTAGCGAATAAAACGTTTTCTAACGATAGAAGTGCGAAGGTTCGGTTAGTTTGAGCTAGGTAGCGTCGTGAAGCCACCAAAAACGATGTCATCAAACGAGATAGTGTTGTTTTATTGCGAGTACGAAACTGCGATAGGTGAAATATTGGGAAAGCACACAAAATGGCATGAACTAGCCAGATACTGCGTCTTGTGCCGTTACAAGTGCGAAACTGCTTTATTGTGATATTCTCGTTAAAGCGCATGCAAGTATCGTGAAACCTTAAAGAACGATGTCATTTAGCGAGATACAGCGTTCTGTACTGTAATAAGTTGGTGAGAAACTGTGAGGTCAAGCAAATATCGTAATTGTGAACGAAACAGTGTAATTGAGCGTATTAAGATACAAGTGCGAATGTTAGGTTAGGTTGAGATATCAACCGTCGTAAAACCGCATTAAACAATGTCACTTAGTGAGATGTAGTGTTTTTCAACATTACAAGTCGGGAACTACGATATCTAATGTGAAAGCGCATGAAACCGTCGTAATCTTGTAGAAAACATTGTAAAGTTGCGAGTAAAACGTTTTCTAACGATAGAAGTGCGAAGGTTAGCTTGAGTTATGTTAGTTTAAGCTATGTAGCGTCGTGAGACCACCAAAAAGGACGTCATCTAACGAGATAGTGTTGTTTTATTGCATGTACGAAACTGCAATAGGTGAAATGTTGTGAAAGTACACAAAACGGCTTGAACAAGCCAGATACTGCGTGTTGTACCGTTACAAGTGCGAAACTGCTATAATGTGATATTCTCGTTAAAGCGCATGCAAGCATCGTGAAACCTTAAAGAACGATGTCATTTAGCGAGATACAGCGTTCTGTACTGCAATAAGTTGGTGAAAAACTGTGAGGTTATGCAAATATTGTAATTGTGAACGAAACAGTGTAATAGAGCGTTTTTCAATACAAGTACGAATGTTAGGTTAGGTTAAGATATGAACCGTCGTAAAACCGCATTAAACAATGTCACTTAGTGAGATGCAGTGTTTTTCACCATTACAAGTCGGGAACTGCGATATCTAATGTGAAAGCGCTTGCAAACGTCGTTAGGTTAGGTTAGGTTAGGTTAGGTTAGGTTAGGTTAGGTTACATTAGTTAGGTTTGGTTAGGTTAGGTTAGGTTATGTTAGGTTAGGTTGGGTTAGGTTAGGTTAGGTTACGTTAGGTTAAGGTATGAACCGTCGTAAAACCGCAATAAACAATGTCACTTAGTGAGATGCACTGTTTTTCACCTTTACAAGTTGGGAACTGCGATATCTAATGTGAGAGCGCTTGAAACCGTCGTAATGTTGTAGAAAGCAATGTAAAGTAGCGAGTAAAACGTTTTCTAACGATAGAAGTGCGAAGGTTAGGTTAGGTTAGGTTAGTTTAAGCTAGGTAGCGTCGTGAAACTACCAAAAACGACGTCATCTAACGAGATAGTGTTGTTTTATTGCGAGTATTAAACTGCGATAGGTGAAATGTTGTGAAAGAACACAAAACGGCATGAACAAGCCAAATACTGCGTGTTCTACCGTTACAAGTGCGAAACTGCTATATTGTGATATTCTCGTTAAAGCGCATGCAAGCATCGTGAAACCTTAAAGAACAATGTCATTTAGCGAGATACAGCGTTCTGTACTGCAATAAGTTGGTGAAAAACTGTGAGGTTATGCAAATATCGTAATGGTGAACGAAACAGTCTAATAGAGCGTTTTTCAATACAAGTACGAATGTTAGGTTAGGTTAAGATATGAACCGTCGTAAAACCGCATTAAACAATGTCACTTAGTGAGATGCAGTGTTTTTCACCATTACAAGTCGGGAACTGCGATATCCAATGTGAAAGCGCTTGCAAACGTCGTTAGATAAGGTTAGGTTAGGTTAGGTAAGGTTAGGTTAGGTTTGGTTGGGTTAGGTTAGGTTAGGTTAGGTTACGTTAGGTTAGGTTAGGTTACGTTAGGTTAGGTTAGGTTAGGTTACGTTAGGTTAGGTTAGGTTAGGTAAGGATAATTTGGTTAGGTTAGGTAAGGTTAGGTTAGGTTAGGTTAGGTTGGGTTGGGTGTTGTTGGGTTGGGTTGGGTTGGGTTAGGTTGGGTTAGGTTAGGTTAGGTTACGTTAGGTTAGGTTAGGTTAGGTTACGTTAGGTTATGTTAGGTTAGGTTAGGTTACGTTAGGTTAGGTTAGGTCAGGTAAGGTTAGGTTACGTTAGAATAGGTTAGGTTAGGTTAGGTTACGTTAGGTTAGGTTAAGTTAGGTTAGGTTAGGTTTGGTTAGTTGAAGTTTTTGCGCACACACACAAGGACACAGAAGAAGGGAACACAAGGACCAGCGCTGGTCCTTGTGTTCCCTTCTTCTGTGTCCTTGTGTGTGTGCGCAAAAACTTCAATTATGCAGCAGTACCAACTAGCCCGTCTTTCCGTATTATTTTAGGTTTGGTTAGGTTAGGTTAGGTTAGCTTAGGTTAGGTTAGGTTGGGTTGGGTTGGGTTAGGTTGGGTTAGGTTAGGTTAGGTTAGGTTAGGTTGGGTTAGGTTAGTTTAGGTTAGGTTAGGTTAGGTTAGGTTGGGTTGGGTTGGGTTAGGTTAGGTTAGGTAAGGTTAGGTTAGGTTAGGTTACGTTAGGTTAAGGTATGAACCGTCGTAAAACCGCATGAAACAATGTCACTTAGTGAGATGCAGTGTTTTTCATCTTTACAAGTTGGGAACTGCGATATCTAATGTGAAAGCGCATGAAACCGTCGTAATCTTGTAGAAAACATTGTAAAGTTGCGAGTAAAACGTTTTCTAACGATATAAGTGCGAAGGTTAGGTTAGGTTAGGTTAGTTTAAGCTAGGTAGCGTCGTGAAACTACCAAAAACGACGTCATCTAACGAGATAGTGTTGTTTTATTGCGAGTACGAAACTGCGATAGGTGAAATATTGGGAAAGCACACAAAATGGCATGAACTAGCCAGATACTGCGTCTTGTGCCGTTACAAGTGAGAAACTGCTTTATTGTGATATTCTCGTTAAAGCGCATGCAAGTATCGTGAAGCCTTAAAGAACGATGTCATTTAGCGAGATACAGCGTTCTGTACTGTAATAAGTTGGTGAGAAACTGTGAGGTCAAGCAAATATCGTAATTGTGAACGAAACAGTGTAATTGAGCGTATTTAGATACAAGTGCGAATGTTAGGTTAGGTTGAGATATCAACCGTCGTAAAACCGCATTAAACAATGTCACTTAGTGAGATGTAGTGTTTTTCAACATTACAAGTCGGGAACTACGATATCTAATGTGAAAGCGCATGAAACCGCCGTAATCTTGTAGAAAACATTGTAAAGTTGCGAGTAAAACGTTTTCTAACGATAGAAGTGCGAAGGTTAGCTTGAGTTATGTTAGTTTAAGCTATGTAGCGTCGTGAGACCACCAAAAAGGACGTCATCTAACGAGATAGTGTTGTTTTATTGCATGTACGTAACTGCAATAGGTGAAATGTTGTGAAAGTACACAAAACGGCTTGAACAAGCCAGATACTGCGTGTTGTACCGTTACAAGTGCGAAACTGCTATAATGTGATATTCTTGTTAAAGCGCATGCAAGCATCGTGAAACCTTAAAGAACGATGTCCTTTAGCGAGATACAGCGTTCTGTACTGCAATAAGTTGGTGAAAAACTGTGAGGTTATGCAAATATCCTAATTGTGAACGAAACAGTGTAATAGAGCGTTTTTCAATACAAGTACGAATGTTAGGTTAGGTTAAGATATGAACCGTCGTAAAACCGCATTAAACAATGTCACTTAGTGAGATGCAGTGTTTTTCACCATTACAAGTCGGGAACTGCGATATCTAATGTGAAAGCGCTTGCAAACGTCGTTAGGTTAGGTTAGGTTAGGTTAGGTTAGGTTACGTTAGGTTAGGTTATGTTAGGTTAGGTTGGGTTAGGTTAGGTTAGGTTAGGTTAGGTTAAGATATGAACCGCGCTAAAACCGCATTAAACAATGTCACTTGGTGAGATGCAGTGTTTTTCACCTTTACAAGTTGGGAACTGCGATATCTAATGTGAAAGCGCTTGAAACCGTCGTAATGTTGTAGAAAGCAATGTAAAGTAGCGAGTAAAACGTTTTCTCACGATAGAAGTGCGAAGGTTATGTTAGGTTGAGTTATGTTAGTTTAAGCTAGGTAGCGTCGTGAAACCACCAAAAACGACGTCATCTAACGAGATAGTGTTGTTTTATTGCGAGTACGAAACTGCGATAGGTAAAATGTTGTGAAAGCACACAAAACGGCATGAACAAGCCAAATACTGCGTGTTGTACCGTTACAAGTGCGAAACTGCTATGTTGTGACATTCTCGGTAAAGCGCATGCAAGTATCGTGAAACCTTAAAGAACGATGTCATTTAGCGAGATACAACGTTCTGTACTGCAATAAGTTGGTGAAAAACTGTGAGGTTATGCAAATATCGTAATTGTGAACAAAACAGTGTAATAAAGTGTTTTTAGATACAAGTGCGAATGTTAGGTTAGGTTAAGATATGAACCGTCGTAAAACCGCATTAAACAATGTCAATTAGTGAGATGCAGTGTTTTTCACCATTAAAAGTCGGGAACTGCGATATCTAATGTGAAAGCGCTTGCAAACGTCGTTAGGTTAGGTTATGTTAGGTTAGGTTAGGTTAGGTTACGTTAGGTTAGGTTTGGTTAGGTTAGGTTAGGTTAGGTTAGGTTAGGTTAGGTTGGGTTAGGTTAGGTTAGGTTATGTTAGGTTAAGGTATGAACCGTCGTAAAACCGCAATAAACAATGTCACTTAGTGAGATGCAGTGTTTTTCACCTTTACAAGTTGGGAACTGCGATATCTAATGTGAAAGCGCTTGAAACCGTCGTAATGTTGTAGAAAGCAATGTAAAGTAGCGAGTAAAACGTTTTCTAACGATAGAAGTGCGAAGGTTATGTTAGGTTATGTTATTTTAAGCTAGGTAGCGTCGTGAAACCACCAAAAACGACGTCATCTAACGAGATAGTGTTGTTTTATTGCGTGTACGAAACTGCGAAAGGTAAAATGTTGTGAAAGCACACAAAACGGCATGAACAAGCCAAATACTGCGTGTTGTACCGTTACAAGTGCGAAACTGCTATGTTTTGACATTCTCGGTAAAGCGCATGCAAGTATCGTGAAACCTTAAAGAACGATGTCATTTAGCGAGATACAGCGTTCTGTACTGTAATAAGTTGGTGAGAAACTGTGAGGTCAAGCAAATATCGTAATTGTGAACGAAACAGTGTAATTGAGCGTCTTTAGATACAAGTGCGAATGTTAGGTTAGGTTGACATATCAACCGTCGTAAAACCGCATTAAACAATGTCACTTAGTGAGATGTAGTGTTTTTCAACATTACAAGTCGGGAACTACGATATCTAATGTGAAAGCGCATGAAACCGTCGTAATCTTGTAGAAAACATTGTAAAGTTGCGAGTAAAACGTTTTCTAACGATAGAAGTGCGAAGGTTAGGTTAGGTTAGGTTAGTTTAAGCTAGGTAGCGTCGTGAAACTACCAAAAACGACGTCATCTAACGATATAGTGTTGTTTTATAGCGAGTATTAAACTGCGATAGGTGAAATGTTGTGAAAGCACACAAAACGGCATGAACAAGCCAAATACTGCGTGTTCTACCGTTACAAGTGCGAAACTGCTATATTGTGATATTCTCGTTAAAGCGCATGCAAGCATCGTGAAACCTTAAAGAAATATGTCATTTAGCGAGATACAACGTTCTGTACTGCAATAAGTTGGTGAAAAACTGTGAGGTTATGCAAACATCGTAATTGTGAACAAAACAGTGTAATAAAGCGTTTTTAGATACAAGTGCGAATGTTAGGTTAGGTTAAGATATGAACCGTCGTAAAACCGCATTAAACAATGTCAATTAGTGAGATGCAGTGTTTTTCACCATTAAAAGTCGGGAACTGCGATATCTAATGTGAAAGCGCTTGCAACCGTCGTTAGGTTAGGTTAGGTTAGGTTTTGTTAGGTTAGGTTAGGTTAGGTTAGATTAGGTTAGGTTGGGTTGAGTTGGGTTAGGTTAGGTTAGGTTAGGTTAGGTTGGGTTAGGTTAGGTTAGGTTAGGTTAGGTTACGTTAGGTTAGGTTAGGTTAGGTTAGGTTACGTTAGGTTAGGTTAGGTTAGGTAAGGATAATTTGGTTAGGTTAGGTAAGGTTAGGTTAGGTTAGGTTGGGTTGGGTGTTGTTGGGTTGGGTGTTGTTGGGTTGGGTTGGGTTGGGTTAGGCTGGGTTAGGTTAGGTTAGGTTACGTTAGGTTAGGTTAGGTTAGGTTACGTTAGGTTATGTTAGGTTAGGTTAGGTTACGTTAGGTTAGGTTAGGTCAGGTAAGGTTAGGTTACGTTAGAATAGGTTAGGTTAGGTTAGGTTACGTTAGGTTAGGTTAAGTTAGGTTAGGTTAGGTTTGGTTAGGTTTGGTTTGGTTAGCTTAGGTTAGGTTAGGTTGGGTTGGGTTGGGTTAGGTTAGGTTAGGTTAGGTTAGGTTGGGTTAGGTTAGTTTAGGTTAGGTTAGGTTAGGTTAGGTTGGGTTGGGTTGGGTTAGGTTAGGTTAGGTTAGGTTTGGTAAGGTTAGGTTAGGTTAGGTTACGTTAGGTTAAGGTATGAACCGTCGTAAAACCGCATTAAACAATGTCACTTAGTGAGATGCAGTGTTTTTCACCTTTACAAGTTGGGAACTGTGATATCTAATGTGAAAGCGCTTGAAACCGTCGTAATGTTGTAGAAAGCAATGTAAAGTAGCGAGTAAAACGTTTTCTAACGATAGAAGTGCGAAGGTTATGTTAGGTTGAGTTATGTTAGTTTAAGCTAGGTAGCGTCGTGAAACTACCAAAAACAACGTCATCTAACGAGATAGTGTTGTTTTATTGCGAGTACGAAACTGCGATAGGTGAAATGTTGTGAAAGCACACAAAACGGCATGAACAAGCCAAATACTGCGTGTTGTACCGTTACAAGTGCGAAACTGCTATGTTGTGATATTCTCGTTAAAGCGCATGCAAGCATCGTGAAACCTTAAAGAACGACGTCATTTAGCGAGATACAGCGTTCTGTACTGCAATAAGTTGGTGAAAAACTGTGAGGTTATGCAAATATCCTAATTGTGAACGAAACAGTGTAATAGAGCGTTTTTTAATGCAAGTGCGAATGTTAGGTTAGGTTAAGATATGAACCGTCGTAAAACCGCATTAAACAATGTCACTTAGTGAGATGCAGTGTTTTTCACCATTACAAGTCGGGAACTGCGATATCTAAAGTGAAAGCGCTTGCAAACGTCGTTAGGTTAGGTTAGGTTAGGTTAGGTTAGGTTAGGTTACGTTAGGTTAGGTTAGGTTAGGTTTGGTTAGGTTAGGTTAGGTTAGGTTAGGGATGTTAGGTAAGGTTTGGTTAGGTTAGGTTAGGTTAGGTTAGGTTGGGTTAGGTAAGGTTAGGTTAGGTTAAGATATGAACCGCGCTAAAACCGCATTAAACAATGTCACTTAGTGATATGCTCTGTTTTTCACCATTAAAAGTCGGGAACTGCGATATCTAATGTGAAAGCGCATGAAACCGTCGTAATCTTGTAGAAAACATTGTAAAGTAGCGAATAAAACGTTTTCTAACGATAGAAGTGCGAAGGTTCGGTTAGTTTGAGCTAGGTAGCGTCGTGAAGCCACCAAAAACGATGTCATCAAACGAGATAGTGTTGTTTTATTGCGAGTACGAAACTGCGATAGGTGAAATATTGGGAAAGCACACAAAATGGCATGAACTAGCCAGATACTGCGTCTTGTGCCGTTACAAGTGCGAAACTGCTTTATTGTGATATTCTCGTTAAAGCGCATGCAAGTATCGTGAAACCTTAAAGAACGATGTCATTTAGCGAGATACAGCGTTCTGTACTGTAATAAGTTGGTGAGAAACTGTGAGGTCAAGCAAATATCGTAATTGTGAACGAAACAGTGTAATTGAGCGTATTAAGATACAAGTGCGAATGTTAGGTTAGGTTGAGATATCAACCGTCGTAACACCGCATTAAACAATGTCACTTAGTGAGATGTAGTGTTTTTCAACATTACAAGTCGGGAACTACGATATCTAATGTGAAAGCGCATGAAACCGTCGTAATCTTGTAGAAAACATTGTAAAGTTGCGAGTAAAACGTTTTCTAACGATAGAAGTGCGAAGGTTAGCTTGAGTTATGTTAGTTTAAGCTATGTAGCGTCGTGAGACCACCAAAAAGGACGTCATCTAACGAGATAGTGTTGTTTTATTGCATGTACGAAACTGCAATAGGTGAAATGTTGTGAAAGTACACAAAACGGCTTGAACAAGCCAGATACTGCGTGTTGTACCGTTACAAGTGCGAAACTGCTATAATGTGATATTCTCGTTAAAGCGCATGCAAGCATCGTGAAACCTTAAAGAACGATGTCATTTAGCGAGATACAGCGTTCTGTACTGCAATAAGTTGGTGAAAAACTGTGAGGTTATGCAAATATTGTAATTGTGAACGAAACAGTGTAATAGAGCGTTTTTCAATACAAGTACGAATGTTAGGTTAGGTTGACATATCAACCATCGTAAAACCGCATTAAACAATGTCACTTAGTGAGATGTAGTGTTTTTCAACATTACAAGTCGGGAACTACGATATCTAATGTGAAAGCGCATGAAACCGTCGTAATCTTGTAGAAAACATTGTAAAGTTGCGAGTAAAACGTTTTTTAACGATAGAAGTGCGAAGGTTAGCTTGAGTTATGTTAGTTTAAGCTATGTAGCGTCGTGAGACCACCAAAAAGGACGTCATCTAACGAGATAGTGTTGTTTTATTGCATGTACGAAACTGCAATAGGTGAAATGTTGTGAAAGTACACAAAACGGCATGAACAAGCCAAATACTGCGTGTTCTACCGTTACAAGTGCGAAACTGCTATATTGTGATATTCTCGTTAAAGCGCATGCAAGCATCGTGAAACCTTAAAGAACAATGTCATTTAGCGAGATACAGCGTTCTGTACTGCAATAAGTTGGTGAAAAACTGTGAGGTTATGCAAATATCGTAATTGTGAACGAAACAGTGTAATAGAGCGTTTTTCAATACAAGTACGAATGTTAGGTTAGGTTAAGATATGAACCGTCGTAAAACCGCACTAAACAATGTCACTTAGTGAGATGCAGTGTTTTTCACCATTACAAGTCGGGAACTGCGATATCTAATGTGAAAGCGCTTGCAAACGTCGTTAGGTTAGGTTAGGTTAGGTTAGGTTAGGTTACGTTAGGTTAGGTTTGGTTAGGTTAGGTTAGGTTAGGTTAGGTTAGGTTATGTTAGGCTAGGTTGGGTTAGGTTAGGTTAGCTTACGTTAGGTTAAGGTATGAACCGTCGTAAAACCGCAATAAACAATGTCACTTAGTGAGATGCAGTGTTTTTCACCTTTACAAGTTGGGAACTGCGATATCTAATGTGAAAGCGCTTGAAACCGTCGTAATGTTGCAGAAAGTAATGTAAAGTAGCGAGTAAAACGTTTTCTAACGATAGAAGTGCGAAACTTATGTTACGTTATGTTAGTTTAAGCTAGGTAGCGTCGTGAAACCACCAAAAACGATGTCATCTAACGAGATAGTGTTGTTTTATTGCGAGTACGAAACTGCGATATGTAAAATGTTGTGAAAGCACACAAAACGGCATGAACAAGCCAAATACTGCGTGTTGTACCGTTACAAGTGCGAAACTGCTATGTTTTGACATTCTCCGTAAAGCGCATGCAAGTATCGTGAAACCTTAAAGAACGATGTCATTTAGCGAGATACAGCGTTCTGTACTGTAATAAGTTGGTGAGAAACTGTGAGGTCAAGCAAATATCGTAATTGTGAACGAAACAGTGTAATTGAGCTTCTTTAGATACAAGTGCGAATGTTAGGTTAGGTTGACATATCAACCGTCGTAAAACCGCATTAAACAATGTCACTTAGTGAGATGTAGTGTTTTTCAACATTACAAGTCGGGAACTACGATATCTAATGTGAAAGCGCATGAAACCGTCGTAATCTTGTAGAAAACATTGTAAAGTTGCGAGTAAAACGTTTTCTAACGATAGAAGTGCGAAGGTTAGGTTAGGTTAGGTTAGTTTAAGCTAGGTAGCGTCGTGAAACTACCAAAAACGACGTCATCTAACGAGATAGTGTTGTTTTATTGCGAGTACGAAACTGCGATAGGTAAAATGTTGTGAAAGCACACAAAACGGCATGAACAAGCCAAATACTGCGTGTTGTACCGTTACAAGTGCGAAACTGCTATATTGTGATATTCTCGGTAAAGCGCATGCAAGTATCGTGAAACCTTAAAGAAATATGTCATTTAGCGAGATACAACGTTCTGTACTGCAATAAGTTGGTGAAAAACTGTGAGGTTATGCAAACATCGTAATTGTGAACAAAACAGTGTAATAAAGCGTTTTTAGATACAAGTGCGAATGTTAGGTTAGGTTAAGATATGAACCGTCGTAAAACCGCATTAAACAATGTCAATTAGTGAGATGCAGTGTTTTTCACCATTAAAAGTCGGGAACTGCGATATCTAATGTGAAAGCGCTTGCAACCGTCGTTAGGTTAGGTTAGGTTAGGTTTTGTTAGGTTAGGTTAGGTTAGGTTAGATTAGGTTAGGTTGGGTTGAGTTGGGTTAGGTTAGGTTAGGTTAGGTTGGGTTAGGTTAGGTTAGGTTAGGTTAGGTTACGTTAGGTTAGGTTAGGTTAGGTTAGGTTACTTTAGGTTAGGTTAGGTTAGGTAAGGATAATTTGGTTAGGTTAGGTAAGGTTAGGTTAGGTTAGGTTGGGTTGGGTGTTGTTGGGTTGGGTGTTGTTGGGTTGGGTTGGGTTGGGTTAGGCTGGGTTAGGTTAGGTTAGGTTACGTTAGGTTAGGTTAGGTTAGGTTAGGTCAGGTAAGGTTAGGTTACGTTAGAATAGGTTAGGTTAGGTTAGGTTACGTTAGGTTAGGTTAAGTTAGGTTAGGTTAGGTTTGGTTAGGTTTGGTTTGGTTAGCTTAGGTTAGGTTAGGTTGGGTTGGGTTGGGTTAGGTTAGGTTAGGTTAGGTTAGGTTGGGTTAGGTTAGTTTAGGTTAGGTTAGGTTAGGTTAGGTTGGGTTGGGTTGGGTTAGGTTAGGTTAGGTTAGGTTTGGTAAGGTTAGGTTAGGTTACGTTACGTTAGGTTAAGGTATGAACCGTCGTAAAACCGCATTAAACAATGTCACTTAGTGAGATGCAGTGTTTTTCACCTTTACAAGTTGGGAACTGTGATATCTAATGTGAAAGCGCTTGAAACCGTCGTAATGTTGTAGAAAGCAATGTAAAGTAGCGAGTAAAACGTTTTCTAACGATAGAAGTGCGAAGGTTATGTTAGGATGAGTTATGTTAGTTTAAGCTAGGTAGCGTCGTGAAACTACCAAAAACAACGTCATCTAACGAGATAGTGTTGTTTTATTGCGAGTACGAAACTGCGATAGGTGAAATGTTGTGAAAGCACACAAAACGGCATGAACAAGCCAAATACTGCGTGTTGTACCGTTACAAGTGCGAAACTGCTATGTTGTGATATTCTCGTTAAAGCGCATGCAAGCATCGTGAAACCTTAAAGAACGACGTCATTTAGCGAGATACAGCGTTCTGTACTGCAATAAGTTGGTGAAAAACTGTGAGGTTATGCAAATATCCTAATTGTGAACGAAACAGTGTAATAGAGCGTTTTTTAATGCAAGTGCGAATGTTAGGTTAGGTTAAGATATGAACCGTCGTAAAACCGCATTAAACAATGTCACTTAGTGAGATGCAGTGTTTTTCACCATTACAAGTCGGGAACTGCGATATCTAAAGTGAAAGCGCTTGCAAACGTCGTTAGGTTAGGTTAGGTTAGGTTAGGTTAGGTTACGTTAGGTTAGGTTAGGTTAGGTTTGGTTAGGTTAGGTTAGGTTAGGTTAGGGATGTTAGGTAAGGTTTGGTTAGGTTAGGTTAGGTTAGGTTGGGTTAGGTAAGGTTAGGTTAGGTTAAGATATGAACCGCGCTAAAACCGCATTAAACAATGTCACTTAGTGATATGCTCTGTTTTTCACCATTAAAAGTCGGGAACTGCGATATCTAATGTGAAAGCGCATGAAACCGTCGTAATCTTGTAGAAAACATTGTAAAGTAGCGAATAAAACGTTTTCTAACGATAGAAGTGCGAAGGTTCGGTTAGTTTGAGCTAGGTAGCGTCGTGAAGCCACCAAAAACGATGTCATCAAACGAGATAGTGTTGTTTTATTGCGAGTACGAAACTGCGATAGGTGAAATATTGGGAAAGCACACAAAATGGCATGAACTAGCCAGATACTGCGTCTTGTGCCGTTACAAGTGCGAAACTGCATTATTGTGATATTCTCGTTAAAGCGCATGCAAGTATCGTGAAACCTTAAAGAACGATGTCATTTAGCGAGATACAGCGTTCTGTACTGTAATAAGTTGGTGAGAAACTGTGAGGTCAAGCAAATATCGTAATTGTGAACGAAACAGTGTAATTGAGCGTATTTAGATACAAGTGCGAATGTTAGGTTAGGTTGAGATATCAACCGTCGTAAAACCGCATTAAACAATGTCACTTAGTGAGATGTAGTGTTTTTCAACATTACAAGTCGGGAACTACGATATCTAATGTGAAAGCGCATGAAACCGTCGTAATCTTGTAGAAAACATTGTAAAGTTGCGAGTAAAACGTTTTCTAACGATAGAAGTGCGAAGGTTAGCTTGAGTTATGTTAGTTTAAGCTATGTAGCGTCGTGAGACCACCAAAAAGGACGTCATCTAACGAGATAGTGTTGTTTTATTGCATGTACGAAACTGCAATAGGTGAAATGTTGTGAAAGTACACAAAACGGCTTGAACAAGCCAGATACTGCGTGTTGTACCGTTACAAGTGCGAAACTGCTATAATGTGATATTCTCGTTAAAGCGCATGCAAGCATCGTGAAACCTTAAAGAACGATGTCATTTAGCGAGATACAGCGTTCTGTACTGCAATAAGTTGGTGAAAAACTGTGAGGTTATGCAAATATCGTAATTGTGAACGAAACAGTGTAATAGAGCGTTTTTCAATACAAGTACGAATGTTAGGTTAGGTTGACATATCAACCATCGTAAAACCGCATTAAACAATGTCACTTAGTGAGATGCAGTGTTTTTCACCTTTACAAGTTGGGAACTGTGATATCTAATGTGAAAGCGCTTGAAACCGTCGTAATGTTGTAGAAAGCAATGTAAAGTAGCGAGTAAAACGTTTTCTAACGATAGAAGTGCGAAGGTTATGTTAGGTTGAGTTATGTTAGTTTAAGCTAGGTAGCGTCGTGAAACTACCAAAAACAACGTCATCTAACGAGATAGTGTTGTTTTATTGCGAGTACGAAACTGCGATAGGTGAAATGTTGTGAAAGCACACAAAACGGCATGAACAAGCCAAATACTGCGTGTTGTACCGTTACAAGTGCGAAACTGCTATAATGTGATATTCTCGTTAAAGCGCATGCAAGCATCGTGAAACCTTAAAGAACGATGTCATTTAGCGAGATACAGCGTTCTGTACTGCAATAAGTTGGTGAAAAACTGTGAGGTTATGCAAATATCGTAATTGTGAACGAAACAGTGTAATAGAGCGTTTTTCAATACAAGTACGAATGTTAGGTTAGGTTAAGATATGAACCGTCGTAAAACCGCATTAAACAATGTCACTTAGTGAGATGCAGTGTTTTTCACCAAGTCGGGAACTGCGATATCTAATGTGAAAGCGCTTGCAAACGTCGTTAGGTTAGGTTAGGTTAGGTTAGGTTAGGTTAGGTTAGATTACGTTAGGTTAGGTTTGGTTAGGTTAGGTTAGGTTAGGTTAGGTTATGTTAGGTTAGGTTGGGTTAGGTTAGGTAAGGTTACGTTAGGTTAAGGTATGAACCGTCGTAAAACCGCATTAAACAATGTCACTTAGTGAGATGCAGTGTTTTTCACCATTACAAGTCGGGAACTACGATATCTAATGTGAAAGCGCATGAAACCGTCGTAATCTTGTAGAAAACATTGTAAAGTTGCGAGTAAAACGTTTTCTAACGATAGAAGTGCGAAGGTTAGCTTGAGTTATGTTAGTTTAAGCTATGTAGCGTCGTGAGACCACCAAAAAGGACGTCATCTAACGAGATAGTGTTGTTTTATTGCATGTACGAAACTGCAATAGGTGAAATGTTGTGAAAGTACACAAAACGGCTTGAACAAGCCAGATACTGCGTGTTGTACCGTTACAAGTGCGAAACTGCTATAATGTGATATTCTCGTTAAAGCGCATGCAAGCATCGTGAAACCTTAAAGAACGATGTCATTTAGCGAGATACAGCGTTCTGTACTGCAATAAGTTGGTGAAAAACTGTGAGGTTATGCAAATATCGTAATTGTGAACGAAACAGTGTAATAGAGCGTTTTTCAATACAAGTACGAATGTTAGGTTAGGTTGACATATCAACCATCGTAAAACCGCATTAAACAATGTCACTTAGTGAGATGTAGTGTTTTTCAACATTACAAGTCGGGAACTACGATATCTAATGTGAAAGCGCATGAAACCGTCGTAATCTTGTAGAAAACATTGTAAAGTTGCGAGTAAAACGTTTTTTAACGATAGAAGTGCGAAGGTTAGCTTGAGTTATGTTAGTTTAAGCTATGTAGCGTCGTGAGACCACCAAAAAGGACGTCATCTAACGAGATAGTGTTGTTTTATTGCATGTACGAAACTGCAATAGGTGAAATGTTGTGAAAGTACACAAAACGGCATGAACAAGCCAAATACTGCGTGTTCTACCGTTACAAGTGCGAAACTGCTATATTGTGATATTCTCGTTAAAGCGCATGCAAGCATCGTGAAACCTTAAAGAACAATGTCATTTAGCGAGATACAGCGTTCTGTACTGCAATAAGTTGGTGAAAAACTGTGAGGTTATGCAAATATCGTAATTGTGAACGAAACAGTGTAATAGAGCGTTTTTCAATACAAGTACGAATGTTAGGTTAGGTTAAGATATGAACCGTCGTAAAACCGCACTAAACAATGTCACTTAGTGAGATGCAGTGTTTTTCACCATTACAAGTCGGGAACTGCGATATCTAATGTGAAAGCGCTTGCAAACGTCGTTAGGTTAGGTTAGGTTAGGTTAGGTTAGGTTACGTTAGGTTAGGTTTGGTTAGGTTAGGTTAGGTTAGGTTAGGTTAGGTTATGTTAGGCTAGGTTGGGTTAGGTTAGGTTAGCTTACGTTAGGTTAAGGTATGAACCGTCGTAAAACCGCAATAAACAATGTCACTTAGTGAGATGCAGTGTTTTTCACCTTTACAAGTTGGGAACTGCGATATCTAATGTGAAAGCGCTTGAAACCGTCGTAATGTTGCAGAAAGTAATGTAAAGTAGCGAGTAAAACGTTTTCTAACGATAGAAGTGCGAAACTTATGTTACGTTATGTTAGTTTAAGCTAGGTAGCGTCGTGAAACCACCAAAAACGACGTCATCTAACGAGATAGTGTTGTTTTATTGCGAGTACGAAACTGCGATATGTAAAATGTTGTGAAAGCACACAAAACGGCATGAACAAGCCAAATACTGCGTGTTGTACCGTTACAAGTGCGAAACTGCTATGTTTTGACATTCTCGGTAAAGCGCATGCAAGTATCGTGAAACCTTAAAGAACGATGTCATTTAGCGAGATACAGCGTTCTGTACTGTAATAAGTTGGTGAGAAACTGTGAGGTCAAGCAAATATCGTAATTGTGAACGAAACAGTGTAATTGAGCTTCTTTAGATACAAGTGCGAATGTTAGGTTAGGTTGACATATCAACCGTCGTAAAACCGCATTAAACAATGTCACTTAGTGAGATGTAGTGTTTTTCAACATTACAAGTCGGGAACTACGATATCTAATGTGAAAGCGCATGAAACCGTCGTAATCTTGTAGAAAACATTGTAAAGTTGCGAGTAAAACGTTTTCTAACGATAGAAGTGCGAAGGTTAGGTTAGGTTAGGTTAGTTTAAGCTAGGTAGCGTCGTGAAACTACCAAAAACGACGTCATCTAACGAGATAGTGTTGTTTTATTGCGAGTACGAAACTGCGATAGGTAAAATGTTGTGAAAGCACACAAAACGGCATGAACAAGCCAAATACTGCGTGTTGTACCGTTACAAGTGCGAAACTGCTATATTGTGATATTCTCGGTAAAGCGCATGCAAGTATCGTGAAACCTTAAAGAAATATGTCATTTAGCGAGATACAACGTTCTGTACTGCAATAAGTTGGTGAAAAACTGTGAGGTTATGCAAACATCGTAATTGTGAACAAAACAGTGTAATAAAGCGTTTTTAGATACAAGTGCGAATGTTAGGTTAGGTTAAGATATGAACCGTCGTAAAACCGCATTAAACAATGTCAATTAGTGAGATGCAGTGTTTTTCACCATTAAAAGTCGGGAACTGCGATATCTAATGTGAAAGCGCTTGCAACCGTCGTTAGGTTAGGTTAGGTTAGGTTTTGTTAGGTTAGGTTAGGTTAGGTTAGATTAGGTTAGGTTGGGTTGAGTTGGGTTAGGTTAGGTTAGGTTAGGTTAGGTTGGGTTAGGTTAGGTTAGGTTAGGTTAGGTTACGTTAGGTTAGGTTAGGTTAGGTTAGGTTACGTTAGGTTAGGTTAGGTTAGGTAAGGATAATTTGGTTAGGTTAGGTAAGGTTAGGTTAGGTTAGGTTGGGTTGGGTGTTGGGTTGGGTGTTGTTGGGTTGGGTTGGGTTGGGTTAGGCTGGGTTAGGTTAGGTTAGGTTACGTTAGGTTAGGTTAGGTTAGGTTACGTTAGGTTATGTTAGGTTAGGTTAGGTTACGTTAGGTTAGGTTAGGTCAGGTAAGGTTAGGTTACGTTAGAATAGGTTAGGTTAGGTTAGGTTACGTTAGGTTAGGTTAAGTTAGGTTAGGTTAGGTTTGGTTAGGTTTGGTTTGGTTAGCTTAGGTTAGGTTAGGTTGGGTTGGGTTGGGTTAGGTTAGGTTAGGTTAGGTTAGGTTGGGTTAGGTTAGTTTAGGTTAGGTTAGGTTGGGTTGGGTTGGGTTAGGTTAGGTTAGGTTAGGTTTGGTAAGGTTAGGTTAGGTTAGGTTACGTTAGGTTAAGGTATGAACCGTCGTAAAACCGCATTAAACAATGTCACTTAGTGAGATGCAGTGTTTTTCACCTTTACAAGTTGGGAACTGTGATATCTAATGTGAAAGCGCTTGAAACCGTCGTAATGTTGTAGAAAGCAATGTAAAGTAGCGAGTAAAACGTTTTCTAACGATAGAAGTGCGAAGGTTATGTTAGGTTGAGTTATGTTAGTTTAAGCTAGGTAGCGTCGTGAAACTACCAAAAACAACGTCATCTAACGAGATAGTGTTGTTTTATTGCGAGTACGAAACTGCGATAGGTGAAATGTTGTGAAAGCACACAAAACGGCATGAACAAGCCAAATACTGCGTGTTGTACCGTTACAAGTGCGAAACTGCTATAATGTGATATTCTCGTTAAAGCGCATGCAAGCATCGTGAAACCTTAAAGAACGATGTCATTTAGCGAGATACAGCGTTCTGTACTGCAATAAGTTGGTGAAAAACTGTGAGGTTATGCAAATATCGTAATTGTGAACGAAACAGTGTAATAGAGCGTTTTTCAATACAAGTACGAATGTTAGGTTAGGTTAAGATATGAACCGTCGTAAAACCGCATTAAACAATGTCACTTAGTGAGATGCAGTGTTTTTCACCAAGTCGGGAACTGCGATATCTAATGTGAAAGCGCTTGCAAACGTCGTTAGGTTAGGTTAGGTTAGGTTAGGTTAGGTTAGGTTAGATTACGTTAGGTTAGGTTTGGTTAGGTTAGGTTAGGTTAGGTTAGGTTATGTTAGGTTAGGTTGGGTTAGGTTAGGTAAGGTTACGTTAGGTTAAGGTATGAACCGTCGTAAAACCGCATTAAACAATGTCACATAGTGAGATGCAGTGTTTTTCACCTTTAAAGTTGGGAACTGCGATATCTAATGTGAAAGCGCTTGAAACCGTCGTAATGTTGTAGAAAGCAATGTAAAGTAGCTAGTAAAACGTTTTCTAACGATAGAAGTGCGAAGGTTATGTTAGGTTGAGTTATGTTAGTTTAAGCTACGTAGCGTCGTGAAACCACCAAAAACGACGTCATATAACGAGATAGTGTTGTTTTATTGCGAGTATTAAACTGCGATAGGTGAAATGTTGTGAAAGCACACAAAACGGCATGAACAAGCCAAATACTGCGTGTTGTACCGTTACAAGTGCGAAACTGCTATGTTGTGATATTCTCGTTAAAGCGCATGCAAGCATCGTGAAACCTTAAAGAACGACGTCATTTAGCGAGATACAGCGTTCTGTACTGCAATAAGTTGGTGAAAAACTGTGAGGTTATGCAAATATCCTAATTGTGAACGAAACAGTGTAATAGAGCGTTTTTTAATGCAAGTGCGAATGTTAGGTTAGGTTAAGATATGAACCGTCGTAAAACCGCATTAAACAATGTCACTTAGTGAGATGCAGTGTTTTTCACCATTACAAGTCGGGAACTACGATATCTAATGTGAAAGCGCATGAAACCGTCGTAATCTTGTAGAAAACATTGTAAAGTTGCGAGTAAAACGTTTTCTAACGATAGAAGTGCGAAGGTTAGCTTGAGTTATGTTAGTTTAAGCTATGTAGCGTCGTGAGACCACCAAAAAGGACGTCATCTAACGAGATAGTGTTGTTTTATTGCATGTACGAAACTGCAATAGGTGAAATGTTGTGAAAGTACACAAAACGGCTTGAACAAGCCAGATACTGCGTGTTGTACCGTTACAAGTGCGAAACTGCTATAATGTGATATTCTCGTTAAAGCGCATGCAAGCATCGTGAAACCTTAAAGAACGATGTCATTTAGCGAGATACAGCGTTCTGTACTGCAATAAGTTGGTGAAAAACTGTGAGGTTATGCAAATATCGTAATTGTGAACGAAACAGTGTAATAGAGCGTTTTTCAATACAAGTACGAATGTTAGGTTAGGTTGACATATCAACCATCGTAAAACCGCATTAAACAATGTCACTTAGTGAGATGTAGTGTTTTTCAACATTACAAGTCGGGAACTACGATATCTAATGTGAAAGCGCATGAAACCGTCGTAATCTTGTAGAAAACATTGTAAAGTTGCGAGTAAAACGTTTTTTAACGATAGAAGTGCGAAGGTTAGCTTGAGTTATGTTAGTTTAAGCTATGTAGCGTCGTGAGACCACCAAAAAGGACGTCATCTAACGAGATAGTGTTGTTTTATTGCATGTACGAAACTGCAATAGGTGAAATGTTGTGAAAGTACACAAAACGGCATGAACAAGCCAAATACTGCGTGTTCTACCGTTACAAGTGCGAAACTGCTATATTGTGATATTCTCGTTAAAGCGCATGCAAGCATCGTGAAACCTTAAAGAACAATGTCATTTAGCGAGATACAGCGTTCTGTACTGCAATAAGTTGGTGAAAAACTGTGAGGTTATGCAAATATCGTAATTGTGAACGAAACAGTGTAATAGAGCGTTTTTCAATACAAGTACGAATGTTAGGTTAGGTTAAGATATGAACCGTCGTAAAACCGCACTAAACAATGTCACTTAGTGAGATGCAGTGTTTTTCACCATTACAAGTCGGGAACTGCGATATCTAATGTGAAAGCGCTTGCAAACGTCGTTAGGTTAGGTTAGGTTAGGTTAGGTTAGGTTACGTTAGGTTAGGTTTGGTTAGGTTAGGTTAGGTTAGGTTAGGTTAGGTTATGTTAGGCTAGGTTGGGTTAGGTTAGGTTAGCTTACGTTAGGTTAAGGTATGAACCGTCGTAAAACCGCAATAAACAATGTCACTTAGTGAGATGCAGTGTTTTTCACCTTTACAAGTTGGGAACTGCGATATCTAATGTGAAAGCGCTTGAAACCGTCGTAATGTTGCAGAAAGTAATGTAAAGTAGCGAGTAAAACGTTTTCTAACGATAGAAGTGCGAAACTTATGTTACGTTATGTTAGTTTAAGCTAGGTAGCGTCGTGAAACCACCAAAAACGACGTCATCTAACGAGATAGTGTTGTTTTATTGCGAGTACGAAACTGCGATATGTAAAATGTTGTGAAAGCACACAAAACGGCATGAACAAGCCAAATACTGCGTGTTGTACCGTTACAAGTGCGAAACTGCTATGTTTTGACATTCTCGGTAAAGCGCATGCAAGTATCGTGAAACCTTAAAGAACGATGTCATTTAGCGAGATACAGCGTTCTGTACTGTAATAAGTTGGTGAGAAACTGTGAGGTCAAGCAAATATCGTAATTGTGAACGAAACAGTGTAATTGAGCTTCTTTAGATACAAGTGCGAATGTTAGGTTAGGTTGACATATCAACCGTCGTAAAACCGCATTAAACAATGTCACTTAGTGAGATGTAGTGTTTTTCAACATTACAAGTCGGGAACTACGATATCTAATGTGAAAGCGCATGAAACCGTCGTAATCTTGTAGAAAACATTGTAAAGTTGCGAGTAAAACGTTTTCTAACGATAGAAGTGCGAAGGTTAGGTTAGGTTAGGTTAGTTTAAGCTAGGTAGCGTCGTGAAACTACCAAAAACGACGTCATCTAACGAGATAGTGTTGTTTTATTGCGAGTACGAAACTGCGATAGGTAAAATGTTGTGAAAGCACACAAAACGGCATGAACAAGCCAAATACTGCGTGTTGTACCGTTACAAGTGCGAAACTGCTATATTGTGATATTCTCGGTAAAGCGCATGCAAGTATCGTGAAACCTTAAAGAAATATGTCATTTAGCGAGATACAACGTTCTGTACTGCAATAAGTTGGTGAAAAACTGTGAGGTTATGCAAACATCGTAATTGTGAACAAAACAGTGTAATAAAGCGTTTTTAGATACAAGTGCGAATGTTAGGTTAGGTTAAGATATGAACCGTCGTAAAACCGCATTAAACAATGTCAATTAGTGAGATGCAGTGTTTTTCACCATTAAAAGTCGGGAACTGCGATATCTAATGTGAAAGCGCTTGCAACCGTCGTTAGGTTAGGTTAGGTTAGGTTTTGTTAGGTTAGGTTAGGTTAGGTTAGATTAGGTTAGGTTGGGTTGAGTTGGGTTAGGTTAGGTTAGGTTAGGTTAGGTTGGGTTAGGTTAGGTTAGGTTAGGTTAGGTTACGTTAGGTTAGGTTAGGTTAGGTTAGGTTACGTTAGGTTAGGTTAGGTTAGGTAAGGATAATTTGGTTAGGTTAGGTAAGGTTAGGTTAGGTTAGGTTGGGTTGGGTGTTGGGTTGGGTGTTGTTGGGTTGGGTTGGGTTGGGTTAGGCTGGGTTAGGTTAGGTTAGGTTACGTTAGGTTAGGTTAGGTTAGGTTACGTTAGGTTATGTTAGGTTAGGTTAGGTTACGTTAGGTTAGGTTAGGTCAGGTAAGGTTAGGTTACGTTAGAATAGGTTAGGTTAGGTTAGGTTACGTTAGGTTAGGTTAAGTTAGGTTAGGTTAGGTTTGGTTAGGTTTGGTTTGGTTAGCTTAGGTTAGGTTAGGTTGGGTTGGGTTGGGTTAGGTTAGGTTAGGTTAGGTTAGGTTGGGTTAGGTTAGTTTAGGTTAGGTTAGGTTGGGTTGGGTTGGGTTAGGTTAGGTTAGGTTAGGTTTGGTAAGGTTAGGTTAGGTTAGGTTACGTTAGGTTAAGGTATGAACCGTCGTAAAACCGCATTAAACAATGTCACTTAGTGAGATGCAGTGTTTTTCACCTTTACAAGTTGGGAACTGTGATATCTAATGTGAAAGCGCTTGAAACCGTCGTAATGTTGTAGAAAGCAATGTAAAGTAGCGAGTAAAACGTTTTCTAACGATAGAAGTGCGAAGGTTATGTTAGGTTGAGTTATGTTAGTTTAAGCTAGGTAGCGTCGTGAAACTACCAAAAACAACGTCATCTAACGAGATAGTGTTGTTTTATTGCGAGTACGAAACTGCGATAGGTGAAATGTTGTGAAAGCACACAAAACGGCATGAACAAGCCAAATACTGCGTGTTGTACCGTTACAAGTGCGAAACTGCTATGTTGTGATATTCTCGTTAAAGCGCATGCAAGCATCGTGAAACCTTAAAGAACGACGTCATTTAGCGAGATACAGCGTTCTGTACTGCAATAAGTTGGTGAAAAACTGTGAGGTTATGCAAATATCCTAATTGTGAACGAAACAGTGTAATAGAGCGTTTTTTAATGCAAGTGCGAATGTTAGGTTAGGTTAAGATATGAACCGTCGTAAAACCGCATTAAACAATGTCACTTAGTGAGATGCAGTGTTTTTCACCATTACAAGTCGGGAACTGCGATATCTAAAGTGAAAGCGCTTGCAAACGTCGTTAGGTTAGGTTAGGTTAGGTTAGGTTAGGTTAGGTTACGTTAGGTTAGGTTAGGTTAGGTTTGGTTAGGTTAGGTTAGGTTAGGTTAGGGATGTTAGGTAAGGTTTGGTTAGGTTAGGTTAGGTTAGGTTGGGTTAGGTAAGGTTAGGTTAGGTTAAGATATGAACCGCGCTAAAACCGCATTAAACAATGTCACTTAGTGATATGCTCTGTTTTTCACCATTAAAAGTCGGGAACTGCGATATCTAATGTGAAAGCGCATGAAACCGTCGTAATCTTGTAGAAAACATCGTAAAGTAGCGAATAAAACGTTTTCTAACGATAGAAGTGCGAAGGTTCGGTTAGTTTGAGCTAGGTAGCGTCGTGAAGCCACCAAAAACGATGTCATCAAACGAGATAGTGTTGTTTTATTGCGAGTACGAAACTGCGATAGGTGAAATATTGGGAAAGCACACAAAATGGCATGAACTAGCCAGATACTGCGTCTTGTGCCGTTACAAGTGCGAAACTGCTTTATTGTGATATTCTCGTTAAAGCGCATGCAAGTATCGTGAAACCTTAAAGAACGATGTCATTTAGCGAGATACAGCGTTCTGTACTGTAATAAGTTGGTGAGAAACTGTGAGGTCAAGCAAATATCGTAATTGTGAACGAAACAGTGTAATTGAGCGTATTTAGATACAAGTGCGAATGTTAGGTTAGGTTGAGATATCAACCGTCGTAAAACCGCATTAAACAATGTCACTTAGTGAGATGTAGTGTTTTTCAACATTACAAGTCGGGAACTACGATATCTAATGTGAAAGCGCATGAAACCGTCGTAATCTTGTAGAAAACATTGTAAAGTTGCGAGTAAAACGTTTTCTAACGATAGAAGTGCGAAGGTTAGCTTGAGTTATGTTAGTTTAAGCTATGTAGCGTCGTGAGACCACCAAAAAGGACGTCATCTAACGAGATAGTGTTGTTTTATTGCATGTACGAAACTGCAATAGGTGAAATGTTGTGAAAGTACACAAAACGGCTTGAACAAGCCAGATACTGCGTGTTGTACCGTTACAAGTGCGAAACTGCTATAATGTGATATTCTCGTTAAAGCGCATGCAAGCATCGTGAAACCTTAAAGAACGATGTCATTTAGCGAGATACAGCGTTCTGTACTGCAATAAGTTGGTGAAAAACTGTGAGGTTATGCAAATATCGTAATTGTGAACGAAACAGTGTAATAGAGCGTTTTTCAATACAAGTACGAATGTTAGGTTAGGTTGACATATCAACCATCGTAAAACCGCATTAAACAATGTCACTTAGTGAGATGTAGTGTTTTTCAACATTACAAGTCGGGAACTACGATATCTAATGTGAAAGCGCATGAAACCGTCGTAATCTCGCAGAAAACATTGTAAAGTTGCGAGTAAAACGTTTTTTAACGATAGAAGTGCGAAGGTTAGCTTGAGTTATGTTAGTTTAAGCTATGTAGCGTCGTGAGACCACCAAAAAGGACGTCATCTAACGAGATAGTGTTGTTTTATTGCATGTACGAAACTGCAATAGGTGAAATGTTGTGAAAGTACACAAAACGGCATGAACAAGCCAAATACTGCGTGTTCTACCGTTACAAGTGCGAAACTGCTATATTGTGATATTCTCGTTAAAGCGCATGCAAGCATCGTGAAACCTTAAAGAACAATGTCATTTAGCGAGATACAGCGTTCTGTACTGCAATAAGTTGGTGAAAAACTGTGAGGTTATGCAAATATCGTAATTGTGAACGAAACAGTGTAATAGAGCGTTTTTCAATACAAGTACGAATGTTAGGTTAGGTTAAGATATGAACCGTCGTAAAACCGCACTAAACAATGTCACTTAGTGAGATGCAGTGTTTTTCACCATTACAAGTCGGGAACTGCGATATCTAATGTGAAAGCGCTTGCAAACGTCGTTAGGTTAGGTTAGGTTAGGTTAGGTTAGGTTACGTTAGGTTAGGTTTGGTTAGGTTAGGTTAGGTTAGGTTAGGTTAGGTTATGTTAGGCTAGGTTGGGTTAGGTTAGGTTAGCTTACGTTAGGTTAAGGTATGAACCGTCGTAAAACCGCAATAAACAATGTCACTTAGTGAGATGCAGTGTTTTTCACCTTTACAAGTTGGGAACTGCGATATCTAATGTGAAAGCGCTTGAAACCGTCGTAATGTTGCAGAAAGTAATGTAAAGTAGCGAGTAAAACGTTTTCTAACGATAGAAGTGCGAAACTTATGTTACGTTATGTTAGTTTAAGCTAGGTAGCGTCGTGAAACCACCAAAAACGACGTCATCTAACGAGATAGTGTTGTTTTATTGCGAGTACGAAACTGCGATATGTAAAATGTTGTGAAAGCACACAAAACGGCATGAACAAGCCAAATACTGCGTGTTGTACCGTTACAAGTGCGAAACTGCTATGTTTTGACATTCTCGGTAAAGCGCATGCAAGTATCGTGAAACCTTAAAGAACGATGTCATTTAGCGAGATACAGCGTTCTGTACTGTAATAAGTTGGTGAGAAACTGTGAGGTCAAGCAAATATCGTAATTGTGAACGAAACAGTGTAATTGAGCTTCTTTAGATACAAGTGCGAATGTTAGGTTAGGTTGACATATCAACCGTCGTAAAACCGCATTAAACAATGTCACTTAGTGAGATGTAGTGTTTTTCAACATTACAAGTCGGGAACTACGATATCTAATGTGAAAGCGCATGAAACCGTCGTAATCTTGTAGAAAACATTGTAAAGTTGCGAGTAAAACGTTTTCTAACGATAGAAGTGCGAAGGTTAGGTTAGGTTAGGTTAGTTTAAGCTAGGTAGCGTCGTGAAACTACCAAAAACGACGTCATCTAACGAGATAGTGTTGTTTTATTGCGAGTACGAAACTGCGATAGGTAAAATGTTGTGAAAGCACACAAAACGGCATGAACAAGCCAAATACTGCGTGTTGTACCGTTACAAGTGCGAAACTGCTATATTGTGATATTCTCGGTAAAGCGCATGCAAGTATCGTGAAACCTTAAAGAAATATGTCATTTAGCGAGATACAACGTTCTGTACTGCAATAAGTTGGTGAAAAACTGTGAGGTTATGCAAACATCGTAATTGTGAACAAAACAGTGTAATAAAGCGTTTTTAGATACAAGTGCGAATGTTAGGTTAGGTTAAGATATGAACCGTCGTAAAACCGCATTAAACAATGTCAATTAGTGAGATGCAGTGTTTTTCACCATTAAAAGTCGGGAACTGCGATATCTAATGTGAAAGCGCTTGCAACCGTCGTTAGGTTAGGTTAGGTTAGGTTTTGTTAGGTTAGGTTAGGTTAGGTTAGATTAGGTTAGGTTGGGTTGAGTTGGGTTAGGTTAGGTTAGGTTAGGTTAGGTTGGGTTAGGTTAGGTTAGGTTAGGTTAGGTTACGTTAGGTTAGGTTAGGTTACGTTAGGTTAGGTTAGGTTAGGTAAGGATAATTTGGTTAGGTTAGGTAAGGTTAGGTTAGGTTAGGTTGGGTTGGGTGTTGTTGGGTTGGGTGTTGTTGGGTTGGGTTGGGTTGGGTTAGGTTGGGTTAGGTTAGGTTAGGTTACGTTAGGTTAGGTTAGGTTACGTTAGGTTGTTAGGTTAGGTTAGGTTACGTTAGGTTAGGTCAGGTAAGGTTAGGTTACGTTAGAATGGGTTAGGTTAGGTTAGGTTACGTTAGGTTAGGTTAAGTTAGGTTAGGTTAGGTTTGGTTAGGTTTGGTTAGGTTAGCTTAGGTTAGGTTAGGTTGGGTTGGGTTGGGTTGGGTTAGGTTAGGTTAGGTTAGGTTAGGTTGGGTTAGGTTACGTTAGGTTAAGGTATGAACCGTCGTAAAACCGCATTAAACAATGTCACTTAGTGAGATGCAGTGTTTTTCACCTTTACAAGTTGGGAACTGTGATATCTAATGTGAAAGCGCTTGAAACCGTCGTAATGTTGTAGAAAGCAATGTAAAGTAGCGAGTAAAACGTTTTCTAACGATAGAAGTGCGAAGGTTATGTTAGGTTGAGTTATGTTAGTTTAAGCTAGGTAGCGTCGTGAAACTACCAAAAACAACGTCATCTAACGAGATAGTGTTGTTTTATTGCGAGTACGAAACTGCGATAGGTGAAATGTTGTGAAAGCACACAAAACGGCATGAACAAGCCAAATACTGCGTGTTGTACCGTTACAAGTGCGAAACTGCTATGTTGTGATATTCTCGTTAAAGCGCATGCAAGCATCGTGAAACCTTAAAGAACGATGTCATTTAGCGAGATACAGCGTTCTGTACTGCAATAAGTTGGTGAAAAACTGTGAGGTTATGCAAATATCCTAATTGTGAACGAAACAGTGTAATAGAGCGTTTTTTAATGCAAGTGCGAATGTTAGGTTAGGTTAAGATATGAACCGTCGTAAAACCGCATTAAACAATGTCACTTAGTGAAATGCAGTGTTTTTCACCATTACAAGTCGGGAACTGCGATATCTAATGTGAAAGCGCTTGCAAACGTCGTTAGGTTAGGTTAGGTTAGGTTAGGTTACGTTAGGTTAGGTTAGGTTAGGTTTGGTTAGGTTAGGTTAGGTTAGGTTAGGTTAGGGATGTTCGGTAAGGTTTGGTTAGGTTAGGTTAGGTTAGGTTAGGTTGGGTTAGGTAAGGTTAGGTTAGGTTAAGATATGAACCGCGCTAAAACCGCATTTAACAATGTCACTTAGTGAGATGCTGTGTTTTTCACCATTACAAGTCGGGAACTGCGATATCTAATGTGAAAGCGCATGAAACCGTCGTAATCTTGTAGAAAACATTGTAAAGTAGCGAATAAAACGTTTTCTAACGATAGAAGTGCGAAGGTTCGGTTAGTTTGAGCTAGGTAGCGTCGTGAAGCCACCAAAAACGATGTCATCTAACGAGATAGTGTTGTTTTATTGCGAGTACGAAACTGCGATAGGTGAAATATTGGGAAAGCACACAAAATGGCATGAACTAGCCAGATACTGCGTCTTGTGCCGTTACAAGTGCGAAACTGCTTTATTGTGATATTCTCGTTAAAGCGCATGCAAGCATCGTGAAACCTTAAAGAACAATGTCATTTAGCGAGATACAGCGTTCTGTACTGCAATAAGTTGGTGAAAAACTGTGAGGTTATGCAAATATCGTAATTGTGAACATAACAGTGTAATAGAGCGTTTTTAGATACAAGAGCGAATGTCAGGTTAGGTTAAGATATGAACCGTCGTAAAACCACCTTAAACAATGTCACTTAGTGAGATGCAGTGTTTTTCACCATTACAAGTCGGGAACTGCGATATCTAATGTGAAAGCGCTTGCAAACGTCGTTAGGTTATGTTAGGTTAGGTTAGGTTAGGTTAGGATAGGTTAGGTTACGTTAGGTTAGGTTAGGTTAGGTTAGGTTAGATTAGGTTAGGTTGGGTTGAGTTGGGTTAGGTTGGGTTAGGTTAGGTTAGGTTAGGTTAAGATATGAACCGCGCTAAAACCGCATTAAACAATGTCACTTAGTAAGATGCTGTGTTTTTCACCATTACAAGTCGGGAACTGCGATATCTAATGTGAAAGCGCATGAAACCGTCGTAATCTTGTAGAAAACATTGTAAAGTAGCGAATAAAACGTTTTCTAACAATAGAAGTGCGAAGGTTAGGTTAGTTTGAGCTAGGTAGCGTCGTGAAACCACCAAAAACGATGTCATCTAACGAGATAGTGTTGTTTTATTGCGAGTACGAAACTGGGATAGGTGAAATATTGGGAAAGCGCACAAAAAGGCATGAACTAGCCAGATACTGCGTCTTGTGCCGTTACAAGTGCGAAACTGCTTTATTGTGATATTCTCGTTAAAGCGCATCCAAGTATCGTGAAACCTTAAAGAACGATGTCATTTAGCGAGATACAGCGTTCTGTACTGTAATAAGTTGGTGAGAAACTGTGAGGTCAAGCAAATATCGTAATTGTGAACGAAACAGTGTAATTGAGCGTATTTAGATACAAGTGCGAATGTTAGGTTAGGTTGAGATATCAACCGTCGTAAAACCGCATTAAACAATGTCACTTAGTGAGATGTAGTGTTTTTCAACATAACAAGTCGGGAACTACGATATCTAATGTGAAAGCGCATGAAACCGTCGTAATCTTGTAGAAAACATTGTAAAGTTGCGAGTAAAACGTTTTCTAACGATAGAAGTGCGAAGGTTAGCTTGAGTTATGTTAGTTTAAGCTATGTAGCGTCGTGAGACCACCAAAAAGGACGTCATCTAACGAGATAGTGTTGTTTTATTGCATGTACGAAACTGCAATAGGTGAAGTGTTGTGAAAGTACACAAAACGGCATGAACAAGCCAGATACTGCGTGTTGTACCGTTACAAGTGCGAAACTGCTTTAATGTGATATTCTCGTTAAAGCGCATGCAAGCATCCTGAAACCTTAAAGAACGATGTCATTTAGCGAGATACAGCGTTCTGTACTGCAATAAGTTGCTGAAAAACTGTGAGGTTATGCAAATATCGTAATTTTGAACAAAACAGTGTAATAGAGCGTTTTTCAATACAAGTGCGAATGTTAGGTTAGGTTAAGATATGAACCGTCGTAAAACCTCATTAAACAATGTCACTTAGTGAGATGCAGTGTTTTTCACCATTACAAGTCGGGAACTGCGATATCTAATGTGAAAGCGCTTGCAAACGTCGTTAGGTTAGGTTAGGCTAGGTTAGGTTAGGTTACGTTAGGTTAGGTTAGGTTAGGTTTGGTTAGGTTTGGTTAGGTTAGGGATGTTAGGTAAGGTTTGGTTAGGTTAGGTTAGGTTAGGTTGGGTTAGGTAAGGTTAGGTTAGGTTAAGATATGAACCGCGCTAAAACCGCATTGAACAATGTCACTTGTGAGATGCTGTGTTTTTCACCATTAAAAGTCGGGAACTGCGATATCTAATGTGAAAGCGCATGAAACCGTCGTAATCTTGTAGAAAACATTGTAAAGTAGCGAATAAAACGTTTTCTAACGATAGAAGTGCGAAGGTTCGGTTAGTTTGAGCTAGGTAGCGTCGTGAAGCCACCAAAAACGATGTCATCAAACGAGATAGTGTTGTTTTATTGCGAGTACGAAACTGCGATAGGTGAAATATTGGGAAAGCACACAAAATGGCATGAACTAGCCAGATACTGCGTCTTGTGCCGTTACAAGTGCGAAACTGCTTTATTGTGATATTCTCGTTAAAGCGCATGCAAGTATCGTGAAACCTTAAAGAACGATGTCATTTAGCGAGATACAGCGTTCTGTACTGTAATAAGTTGGTGAGAAACTGTGAGGTCAAGCAAATATCGTAATTGTGAACGAAACAGTGTAATTGAGCGTATTTAGATACAAGTGCGAATGTTAGGTTAGGTTGAGATATCAACCGTCGTAAAACCGCATTAAACAATGTCACTTAGTGAGATGTAGTGTTTTTCAACATTACAAGTCGGGAACTACGATATCTAATGTGAAAGCGCATGAAACCGTCGTAATCTTGTAGAAAACATTGTAAAGTTGCGAGTAAAACGTTTTCTAACGATAGAAGTGCGAAGGTTAGGTTAGGTTAGGTTAGTTTAAGCTAGGTAGCGTCGTGAAACTACCAAAAACGACGTCATCTAACGAGATAGTGTTGTTTTATTGCGAGTATTAAACTGCGATAGGTGAGATGTCGTGAAAGCACACAAAACGGCATGAACAAGCCAAATACTGCGTGTTCTACCGTTACAAGTGCGAAACTGCTATATTGTGATATTCTCGTTAAAGCGCATGCAAGCATCGTGAAACCTTAAAGAACAATGTCATTTAGCGAGATACAGCGTTCTGTACTGCAATAAGTTGGTGAAAACCTGTGAGGTTATGCAAATATCGTAATTGTGAACATAACAGTGTAATAGAGCGTTTTTAAATACAAGAGCGAATGTCAGGTTAGGTTAAGATATGAACCGTCGTAAAACCACATTAAACAATGTCACTTAGTGAGATGCAGTGTTTTTCACCATTACAAGTCGGGAACTGCGATATCTAATGTGAAAGCGCTTGCAAACGTCGTTAGGTTAGGTTAGGTTAGGTTAGGTTAGGTTAGGTTAGGTTACGTTAGGTTAGGTTTGGTTAGGTTAGGTTAGGTTAGGTTAGGTTAGGTTATGTTAGGCTAGGTTGGGTTAGGTTAGGTTAGCTTACGTTAGGTTAAGGTATGAACCGTCGTAAAACCGCAATAAACAATGTCACTTAGTGAGATGCAGTGTTTTTCACCTTTACAAGTTGGGAACTGCGATATCTAATGTGAAAGCGCTTGAAACCGTCGTAATGTTGCAGAAAGCAATGTAAAGTAGCGAGTAAAACGTTTTCTAACGATAGAAGTGCGAAACTTATGTTAGGTTATGTTATTTTAAGCTAGGTAGCGTCGTGAAACCACCAAAAATGACGTCATCTAACGAGATAGTGTTGTTTTATTGCGAGTACGAAACTGCGATAGGTAAAATGTTGTGAAAGCACACAAAACGGCATGAACAAGCCAAATACTGCGTGTTGTACCGTTACAAGTGCGAAACTGCTATGTTTTGACATTCTCGGTAAAGCGCATGCAAGTATCGTGAAACCTTAAAGAACGATGTCATTTAGCGAGATACAGCGTTCTGTACTGTAATAAGTTGGTGAGAAACTGTGAGGTCAAGCAAATATCGTAATTGTGAACAAAACAGTGTAATTGAGCGTCTTTAGATACAAGTGCGAATGTTAGGTTAGGTTGACATATCAACCGTCGTAAAACCGCATTAAACAATGTCACTTAGTGAGATGTAGTGTTTTTCAACATTACAAGTCGGGAACTACGATATCTGATGTGAAAGCGCATGAAACCGTCGTAATCTTGTAGAAAACATTGTAAAGTTGCGAGTAAAACGTTTTCTAACGATAGAAGTGCGAAGGTTAGGTTAGGTTAGGTTAGTTTAAGCTAGGTAGCGTCGTGAAACTACCAAAAACGACGTCATCTAACGAGATAGTGTTGTTTTATTGCGAGTACGAAACTGCGATAGGTAAAATGTTGTGAAAGCACACAAAACGGCATGAACAAGCCAAATACTGCGTGTTGTACCGTTACAAGTGCGAAACTGCTATGTTTTGACATTCTCGGTAAAGCGCATGCAAGTATCGTGAAACCTTAAAGAAATATGTCATTTAGCGAGATACAACGTTCTGTACTGCAATAACTTGGTGAAAAACTGTGAGGTTATGCAAATATCGTAATTGTGAACAAAACAGTGTAATAAAGTGTTTTTAGATACAAGTGCGAATGTTAGGTTAGGTTAGGATATGAACCGTCGTAAAACCGCATTAAACAATGTCAATTAGTGAGATGCAGTGTTTTTCACCATTAAAAGTCGGGAACTGCGATATCTAATGTGAAAGCGCTTGCAACCGTCGTTAGGTTAGGTTAGGATAGATTAGGTTAGGTTGGGTTGAGTTGGGTTAGGTTAGGTTAGGTTAGGTTAGGTTGGGTTAGGTTAGGTTAGGTTAGGTTACGTTAGGTTAGGTTAGGTTACGTTAGGTTAGGTTAGGTTAGGTAAGGATAATTTGGTTAGGTTAGGTAAGGTTAGGTTAGGTTAGGTTGGGTTGGGTGTTGTTGGGTTGGGTGTTGTTGGGTTGGGTTGGGTTGGGTTAGGTTGGGTTAGGTTAGGTTAGGTTACGTTAGGTTAGGTTAGGTTAGGTTACGTTAGGTTATGTTAGGTTAGGTTATGTTACGTTAGGTTAGGTTAGGTCAGGTAAGGTTAGGTTACGTTAGAATAGGTTAGGTTAGGTTAGGTTACGTTAGGTTAGGTTAAGTTAGGTTAGGTTAGGTTTGGTTAGGTTTGGTTAGGTTAGCTTAGGTTAGGTTAGGTTGGGTTGGGTTGGGTTGGGTTAGGTTAGGTTAGGTTAGGTTAGGTTGGGTTAGGTTAGTTTAGGTTAGGTTAGGTTAGGTTAGGTTGGGTTGGGTTGGGTTAGGTTAGGTTAGGTTAGGTTTGGTAAGGTTAGGTTAGGTTAGGTTACGTTAGGTTAAGGTATGAACCGTCGTAAAACCGCATTAAACAATGTCACTTAGTGAGATGCAGTGTTTTTCACCTTTACAAGTTGGGAACTGTGATATCTAATGTGAAAGCGCTTGAAACCGTCGTAATGTTGTAGAAAGCAATGTAAAGTAGCGAGTAAAACGTTTTCTAACGATAGAAGTGCGAAGGTTATGTTAGGTTGAGTTATGTTAGTTTAAGCTAGGTAGCGTCGTGAAACTACCAAAAACAACGTCATCTAACGAGATAGTGTTGTTTTATTGCGAGTACGAAACTGCGATAGGTGAAATGTGAAAGCACACAAAACGGCATGAACAAGCCAAATACTGCGTGTTGTACCGTTACAAGTGCGAAACTGCTATGTTGTGATATTCTCGTTAAAGCGCATGCAAGCATCGTGAAACCTTAAAGAACGATGTCATTTAGCGAGATACAGCGTTCTGTACTGCAATAAGTTGGTGAAAAACTGTGATCCTAATTGTGAACGAAACAGTGTAATAGAGCGTTTTTTAATGCAAGTGCGAATGTTAGGTTAGGTTAAGATATGAACCGTCGTAAAACCGCATTAAACAATGTCACTTAGTGAAATGCAGTGTTTTTCACCATTACAAGTCGGGAACTGCGATATCTAATGTGAAAGCGCTTGCAAACGTCGTTAGGTTAGGTTAGGTTAGGTTAGGTTACGTTAGGTTAGGTTAGGTTAGGTTTGGTTAGGTTAGGTTAGGTTAGGTTAGGTTAGGGATGTTAGGTAAGGTTTGGTTAGGTTAGGTTAGGTTAGGTTGGGTTAGGTAAGGTTAGGTTAGGTTAAGATATGAACCGCGCTAAAACCGCATTAAACAATGTCACTTAGTGAGATGCTGTGTTTTTCACCATTACAAGTCGGGAACTGCGATATCTAATGTGAAAGCGCATGAAACCGTCGTAATCTTGTAGAAAACATTGTAAAGTAGCGAATAAAACGTTTTCTAACGATAGAAGTGCGAAGGTTCGGTTAGTTTGAGCTAGGTAGCGTCGTGAAGCCACAAAAAACGATGTCCTCTAACGAGATAGTGTTGTTTTATTGCGAGTACGAAACTGCGATAGGTGAAATATTGGGAAAGCACACAAAATGGCATGAACTAGCCAGATACTGCGTCTTGTGCCGTTACAAGTGCGAAACTGCTTTATTGTGATATTGTCACGAGCGGTTGCAATGCACGGCGCATACAGCGCGAATGAACATTCAGAAAAAAGGTGAAGAAGGAAGACGACGTTGGGTGTGCTGTCTCGAGACCCCTTGTGGAAGTAAACGCGAACCATCCAGGCTCGCCTGTTTTTCAACCTTTTCGTGTACTTCTTGCGTGTAACATTTGGTGGAGCTGTGCTGGGTACCTCCCACGACCTACGACGGAGCCGTCAACACCAGAACTTCGTAGAAGCCGTCGCCTTGCCGGACTTTCGCCATCGCGCCCCGACATGTCTCTGGAGCAAAATGACCCCCTCAGCAATGCCTCGGCAAGACCACCGCTGTATCAGCATTACCGAGAGCCACGGCCGTTCTCAGCAAAGCCAGGGGAAGACTTCGATGAATGGCTGACCCATTACGAAAGGGTAAGCCAATGCAACAACTGGAACCCGGCCAGCCAGCTCAGGCATGTCGTTTTTTATTTGACGGACACGGCCCTGGTTTGGTATGAAAACCACGCCGACACGCTTACTACATGGAGCAGTCTTATTGAAGAAATGAAGAAGTGCTTTAGCGACTCGGACACTAAGAAGAAACGAGCGGAAACAGCTTTAGCTCAGAGAGCTCAGGTGATCGGCGAGACTTGCACGACATATATTGAAGAAGTTCTCAAGCTGTGTAAGACCATCGACTCTCGAATGCCCGAGGAAGATAAAGTGGGACACCTTTTAAAAGGTATTGCGGAAGACGTCTATAACTTCCTCATTGGAAAAGACAACCTGAACACCGTATCAGACGTGATTCGGCACTGCCGCACATTCGAGGCGCTGAAAACTCGCCGAATCACGCCGAAGTTTGGACGGCTAGCCAATGTCACGACTGTGGCCAGCGTTGACGCGAGTCCGCAGACAGACCTCTCAGCTACCATTCGGCAGATTGTCCGTGAGGAGCTCCTGCGGCACGAAGAACAAACGCGTTATGCGGTGCCGCGTTGCGCCTCCGTCGCTTTCCGAGACGCCGTCTGCGCATCTCCTCCGGCTACTTGGCAGCATTCGGTGAATGCTGCGGATTGTAACAGCTACCGACACGACCCGCATTATGGCCAGACCGAACAACGCCATTACGACTCGATTGATCGGCGTTTTGATCAGCATCCACGCGACGTTCGCCCACGAAGACCCAGCACTGCCTACGACATCCAAGGGGAGGGGATGAGTTACTCTCAGCCTGTGGCCGCTGTGGAATATTTCAATCAGCGTCCGGAAGTTCGCCCTCTGCCCGTGTGTTACAACTGTGGCACGCCTGGCCACATAGCTAGGTATTGTAACCGACGTCGGGCATTCAGCAATGGACAGTCGGGATCGTTTATGCAACACGGTGGTCGTGCAATGGACACTAATAGGCCAGGAAACACCACTTTTGAAGGCTACTTCCGAGAAGAAAGAAGCCGTCACTTCCCTCTGGACAGCTATTCTGGAGAACAAGAAAGGTATCGAAACCGTTACCGCTCTCCTGCCTCCGAACGTACTCTGACACCACCACCAGCTTTCCGAGCGTCTCGATCTCCATCTCCCAGACGGCGTGTGACGTCATCATCTCCTCGACGCCGCTTCGCGTCACCACCGCCGGGAAACTAGCCAGCGCGGCCGATGGAGGTGAGGTCGCTGGAGAAAATCTTTGCTGCCGACTCGGATACCTCCACCTATCTTCATGCTGAAGAATAAGGTTAATGTACTTATTGATGGCGTTTCTACCATGGCTTTAGTCGACACGGGGGCAACTGTTTCTGTCATGAGTGTGGTGTTCAAAAATCTGCTGGGACGCAAGGTTATGTTTCATTGGGACCACAGCACAAGCTTTCGTGGAGTGAGTGGGGACTCATTATACCCGGTTGGTGTGTGTAACGTGGATGTCTCCTTGGGTGGTCAAACCTTTAACACTGAGTTTACCGTGCTTCCGCGTTCCACACACGATGTAATTCTCGGCATTGACTTTTTGAAATTGTGTGGCGCCAATGTTGACTGCCGAACAGGAGAACTCAGTATTTGCGGAAGTGTGTCCTCTGCGCTCTTAGAAGAATCATCCCAGCAAGAGAGTGTGTTTTGTGTTTCTGAAGACACTGTTGTGCCCGCTTTATCCGCGATGCGCGTTCCTGTTGTTTGTTCGTCTTCTGTTAGTACTTCGTTCGATGTTGCGGTGGAACCGGTCCATAGAAACTGTCTTAAGAAAAATGTGTTGGTTCCGTATTGTATGGTTTCAGTTACCGATGGATGCGCAGGGCTATGGACGCTAAATTGCTCCACTGAAGCCGTAGTGCTGTCTCAAGGCCTAAAACTTGCTACGTTTCAGGGAGAGTCATTTATACCTATGGCAGTGCTTACAGAACTACCGGATACAGCACAAACCAGTGCCTCGCACACCGCAAACGAACACATGCTCGGAATGGTAGCTACATCGCTCAGTGACCATGAACGTCGTGTTTTGATGACCCTGCTCTCGAAACACTCTTCAATATTCGACTTTGCACAGCACGACGGCCCCACATCGATTCCTGCATCCCGTACTCGCCATCGCATCAACACAGGATCCGCTGAACCGATTCGTCAAAAACCATATCGTGTGTCCTCTGCGGAGCGAAAGATCATCAGCGCTCAAGTCGAAGAAATGATGGGTAAAGGAGTAATTCGGGAATCGTCTAGCCCTTGGGCAGCTCCAGTGATACTGGTGAAGAAGAAAGACGGCACGTGGCGATTCTGTGTCGATTACCGTCGCCTAAATGCCGTTACTAGGAAAGACGTATACCCACTCCCACGAATTGACGACGCCATCGATTGCCTCTTTGCGGCTTCTTACTTCTCTTCTGTGGATTTACGATCAGGTTACTGGCAAATCCCTATGCACCCGGATGACAGAGAGAAGACCGCTTTTGTAACGCCCGATGGACTATTTGAATTCAACGTGATGCCTTTCGGGCTTTGTAACGCCCCCGCAACGTTTGAAAGGTTCATGGACACTATACTTCGCGGTTTGAAGTGGGAAGTTTGTATGTGCTACCTAGACGACGTTGTGATCTTCGGCCGAACATTTCGTGAGCATAACGAGCGCCTGGACTTGGTACTGAACTGCTTGAGGAAGGCCGGCCTTGTGCTTAATTCTAAAAAGTGCCATTTTGGTGAACGACAGACACTTGTGCTGGGACACCTGATCGACAAAGAAGGTATACGACCAGATCCACAAAAGACAACAGCTGTGGAGGCATTCGAGGCACCTCGCTCTGTGAAGCAGCTACGAAGTTTTTTAGGGTTATGCTCCTACTTTCGCCGTTTCATTCCCAAATTTGCTGACATAGCTCATCCGCTCACATGCCTTCTCCAAAAAGGTGTTCCTTTCGAGTGGAGCTCGGAATGCGACTCATCGTTTCGGCAGCTAAAGCTACTGTTGACGTCCCAGCCTATTCTTCGCCACTTCAATCCGTCATCACCGACAGAAGTTCATACCGATGCTAGTGGTGTTGGCATTGGCGCCGTACTAGTTCAGCGTGTCGGCGACAGCGAGCATGTGATATCGTACGCTAGCCGCTCATTGAGTCGCCCCGAGCGCAACTACACTGTCACCGAACAAGAGTGTCTGGCGGTCGTCTTCGCTGTGCAACGGTTTCGATCGTATCTCTACGGGCGCCCCTTTACTGTCGTCACGGATCATCACTCTCTATGCTGGCTTGTGAATCTTCGGGATCCCTCTGGTCGACTAGCACGCTGGGCGCTCCGTCTGCAGGAGTATGATTTCGTTGTTTCCTACAAGAGCGGCCGGCGACACGCTGATGCTGATTGTCTCTCTCGCCTGCCACTCCCAACGACTGAATGTGACGCGGACAACTTTGATGAATACATCGCTTTTGTGTCCACGGGATTTCCGGATATGGATACCTTCATATCAGAGCAGAGGAAAGACGACAGCTTACAGCCGCTATTCGCGGCCGCGCGGGAGTCCGCTGCAGACAATCGTTTTCGCTTACGTGACGGCGCCCTATATAAGACGAACTTCTCGGCTACCGGTGCGCGCTACCTTTTGGTTGTCCCCAAGAGCCTTCGCAGTCACGTATTATCTGCCATGCACGACGAACCAACTTCCGGACATCTTGGATGCACAAGAACACTCTACCGTGCTCAGGAACGCTTTTATTGGCCCCGGATGCGCAATGATACCGAACGGTACGTCGCCAGCTGCACCCAATGTCAGCGTTACAAGCGACCAACTGACGCGCCGTCTGGTCGCCTTCAGCCTGTTTCGCCTCCTAGCACCCCCTTTGAGCAAGTTGGTATAGATCTTCTGGGCCCTTTTCCGCGATCCACAGACGGCAATCGTTGGGTCATCGTTTGCGTAGACCACTTAACCCGTTATTGTGAGACGGCAGCACTGCCGTCGGCCACAGCAAAAGACGTTTCCATCTTCTTGCTGTTTCAAGTTATCCTCAGACACGGACCTCCTCGCATCGTAATCAGCGACCGTGGGCGGCAATTTACCGCGGATGTTGTCGAAGAGACCCTTCGTCTGTGCTCATCAAGCTTCCGCCATTCCACTCCATACCATCCACAGACTAATGGTCTAGTGGAACGCACGAACCGAACGCTTGCCAACATGCTGTCCATGTACATCGACTCCGCACACAAAAACTGGGACACAATTTTGCCTTTCATCACCTATGCTTTCAACACCGCAAGACATGAGACCACTGGTTACTCACCTTTCTTTCTCCTTTATGCTCGTCCACCACGCTATAATCTTGACACTATGCTTCCCTACTCTGCTCATCACAGTGAGCCGATCAACGAGATTCTCTGTAGAGCAGAAGAAGCGCGACGCCTCGCTCGGCTACGCACCGTCACCTCGCAAGACCGGTCAAAGATCCGCTATGACGACCGTCACCGACATGTTCACTTCAATCCTGGAGATCAGGTGTGGCTCTGGACGCCTTTACGGAAACGTGGCCTGTACCAGAAATTTCTCGCTCACTATGTCGGGCCCTACGTTATCCTCGAACGCCTCAGTGAGGTCAACTACCGCATAGCACGGCTCACAAGCACTGGACGGCGCTCGGCTAAAACAGAAGTGGCGCACGTCGCTCGCATGAAGCTATGCAATGCACGAACCACTGAGTGACTCGCCCGGCGGGCTTCGTCTGCCAACGGGGAAATGTCACGAGCGGTTGCAATGCACGGCGCATACAGCGCGAATGAACATTCAGAAAAAAGGTGAAGAAGGAAGACGACGTTGGGTGTGCTGTCTCGAGACCCCTTGTGGAAGTAAACGCGAACCATCCAGGCTCGCCTGTTTTTCAACCTTTTCGTGTACTTCTTGCGTGTAACAATATTCTCGTTAAAGCGCATGCAAGTATCGTGAAACCTTAAAGAACGATGTCATTTAGCGAGATACAGCGTTCTGTACTGTAATAGGTTGGTGAGAAACTGTGAGGTCAAGCAAATATCGTAATTGTGAACGAAACAGTGTAATTGAGCGTATTTAGATACAAGTGCGAATGTTAGGTTAGGTTGAGATATCAACCGTCGTAAAACCGCATTAAACAATGTCACTTAGTGAGATGTAGTGTTTTTCAACATTACAAGTCGGGAACTACGATATCTAATGTGAAAGCGCATGAAACCGTCGTAATCTTGTAGAAAACATTGTAAAGTTGCGAGTAAAACGTTTTCTAACGATAGAAGTGCGAAGGTTAGCTTGAGTTATGTTAGTTTAAGCTATGTAGCGTCGTGAGACCACCAAAAAGGACGTCATCTAACGAGATAGTGTTGTTTTATTGCATGTACGAAACTGCAATAGGTGAAATGTTGTGAAAGTACACAAAACGGCTTGAACAAGCCAGATACTGCGTGTTGTACCGTTACAAGTGCGAAACTGCTATAATGTGATATTCTCGTTAAAGCGCATGCAAGCATCGTGAAACCTTAAAGAACGATGTCATTTAGCGAGATACAGCGTTCTGTACTGCAATAAGTTGGTGAAAAACTGTGAGGTTATGCAAATATCGTAATTGTGAACGAAACAGTGTAATAGAGCGTTTTTCAATACAAGTACGAATGTTAGGCTAGGTTAAGATATGAACCGTCGTAAAACCGCATTAAACAATGTCACTTAGTGAGATGCAGTGTTTTTCACCATTACAAGTCGGGAACTGCGATATCTAATGTGAAAGCGCTTGCAAACGTCGTTAGGTTAGGTTAGGTTAGGTTAGGTTAGGTTAGGTTAGGTTACGTTAGGTTAGGTTTGGTTAGGTTAGGTTAGGTTAGGTTAGGTTATGTTAGGTTAGGTTGGGTTAGGTTAGGTAAGGTTACGTTAGGTTAAGGTATGAACCGTCGTAAAACCGCATTAAACAATGTCACATAGTGAGATGCAGTGTTTTTCACCTTTACAAGTTGGGAACTGCGATATCTAATGTGAAAGCGCTTGAAACCGTCGTAATGTTGTAGAAAGCAATGTAAAGTAGCTAGTAAAACGTTTTCTAACGATAGAAGTGCGAAGGTTATGTTAGGTTGAGTTATGTTAGTTTAAGCTACGTAGCGTCGTGAAACCACCAAAAACGACGTCATCTAACGAGATAGTGTTGTTTTATTGCGAGTATTAAACTGCGATAGGTGAAATGTTGTGAAAGCACACAAAACGGCATGAACAAGCCAAATACTGCGTGTTGTACCGTTACAAGTGCGAAACTGCTATGTTGTGATATTCTCGTTGAAGCGCATGCAAGCATCGTGAAATCTTAAAGAACGATGTCATTTAGCGAGATACAGCGTTCTGTACTGCAATAAGTTGGTGAAAAACTGTGAGGTTATGCAAATATCCTAATTGTGAACGAAACAGTGTAATAGAGCGTTTTTAATACAAGTGCGAATGTTAGGTTAGGTTAAGATATGAACCGTCGTAAAGCCGCATTAAACAATGTCACTTAGTGAGATGCAGTGTTTTTCACCATTACAAGTCGGGAACTGCGATATCTAATGTGAAAGCGCTTGAAAACGTCGTTAGGTTAGGTTAGGTTAGGTTAGGTTTGGTTAGGTTAGGTTAGGTTAGGTCAGCTTAGGGTATGTTAGGTAAGGTTTGGTTAGGGTAGGTTAGGTTAGGTTGGGTTAGGTAAGGTTAGGTTAGGTTAAGATATGAACCGCGCTAAAACCGCATTAAACAATGTCACTTAGTGAGATGCTGTGTTTTTCACCATTACAAGTCGGGAACTGCGATATCTAATGTGAAAGCGCATGAAACCGTCGTAATCTTGTAGAAAACATTGTAAAGTAGCGAATAAAACGTTTTCTAACGATAGAAGTGCGAAGGTTCGGTTAGTTTGAGCTAGGTAGCGTCGTGAAACCACCAAAAACGATGTCATCTAACGAGATAGTGTTGTTTTATTGCGAGTACGAAACTGCGATAGGTGAAATATTGGGAAAGCACACAAAATGGCATGAACTAGCCAGATACTGCGTCTTGTGCCGTTACAAGTGCGAAACTGCTTTATTGTGATATTCTCGTTAAAGCGCATGCAAGTATCTTGAAACCTTAAAGAACGATGTCATTTAGCGAGATACAGCGTTCTGTACTGTAATAAGTTGGTGAGAAACTGTGAGGTCAAGCAAATATCGTAATTGTGAACGAAACAGTGTAATTGAGCGTATCTAGATACAAGTGCGAATGTTAGGTTAGGTTGAGATATCAACCGTCGTAAAACCGCATTAAACAATGTCACTTAGTGAGATGTAGTGTTTTTCAACATTACAAGTCGGGAACTACGATATCTAATGTGAAAGCGCATGAAACCGTCGTAATCTTGTAGAAAACATTGTAAAGTTGCGAGCAAAACGTTTTCTAACGATAGAAGTGCGAAGGTTAGCTTGAGTTATGTTAGTTTAAGCTATGTAGCGTCGTGAGACCACCAAAAAGAACGTCATCTAACGAGATAGTGTTGTTTTATTGCGAGTACGAAACTGCGATAGGTAAAATGTTGTGAAAGCACACAAAACGGCATGAACAAGCCAAATACTGCGTGTTGTACCGTTACAAGTGCGAAACTGCTATGTTGTGACATTCTCGGTAAAGCGCATGCAAGTATCGTGAAACCATAAAGAACGATGTCATTTAGCGAGATACAGCGTTCTGTACTGTACTGTAATAAGTTGGTGAGAAACTGTGAGGTCAAGCAAATATCGTAATTGTGAACGAAACAGTGTAATGGAGCGTCTTTAGATACAAGTGTGAATGTTAGGTTAGGTTCACATATCAACCATCGTAAAACCGCATTAAACAATGTCACTTAGTGAGATGTAGTGTTTTTCAACATTACAAGTCGGGAACTACGATATCTAATGTGAAAGCGCATGAAACCGTCGTAATCTTGTAGAAAACATTGTAAAGTTGCGAGTAAAACGTTTTCTAACGATAGAAGTGCGAAGGTTAGGTTAGGTTAGGTTAGTTTAAGCTAGGTAGCGTCGTGAAACTACCAAAAACGACGTCATCTAACGAGATAGTGTTGTTTTATAGCGAGTATTAAACTGCGATAGGTGAAATGTGAAAGCACACAAAACGGCATGAACAAGCCAAATACTGCGTGTTCTACCGTTACAAGTGCGAAAGTGCTATATTGTGATACTCTCGTTAAAGCGCAAGCAAGCATCGTGAAACCTTAAAGAACAATGTCATTTAGCGAGATACAGCGTTCTGTACTGCAATAAGTTGGTGAAAAACTGTGAGGTCATGCAAATATCGTAATTGTGAACGAAACAGTGTAATAGAGCGTTTTTCAATACAAGTACGAATGTTAGGTTAGGTTAAGATATGAACCGTCGTAAAACCGCATTAAACAATGTCACTTAGTGAGATGCAGTGTTTTTCACCATTACAAGTCGGGAACTGCGATATCTAATGTGAAAGCGCTTGCAAACGTCGTTAGGTTAGGTTAGGTTAGGTTAGGTTAGGTTAGGTTACATTAGTTAGGTTTGGTTAGGTTAGGTTAGGTTATGTTAGGTTAGGTTGGGTTAGGTTAGGTTAGGTTACGTTAGGTTAAGGTATGAACCGTCGTAAAACCGCAATAAACAATGTCACTTAGTGAGATGCACTGTTTTTCACCTTTACAAGTTGGGAACTGCGATATCTAATGTGAGAGCGCTTGAAACCGTCGTAATGTTGTAGAAAGCAATGTAAAGTAGCGAGTAAAACGTTTTCTAACGATAGAAGTGCGAAGGTTAGGTTAGGTTAGTTTAAGCTAGGTAGCGTCGTGAAACTACCAAAAACGACGTCATCTAACGAGATAGTGTTGTTTTATTGCGAGTATTAAACTGCGATAGGTGAAATGTTGTGAAAGCACACAAAACGGCATGAACAAGCCAAATACTGCGTGTTCTACCGTTACAAGTGCGAAACTGCTATATTGTGATATTCTCGTTAAAGCGCATGCAAGCATCGTGAAACCTTAAAGAACAATGTCATTTAGCGAGATACAGCGTTCTGTACTGCAATAAGTTGGTGAAAAACTGTGAGGTTATGCAAATATCGTAATGGTGAACGAAACAGTGTAATAGAGCGTTTTTCAATACAAGTACGAATGTTAGGTTAGGTTAAGATATGAACCGTCGTAAAACCGCATTAAACAATGTCACTTAGTGAGATGCAGTGTTTTTCACCATTACAAGTCGGGAACTGCGATATCCAATGTGAAAGCGCTTGCAAACGTCGTTAGATAAGGTTAGGTTAGGTTAGGTAAGGTTAGGTTAGGTTTGGTTAGGTTAGTTTAGGTTAGGTTAGGTTAGGTTAGATTAGGTTAGGTTGGGTTGAGTTGGGTTAGGTTAGGTTGGGTTAGGTTAGGTTAGGTTGGGTTAGGTTAGGTTAGGTTAGGTTAGGTTACGTTAGGTTAGGTTAGGTTACGTTAGGTTAGGTTAGGTTAGGTTACGTTAGGTTAGGTTAGGTTAGGTAAGGATAATTTGGTTAGGTTAGGTAAGGTTAGGTTAGGTTAGGTTAGGTTGGGTTGGGTGTTGTTGGGTTGGGTTGGGTTGGGTTTGGTTGGGTTAGGTTAGGTTAGGTTACGTTAGGTTAGGTTAGGTTAGGTTACGTTAGGTTATGTTAGGTTAGGTTAGGTTACGTTAGGTTAGGTTAGGTCAGGTAAGGTTAGGTTACGTTAGAATAGGTTAGGTTAGGTTAGGTTACGTTAGGTTAGGTTAAGTTAGGTTAGGTTAGGTTTGGTTAGGTTAGGTTAGGTTAGCTTAGGTTAGGTTAGGTTGGGTTGGGTTGGGTTAGGTTGGGTTAGGTTAGGTTAGGTTAGGTTAGGTTGGGTTAGGTTAGTTTAGGTTAGGTTAGGTTAGGTTAGGTTGGGTTGGGTTGGGTTAGGTTAGGTTAGGTAAGGTTAGGTTAGGTTAGGTTAGGTTACGTTAGGTTAAGGTATGAACCGTCGTAAAACCGCATGAAACAATGTCACTTAGTGAGATGCAGTGTTTTTCATCTTTACAAGTTGGGAACTGCGATATCTAATGTGAAAGCGCAAGAAACCGTCGTAATCTTGTAGAAAACATTGTAAAGTTGCGAGTAAAACGTTTTCTAACGATATAAGTGCGAAGGTTAGGTTAGGTTAGGTTAGTTTAAGCTAGGTAGCGTCGTGAAACTACCAAAAACGACGTCATCTAACGAGATAGTGTTGTTTTATTGCGAGTACGAAACTGCGATAGGTGAAATATTGGGAAAGCACACAAAATGGCATGAACTAGCCAGATACTGCGTCTTGTGCCGTTACAAGTGAGAAACTGCTTTATTGTGATATTCTCGTTAAAGCGCATGCAAGTATCGTGAAACCTTAAAGAACGATGTCATTTAGCGAGATACAGCGTTCTGTACTGTAATAAGTTGGTGAGAAACTGTGAGGTCAAGCAAATATCGTAATTGTGAACGAAACAGTGTAATTGAGCGTATTTAGATACAAGTGCGAATGTTAGGTTAGGTTGAGATATCAACCGTCGTAAAACCGCATTAAACAATGTCACTTAGTGAGATGCAGTGTTTTTCACCTTTACAAGTTGGGAACTGCGATATCTAATGTGAAAGCGCTTGAAACCGTCGTAATGTTGCAGAAAGCAATGTAAAGTAGCGAGTAAAACGTTTTCTAACGATAGAAGTGCGAAACTTATGTTAGGTTATGTTATTTTAAGCTAGGTAGCGTCGTGAAACCACCAAAAATGACGTCATCTAACGAGATAGTGTTGTTTTATTGCGAGTACGAAACTGCGATAGGTAAAATGTTGTGAAAGCACACAAAACGGCATGAACAAGCCAAATACTGCGTGTTGTACCGTTACAAGTGCGAAACTGCTATGTTTTGACATTCTCGGTAAAGCGCATGCAAGTATCGTGAAACCTTAAAGAACGATGTCATTTAGCGAGATACAGCGTTCTGTACTGTAATAAGTTGGTGAGAAACTGTGAGGTCAAGCAAATATCGTAATTGTGAACGAAACAGTGTAATTGAGCGTCTTTAGATACAAGTGCGAATGTTAGGTTAGGTTGACATATCAACCGTCGTAAAACCGCATTAAACAATGTCACTTAGTGAGATGTAGTGTTTTTCAACATTACAAGTCGGGAACTACGATATCTGATGTGAAAGCGCATGAAACCGTCGTAATCTTGTAGAAAACATTGTAAAGTTGCGAGTAAAACGTTTTCTAACGATAGAAGTGCGAAGGTTAGGTTAGGTTAGGTTAGTTTAAGCTAGGTAGCGTCGTGAAACTACCAAAAACGACGTCATCTAACGAGATAGTGTTGTTTTATTGCGAGTACGAAACTGCGATAGGTAAAATGTTGTGAAAGCACACAAAACGGCATGAACAAGCCAAATACTGCGTGTTGTACCGTTACAAGTGCGAAACTGCTATGTTTTGACATTCTCGGTAAAGCGCATGCAAGTATCGTGAAACCTTAAAGAAATATGTCATTTAGCGAGATACAACGTTCTGTACTGCAATAACTTGGTGAAAAACTGTGAGGTTATGCAAATATCGTAATTGTGAACAAAACAGTGTAATAAAGTGTTTTTAGATACAAGTGCGAATGTTAGGTTAGGTTAGGATATGAACCGTCGTAAAACCGCATTAAACAATGTCAATTAGTGAGATGCAGTGTTTTTCACCATTAAAAGTCGGGAACTGCGATATCTAATGTGAAAGCGCTTGCAACCGTCGTTAGATAAGGTTAGGTTAGGTTAGGTAAGGTTAGGTTAGGTTTGGTTAGGTTAGTTTAGGTTAGGTTAGGTTAGGTTAGATTAGGTTGGGTTGAGTTGGGTTAGGTTAGGTTGGGTTAGGTTAGGTTAGGTTGGGTTAGGTTAGGTTAGGTTAGGTTAGGTTACGTTAGGTTAGGTTAGGTTACGTTAGGTTAGGTTAGGTTAGGTTACGTTAGGTTAGGTTAGGTTAGGTAAGGATAATTTGGTTAGGTTAGGTAAGGTTAGGTTAGGTTAGGTTAGGTTGGGTTGGGTGTTGTTGGGTTGGGTTGGGTTGGGTTTGGTTGGGTTAGGTTAGGTTAGGTTACGTTAGGTTAGGTTAGGTTAGGTTACGTTAGGTTATGTTAGGTTAGGTTAGGTTACGTTAGGTTAGGTTAGGTCAGGTAAGGTTAGGTTACGTTAGAATAGGTTAGGTTAGGTTAGGTTACGTTAGGTTAGGTTAAGTTAGGTTAGGTTAGGTTTGGTTAGGTTAGGTTAGGTTAGCTTAGGTTAGGTTAGGTTGGGTTGGGTTGGGTTAGGTTGGGTTAGGTTAGGTTAGGTTAGGTTAGGTTGGGTTAGGTTAGTTTAGGTTAGGTTAGGTTAGGTTAGGTTGGGTTGGGTTGGGTTAGGTTAGGTTAGGTAAGGTTAGGTTAGGTTAGGTTAGGTTACGTTAGGTTAAGGTATGAACCGTCGTAAAACCGCATGAAACAATGTCACTTAGTGAGATGCAGTGTTTTTCATCTTTACAAGTTGGGAACTGCGATATCTAATGTGAAAGCGCAAGAAACCGTCGTAATCTTGTAGAAAACATTGTAAAGTTGCGAGTAAAACGTTTTCTAACGATATAAGTGCGAAGGTTAGGTTAGGTTAGGTTAGTTTAAGCTAGGTAGCGTCGTGAAACTACCAAAAACGACGTCATCTAACGAGATAGTGTTGTTTTATTGCGAGTACGAAACTGCGATAGGTGAAATATTGGGAAAGCACACAAAATGGCATGAACTAGCCAGATACTGCGTCTTGTGCCGTTACAAGTGAGAAACTGCTTTATTGTGATATTCTCGTTAAAGCGCATGCAAGTATCGTGAAACCTTAAAGAACGATGTCATTTAGCGAGATACAGCGTTCTGTACTGTAATAAGTTGGTGAGAAACTGTGAGGTCAAGCAAATATCGTAATTGTGAACGAAACAGTGTAATTGAGCGTATTTAGATACAAGTGCGAATGTTAGGTTAGGTTGAGATATCAACCGTCGTAAAACCGCATTAAACAATGTCACTTAGTGAGATGCAGTGTTTTTCACCTTTACAAGTTGGGAACTGCGATATCTAATGTGAAAGCGCTTGAAACCGTCGTAATGTTGCAGAAAGCAATGTAAAGTAGCGAGTAAAACGTTTTCTAACGATAGAAGTGCGAAACTTATGTTAGGTTATGTTATTTTAAGCTAGGTAGCGTCGTGAAACCACCAAAAATGACGTCATCTAACGAGATAGTGTTGTTTTATTGCGAGTACGAAACTGCGATAGGTAAAATGTTGTGAAAGCACACAAAACGGCATGAACAAGCCAAATACTGCGTGTTGTACCGTTACAAGTGCGAAACTGCTATGTTTTGACATTCTCGGTAAAGCGCATGCAAGTATCGTGAAACCTTAAAGAACGATGTCATTTAGCGAGATACAGCGTTCTGTACTGTAATAAGTTGGTGAGAAACTGTGAGGTCAAGCAAATATCGTAATTGTGAACGAAACAGTGTAATTGAGCGTCTTTAGATACAAGTGCGAATGTTAGGTTAGGTTGACATATCAACCGTCGTAAAACCGCATTAAACAATGTCACTTAGTGAGATGTAGTGTTTTTCAACATTACAAGTCGGGAACTACGATATCTGATGTGAAAGCGCATGAAACCGTCGTAATCTTGTAGAAAACATTGTAAAGTTGCGAGTAAAACGTTTTCTAACGATAGAAGTGCGAAGGTTAGGTTAGGTTAGGTTAGTTTAAGCTAGGTAGCGTCGTGAAACTACCAAAAACGACGTCATCTAACGAGATAGTGTTGTTTTATTGCGAGTACGAAACTGCGATAGGTAAAATGTTGTGAAAGCACACAAAACGGCATGAACAAGCCAAATACTGCGTGTTGTACCGTTACAAGTGCGAAACTGCTATGTTTTGACATTCTCGGTAAAGCGCATGCAAGTATCGTGAAACCTTAAAGAAATATGTCATTTAGCGAGATACAACGTTCTGTACTGCAATAACTTGGTGAAAAACTGTGAGGTTATGCAAATATCGTAATTGTGAACAAAACAGTGTAATAAAGTGTTTTTAGATACAAGTGCGAATGTTAGGTTAGGTTAGGATATGAACCGTCGTAAAACCGCATTAAACAATGTCAATTAGTGAGATGCAGTGTTTTTCACCATTAAAAGTCGGGAACTGCGATATCTAATGTGAAAGCGCTTGCAACCGTCGTTAGGTTAGGTTAGGATAGATTAGGTTAGGTTGGGTTGAGTTGGGTTAGGTTAGGTTAGGTTAGGTTGGGTTAGGTTAGGTTAGGTTAGGTTACGTTAGGTTAGGTTAGGTTACGTTAGGTTAGGTTAGGTTAGGTAAGGATAATTTGGTTAGGTTAGGTAAGGTTAGGTTAGGTTAGGTTGGGTTGGGTGTTGTTGGGTTGGGTGTTGTTGGGTTGGGTTGGGTTGGGTTAGGTTGGGTTAGGTTAGGTTAGGTTACGTTAGGTTAGGTTAGGTTAGGTTACGTTAGGTTATGTTAGGTTAGGTTATGTTACGTTAGGTTAGGTTAGGTCAGGTAAGGTTAGGTTACGTTAGAATAGGTTAGGTTAGGTTAGGTTACGTTAGGTTAGGTTAAGTTAGGTTAGGTTAGGTTTGGTTAGGTTTGGTTAGGTTAGCTTAGGTTAGGTTAGGTTGGGTTGGGTTGGGTTGGGTTAGGTTAGGTTAGGTTAGGTTAGGTTGGGTTAGGTTAGTTTAGGTTAGGTTAGGTTAGGTTAGGTTGGGTTGGGTTGGGTTAGGTTAGGTTAGGTTAGGTTTGGTAAGGTTAGGTTAGGTTAGGTTACGTTAGGTTAAGGTATGAACCGTCGTAAAACCGCATTAAACAATGTCACTTAGTGAGATGCAGTGTTTTTCACCTTTACAAGTTGGGAACTGTGATATCTAATGTGAAAGCGCTTGAAACCGTCGTAATGTTGTAGAAAGCAATGTAAAGTAGCGAGTAAAACGTTTTCTAACGATAGAAGTGCGAAGGTTATGTTAGGTTGAGTTATGTTAGTTTAAGCTAGGTAGCGTCGTGAAACTACCAAAAACAACGTCATCTAACGAGATAGTGTTGTTTTATTGCGAGTACGAAACTGCGATAGGTGAAATGTGAAAGCACACAAAACGGCATGAACAAGCCAAATACTGCGTGTTGTACCGTTACAAGTGCGAAACTGCTATGTTGTGATATTCTCGTTAAAGCGCATGCAAGCATCGTGAAACCTTTAAGAACGATGTCATTTAGCGAGATACAGCGTTCTGTACTGCAATAAGTTGGTGAAAAACTGTGAGGTTATGCAAATATCCTAATTGTGAACGAAACAGTGTAATAGAGCGTTTTTTAATGCAAGTGCGAATGTTAGGTTAGGTTAAGATATGAACCGTCGTAAAACCGCATTAAACAATGTCACTTAGTGAAATGCAGTGTTTTTCACCATTACAAGTCGGGAACTGCGATATCTAATGTGAAAGCGCTTGCAAACGTCGTTAGGTTAGGTTAGGTTACGTTAGGTTAGGTTAGGTTAGGTTTGGTTAGGTTAGGTTAGGTTAGGTTAGGTTAGGGATGTTAGGTAAGGTTTGGTTAGGTTAGGTTAGGTTAGGTTGGGTTAGGTAAGGTTAGGTTAGGTTAAGATATGAACCGCGCTAAAACCGCATTAAACAATGTCACTTAGTGAGATGCTGTGTTTTTCACCATTACAAGTCGGGAACTGCGATATCTAATGTGAAAGCGCATGAAACCATCGTAATCTTGTAGAAAACATTGTAAAGTAGCGAATAAAACGTTTTCTAACGATAGAAGTGCGAAGGTTCGGTTAGTTTGAGCTAGGTAGCGTCGTGAAGCCACAAAAAACGATGTCCTCTAACGAGATAGTGTTGTTTTATTGCGAGTACGAAACTGCGATAGGTGAAATATTGGGAAAGCACACAAAATGGCATGAACTAGCCAGATAGTGCGTCTTGTGCCGTTACAAGTGCGAAACTGCTTTATTGTGATATTCTCGTTAAAGCGCATGCAAGTATCGTGAAACCTTAAAGAACGATGTCATTTAGCGAGATACAGCGTTCTGTACTGTAATAGGTTGGTGAGAAACTTTGAGGTCAAGCAAATATCGTAATTGTGAACGAAACAGTGTAATTGAGCGTATTTAGATACAAGTGCGAATGTTAGGTTAGGTTGAGATATCAACCGTCGTAAAACCGCATTAAACAATGTCGCTTAGTGAGATGTAGTGTTTTTCAACATTACAAGTCGGGAACTACGATATCTAATGTGAAAGCGCATGAAACCGTCGTAATCTTGTAGAAAACATTGTAAAGTAGCTAGTAAAACGTTTTCTAACGATAGAAGTGCGAAGGTTAGGTTGAGTTATGTTAGTTTAAGCTACGTAGCGTCGTGAAACCACCAAAAACGACGTCATCTAACGAGATAGTGTTGTTTTATTGCGAGTATTAAACTGCGATAGGTGAAATGTTGTGAAAGCACACAAAACGGCATGAACAAGCCAAATACTGCGTGTTGTACCGTTACAAGTGCGAAACTGCTATGTTGTGATATTCTCGTTGAAGCGCATGCAAGCATCGTGAAATCTTAAAGAACGATGTCATTTAGCGAGATACAGCGTTCTGTACTGCAATAAGTTGGTGAAAAACTGTGAGGTTATGCAAATATCCTAATTGTGAACGAAACAGTGTAATAGAGCGTTTTTAATACAAGTGCGAATGTTAGGTTAGGTTAAGATATGAACCGTCGTAAAGCCGCATTAAACAATGTCACTTAGTGAGATGCAGTGTTTTTCACCATTACAAGTCGGGAACTGCGATATCTAATGTGAAAGCGCTTGAAAACGTCGTTAGGTTAGGTTAGGTTAGGTTAGGTTTGGTTAGGTTAGGTTAGGTTAGGTCAGCTTAGGGTATGTTAGGTAAGGTTTGGTTAGGGTAGGTTAGGTTAGGTTGGGTTAGGTAAGGTTAGGTTAGGTTAAGATATGAACCGCGCTAAAACCGCATTAAACAATGTCACTTAGTGAGATGCTGTGTTTTTCACCATTACAAGTCGGGAACTGCGATATCTAATGTGAAAGCGCATGAAACCGTCGTAATCTTGTAGAAAACATTGTAAAGTAGCGAATAAAACGTTTTCTAACGATAGAAGTGCGAAGGTTCGGTTAGTTTGAGCTAGGTAGCGTCGTGAAACCACCAAAAACGATGTCATCTAACGAGATAGTGTTGTTTTATTGCGAGTACGAAACTGCGATAGGTGAAATATTGGGAAAGCACACAAAATGGCATGAACTAGCCAGATACTGCGTCTTGTGCCGTTACAAGTGCGAAACTGCTTTATTGTGATATTCTCGTTAAAGCGCATGCAAGTATCTTGAAACCTTAAAGAACGATGTCATTTAGCGAGATACAGCGTTCTGTACTGTAATAAGTTGGTGAGAAACTGTGAGGTCAAGCAAATATCGTAATTGTGAACGAAACAGTGTAATTGAGCGTATCTAGATACAAGTGCGAATGTTAGGTTAGGTTGAGATATCAACCGTCGTAAAACCGCATTAAACAATGTCACTTAGTGAGATGTAGTGTTTTTCAACATTACAAGTCGGGAACTACGATATCTAATGTGAAAGCGCATGAAACGTCGTAATCTTGTAGAAAACATTGTAAAGTTGCGAGCAAAACGTTTTCTAACGATAGAAGTGCGAAGGTTAGCTTGAGTTATGTTAGTTTAAGCTATGTAGCGTCGTGAGACCACCAAAAAGAACGTCATCTAACGAGATAGTGTTGTTTTATTGCGAGTACGAAACTGCGATAGGTAAAATGTTGTGAAAGCACACAAAACGGCATGAACAAGCCAAAGACTGTGTGTTGTACCGTTACAAGTGCGAAACTGCTATGTTGTGACATTCTCGGTAAAGCGCATGCAAGTATCGTGAAACCTTAAAGAACGATGTCATTTAGCGAGATACAGCGTTCTGTACTGTAATAAGTTGGTGAGAAACTGTGAGGTCAAGCAAATATCGTAATTGTGAACGAAACAGTGTAATGGAGCGTCTTTAGATACAAGTGTGAATGTTAGGTTAGGTTCACATATCAACCATCGTAAAACCGCATTAAACAATGTCACTTAGTGAGATGTAGTGTTTTTCAACATTACAAGTCGGGAACTACGATATCTAATGTGAAAGCGCATGAAACCGTCGTAATCTTGTAGAAAACATTGTAAAGTTGCGAGTAAAACGTTTTCTAACGATAGAAGTGCGAAGGTTAGGTTAGGTTAGGTTAGTTTAAGCTAGGTAGCGTCGTGAAACTACCAAAAACGACGTCATCTAACGAGATAGTGTTGTTTTATAGCGAGTATTAAACTGCGATAGGTGAAATGTGAAAGCACACAAAACGGCATGAACAAGCCAAATACTGCGTGTTCTACCGTTACAAGTGCGAAAGTGCTATATTGTGATACTCTCGTTAAAGCGCAAGCAAGCATCGTGAAACCTTAAAGAACAATGTCATTTAGCGAGATACAGCGTTCTGTACTGCAATAAGTTGGTGAAAAACTGTGAGGTCATGCAAATATCGTAATTGTGAACGAAACAGTGTAATAGAGCGTTTTTCAATACAAGTACGAATGTTAGGTTAGGTTAAGATATGAACCGTCGTAAAACCGCATTAAACAATGTCACTTAGTGAGATGCAGTGTTTTTCATCATTACAAGTCGGGAACTGCGATATCTAATGTGAAAGCGCTTGCAAACGTCGTTAGGTTAGGTTAGGTTAGGTTAGGTTAGGTTAGGTTACATTAGTTAGGTTTGGTTAGGTTAGGTTAGGTTATGTTAGGTTAGGTTGGGTTAGGTTAGGTTAGGTTACGTTAGGTTAAGGTATGAACCGTCGTAAAACCGCAATAAACAATGTCACTTAGTGAGATGCACTGTTTTTCACCTTTACAAGTTGGGAACTGCGATATCTAATGTGAGAGCGCTTGAAACCGTCGTAATGTTGTAGAAAGCAATGTAAAGTAGCGAGTAAAACGTTTTCTAACGATAGAAGTGCGAAGGTTAGGTTAGGTTAGTTTAAGCTAGGTAGCGTCGTGAAACTACCAAAAACGACGTCATCTAACGAGATAGTGTTGTTTTATTGCGAGTATTAAACTGCGATAGGTGAAATGTTGTGAAAGCACACAAAACGGCATGAACAAGCCAAATACTGCGTGTTCTACCGTTACAAGTGCGAAACTGCTATATTGTGATATTCTCGTTAAAGCGCATGCAAGCATCGTGAAACCTTAAAGAACAATGTCATTTAGCGAGATACAGCGTTCTGTACTGCAATAAGTTGGTGAAAAACTGTGAGGTTATGCAAATATCGTAATGGTGAACGAAACAGTGTAATAGAGCGTTTTTCAATACAAGTACGAATGTTAGGTTAGGTTAAGATATGAACCGTCGTAAAACCGCATTAAACAATGTCACTTAGTGAGATGCAGTGTTTTTCACCATTACAAGTCGGGAACTGCGATATCCAATGTGAAAGCGCTTGCAAACGTCGTTAGATAAGGTTAGGTTAGGTTAGGTAAGGTTAGGTTAGGTTTGGTTAGGTTAGTTTAGGTTAGGTTAGGTTAGGTTAGATTAGGTTAGGTTGGGTTGAGTTGGGTTAGGTTAGGTTGGGTTAGGTTAGGTTAGGTTGGGTTAGGTTAGGTTAGGTTAGGTTAGGTTACGTTAGGTTAGGTTAGGTTACGTTAGGTTAGGTTAGGTTAGGTTACGTTAGGTTAGGTTAGGTTAGGTAAGGATAATTTGGTTAGGTTAGGTAAGGTTAGGTTAGGTTAGGTTAGGTTGGGTTGGGTGTTGTTGGGTTGGGTTGGGTTGGGTTAGGTTGGGTTAGGTTAGGTTAGGTTACGTTAGGTTAGGTTAGGTTAGGTTACGTTAGGTTATGTTAGGTTAGGTTAGGTTACGTTAGGTTAGGTTAGGTCAGGTAAGGTTAGGTTACGTTAGAATAGGTTAGGTTAGGTTAGGTTACGTTAGGTTAGGTTAAGTTAGGTTAGGTTAGGTTTGGTTAGGTTAGGTTAGGTTAGCTTAGGTTAGGTTGGGTTGGGTTGGGTTAGGTTGGGTTAGGTTAGGTTAGGTTAGGTTAGGTTGGGTTAGGTTAGTTTAGGTTAGGTTAGGTTAGGTTAGGTTGGGTTGGGTTGGGTTAGGTTAGGTTAGGTAAGGTTAGGTTAGGTTAGGTTAGGTTACGTTAGGTTAAGGTATGAACCGTCGTAAAACCGCATGAAACAATGTCACTTAGTGAGATGCAGTGTTTTTCATCTTTACAAATTGGGAACTGCGATATCTAATGTGAAAGCGCAAGAAACCGTCGTAATCTTGTAGAAAACATTGTAAAGTTGCGAGTAAAACGTTTTCTAACGATATAAGTGCGAAGGTTAGGTTAGGTTAGGTTAGTTTAAGCTAGGTAGCGTCGTGAAACTACCAAAAACGACGTCATCTAACGAGATAGTGTTGTTTTATTGCGAGTACGAAACTGCGATAGGTGAAATATTGGGAAAGCACACAAAATGGCATGAACTAGCCAGATACTGCGTCTTGTGCCGTTACAAGCGAGAAACTGCTTTATTGTGATATTCTCGTTAAAGCGCATGCAAGTATCGTGAAACCTTAAAGAACGATGTCATTTAGCGAGATACAGCGTTCTGTACTGTAATAAGTTGGTGAGAAACTGTGAGGTCAAGCAAATATCGTAATTGTGAACGAAACAGTGTAATTGAGCGTATTTAGATACAAGTGCGAATGTTAGGTTAGGTTGAGATATCAACCGTCGTAAAACCGCATTAAACAATGTCACTTAGTGAGATGTAGTGTTTTTCAACATTACAAGTCGGGAACTACGATATCTAAGGTGAAAGCGCATGAAACCGTCGTAATCTTGTAGAAAACATTGTAAAGTTGCGAGTAAAACGTTTTCTAACGATAGAAGTGCGAAGGTTAGCTTGAGTTATGTTAGTTTAAGCTATGTAGCGTCGTGAGACCACCAAAAAGGACGTCATCTAACGAGATAGTGTTGTTTTATTGCATGTACGAAACTGCAATAGGTGAAATGTTGTGAAAGTACACAAAACGGCATGAACAAGCCAGATACTGCGTGTTGTACCGTTACAAGTGCGAAACTGCTTTAATGTGATATTCTCGTTAAAGCGCATGCAAGCATCGTGAAACCTTAAAGAACGATGTCATTTAGCGAGATACAGCGTTCTGTACTGCAATAAGTTGGTGAAAAACTGTGAGGTTATGCAAATATCGTAATTTTGAACAAAACAGTGTAATAGAGCGTTTTTCAATACAAGTGCGAATGTTAGGTTAGGTTAAGATATGAACCGTCGTAAAACCGCATTAAACAATGTCACTTAGTGAGATGCAGTGTTTTTCACCATTACAAGTCGGGAACTGCGATATCTAATGTGAAAGCGCTTGCAAACGTCGTTAGGTTAGGTTAGGCTAGGTTAGGTTAGGTTACGTTAGGTTAGGTTAGGTTAGGTTTGGTTAGGTTAGGTTAGGTTAGGGATGTTAGGTAAGGTTTGGTTAGGTTAGGTTAGGTTAGGTTGGGTTAGGTAAGGTTAGGTTAGGTTAAGATATGAACCGCGCTAAAACCGCATTAAACAATGTCACTTAGTGAGATGCTGTGTTTTTCACCATTAAAAGTCGGGAACTGCGATATCTAATGTGAAAGCGCATGAAACCGTCGTAATCTTGTAGAAAACATTGTAAAGTAGCGAATAAAACGTTTTCTAACGATAGAAGTGCGAAGGTTCGGTTAGTTTGAGCTAGGTAGCGTCGTGAAGCCACCAAAAACGATGTCATCAAACGAGATAGTGTTGTTTTATTGCGAGTACGAAACTGCGATAGGTGAAATATTGGGAAAGCACACAAAATGGCATGAACTAGCCAGATACTGCGTCTTGTGCCGTTACAAGTGCGAAACTGCTTTATTGTGATATTCTCGTTAAAGCGCATGCAAGTATCGTGAAACCTTAAAGAACGATGTCATTTAGCGAGATACAGCGTTCTGTACTGTAATAAGTTGGTGAGAAACTGTGAGGTCAAGCAAATATCGTAATTGTGAACGAAACAGTGTAATTGAGCGTATTTAGATACAAGTGCGAATGTTAGGTTAGGTTGAGATATCAACCGTCGTAAAACCGCATTAAACAATGTCACTTAGTGAGATGTAGTGTTTTTCAACATTACAAGTCGGGAACTACGATATCTAATGTGAAAGCGCATGAAACCGTCGTAATCTTGTAGAAAACATTGTAAAGTTGCGAGTAAAACGTTTTCAAACGATAGAAGTGCGAAGGTTAGCTTGAGTTATGTTAGTTTAAGCTATGTAGCGTCGTGAGACCACCAAAAAGGACGTCATCTAACGAGATAGTGTTGTTTTATTGCATGTACGAAACTGCAATAGGTGAAATGTTGTGAAAGTACACAAAACGGCTTGAACAAGCCAGATACTGCGTGTTGTACCGTTACAAGTGCGAAACTGCTATAATGTGATATTCTCGTTAAAGCGCATGCAAGCATCGTGAAACCTTAAAGAACGATGTCATTTAGCGAGATACAACGTTCTGTACTGCAATAAGTTGGTGAAAAACTGTGAGGTTATGCAAATATCGTAATTGTGAACGAAACAGTGTAATAGAGCGTTTTTCAATACAAGTACGAATGTTAGGTTAGGTTAAGATATGAACCGTCGTAAAACCGCACTAAACAATGTCACTTAGTGAGATGCAGTGTTTTTCACCATTACAAGTCGGGAACTGCGATATCTAATGTGAAAGCGCTTGCAAACGTCGTTAGGTTAGGTTAGGTTAGGTTAGGTTAGGTTAGGTTAGGTTACGTTAGGTTAGGTTTGGTTAGGTTAGGTTAGGTTAGGTTAGGTTAGGTTAGGTTATGTTAGGCTAGGTTGGGTTAGGTTAGGTTAGCTTACGTTAGGTTAAGGTATGAACCGTCGTAAAACCGCAATAAACAATGTCACTTAGTGAGATGCAGTGTTTTTCACCTTTACAAGTTGGGAACTGCGATATCTAATGTGAAAGCGCTTGAAACCGTCGTAATGTTGCAGAAAGCAATGTAAAGTAGCGAGTAAAACGTTTTCTAACGATAGAAGTGCGAAACTTATGTTAGGTTATGTTAGTTTAAGCTAGGTAGCGTCGTGAAACCACCAAAAATGACGTCATCTAACGAGATAGTGTTGTTTTATTGCGAGTACGAAACTGCGATAGGTAAAATGTTGTGAAAGCACACAAAACGGCATGAACAAGTCAAATACTGCGTGTTGTACCGTTACAAGTGCGAAACTGCTATGTTTTGACATTCTCGGTAAAGCGCATGCAAGTATCGTGAAACCTTAAAGAAATATGTCATTTAGCGAGATACAACGTTCTGTACTGCAATAAGTTGGTGAAAAACTGTGAGGTTATGCAAATATCGTAATTGTGAACAAAACAGTGAAATAAAGTGTTTTTAGATACAAGTGCGAATGTTAGGTTAGGTTAAGATATGAACCGTCGTAAAACCGCATTAAACAATGTCAATTAGTGAGATGCAGTGTTTTTCACCATTAAAAGTCGGGAACTGCGATATCTAATGTGAAAGCGCTTGCAACCGTCGTTTGGTTAGGTTAGGTTAGGTTTTGTTAGGTTAGGATAGATTAGGTTAGGTTGGGTTGAGTTGGGTTAGGTTAGGTTAGGTTAGGTTAGGTTGGGTTAGGTTAGGTTAGGTTAGGTTACGTTAGGTTAGGTTAGGTTACGTTAGGTTAGGTTAGGTTAGGTAAGGATAATTTGGTTAGGTTAGGTAAGGTTAGGTTAGGTTAGGTTGGGTTGGGTGTTGTTGGGTTGGGTGTTGTTGGGTTGGGTTGGGTTGGGTTGGGTTAGGTTGGGTTAGGTTAGGTTAGGTTACGTTAGGTTAGGTTAGGTTAGGTTACGTTAGGTTATGTTAGGTTAGGTTAGGTTACGTTAGGTTAGGTTAGGGCAGGTAAGGTTAGGTTACGTTAGAATAGGTTAGGTTAGGTTACGTTAGGTTAGGTTAAGTTAGGTTAGGTTAGGTTTGGTTAGGTTTGGTTAGGTTAGCTTAGGTTAGGTTAGGTTGGGTTGGGTTGGGTTGGGTTAGGTTAGGTTAGGTTAGGTTAGGTTGGGTTAGGTTAGTTTAGGTTAGGTTAGGTTAGGTTAGGTTGGGTTGGGTTGGGTTAGGTTAGGTTAGGTTAGGTTTGGTAAGGTTAGGTTAGGTTAGGTTACGTTAGGTTAAGGTATGAACCGTCGTAAAACCGCATTAAACAATGTCACTTAGTGAGATGCAGTGTTTTTCACCTTTACAAGTTGGGAACTGTGATATCTAATGTGAAAGCGCTTGAAACCGTCGTAATGTTATAGAAAGCAATGTAAAGTAGCGAGTAAAACGTTTTCTAACGATAGAAGTGCGAAGGTTATGTTAGGTTGAGTTATGTTAGTTTAAGCTAGGTAGCGTCGTGAAGCTACCAAAAACAACGTCATCTAACGAGATAGTGTTGTTTTATTGCGAGTACGAAATTGCGATAGGTGAAATGTGAAAGCACACAAAACGGCATGAACAAGCCAAATACTGCGTGTTGTACCGTTACAAGTGCGAAACTGCTATGTTGTGATATTCTCGTTAAAGCGCATGCAAGCATCGTGAAACCTTAAAGAACGATGTCATTTAGCGAGATACAGCGTTCTGTACTGCAATAAGTTGGTGAAAAACTGTGAGGTTATGCAAATATCCTAATTGTGAACGAAACAGTGTAATAGAGCGTTTTTTAATGCAAGTGCGAATGTTAGGTTAGGTTAAGATATGAACCGTCGTAAAACCGCATTAAACAATGTCACTTAGTGAAATGCAGTGTTTTTCACCATTACAAGTCGGGAACTGCGATATCTAATGTGAAAGCGCTTGCAAACGTCGTTAGGTTAGGTTAGGTTAGGTTAGGTTACGTTAGGTTAGGTTAGGTTAGGTTTGGTTAGGTTAGGTTAGGTTAGGTTAGGTTAGGTTAGGGATGTTAGGTAAGGTTTGGTTAGGTTAGGTTAGGTTAGGTTGGGTTAGGTAAGGTTAGGTTAGGTTAAGATATGAACCGCGCTAAAACCGCATTAAACAATGTCACTTAGTGAGATGCTGTGTTTTTCACCATTACAAGTCGGGAACTGCGATATCTAATGTGAAAGCGCATGAAACCGTCGTAATCTTGTAAAAAACATTGTAAAGTAGCGAATAAAACGTTTTCTAACGATAGAAGTGCGAAGGTTCGGTTAGTTTGAGCTAGGTAGCGTCGTGAAGCCACCAAAAACGATGTCATCTAACGAGATAGTGTTGTTTTATTGCGAGTACGAAACTGCGATAGGTGAAATATTGGGAAAGCACACAAAATGGCATGAACTAGCCAGATACTGCGTCTTGTGCCGTTACAAGTGCGAAACTGCTTTATTGTGATATTCTCGTTAAAGCGCATGCAAGTATCGTGAAACCTTAAAGAACGATGTCATTTAGCGAGATACAGCGTTCTGTACTGTAATAGGTTGGTGAGAAACTGTGAGGTCAAGCAAATATCGTAATTGTGAACGAAACAGTGTAATTGAGCGTATTTAGATACAAGTGCGAATGTTAGGTTAGGTTGAGATATCAACCGTCGTAAAACCGCATTAAACAATGTCACTTAGTGAGATGTAGTGTTTTTCAACATTACAAGTCGGGAACTACGATATCTAATGTGAAAGCGCAAGAAACCGTCGTAATCTTGTAGAAAACATTGTAAAGTTGCGAGTAAAACGTTTTCTAACGATAGAAGTGCGAAGGTTAGTGAGGGTGGCGATTTGGGCTTGTTGGTATGGTTGCATGATGATGGATGGTAGCGCAGACAACGAACACGGACAAAAGTGTTGTGTCTATGTGCCTACTTTTGTCCGTGTTCGTTGTCTGCGCTACCATCCATCATCATGCGAAGGTTAGCTTGAGTTATGTTAGTTTAAGCTATGTAGCGTCGTGAGACCACCAAAAAGGACGTCATCTAACGAGATAGTGTTGTTTTATTGCATGTACGAAACTGCAATAGGTGAAATGTTGTGAAAGTACACAAAACGGCTTGAACAAGCCAGATACTGCGTGTTGTACCGTTACAAGTGCGAAACTGCTATGTTGTGATATTCTCGTTAAAGCGCATGCAAGCATCGTGAAACCTTAAAGAACGATGTCATTTAGCGAGATACAGCGTCATTAGCGAGATACAGCGTTCTGTACTGCGCATGCAAGTATCGTGAAACCTTAAAGAACGATGTCATTTAGCGAGATACAGCGTTCTGTACTGCGCATGCAAGTATCGTGAAACCTTAAAGAACGATGTCATTTAGCGAGATACAGCGTTCTGTACTGCGCATGCAAGTATCGTGAAACCTTAAAGAACGATGTCATTTAGCGAGATACAGCGTTCTGTACTGTAATAGGTTGGTGAGAAACTGTGAGGTCAAGCAAATATCGTAATTGTGAACGAAACAGTGTAATTGAGCGTATTTAGATACAAGTGCGAATGTTAGGTTAGGTTGAGATATCAACCGTCGTAAAACCGCATTAAACAATGTCACTTAGTGAGATGTAGTGTTTTTCAACATTACAAGTCGGGAACTACGATATCTAATGTGAAAGCGCATGAAACCGTCGTAATCTTGTAGAAAACATTGTAAAGTTGCGAGTAAAACGTTTTCTAACGATAGAAGTGCGAAGGTTAGTGAGGGTGGCGATTTGGGCTTGTTGGTATGGTTGCATGATGATGGATGGTAGCGCAGACAACGAACACGGACAAAAGTGTTGTGTCTATGTGCCTACTTTTGTCCGTGTTCGTTGTCTGCGCTACCATCCATCATCATGCGAAGGTTAGCTTGAGTTATGTTAGTTTAAGCTATGTAGCGTCGTGAGACCACCAAAAAGGACGTCATCTAACGAGATAGTGTTGTTTTATTGCATGTACGAAACTGCAATAGGTGAAATGTTGTGAAAGTACACAAAACGGCTTGAACAAGCCAGATACTGCGTGTTGTACCGTTACAAGTGCGAAACTGCTATGTTGTGATATTCTCGTTAAAGCGCATGCAAGCATCGTGAAACCTTAAAGAACGATGTCATTTAGCGAGATACAGCGTTCTGTACTGCAATAAGTTGGTGAAAAACTGTGAGGTTATGCAAATATCCTAATTGTGAACGAAACAGTGTAATAGAGCGTTTTTTAATGCAAGTGCGAATGTTAGGTTAGGTTAAGATATGAACCGTCGTAAAACCGCATTAAACAATGTCACTTAGTGAAATGCAGTGTTTTTCACCATTACAAGTCGGGAACTGCGATATCTAATGTGAAAGCGCTTGCAAACGTCGTTAGGTTAGGTTAGGTTAGGTTAGGTTACGTTAGGTTAGGTTAGGTTAGGTTTGGTTAGGTTAGGTTAGGTTAGGTTAGGTTAGGGATGTTAGGTAAGGTTTGGTTAGGTTAGGTTAGGTTAGGTTGGGTTAGGTAAGGTTAGGTTAGGTTAAGATATGAACCGCGCTAAAACCGCATTAAACAATGTCACTTAGTGAGATGCTGTGTTTTTCACCATTACAAGTCGGGAACTGCGATATCTAATGTGAAAGCGCTTGCAAACGTCGTTAGGTTAGGTTAGGTTAGGTTAGGTTAGGTTAGGTTAGGTTACGTTAGGTTAGGTTTGGTTAGGTTAGGTTAGGTTAGGTTAGGTTAGGTTATGTTAGGCTAGGTTGGGTTAGGTTAGGTTAGCTTACGTTAGGTTAAGGTATGAACCGTCGTAAAACCGCAATAAACAATGTCACTTAGTGAGATGCAGTGTTTTTCACCTTTACAAGTTGGGAACTGCGATATCTAATGTGAAAGCGCTTGAAACCGTCGTAATGTTGCAGAAAGCAATGTAAAGTAGCGAGTAAAACGTTTTCTAACGATAGAAGTGCGAAACTTATGTTAGGTTATGTTAGTTTAAGCTAGGTAGCGTCGTGAAACCACCAAAAATGACGTCATTTAACGAGATAGTGTTGTTTTATTGCGAGTACGAAACTGCGATAGGTAAAATGTTGTGAAAGCACACAAAACGGCATGAACAAGCCAAATACTGCGTGTTGTACCGTTACAAGTGCGAAACTGCTATGTTTTGACATTCTCGGTAAAGCGCATGCAAGTATCGTGAAACCTTAAAGAAATATGTCATTTAGCGAGATACAACGTTCTGTACTGCAATAAGTTGGTGAAAAACTGTGAGGTTATGCAAATATCGTAATTGTGAACAAAACAGTGTAATAAAGTGTTTTTATATACAAGTGCGAATGTTAGGTTAGGTTAAGATATGAACCGTCGTAAAACCGCATTAAACAATGTCAATTAGTGAGATGCAGTGTTTTTCACCATTAAAAGTCGGGAACTGCGATATCTAATGTGAAAGCGCTTGCAACCGTCGTTTGGTTAGGTTAGGTTAGGTTTTGTTAGGTTAGGATAGATTAGGTTAGGTTGGGTTGAGTTGGGTTAGGTTAGGTTAGGTTAGGTTAGGTTGGGTTAGGTTAGGTTAGGTTAGGTTACGTTAGGTTAGGTTAGGTTACGTTAGGTTAGGTTAGGTTAGGTAAGGATAATTTGGTTAGGTTAGGTAAGGTTAGGTTAGGTTAGGTTGGGTTGGGTGTTGTTGGGTTGGGTGTTGTTGGGTTGGGTTGGGTTGGGTTGGGTTAGGTTGGGTTAGGTTAGGTTAGGTTACGTTAGGTTAGGTTAGGTTAGGTTACGTTAGGTTATGTTAGGTTAGGTTAGGTTACGTTAGGTTAGGTTAGGGCAGGTAAGGTTAGGTTACGTTAGAATAGGTTAGGTTAGGTTACGTTAGGTTAGGTTAAGTTAGGTTAGGTTAGGTTTGGTTAGGTTTGGTTAGGTTAGCTTAGGTTAGGTTAGGTTGGGTTGGGTTGGGTTGGGTTAGGTTAGGTTAGGTTAGGTTGGGTTAGGTTAGTTTAGGTTAGGTTAGGTTAGGTTAGGTTGGGTTGGGTTGGGTTAGGTTAGGTTAGGTTAGGTTTGGTAAGGTTAGGTTAGGTTAGGTTACGTTAGGTTAAGGTATGAACCGTCGTAAAACCGCATTAAACAATGTCACTTAGTGAGATGCAGTGTTTTTCACCTTTACAAGTTGGGAACTGTGATATCTAATGTGAAAGCGCTTGAAACCGTCGTAATGTTATAGAAAGCAATGTAAAGTAGCGAGTAAAACGTTTTCTAACGATAGAAGTGCGAAGGTTATGTTAGGTTGAGTTATGTTAGTTTAAGCTAGGTAGCGTCGTGAAGCTACCAAAAACAACGTCATCTAACGAGATAGTGTTGTTTTATTGCGAGTACGAAATTGCGATAGGTGAAATGTGAAAGCACACAAAACGGCATGAACAAGCCAAATACTGCGTGTTGTACCGTTACAAGTGCGAAACTGCTATGTTGTGATATTCTCGTTAAAGCGCATGCAAGCATCGTGAAACCTTAAAGAACGATGTCATTTAGCGAGATACAGCGTTCTGTACTGCAATAAGTTGGTGAAAAACTGTGAGGTTATGCAAATATCCTAATTGTGAACGAAACAGTGTAATAGAGCGTTTTTTAATGCAAGTGCGAATGTTAGGTTAGGTTAAGATATGAACCGTCGTAAAACCGCATTAAACAATGTCACTTAGTGAAATGCAGTGTTTTTCACCATTACAAGTCGGGAACTGCGATATCTAATGTGAAAGCGCTTGCAAACGTCGTTAGGTTAGGTTAGGTTAGGTTAGGTTACGTTAGGTTAGGTTAGGTTAGGTTTGGTTAGGTTAGGTTAGGTTAGGTTAGGTTAGGTTAGGGATGTTAGGTAAGGTTTGGTTAGGTTAGGTTAGGTTAGGTTGGGTTAGGTAAGGTTAGGTTAGGTTAAGATATGAACCGCGCTAAAACCGCATTAAACAATGTCACTTAGTGAGATGCTGTGTTTTTCACCATTACAAGTCGGGAACTGCGATATCTAATGTGAAAGCGCATGAAACCGTCGTAATCTTGTAAAAAACATTGTAAAGTAGCGAATAAAACGTTTTCTAACGATAGAAGTGCGAAGGTTCGGTTAGTTTGAGCTAGGTAGCGTCGTGAAGCCACCAAAAACGATGTCATCTAACGAGATAGTGTTGTTTTATTGCGAGTACGAAACTGCGATAGGTGAAATATTGGGAAAGCACACAAAATGGCATGAACTAGCCAGATACTGCGTCTTGTGCCGTTACAAGTGCGAAACTGCTTTATTGTGATATTCTCGTTAAAGCGCATGCAAGTATCGTGAAACCTTAAAGAACGATGTCATTTAGCGGGATACAGCGTTCTGTACTGTAATAGGTTGGTGAGAAACTGTGAGGTCAAGCAAATATCGTAATTGTGAACGAAACAGTGTAATTGAGCGTATTTAGATACAAGTGCGAATGTTAGGTTAGGTTGAGATATCAACCGTCGTAAAACCGCATTAAACAATGTCACTTAGTGAGATGTAGTGTTTTTCAACATTACAAGTCGGGAACTACGATATCTAATGTGAAAGCGCATGAAACCGTCGTAATCTTGTAGAAAACATTGTAAAGTTGCGAGTAAAACGTTTTCTAACGATAGAAGTGCGAAGGTTAGCTTGAGTTATGTTAGTTTAAGCTATGTAGCGTCGTGAGACCACCAAAAAGGACGTCATCTAACGAGATAGTGTTGTTTTATTGCATGTACGAAACTGCAATAGGTGAAATGTTGTGAAAGTACACAAAACGGCTTGAACAAGCCAGATACTGCGTGTTGTACCGTTACAAGTGCGAAACTGCTATGTTGTGATATTCTCGTTAAAGCGCATGCAAGCATCGTGAAACCTTAAAGAACGATGTCATTTAGCGAGATACAGCGTTCTGTACTGCAATAAGTTGGTGAAAAACTGTGAGGTTATGCAAATATCCTAATTGTGAACGAAACAGTGTAATAGAGCGTTTTTTAATGCAAGTGCGAATGTTAGGTTAGGTTAAGATATGAACCGTCGTAAAACCGCATTAAACAATGTCACTTAGTGAAATGCAGTGTTTTTCACCATTACAAGTCGGGAACTGCGATATCTAATGTGAAAGCGCTTGCAAACGTCGTTAGGTTAGGTTAGGTTAGGTTAGGTTACGTTAGGTTAGGTTAGGTTAGGTTTGGTTAGGTTAGGTTAGGTTAGGTTAGGTTAGGGATGTTAGGTAAGGTTTGGTTAGGTTAGGTTAGGTTAGGTTGGGTTAGGTAAGGTTAGGTTAGGTTAAGATATGAACCGCGCTAAAACCGCATTAAACAATGTCACTTAGTGAGATGCTGTGTTTTTCACCATTACAAGTCGGGAACTGCGATATCTAATGTGAAAGCGCATGAAACCGTCGTAATCTTGTAAAAAACATTGTAAAGTAGCGAATAAAACGTTTTCTAACGATAGAAGTGCGAAGGTTCGGTTAGTTTGAGCTAGGTAGCGTCGTGAAGCCACCAAAAACGATGTCATCTAACGAGATAGTGTTGTTTTATTGCGAGTACGAAACTGCGATAGGTGAAAAATTGGGAAAGCACACAAAATGGCATGAACTAGCCAGATACTGCGTCTTGTGCCGTTACAAGTGCGAAACTGCTTTATTGTGATATTCTCGTTAAGGCGCATGCAAGTATCGTGAAACCTTAAAGAACGATGTCATTTAGCGAGATACAGCGTTCTGTACTGTAATAGGTTGGTGAGAAACTGTGAGGTCAAGCAAATATCGTAATTGTGAACGAAACAGTGTAATTGAGCGTATTTAGATACAAGTGCGAATGTTAGGTTAGGTTGAGATATCAACCGTCGTAAAACCGCATTAAACAATGTCACTTAGTGAGATGTAGTGTTTTTCAACATTACAAGTCGGGAACTACGATATCTAATGTGAAAGCGCATGAAACCGTCGTAATCTTGTAGAAAACATTGTAAAGTTGCGAGTAAAACGTTTTCCAACGATAGAAGTGCGAAGGTTAGCTTGAGTTATGTTAGTTTAAGCTATGTAGCGTCGTGAGACCACCAAAAAGGACGTCATCTAACGAGATAGTGTTGTTTTATTGCATGTACGAAACTGCAATAGGTGAAATGTTGTGAAAGTACACAAAACGGCTTGAACAAGCCAGATACTGCGTGTTGTACCGTTACAAGTGCGAAACTGCTATAATGTGATATTCTCGTTAAAGCGCATGCAAGCATCGTGAAACCTTAAAGAACGATGTCATTTAGCGAGATACAGCGTTCTGTACTGCAATAAGTTGGTGAAAAACTGTGAGGTTATGCAAATATCGTAATTGTGAACGAAACAGTGTAATAGAGCGTTTTTCAATACAAGTACGAATGTTAGGTTAGGTTAAGATATGAACCGTCGTAAAACCGCATTAAACAATGTCACTTAGTGAGATGCAGTGTTTTTCACCATTACAAGTCGGGAACTGCGATATCTAATGTGAAAGCGCTTGCAAACGTCGTTAGGTTAGGTTAGGTTAGGTTAGGTTAGGTTAGGTTAGGTTACGTTAGGTTAGGTTTGGTTAGGTTAGGTTAGGTTAGGTTAGGTTATGTTAGGTTAGGTTGGGTTAGGTTAGGTAAGGTTACGTAAGGTTAAGGTATGAACCGTCGTAAAACCGCATTAAACAATGTCACATAGTGAGATGCAGTGTTTTTCACCTTTACAAGTTGGGAACTGCGATATCTAATGTGAAAGCGCTTGAAACCGTCGTAATGTTGTAGAAAGCAATGTAAAGTAGCTAGTAAAACGTTTTCTAACGATAGAAGTGCGAAGGTTATGTTAGGTTGAGTTATGTTAGTTTAAGCTACGTAGCGTCGTGAAACCACCAAAAACGACGTCATCTAACGAGATAGTGTTGTTTTATTGCGAGTATTAAACTGCGATAGGTGAAATGTTGTGAAAGCACACAAAACGGCATGAACAAGCCAAATACTGCGTGTTCTACCGTTACAAGTGCGAAACTGCTATATTGTGATATTCTCGTTAAAGCGCATGCAAGCATCGTGAAACCTTAAAGAACAATGTCATTTAGCGAGATACAGCGTTCTGTACTGCAATAAGTTGGTGAAAAACTGTGAGGTTATGCAAATATCGTAATGGTGAACGAAACAGTCTAATAGAGCGTTTTTCAATACAAGTACGAATGTTAGGTTAGGTTAAGATATGAACCGTCGTAAAACCGCATTAAACAATGTCACTTAGTGAGATGCAGTGTTTTTCACCATTACAAGTCGGGAACTGCGATATCCAATGTGAAAGCGCTTGCAAACGTCGTTAGATAAGGTTAGGTTAGGTTAGGTAAGGTTAGGTTAGGTTTGGTTGGGTTAGGTTAGGTTAGGTTAGGTTACGTTAGGTTAGGTTAGGTTACGTTAGGTTAGGTTAGGTTAGGTTACGTTAGGTTAGGTTAGGTTAGGTAAGGATAATTTGGTTAGGTTAGGTAAGGTTAGGTTAGGTTAGGTTAGGTTGGGTTGGGTGTTGTTGGGTTGGGTTGGGTTGGGTTAGGTTGGGTTAGGTTAGGTTAGGTTACGTTAGGTTAGGTTAGGTTAGGTTACGTTAGGTTATGTTAGGTTAGGTTAGGTTACGTTAGGTTAGGTTAGGTCAGGTAAGGTTAGGTTACGTTAGAATAGGTTAGGTTAGGTTAGGTTACGTTAGGTTAGGTTAAGTTAGGTTAGGTTAGGTTTGGTTAGGTTAGGTTAGGTTAGCTTAGGTTAGGTTAGGTTGGGTTGGGTTGGGTTAGGTTGGGTTAGGTTAGGTTAGGTTAGGTTAGGTTAGGTTGGGTTAGGTTAGTTTAGGTTAGGTTAGGTTAGGTTAGGTTGGGTTGGGTTGGGTTAGGTTAGGTTAGGTAAGGTTAGGTTAGGTTAGGTTACGTTAGGTTAAGGTATGAACCGTCGTAAAACCGCATGAAACAATGTCACTTAGTGAGATGCAGTGTTTTTCATCTTTACAAGTTGGGAACTGCGATATCTAATGTGAAAGCGCATGAAACCGTCGTAATCTTGTAGAAAACATTGTAAAGTTGCGAGTAAAACGTTTTCTAACGATATAAGTGCGAAGGTTAGGTTAGGTTAGGTTAGTTTAAGCTAGGTAGCGTCGTGAAACTACCAAAAACGACGTCATCTAACGAGATAGTGTTGTTTTATTGCGAGTACGAAACTGCGATAGGTGAAATATTGGGAAAGCACACAAAATGGCATGAACTAGCCAGATACTGCGTCTTGTGCCGTTACAAGTGAGAAACTGCTTTATTGTGATATTCTCGTTAAAGCGCATGCAAGTATCGTGAAGCCTTAAAGAACGATGTCATTTAGCGAGATACAGCGTTCTGTACTGTAATAAGTTGGTGAGAAACTGTGAGGTCAAGCAAATATCGTAATTGTGAACGAAACAGTGTAATTGAGCGTATTTAGATACAAGTGCGAATGTTAGGTTAGGTTGAGATATCAACCGTCGTAAAACCGCATTAAACAATGTCACTTAGTGAGATGTAGTGTTTTTCAACATTACAAGTCGGGAACTACGATATCTAATGTGAAAGCGCATGAAACCGCCGTAATCTTGTAGAAAACATTGTAAAGTTGCGAGTAAAACGTTTTCTAACGATAGAAGTGCGAAGGTTAGCTTGAGTTATGTTAGTTTAAGCTATGTAGCGTCGTGAGACCACCAAAAAGGACGTCATCTAACGAGATAGTGTTGTTTTATTGCATGTACGTAACTGCAATAGGTGAAATGTTGTGAAAGTACACAAAACGGCTTGAACAAGCCAGATACTGCGTGTTGTACCGTTACAAGTGCGAAACTGCTATAATGTGATATTCTTGTTAAAGCGCATGCAAGCATCGTGAAACCTTAAAGAACGATGTCCTTTAGCGAGATACAGCGTTCTGTACTGCAATAAGTTGGTGAAAAACTGTGAGGTTATGCAAATATCCTAATTGTGAACGAAACAGTGTAATAGAGCGTTTTTCAATACAAGTACGAATGTTAGGTTAGGTTAAGATATGAACCGTCGTAAAACCGCATTAAACAATGTCACTTAGTGAGATGCAGTGTTTTTCACCATTACAAGTCGGGAACTGCGATATCTAATGTGAAAGCGCTTGCAAACGTCGTTAGGTTAGGTTAGGTTAGGTTAGGTTAGGTTACGTTAGGTTAGGTTATGTTAGGTTAGGTTGGGTTAGGTTAGGTTAGGTTAGGTTAGGTTAAGATATGAACCGCGCTAAAACCGCATTAAACAATGTCACTTGGTGAGATGCAGTGTTTTTCACCTTTACAAGTTGGGAACTGCGATATCTAATGTGAAAGCGCTTGAAACCGTCGTAATGTTGTAGAAAGCAATGTAAAGTAGCGAGTAAAACGTTTTCTCACGATAGAAGTGCGAAGGTTATGTTAGGTTGAGTTATGTTAGTTTAAGCTAGGTAGCGTCATGAAACCACCAAAAACGACGTCATCTAACGAGATAGTGTTGTTTTATTGCGAGTACGAAACTGCGATAGGTAAAATGTTGTGAAAGCACACAAAACGGCATGAACAAGCCAAATACTGCGTGTTGTACCGTTACAAGTGCGAAACTGCTATGTTGTGACATTCTCGGTAAAGCGCATGCAAGTATCGTGAAACCTTAAAGAACGATGTCATTTAGCGAGATACAACGTTCTGTACTGCAATAAGTTGGTGAAAAACTGTGAGGTTATGCAAATATCGTAATTGTGAACAAAACAGTGTAATAAAGTGTTTTTAGATACAAGTGCGAATGTTAGGTTAGGTTAAGATATGAACCGTCGTAAAACCGCATTAAACAATGTCAATTAGTGAGATGCAGTGTTTTTCACCATTAAAAGTCGGGAACTGCGATATCTAATGTGAAAGCGCTTGCAAACGTCGTTAGGTTAGGTTATGTTAGGTTAGGTTAGGTTAGGTTACGTTAGGTTAGGTTTGGTTAGGTTAGGTTAGGTTAGGTTAGGTTAGGTTAGGTTGGGTTAGGTTAGGTTAGGTTATGTTAGGTTAAGGTATGAACCGTCGTAAAACCGCAATAAACAATGTCACTTAGTGAGATGCAGTGTTTTTCACCTTTACAAGTTGGGAACTGCGATATCTAATGTGAAAGCGCTTGAAACCGTCGTAATGTTGTAGAAAGCAATGTAAAGTAGCGAGTAAAACGTTTTCTAACGATAGAAGTGCGAAGGTTATGTTAGGTTATGTTATTTTAAGCTAGGTAGCGTCGTGAAACCACCAAAAACGACGTCATCTAACGAGATAGTGTTGTTTTATTGCGTGTACGAAACTGCGAAAGGTAAAATGTTGTGAAAGCACACAAAACGGCATGAACAAGCCAAATACTGCGTGTTGTACCGTTACAAGTGCGAAACTGCTATGTTTTGACATTCTCGGTAAAGCGCATGCAAGTATCGTGAAACCTTAAAGAACGATGTCATTTAGCGAGATACAGCGTTCTGTACTGTAATAAGTTGGTGAGAAACTGTGAGGTCAAGCAAATATCGTAATTGTGAACGAAACAGTGTAATTGAGCGTCTTTAGATACAAGTGCGAATGTTAGGTTAGGTTGACATATCAACCGTCGTAAAACCGCAATAAACAATGTCACTTAGTGAGATGTAGTGTTTTTCAACATTACAAGTCGGGAACTACGATATCTAATGTGAAAGCGCATGAAACCGTCGTAATCTTGTAGAAAACATTGTAAAGTTGCGAGTAAAACGTTTTCTAACGATAGAAGTGCGAAGGTTAGGTTAGGTTAGGTTAGTTTAAGCTAGGTAGCGTCGTGAAACTACCAAAAACGACGTCATCTAACGATATAGTGTTGTTTTATAGCGAGTATTAAACTGCGATAGGTGAAATGTTGTGAAAGCACACAAAACGGCATGAACAAGCCAAATACTGCGTGTTCTACCGTTACAAGTGCGAAACTGCTATATTGTGATATTCTCGTTAAAGCGCATGCAAGCATCGTGAAACCTTAAAGAAATATGTCATTTAGCGAGATACAACGTTCTGTACTGCAATAAGTTGGTGAAAAACTGTGAGGTTATGCAAACATCGTAATTGTGAACAAAACAGTGTAATAAAGCGTTTTTAGATACAAGTGCGAATGTTAGGTTAGGTTAAGATATGAACCGTCGTAAAACCGCATTAAACAATGTCAATTAGTGAGATGCAGTGTTTTTCACCATTAAAAGTCGGGAACTGCGATATCTAATGTGAAAGCGCTTGCAACCGTCGTTAGGTTAGGTTAGGTTAGGTTTTGTTAGGTTAGGTTAGGTTAGGTTAGATTAGGTTAGGTTGGGTTGAGTTGGGTTAGGTTAGGTTAGGTTAGGTTAGGTTGGGTTAGGTTAGGTTAGGTTAGGTTAGGTTACGTTAGGTTAGGTTAGGTTAGGTTAGGTTAGGTTACGTTAGGTTAGGTTAGGTTAGGTAAGGATAATTTGGTTAGGTTAGGTAAGGTTAGGTTAGGTTAGGTTGGGTTGGGTGTTGTTGGGTTGGGTGTTGTTGGGTTGGGTTGGGTTGGGTTAGGCTGGGTTAGGTTAGGTTAGGTTACGTTAGGTTAGGTTAGGTTAGGTTACGTTAGGTTATGTTAGGTTAGGTTAGGTTACGTTAGGTTAGGTTAGGTCAGGTAAGGTTAGGTTACGTTAGAATAGGTTAGGTTAGGTTAGGTTAGGTTACGTTAGGTTAGGTTAAGTTAGGTTAGGTTAGGTTTGGTTAGGTTTGGTTTGGTTAGCTTAGGTTAGGTTAGGTTGGGTTGGGTTGGGTTAGGTTAGGTTAGGTTAGGTTAGGTTGGGTTAGGTTAGTTTAGGTTAGGTTAGGTTAGGTTAGGTTGGGTTGGGTTGGGTTAGGTTAGGTTAGGTTAGGTTTGGTAAGGTTAGGTTAGGTTAGGTTACGTTAGGTTAAGGTATGAACCGTCGTAAAACCGCATTAAACAATGTCACTTAGTGAGATGCAGTGTTTTTCACCTTTACAAGTTGGGAACTGTGATATCTAATGTGAAAGCGCTTGAAACCGTCGTAATGTTGTAGAAAGCAATGTAAAGTTGCGAGTAAAACGTTTTTTAACGATAGAAGTGCGAAGGTTAGCTTGAGTTATGTTAGTTTAAGCTATGTAGCGTCGTGAGACCACCAAAAAGGACGTCATCTAACGAGATAGTGTTGTTTTATTGCATGTACGAAACTGCAATAGGTGAAATGTTGTGAAAGTACACAAAACGGCATGAACAAGCCAAATACTGCGTGTTCTACCGTTACAAGTGCGAAACTGCTATATTGTGATATTCTCGTTAAAGCGCATGCAAGCATCGTGAAACCTTAAAGAACAATGTCATTTAGCGAGATACAGCGTTCTGTACTGCAATAAGTTGGTGAAAAACTGTGAGGTTATGCAAATATCGTAATTGTGAACGAAACAGTGTAATAGAGCGTTTTTCAATACAAGTACGAATGTTAGGTTAGGTTAAGATATGAACCGTCGTAAAACCGCACTAAACAATGTCACTTAGTGAGATGCAGTGTTTTTCACCATTACAAGTCGGGAACTGCGATATCTAATGTGAAAGCGCTTGCAAACGTCGTTAGGTTAGGTTAGGTTAGGTTAGGTTAGGTTACGTTAGGTTAGGTTTGGTTAGGTTAGGTTAGGTTAGGTTAGGTTAGGTTATGTTAGGCTAGGTTGGGTTAGGTTAGGTTAGCTTACGTTAGGTTAAGGTATGAACCGTCGTAAAACCGCAATAAACAATGTCACTTAGTGAGATGCAGTGTTTTTCACCTTTACAAGTTGGGAACTGCGATATCTAATGTGAAAGCGCTTGAAACCGTCGTAATGTTGCAGAAAGTAATGTAAAGTAGCGAGTAAAACGTTTTCTAACGATAGAAGTGCGAAACTTATGTTACGTTATGTTAGTTTAAGCTAGGTAGCGTCGTGAAACCACCAAAAACGATGTCATCTAACGAGATAGTGTTGTTTTATTGCGAGTACGAAACTGCGATATGTAAAATGTTGTGAAAGCACACAAAACGGCATGAACAAGCCAAATACTGCGTGTTGTACCGTTACAAGTGCGAAACTGCTATGTTTTGACATTCTCCGTAAAGCGCATGCAAGTATCGTGAAACCTTAAAGAACGATGTCATTTAGCGAGATACAGCGTTCTGTACTGTAATAAGTTGGTGAGAAACTGTGAGGTCAAGCAAATATCGTAATTGTGAACGAAACAGTGTAATTGAGCTTCTTTAGATACAAGTGCGAATGTTAGGTTAGGTTGACATATCAACCGTCGTAAAACCGCATTAAACAATGTCACTTAGTGAGATGTAGTGTTTTTCAACATTACAAGTCGGGAACTACGATATCTAATGTGAAAGCGCATGAAACCGTCGTAATCTTGTAGAAAACATTGTAAAGTTGCGAGTAAAACGTTTTCTAACGATAGAAGTGCGAAGGTTAGGTTAGGTTAGGTTAGTTTAAGCTAGGTAGCGTCGTGAAACTACCAAAAACGACGTCATCTAACGAGATAGTGTTGTTTTATTGCGAGTACGAAACTGCGATAGGTAAAATGTTGTGAAAGCACACAAAACGGCATGAACAAGCCAAATACTGCGTGTTGTACCGTTACAAGTGCGAAACTGCTATATTGTGATATTCTCGGTAAAGCGCATGCAAGTATCGTGAAACCTTAAAGAAATATGTCATTTAGCGAGATACAACGTTCTGTACTGCAATAAGTTGGTGAAAAACTGTGAGGTTATGCAAACATCGTAATTGTGAACAAAACAGTGTAATAAAGCGTTTTTAGATACAAGTGCGAATGTTAGGTTAGGTTAAGATATGAACCGTCGTAAAACCGCATTAAACAATGTCAATTAGTGAGATGCAGTGTTTTTCACCATTAAAAGTCGGGAACTGCGATATCTAATGTGAAAGCGCTTGCAACCGTCGTTAGGTTAGGTTAGGTTAGGTTTTGTTAGGTTAGGTTAGGTTAGGTTAGATTAGGTTAGGTTGGGTTGAGTTGGGTTAGGTTAGGTTAGGTTAGGTTGGGTTAGGTTAGGTTAGGTTAGGTTAGGTTACGTTAGGTTAGGTTAGGTTAGGTTACTTTAGGTTAGGTTAGGTTAGGTAAGGATAATTTGGTTAGGTTAGGTAAGGTTAGGTTAGGTTAGGTTGGGTTGGGTGTTGTTGGGTTGGGTGTTGTTGGGTTGGGTTGGGTTGGGTTAGGCTGGGTTAGGTTAGGTTAGGTTACGTTAGGTTAGGTTAGGTTAGGTTAGGTCAGGTAAGGTTAGGTTACGTTAGAATAGGTTAGGTTAGGTTAGGTTACGTTAGGTTAGGTTAAGTTAGGTTAGGTTAGGTTTGGTTAGGTTTGGTTTGGTTAGCTTAGGTTAGGTTAGGTTGGGTTGGGTTGGGTTAGGTTAGGTTAGGTTAGGTTAGGTTGGGTTAGGTTAGTTTAGGTTAGGTTAGGTTAGGTTAGGTTGGGTTGGGTTGGGTTAGGTTAGGTTAGGTTAGGTTTGGTAAGGTTAGGTTAGGTTAGGTTACGTTAGGTTAAGGTATGAACCGTCGTAAAACCGCATTAAACAATGTCACTTAGTGAGATGCAGTGTTTTTCACCTTTACAAGTTGGGAACTGTGATATCTAATGTGAAAGCGCTTGAAACCGTCGTAATGTTGTAGAAAGCAATGTAAAGTAGCGAGTAAAACGTTTTCTAACGATAGAAGTGCGAAGGTTAGGTTAGGTTAGGTTAGTTTAAGCTAGGTAGCGTCGTGAAACTACCAAAAACAACGTCATCTAACGAGATAGTGTTGTTTTATTGCGAGTACGAAACTGCGATAGGTGAAATGTTGTGAAAGCACACAAAACGGCATGAACAAGCCAAATACTGCGTGTTGTACCGTTACAAGTGCGAAACTGCTATGTTGTGATATTCTCGTTAAAGCGCATGCAAGCATCGTGAAACCTTAAAGAACGACGTCATTTAGCGAGATACAGCGTTCTGTACTGCAATAAGTTGGTGAAAAACTGTGAGGTTATGCAAATATCCTAATTGTGAACGAAACAGTGTAATAGAGCGTTTTTTAATGCAAGTGCGAATGTTAGGTTAGGTTAAGATATGAACCGTCGTAAAACCGCATTAAACAATGTCACTTAGTGAGATGCAGTGTTTTTCACCATTACAAGTCGGGAACTGCGATATCTAAAGTGAAAGCGCTTGCAAACGTCGTTAGGTTAGGTTAGGTTAGGTTAGGTTAGGTTACGTTAGGTTAGGTTAGGTTAGGTTTGGTTAGGTTAGGTTAGGTTAGGTTAGGGATGTTAGGTAAGGTTTGGTTAGGTTAGGTTAGGTTAGGTTGGGTTAGGTAAGGTTAGGTTAGGTTAAGATATGAACCGCGCTAAAACCGCATTAAACAATGTCACTTAGTGATATGCTCTGTTTTTCACCATTAAAAGTCGGGAACTGCGATATCTAATGTGAAAGCGCATGAAACCGTCGTAATCTTGTAGAAAACATTGTAAAGTAGCGAATAAAACGTTTTCTAACGATAGAAGTGCGAAGGTTCGGTTAGTTTGAGCTAGGTAGCGTCGTGAAGCCACCAAAAACGATGTCATCAAACGAGATAGTGTTGTTTTATTGCGAGTACGAAACTGCGATAGGTGAAATATTGGGAAAGCACACAAAATGGCATGAACTAGCCAGATACTGCGTCTTGTGCCGTTACAAGTGCGAAACTGCATTATTGTGATATTCTCGTTAAAGCGCATGCAAGTATCGTGAAACCTTAAAGAACGATGTCATTTAGCGAGATACAGCGTTCTGTACTGTAATAAGTTGGTGAGAAACTGTGAGGTCAAGCAAATATCGTAATTGTGAACGAAACAGTGTAATTGAGCGTATTTAGATACAAGTGCGAATGTTAGGTTAGGTTGAGATATCAACCGTCGTAAAACCGCATTAAACAATGTCACTTAGTGAGATGTAGTGTTTTTCAACATTACAAGTCGGGAACTACGATATCTAATGTGAAAGCGCATGAAACCGTCGTAATCTTGTAGAAAACATTGTAAAGTTGCGAGTAAAACGTTTTCTAACGATAGAAGTGCGAAGGTTAGCTTGAGTTATGTTAGTTTAAGCTATGTAGCGTCGTGAGACCACCAAAAAGGACGTCATCTAACGAGATAGTGTTGTTTTATTGCATGTACGAAACTGCAATAGGTGAAATGTTGTGAAAGTACACAAAACGGCTTGAACAAGCCAGATACTGCGTGTTGTACCGTTACAAGTGCGAAACTGCTATAATGTGATATTCTCGTTAAAGCGCATGCAAGCATCGTGAAACCTTAAAGAACGATGTCATTTAGCGAGATACAGCGTTCTGTACTGCAATAAGTTGGTGAAAAACTGTGAGGTTATGCAAATATCGTAATTGTGAACGAAACAGTGTAATAGAGCGTTTTTCAATACAAGTACGAATGTTAGGTTAGGTTGACATATCAACCATCGTAAAACCGCATTAAACAATGTCACTTAGTGAGATGCAGTGTTTTTCACCTTTACAAGTTGGGAACTGTGATATCTAATGTGAAAGCGCTTGAAACCGTCGTAATGTTGTAGAAAGCAATGTAAAGTAGCGAGTAAAACGTTTTCTAACGATAGAAGTGCGAAGGTTATGTTAGGTTGAGTTATGTTAGTTTAAGCTAGGTAGCGTCGTGAAACTACCAAAAACAACGTCATCTAACGAGATAGTGTTGTTTTATTGCGAGTACGAAACTGCGATAGGTGAAATGTTGTGAAAGCACACAAAACGGCATGAACAAGCCAAATACTGCGTGTTGTACCGTTACAAGTGCGAAACTGCTATAATGTGATATTCTCGTTAAAGCGCATGCAAGCATCGTGAAACCTTAAAGAACGATGTCATTTAGCGAGATACAGCGTTCTGTACTGCAATAAGTTGGTGAAAAACTGTGAGGTTATGCAAATATCGTAATTGTGAACGAAACAGTGTAATAGAGCGTTTTTCAATACAAGTACGAATGTTAGGTTAGGTTAAGATATGAACCGTCGTAAAACCGCATTAAACAATGTCACTTAGTGAGATGCAGTGTTTTTCACCATTACAAGTCGGGAACTGCGATATCTAATGTGAAAGCGCTTGCAAACGTCGTTAGGTTAGGTTAGGTTAGGTTAGGTTAGGTTAGGTTAGGTTAGATTACGTTAGGTTAGGTTTGGTTAGGTTAGGTTAGGTTAGGTTAGGTTATGTTAGGTTAGGTTGGGTTAGGTTAGGTAAGGTTACGTTAGGTTAAGGTATGAACCGTCGTAAAACCGCATTAAACAATGTCACATAGTGAGATGCAGTGTTTTTCACCTTTAAAGTTGGGAACTGCGATATCTAATGTGAAAGCGCTTGAAACCGTCGTAATGTTGTAGAAAGCAATGTAAAGTAGCTAGTAAAACGTTTTCTAACGATAGAAGTGCGAAGGTTATGTTAGGTTGAGTTATGTTAGTTTAAGCTACGTAGCGTCGTGAAACCACCAAAAACGACGTCATATAACGAGATAGTGTTGTTTTATTGCGAGTATTAAACTGCGATAGGTGAAATGTTGTGAAAGCACACAAAACGGCATGAACAAGCCAAATACTGCGTGTTGTACCGTTACAAGTGCGAAACTGCTATGTTGTGATATTCTCGTTAAAGCGCATGCAAGCATCGTGAAACCTTAAAGAACGACGTCATTTAGCGAGATACAGCGTTCTGTACTGCAATAAGTTGGTGAAAAACTGTGAGGTTATGCAAATATCCTAATTGTGAACGAAACAGTGTAATAGAGCGTTTTTTAATGCAAGTGCGAATGTTAGGTTAGGTTAAGATATGAACCGTCGTAAAACCGCATTAAACAATGTCACTTAGTGAGATGCAGTGTTTTTCACCATTACAAGTCGGGAACTACGATATCTAATGTGAAAGCGCATGAAACCGTCGTAATCTTGTAGAAAACATTGTAAAGTTGCGAGTAAAACGTTTTCTAACGATAGAAGTGCGAAGGTTAGCTTGAGTTATGTTAGTTTAAGCTATGTAGCGTCGTGAGACCACCAAAAAGGACGTCATCTAACGAGATAGTGTTGTTTTATTGCATGTACGAAACTGCAATAGGTGAAATGTTGTGAAAGTACACAAAACGGCTTGAACAAGCCAGATACTGCGTGTTGTACCGTTACAAGTGCGAAACTGCTATAATGTGATATTCTCGTTAAAGCGCATGCAAGCATCGTGAAACCTTAAAGAACGATGTCATTTAGCGAGATACAGCGTTCTGTACTGCAATAAGTTGGTGAAAAACTGTGAGGTTATGCAAATATCGTAATTGTGAACGAAACAGTGTAATAGAGCGTTTTTCAATACAAGTACGAATGTTAGGTTAGGTTGACATATCAACCATCGTAAAACCGCATTAAACAATGTCACTTAGTGAGATGTAGTGTTTTTCAACATTACAAGTCGGGAACTACGATATCTAATGTGAAAGCGCATGAAACCGTCGTAATCTTGTAGAAAACATTGTAAAGTTGCGAGTAAAACGTTTTTTAACGATAGAAGTGCGAAGGTTAGCTTGAGTTATGTTAGTTTAAGCTATGTAGCGTCGTGAGACCACCAAAAAGGACGTCATCTAACGAGATAGTGTTGTTTTATTGCATGTACGAAACTGCAATAGGTGAAATGTTGTGAAAGTACACAAAACGGCATGAACAAGCCAAATACTGCGTGTTCTACCGTTACAAGTGCGAAACTGCTATATTGTGATATTCTCGTTAAAGCGCATGCAAGCATCGTGAAACCTTAAAGAACAATGTCATTTAGCGAGATACAGCGTTCTGTACTGCAATAAGTTGGTGAAAAACTGTGAGGTTATGCAAATATCGTAATTGTGAACGAAACAGTGTAATAGAGCGTTTTTCAATACAAGTACGAATGTTAGGTTAGGTTAAGATATGAACCGTCGTAAAACCGCACTAAACAATGTCACTTAGTGAGATGCAGTGTTTTTCACCATTACAAGTCGGGAACTGCGATATCTAATGTGAAAGCGCTTGCAAACGTCGTTAGGTTAGGTTAGGTTAGGTTAGGTTAGGTTACGTTAGGTTAGGTTTGGTTAGGTTAGGTTAGGTTAGGTTAGGTTAGGTTATGTTAGGCTAGGTTGGGTTAGGTTAGGTTAGCTTACGTTAGGTTAAGGTATGAACCGTCGTAAAACCGCAATAAACAATGTCACTTAGTGAGATGCAGTGTTTTTCACCTTTACAAGTTGGGAACTGCGATATCTAATGTGAAAGCGCTTGAAACCGTCGTAATGTTGCAGAAAGTAATGTAAAGTAGCGAGTAAAACGTTTTCTAACGATAGAAGTGCGAAACTTATGTTACGTTATGTTAGTTTAAGCTAGGTAGCGTCGTGAAACCACCAAAAACGACGTCATCTAACGAGATAGTGTTGTTTTATTGCGAGTACGAAACTGCGATATGTAAAATGTTGTGAAAGCACACAAAACGGCATGAACAAGCCAAATACTGCGTGTTGTACCGTTACAAGTGCGAAACTGCTATGTTTTGACATTCTCGGTAAAGCGCATGCAAGTATCGTGAAACCTTAAAGAACGATGTCATTTAGCGAGATACAGCGTTCTGTACTGTAATAAGTTGGTGAGAAACTGTGAGGTCAAGCAAATATCGTAATTGTGAACGAAACAGTGTAATTGAGCTTCTTTAGATACAAGTGCGAATGTTAGGTTAGGTTGACATATCAACCGTCGTAAAACCGCATTAAACAATGTCACTTAGTGAGATGTAGTGTTTTTCAACATTACAAGTCGGGAACTACGATATCTAATGTGAAAGCGCATGAAACCGTCGTAATCTTGTAGAAAACATTGTAAAGTTGCGAGTAAAACGTTTTCTAACGATAGAAGTGCGAAGGTTAGGTTAGGTTAGGTTAGTTTAAGCTAGGTAGCGTCGTGAAACTACCAAAAACGACGTCATCTAACGAGATAGTGTTGTTTTATTGCGAGTACGAAACTGCGATAGGTAAAATGTTGTGAAAGCACACAAAACGGCATGAACAAGCCAAATACTGCGTGTTGTACCGTTACAAGTGCGAAACTGCTATATTGTGATATTCTCGGTAAAGCGCATGCAAGTATCGTGAAACCTTAAAGAAATATGTCATTTAGCGAGATACAACGTTCTGTACTGCAATAAGTTGGTGAAAAACTGTGAGGTTATGCAAACATCGTAATTGTGAACAAAACAGTGTAATAAAGCGTTTTTAGATACAAGTGCGAATGTTAGGTTAGGTTAAGATATGAACCGTCGTAAAACCGCATTAAACAATGTCAATTAGTGAGATGCAGTGTTTTTCACCATTAAAAGTCGGGAACTGCGATATCTAATGTGAAAGCGCTTGCAACCGTCGTTAGGTTAGGTTAGGTTAGGTTTTGTTAGGTTAGGTTAGGTTAGGTTAGATTAGGTTAGGTTGGGTTGAGTTGGGTTAGGTTAGGTTAGGTTAGGTTGGGTTAGGTTAGGTTAGGTTAGGTTAGGTTACGTTAGGTTAGGTTAGGTTAGGTTACTTTAGGTTAGGTTAGGTTAGGTAAGGATAATTTGGTTAGGTTAGGTAAGGTTAGGTTAGGTTAGGTTGGGTTGGGTGTTGTTGGGTTGGGTGTTGTTGGGTTGGGTTGGGTTGGGTTAGGCTGGGTTAGGTTAGGTTAGGTTACGTTAGGTTAGGTTAGGTTAGGTTAGGTCAGGTAAGGTTAGGTTACGTTAGAATAGGTTAGGTTAGGTTAGGTTACGTTAGGTTAGGTTAAGTTAGGTTAGGTTAGGTTTGGTTAGGTTTGGTTTGGTTAGCTTAGGTTAGGTTAGGTTGGGTTGGGTTGGGTTAGGTTAGGTTAGGTTAGGTTAGGTTGGGTTAGGTTAGTTTAGGTTAGGTTAGGTTAGGTTAGGTTGGGTTGGGTTGGGTTAGGTTAGGTTAGGTTAGGTTTGGTAAGGTTAGGTTAGGTTAGGTTACGTTAGGTTAAGGTATGAACCGTCGTAAAACCGCATTAAACAATGTCACTTAGTGAGATGCAGTGTTTTTCACCTTTACAAGTTGGGAACTGTGATATCTAATGTGAAAGCGCTTGAAACCGTCGTAATGTTGTAGAAAGCAATGTAAAGTTGCGAGTAAAACGTTTTTTAACGATAGAAGTGCGAAGGTTAGCTTGAGTTATGTTAGTTTAAGCTATGTAGCGTCGTGAGACCACCAAAAAGGACGTCATCTAACGAGATAGTGTTGTTTTATTGCATGTACGAAACTGCAATAGGTGAAATGTTGTGAAAGTACACAAAACGGCATGAACAAGCCAAATACTGCGTGTTCTACCGTTACAAGTGCGAAACTGCTATATTGTGATATTCTCGTTAAAGCGCATGCAAGCATCGTGAAACCTTAAAGAACAATGTCATTTAGCGAGATACAGCGTTCTGTACTGCAATAAGTTGGTGAAAAACTGTGAGGTTATGCAAATATCGTAATTGTGAACGAAACAGTGTAATAGAGCGTTTTTCAATACAAGTACGAATGTTAGGTTAGGTTAAGATATGAACCGTCGTAAAACCGCACTAAACAATGTCACTTAGTGAGATGCAGTGTTTTTCACCATTACAAGTCGGGAACTGCGATATCTAATGTGAAAGCGCTTGCAAACGTCGTTAGGTTAGGTTAGGTTAGGTTAGGTTAGGTTACGTTAGGTTAGGTTTGGTTAGGTTAGGTTAGGTTAGGTTAGGTTAGGTTATGTTAGGCTAGGTTGGGTTAGGTTAGGTTAGCTTACGTTAGGTTAAGGTATGAACCGTCGTAAAACCGCAATAAACAATGTCACTTAGTGAGATGCAGTGTTTTTCACCTTTACAAGTTGGGAACTGCGATATCTAATGTGAAAGCGCTTGAAACCGTCGTAATGTTGCAGAAAGTAATGTAAAGTAGCGAGTAAAACGTTTTCTAACGATAGAAGTGCGAAACTTATGTTACGTTATGTTAGTTTAAGCTAGGTAGCGTCGTGAAACCACCAAAAACGATGTCATCTAACGAGATAGTGTTGTTTTATTGCGAGTACGAAACTGCGATATGTAAAATGTTGTGAAAGCACACAAAACGGCATGAACAAGCCAAATACTGCGTGTTGTACCGTTACAAGTGCGAAACTGCTATGTTTTGACATTCTCCGTAAAGCGCATGCAAGTATCGTGAAACCTTAAAGAACGATGTCATTTAGCGAGATACAGCGTTCTGTACTGTAATAAGTTGGTGAGAAACTGTGAGGTCAAGCAAATATCGTAATTGTGAACGAAACAGTGTAATTGAGCTTCTTTAGATACAAGTGCGAATGTTAGGTTAGGTTGACATATCAACCGTCGTAAAACCGCATTAAACAATGTCACTTAGTGAGATGTAGTGTTTTTCAACATTACAAGTCGGGAACTACGATATCTAATGTGAAAGCGCATGAAACCGTCGTAATCTTGTAGAAAACATTGTAAAGTTGCGAGTAAAACGTTTTCTAACGATAGAAGTGCGAAGGTTAGGTTAGGTTAGGTTAGTTTAAGCTAGGTAGCGTCGTGAAACTACCAAAAACGACGTCATCTAACGAGATAGTGTTGTTTTATTGCGAGTACGAAACTGCGATAGGTAAAATGTTGTGAAAGCACACAAAACGGCATGAACAAGCCAAATACTGCGTGTTGTACCGTTACAAGTGCGAAACTGCTATATTGTGATATTCTCGGTAAAGCGCATGCAAGTATCGTGAAACCTTAAAGAAATATGTCATTTAGCGAGATACAACGTTCTGTACTGCAATAAGTTGGTGAAAAACTGTGAGGTTATGCAAACATCGTAATTGTGAACAAAACAGTGTAATAAAGCGTTTTTAGATACAAGTGCGAATGTTAGGTTAGGTTAAGATATGAACCGTCGTAAAACCGCATTAAACAATGTCAATTAGTGAGATGCAGTGTTTTTCACCATTAAAAGTCGGGAACTGCGATATCTAATGTGAAAGCGCTTGCAACCGTCGTTAGGTTAGGTTAGGTTAGGTTTTGTTAGGTTAGGTTAGGTTAGGTTAGATTAGGTTAGGTTGGGTTGAGTTGGGTTAGGTTAGGTTAGGTTAGGTTGGGTTAGGTTAGGTTAGGTTAGGTTAGGTTACGTTAGGTTAGGTTAGGTTAGGTTACTTTAGGTTAGGTTAGGTTAGGTAAGGATAATTTGGTTAGGTTAGGTAAGGTTAGGTTAGGTTAGGTTGGGTTGGGTGTTGTTGGGTTGGGTGTTGTTGGGTTGGGTTGGGTTGGGTTAGGCTGGGTTAGGTTAGGTTAGGTTACGTTAGGTTAGGTTAGGTTAGGTTAGGTCAGGTAAGGTTAGGTTACGTTAGAATAGGTTAGGTTAGGTTAGGTTACGTTAGGTTAGGTTAAGTTAGGTTAGGTTAGGTTTGGTTAGGTTTGGTTTGGTTAGCTTAGGTTAGGTTAGGTTGGGTTGGGTTGGGTTAGGTTAGGTTAGGTTAGGTTAGGTTGGGTTAGGTTAGTTTAGGTTAGGTTAGGTTAGGTTAGGTTGGGTTGGGTTGGGTTAGGTTAGGTTAGGTTAGGTTTGGTAAGGTTAGGTTAGGTTAGGTTACGTTAGGTTAAGGTATGAACCGTCGTAAAACCGCATTAAACAATGTCACTTAGTGAGATGCAGTGTTTTTCACCTTTACAAGTTGGGAACTGTGATATCTAATGTGAAAGCGCTTGAAACCGTCGTAATGTTGTAGAAAGCAATGTAAAGTAGCGAGTAAAACGTTTTCTAACGATAGAAGTGCGAAGGTTAGGTTAGGTTAGGTTAGTTTAAGCTAGGTAGCGTCGTGAAACTACCAAAAACAACGTCATCTAACGAGATAGTGTTGTTTTATTGCGAGTACGAAACTGCGATAGGTGAAATGTTGTGAAAGCACACAAAACGGCATGAACAAGCCAAATACTGCGTGTTGTACCGTTACAAGTGCGAAACTGCTATGTTGTGATATTCTCGTTAAAGCGCATGCAAGCATCGTGAAACCTTAAAGAACGACGTCATTTAGCGAGATACAGCGTTCTGTACTGCAATAAGTTGGTGAAAAACTGTGAGGTTATGCAAATATCCTAATTGTGAACGAAACAGTGTAATAGAGCGTTTTTTAATGCAAGTGCGAATGTTAGGTTAGGTTAAGATATGAACCGTCGTAAAACCGCATTAAACAATGTCACTTAGTGAGATGCAGTGTTTTTCACCATTACAAGTCGGGAACTGCGATATCTAAAGTGAAAGCGCTTGCAAACGTCGTTAGGTTAGGTTAGGTTAGGTTAGGTTAGGTTACGTTAGGTTAGGTTAGGTTAGGTTTGGTTAGGTTAGGTTAGGTTAGGTTAGGGATGTTAGGTAAGGTTTGGTTAGGTTAGGTTAGGTTAGGTTGGGTTAGGTAAGGTTAGGTTAGGTTAAGATATGAACCGCGCTAAAACCGCATTAAACAATGTCACTTAGTGATATGCTCTGTTTTTCACCATTAAAAGTCGGGAACTGCGATATCTAATGTGAAAGCGCATGAAACCGTCGTAATCTTGTAGAAAACATTGTAAAGTAGCGAATAAAACGTTTTCTAACGATAGAAGTGCGAAGGTTCGGTTAGTTTGAGCTAGGTAGCGTCGTGAAGCCACCAAAAACGATGTCATCAAACGAGATAGTGTTGTTTTATTGCGAGTACGAAACTGCGATAGGTGAAATATTGGGAAAGCACACAAAATGGCATGAACTAGCCAGATACTGCGTCTTGTGCCGTTACAAGTGCGAAACTGCATTATTGTGATATTCTCGTTAAAGCGCATGCAAGTATCGTGAAACCTTAAAGAACGATGTCATTTAGCGAGATACAGCGTTCTGTACTGTAATAAGTTGGTGAGAAACTGTGAGGTCAAGCAAATATCGTAATTGTGAACGAAACAGTGTAATTGAGCGATACAAGTGCGAATGTTAGGTTAGGTTGAGATATCAACCGTCGTAAAACCGCATTAAACAATGTCACTTAGTGAGATGTAGTGTTTTTCAACATTACAAGTCGGGAACTACGATATCTAATGTGAAAGCGCATGAAACCGTCGTAATCTTGTAGAAAACATTGTAAAGTTGCGAGTAAAACGTTTTCTAACGATAGAAGTGCGAAGGTTAGCTTGAGTTATGTTAGTTTAAGCTATGTAGCGTCGTGAGACCACCAAAAAGGACGTCATCTAACGAGATAGTGTTGTTTTATTGCATGTACGAAACTGCAATAGGTGAAATGTTGTGAAAGTACACAAAACGGCTTGAACAAGCCAGATACTGCGTGTTGTACCGTTACAAGTGCGAAACTGCTATAATGTGATATTCTCGTTAAAGCGCATGCAAGCATCGTGAAACCTTAAAGAACGATGTCATTTAGCGAGATACAGCGTTCTGTACTGCAATAAGTTGGTGAAAAACTGTGAGGTTATGCAAATATCGTAATTGTGAACGAAACAGTGTAATAGAGCGTTTTTCAATACAAGTACGAATGTTAGGTTAGGTTGACATATCAACCATCGTAAAACCGCATTAAACAATGTCACTTAGTGAGATGCAGTGTTTTTCACCTTTACAAGTTGGGAACTGTGATATCTAATGTGAAAGCGCTTGAAACCGTCGTAATGTTGTAGAAAGCAATGTAAAGTAGCGAGTAAAACGTTTTCTAACGATAGAAGTGCGAAGGTTATGTTAGGTTGAGTTATGTTAGTTTAAGCTAGGTAGCGTCGTGAAACTACCAAAAACAACGTCATCTAACGAGATAGTGTTGTTTTATTGCGAGTACGAAACTGCGATAGGTGAAATGTTGTGAAAGCACACAAAACGGCATGAACAAGCCAAATACTGCGTGTTGTACCGTTACAAGTGCGAAACTGCTATAATGTGATATTCTCGTTAAAGCGCATGCAAGCATCGTGAAACCTTAAAGAACGATGTCATTTAGCGAGATACAGCGTTCTGTACTGCAATAAGTTGGTGAAAAACTGTGAGGTTATGCAAATATCGTAATTGTGAACGAAACAGTGTAATAGAGCGTTTTTCAATACAAGTACGAATGTTAGGTTAGGTTAAGATATGAACCGTCGTAAAACCGCATTAAACAATGTCACTTAGTGAGATGCAGTGTTTTTCACCATTACAAGTCGGGAACTGCGATATCTAATGTGAAAGCGCTTGCAAACGTCGTTAGGTTAGGTTAGGTTAGGTTAGGTTAGGTTAGGTTAGGTTAGATTACGTTAGGTTAGGTTTGGTTAGGTTAGGTTAGGTTAGGTTAGGTTATGTTAGGTTAGGTTGGGTTAGGTTAGGTAAGGTTACGTTAGGTTAAGGTATGAACCGTCGTAAAACCGCATTAAACAATGTCACATAGTGAGATGCAGTGTTTTTCACCTTTAAAGTTGGGAACTGCGATATCTAATGTGAAAGCGCTTGAAACCGTCGTAATGTTGTAGAAAGCAATGTAAAGTAGCTAGTAAAACGTTTTCTAACGATAGAAGTGCGAAGGTTATGTTAGGTTGAGTTATGTTAGTTTAAGCTACGTAGCGTCGTGAAACCACCAAAAACGACGTCATATAACGAGATAGTGTTGTTTTATTGCGAGTATTAAACTGCGATAGGTGAAATGTTGTGAAAGCACACAAAACGGCATGAACAAGCCAAATACTGCGTGTTGTACCGTTACAAGTGCGAAACTGCTATGTTGTGATATTCTCGTTAAAGCGCATGCAAGCATCGTGAAACCTTAAAGAACGACGTCATTTAGCGAGATACAGCGTTCTGTACTGCAATAAGTTGGTGAAAAACTGTGAGGTTATGCAAATATCCTAATTGTGAACGAAACAGTGTAATAGAGCGTTTTTTAATGCAAGTGCGAATGTTAGGTTAGGTTAAGATATGAACCGTCGTAAAACCGCATTAAACAATGTCACTTAGTGAGATGCAGTGTTTTTCACCATTACAAGTCGGGAACTACGATATCTAATGTGAAAGCGCATGAAACCGTCGTAATCTTGTAGAAAACATTGTAAAGTTGCGAGTAAAACGTTTTCTAACGATAGAAGTGCGAAGGTTAGCTTGAGTTATGTTAGTTTAAGCTATGTAGCGTCGTGAGACCACCAAAAAGGACGTCATCTAACGAGATAGTGTTGTTTTATTGCATGTACGAAACTGCAATAGGTGAAATGTTGTGAAAGTACACAAAACGGCTTGAACAAGCCAGATACTGCGTGTTGTACCGTTACAAGTGCGAAACTGCTATAATGTGATATTCTCGTTAAAGCGCATGCAAGCATCGTGAAACCTTAAAGAACGATGTCATTTAGCGAGATACAGCGTTCTGTACTGCAATAAGTTGGTGAAAAACTGTGAGGTTATGCAAATATCGTAATTGTGAACGAAACAGTGTAATAGAGCGTTTTTCAATACAAGTACGAATGTTAGGTTAGGTTGACATATCAACCATCGTAAAACCGCATTAAACAATGTCACTTAGTGAGATGTAGTGTTTTTCAACATTACAAGTCGGGAACTACGATATCTAATGTGAAAGCGCATGAAACCGTCGTAATCTTGTAGAAAACATTGTAAAGTTGCGAGTAAAACGTTTTTTAACGATAGAAGTGCGAAGGTTAGCTTGAGTTATGTTAGTTTAAGCTATGTAGCGTCGTGAGACCACCAAAAAGGACGTCATCTAACGAGATAGTGTTGTTTTATTGCATGTACGAAACTGCAATAGGTGAAATGTTGTGAAAGTACACAAAACGGCATGAACAAGCCAAATACTGCGTGTTCTACCGTTACAAGTGCGAAACTGCTATATTGTGATATTCTCGTTAAAGCGCATGCAAGCATCGTGAAACCTTAAAGAACAATGTCATTTAGCGAGATACAGCGTTCTGTACTGCAATAAGTTGGTGAAAAACTGTGAGGTTATGCAAATATCGTAATTGTGAACGAAACAGTGTAATAGAGCGTTTTTCAATACAAGTACGAATGTTAGGTTAGGTTAAGATATGAACCGTCGTAAAACCGCACTAAACAAAGTCACTTAGTGAGATGCAGTGTTTTTCACCATTACAAGTCGGGAACTGCGATATCTAATGTGAAAGCGCTTGCAAACGTCGTTAGGTTAGGTTAGGTTAGGTTAGGTTAGGTTACGTTAGGTTAGGTTTGGTTAGGTTAGGTTAGGTTAGGTTAGGTTAGGTTATGTTAGGCTAGGTTGGGTTAGGTTAGGTTAGCTTACGTTAGGTTAAGGTATGAACCGTCGTAAAACCGCAATAAACAATGTCACTTAGTGAGATGCAGTGTTTTTCACCTTTACAAGTTGGGAACTGCGATATCTAATGTGAAAGCGCTTGAAACCGTCGTAATGTTGCAGAAAGTAATGTAAAGTAGCGAGTAAAACGTTTTCTAACGATAGAAGTGCGAAACTTATGTTACGTTATGTTAGTTTAAGCTAGGTAGCGTCGTGAAACCACCAAAAACGACGTCATCTAACGAGATAGTGTTGTTTTATTGCGAGTACGAAACTGCGATATGTAAAATGTTGTGAAAGCACACAAAACGGCATGAACAAGCCAAATACTGCGTGTTGTACCGTTACAAGTGCGAAACTGCTATGTTTTGACATTCTCGGTAAAGCGCATGCAAGTATCGTGAAACCTTAAAGAACGATGTCATTTAGCGAGATACAGCGTTCTGTACTGTAATAAGTTGGTGAGAAACTGTGAGGTCAAGCAAATATCGTAATTGTGAACGAAACAGTGTAATTGAGCTTCTTTAGATACAAGTGCGAATGTTAGGTTAGGTTGACATATCAACCGTCGTAAAACCGCATTAAACAATGTCACTTAGTGAGATGTAGTGTTTTTCAACATTACAAGTCGGGAACTACGATATCTAATGTGAAAGCGCATGAAACCGTCGTAATCTTGTAGAAAACATTGTAAAGTTGCGAGTAAAACGTTTTCTAACGATAGAAGTGCGAAGGTTAGGTTAGGTTAGGTTAGTTTAAGCTAGGTAGCGTCGTGAAACTACCAAAAACGACGTCATCTAACGAGATAGTGTTGTTTTATTGCGAGTACGAAACTGCGATAGGTAAAATGTTGTGAAAGCACACAAAACGGCATGAACAAGCCAAATACTGCGTGTTGTACCGTTACAAGTGCGAAACTGCTATGTTGTGATATTCTCGTTAAAGCGCATGCAAGCATCGTGAAACCTTAAAGAACGACGTCATTTAGCGAGATACAGCGTTCTGTACTGCAATAAGTTGGTGAAAAACTGTGAGGTCAAGCAAATATCGTAATTGTGAACGAAACAGTGTAATTGAGCGTATTTAGATACAAGTGCGAATGTTAGGTTAGGTTGAGATATCAACCGTCGTAAAACCGCATTAAACAATGTCACTTAGTGAGATGTAGTGTTTTTCAACATTACAAGTCGGGAACTACGATATCTAATGTGAAAGCGCATGAAACCGTCGTAATCTTGTAGAAAACATTGTAAAGTTGCGAGTAAAACGTTTTCTAACGATAGAAGTGCGAAGGTTAGCTTGAGTTATGTTAGTTTAAGCTATGTAGCGTCGTGAGACCACCAAAAAGGACGTCATCTAACGAGATAGTGTTGTTTTATTGCATGTACGAAACTGCAATAGGTGAAATGTTGTGAAAGTACACAAAACGGCTTGAACAAGCCAGATACTGCGTGTTGTACCGTTACAAGTGCGAAACTGCTATAATGTGATATTCTCGTTAAAGCGCATGCAAGCATCGTGAAACCTTAAAGAACGATGTCATTTAGCGAGATACAGCGTTCTGTACTGCAATAAGTTGGTGAAAAACTGTGAGGTTATGCAAATATTGTAATTGTGAACGAAACAGTGTAATAGAGCGTTTTTCAATACAAGTACGAATGTTAGGTTAGGTTGACATATCAACCATCGTAAAACCGCATTAAACAATGTCACTTAGTGAGATGTAGTGTTTTTCAACATTACAAGTCGGGAACTACGATATCTAATGTGAAAGCGCATGAAACCGTCGTAATCTTGTAGAAAACATTGTAAAGTTGCGAGTAAAACGTTTTTTAACGATAGAAGTGCGAAGGTTAGCTTGAGTTATGTTAGTTTAAGCTATGTAGCGTCGTGAGACCACCAAAAAGGACGTCATCTAACGAGATAGTGTTGTTTTATTGCATGTACGAAACTGCAATAGGTGAAATGTTGTGAAAGTACACAAAACGGCATGAACAAGCCAAATACTGCGTGTTCTACCGTTACAAGTGCGAAACTGCTATATTGTGATATTCTCGTTAAAGCGCATGCAAGCATCGTGAAACCTTAAAGAACAATGTCATTTAGCGAGATACAGCGTTCTGTACTGCAATAAGTTGGTGAAAAACTGTGAGGTTATGCAAATATCGTAATTGTGAACGAAACAGTGTAATAGAGCGTTTTTCAATACAAGTACGAATGTTAGGTTAGGTTAAGATATGAACCGTCGTAAAACCGCACTAAACAATGTCACTTAGTGAGATGCAGTGTTTTTCACCATTACAAGTCGGGAACTGCGATATCTAATGTGAAAGCGCTTGCAAACGTCGTTAGGTTAGGTTAGGTTAGGTTAGGTTAGGTTACGTTAGGTTAGGTTTGGTTAGGTTAGGTTAGGTTAGGTTAGGTTAGGTTATGTTAGGCTAGGTTGGGTTAGGTTAGGTTAGCTTACGTTAGGTTAAGGTATGAACCGTCGTAAAACCGCAATAAACAATGTCACTTAGTGAGATGCAGTGTTTTTCACCTTTACAAGTTGGGAACTGCGATATCTAATGTGAAAGCGCTTGAAACCGTCGTAATGTTGCAGAAAGTAATGTAAAGTAGCGAGTAAAACGTTTTCTAACGATAGAAGTGCGAAACTTATGTTACGTTATGTTAGTTTAAGCTAGGTAGCGTCGTGAAACCACCAAAAACGATGTCATCTAACGAGATAGTGTTGTTTTATTGCGAGTACGAAACTGCGATATGTAAAATGTTGTGAAAGCACACAAAACGGCATGAACAAGCCAAATACTGCGTGTTGTACCGTTACAAGTGCGAAACTGCTATGTTTTGACATTCTCCGTAAAGCGCATGCAAGTATCGTGAAACCTTAAAGAACGATGTCATTTAGCGAGATACAGCGTTCTGTACTGTAATAAGTTGGTGAGAAACTGTGAGGTCAAGCAAATATCGTAATTGTGAACGAAACAGTGTAATTGAGCTTCTTTAGATACAAGTGCGAATGTTAGGTTAGGTTGACATATCAACCGTCGTAAAACCGCATTAAACAATGTCACTTAGTGAGATGTAGTGTTTTTCAACATTACAAGTCGGGAACTACGATATCTAATGTGAAAGCGCCTGAAACCGTCGTAATCTTGTAGAAAACATTGTAAAGTTGCGAGTAAAACGTTTTCTAACGATAGAAGTGCGAAGGTTAGGTTAGGTTAGGTTAGTTTAAGCTAGGTAGCGTCGTGAAACTACCAAAAACGACGTCATCTAACGAGATAGTGTTGTTTTATTGCGAGTACGAAACTGCGATAGGTAAAATGTTGTGAAAGCACACAAAACGGCATGAACAAGCCAAATACTGCGTGTTGTACCGTTACAAGTGCGAAACTGCTATATTGTGATATTCTCGGTAAAGCGCATGCAAGTATCGTGAAACCTTAAAGAAATATGTCATTTAGCGAGATACAACGTTCTGTACTGCAATAAGTTGGTGAAAAACTGTGAGGTTATGCAAACATCGTAATTGTGAACAAAACAGTGTAATAAAGCGTTTTTAGATACAAGTGCGAATGTTAGGTTAGGTTAAGATATGAACCGTCGTAAAACCGCATTAAACAATGTCAATTAGTGAGATGCAGTGTTTTTCACCATTAAAAGTCGGGAACTGCGATATCTAATGTGAAAGCGCTTGCAACCGTCGTTAGGTTAGGTTAGGTTAGGTTTTGTTAGGTTAGGTTAGGTTAGGTTAGATTAGGTTAGGTTGGGTTGAGTTGGGTTAGGTTAGGTTAGGTTAGGTTGGGTTAGGTTAGGTTAGGTTAGGTTAGGTTACGTTAGGTTAGGTTAGGTTAGGTTACTTTAGGTTAGGTTAGGTTAGGTAAGGATAATTTGGTTAGGTTAGGTAAGGTTAGGTTAGGTTAGGTTGGGTTGGGTGTTGTTGGGTTGGGTGTTGTTGGGTTGGGTTGGGTTGGGTTAGGCTGGGTTAGGTTAGGTTAGGTTACGTTAGGTTAGGTTAGGTTAGGTTAGGTCAGGTAAGGTTAGGTTACGTTAGAATAGGTTAGGTTAGGTTAGGTTACGTTAGGTTAGGTTAAGTTAGGTTAGGTTAGGTTTGGTTAGGTTTGGTTTGGTTAGCTTAGGTTAGGTTAGGTTGGGTTGGGTTGGGTTAGGTTAGGTTAGGTTAGGTTAGGTTGGGTTAGGTTAGTTTAGGTTAGGTTAGGTTAGGTTAGGTTGGGTTGGGTTGGGTTAGGTTAGGTTAGGTTAGGTTTGGTAAGGTTAGGTTAGGTTAGGTTACGTTAGGTTAAGGTATGAACCGTCGTAAAACCGCATTAAACAATGTCACTTAGTGAGATGCAGTGTTTTTCACCTTTACAAGTTGGGAACTGTGATATCTAATGTGAAAGCGCTTGAAACCGTCGTAATGTTGTAGAAAGCAATGTAAAGTAGCGAGTAAAACGTTTTCTAACGATAGAAGTGCGAAGGTTAGGTTAGGTTAGGTTAGTTTAAGCTAGGTAGCGTCGTGAAACTACCAAAAACAACGTCATCTAACGAGATAGTGTTGTTTTATTGCGAGTACGAAACTGCGATAGGTGAAATGTTGTGAAAGCACACAAAACGGCATGAACAAGCCAAATACTGCGTGTTGTACCGTTACAAGTGCGAAACTGCTATGTTGTGATATTCTCGTTAAAGCGCATGCAAGCATCGTGAAACCTTAAAGAACGACGTCATTTAGCGAGATACAGCGTTCTGTACTGCAATAAGTTGGTGAAAAACTGTGAGGTTATGCAAATATCCTAATTGTGAACGAAACAGTGTAATAGAGCGTTTTTTAATGCAAGTGCGAATGTTAGGTTAGGTTAAAATATGAACCGTCGTAAAACCGCATTAAACAATGTCACTTAGTGAGATGCAGTGTTTTTCACCATTACAAGTCGGGAACTGCGATATCTAAAGTGAAAGCGCTTGCAAACGTCGTTAGGTTAGGTTAGGTTAGGTTAGGTTAGGTTACGTTAGGTTAGGTTAGGTTAGGTTTGGTTAGGTTAGGTTAGGTTAGGTTAGGGATGTTAGGTAAGGTTTGGTTAGGTTAGGTTAGGTTAGGTTGGGTTAGGTAAGGTTAGGTTAGGTTAAGATATGAACCGCGCTAAAACCGCATTAAACAATGTCACTTAGTGATATGCTCTGTTTTTCACCATTAAAAGTCGGGAACTGCGATATCTAATGTGAAAGCGCATGAAACCGTCGTAATCTTGTAGAAAACATTGTAAAGTAGCGAATAAAACGTTTTCTAACGATAGAAGTGCGAAGGTTCGGTTAGTTTGAGCTAGGTAGCGTCGTGAAGCCACCAAAAACGATGTCATCAAACGAGATAGTGTTGTTTTATTGCGAGTACGAAACTGCGATAGGTGAAATATTGGGAAAGCACACAAAATGGCATGAACTAGCCAGATACTGCGTCTTGTGCCGTTACAAGTGCGAAACTGCATTATTGTGATATTCTCGTTAAAGCGCATGCAAGTATCGTGAAACCTTAAAGAACGATGTCATTTAGCGAGATACAGCGTTCTGTACTGTAATAAGTTGGTGAAAAACTGTGAGGTTATGCAAATATCCTAATTGTGAACGAAACAGTGTAATAGAGCGTTTTTTAATGCAAGTGCGAATGTTAGGTTAGGTTAAGATATGAACCGTCGTAAAACCGCATTAAACAATGTCACTTAGTGAGATGCAGTGTTTTTCACCATTACAAGTCGGGAACTACGATATCTAATGTGAAAGCGCATGAAACCGTCGTAATCTTGTAGAAAACATTGTAAAGTTGCGAGTAAAACGTTTTCTAACGATAGAAGTGCGAAGGTTAGCTTGAGTTATGTTAGTTTAAGCTATGTAGCGTCGTGAGACCACCAAAAAGGACGTCATCTAACGAGATAGTGTTGTTTTATTGCATGTACGAAACTGCAATAGGTGAAATGTTGTGAAAGTACACAAAACGGCTTGAACAAGCCAGATACTGCGTGTTGTACCGTTACAAGTGCGAAACTGCTATAATGTGATATTCTCGTTAAAGCGCATGCAAGCATCGTGAAACCTTAAAGAACGATGTCATTTAGCGAGATACAGCGTTCTGTACTGCAATAAGTTGGTGAAAAACTGTGAGGTTATGCAAATATCGTAATTGTGAACGAAACAGTGTAATAGAGCGTTTTTCAATACAAGTACGAATGTTAGGTTAGGTTGACATATCAACCATCGTAAAACCGCATTAAACAATGTCACTTAGTGAGATGTAGTGTTTTTCAACATTACAAGTCGGGAACTACGATATCTAATGTGAAAGCGCATGAAACCGTCGTAATCTTGTAGAAAACATTGTAAAGTTGCGAGTAAAACGTTTTTTAACGATAGAAGTGCGAAGGTTAGCTTGAGTTATGTTAGTTTAAGCTATGTAGCGTCGTGAGACCACCAAAAAGGACGTCATCTAACGAGATAGTGTTGTTTTATTGCATGTACGAAACTGCAATAGGTGAAATGTTGTGAAAGTACACAAAACGGCATGAACAAGCCAAATACTGCGTGTTCTACCGTTACAAGTGCGAAACTGCTATATTGTGATATTCTCGTTAAAGCGCATGCAAGCATCGTGAAACCTTAAAGAACAATGTCATTTAGCGAGATACAGCGTTCTGTACTGCAATAAGTTGGTGAAAAACTGTGAGGTTATGCAAATATCGTAATTGTGAACGAAACAGTGTAATAGAGCGTTTTTCAATACAAGTACGAATGTTAGGTTAGGTTAAGATATGAACCGTCGTAAAACCGCACTAAACAATGTCACTTAGTGAGATGCAGTGTTTTTCACCATTACAAGTCGGGAACTGCGATATCTAATGTGAAAGCGCTTGCAAACGTCGTTAGGTTAGGTTAGGTTAGGTTAGGTTAGGTTACGTTAGGTTAGGTTTGGTTAGGTTAGGTTAGGTTAGGTTAGGTTAGGTTATGTTAGGCTAGGTTGGGTTAGGTTAGGTTAGCTTACGTTAGGTTAAGGTATGAACCGTCGTAAAACCGCAATAAACAATGTCACTTAGTGAGATGCAGTGTTTTTCACCTTTACAAGTTGGGAACTGCGATATCTAATGTGAAAGCGCTTGAAACCGTCGTAATGTTGCAGAAAGTAATGTAAAGTAGCGAGTAAAACGTTTTCTAACGATAGAAGTGCGAAACTTATGTTACGTTATGTTAGTTTAAGCTAGGTAGCGTCGTGAAACCACCAAAAACGACGTCATCTAACGAGATAGTGTTGTTTTATTGCGAGTACGAAACTGCGATATGTAAAATGTTGTGAAAGCACACAAAACGGCATGAACAAGCCAAATACTGCGTGTTGTACCGTTACAAGTGCGAAACTGCTATGTTTTGACATTCTCGGTAAAGCGCATGCAAGTATCGTGAAACCTTAAAGAACGATGTCATTTAGCGAGATACAGCGTTCTGTACTGTAATAAGTTGGTGAGAAACTGTGAGGTCAAGCAAATATCGTAATTGTGAACGAAACAGTGTAATTGAGCTTCTTTAGATACAAGTGCGAATGTTAGGTTAGGTTGACATATCAACCGTCGTAAAACCGCATTAAACAATGTCACTTAGTGAGATGTAGTGTTTTTCAACATTACAAGTCGGGAACTACGATATCTAATGTGAAAGCGCATGAAACCGTCGTAATCTTGTAGAAAACATTGTAAAGTTGCGAGTAAAACGTTTTCTAACGATAGAAGTGCGAAGGTTAGGTTAGGTTAGGTTAGTTTAAGCTAGGTAGCGTCGTGAAACTACCAAAAACGACGTCATCTAACGAGATAGTGTTGTTTTATTGCGAGTACGAAACTGCGATAGGTAAAATGTTGTGAAAGCACACAAAACGGCATGAACAAGCCAAATACTGCGTGTTGTACCGTTACAAGTGCGAAACTGCTATATTGTGATATTCTCGGTAAAGCGCATGCAAGTATCGTGAAACCTTAAAGAAATATGTCATTTAGCGAGATACAACGTTCTGTACTGCAATAAGTTGGTGAAAAACTGTGAGGTTATGCAAACTTCGTAATTGTGAACAAAACAGTGTAATAAAGCGTTTTTAGATACAAGTGCGAATGTTAGGTTAGGTTAAGATATGAACCGTCGTAAAACCGCATTAAACAATGTCAATTAGTGAGATGCAGTGTTTTTCACCATTAAAAGTCGGGAACTGCGATATCTAATGTGAAAGCGCTTGCAACCGTCGTTAGGTTAGGTTAGGTTAGGTTTTGTTAGGTTAGGTTAGGTTAGGTTAGATTAGGTTAGGTTGGGTTGAGTTGGGTTAGGTTAGGTTAGGTTAGGTTAGGTTGGGTTAGGTTAGGTTAGGTTAGGTTAGGTTACGTTAGGTTAGGTTAGGTTAGGTTAGGTTACGTTAGGTTAGGTTAGGTTAGGTAAGGATAATTTGGTTAGGTTAGGTAAGGTTAGGTTAGGTTAGGTTGGGTTGGGTGTTGGGTTGGGTGTTGTTGGGTTGGGTTGGGTTGGGTTAGGCTGGGTTAGGTTAGGTTAGGTTACGTTAGGTTAGGTTAGGTTAGGTTACGTTAGGTTATGTTAGGTTAGGTTAGGTTACGTTAGGTTAGGTTAGGTCAGGTAAGGTTAGGTTACGTTAGAATAGGTTAGGTTAGGTTAGGTTACGTTAGGTTAGGTTAAGTTAGGTTAGGTTAGGTTTGGTTAGGTTTGGTTTGGTTAGCTTAGGTTAGGTTAGGTTGGGTTGGGTTGGGTTAGGTTAGGTTAGGTTAGGTTAGGTTGGGTTAGGTTAGTTTAGGTTAGGTTAGGTTGGGTTGGGTTGGGTTAGGTTAGGTTAGGTTAGGTTTGGTAAGGTTAGGTTAGGTTAGGTTACGTTAGGTTAAGGTATGAACCGTCGTAAAACCGCATTAAACAATGTCACTTAGTGAGATGCAGTGTTTTTCACCTTTACAAGTTGGGAACTGTGATATCTAATGTGAAAGCGCTTGAAACCGTCGTAATGTTGTAGAAAGCAATGTAAAGTAGCGAGTAAAACGTTTTCTAACGATAGAAGTGCGAAGGTTATGTTAGGTTGAGTTATGTTAGTTTAAGCTAGGTAGCGTCGTGAAACTACCAAAAACAACGTCATCTAACGAGATAGTGTTGTTTTATTGCGAGTACGAAACTGCGATAGGTGAAATGTTGTGAAAGCACACAAAACGGCATGAACAAGCCAAATACTGCGTGTTGTACCGTTACAAGTGCGAAACTGCTATGTTGTGATATTCTCGTTAAAGCGCATGCAAGCATCGTGAAACCTTAAAGAACGACGTCATTTAGCGAGATACAGCGTTCTGTACTGCAATAAGTTGGTGAAAAACTGTGAGGTTATGCAAATATCCTAATTGTGAACGAAACAGTGTAATAGAGCGTTTTTTAATGCAAGTGCGAATGTTAGGTTAGGTTAAGATATGAACCGTCGTAAAACCGCATTAAACAATGTCACTTAGTGAGATGCAATGTTTTTCACCATTACAAGTCGGGAACTGCGATATCTAAAGTGAAAGCGCTTGCAAACGTCGTTAGGTTAGGTTAGGTTAGGTTAGGTTACGTTAGGTTAGGTTAGGTTAGGTTTGGTTAGGTTAGGTTAGGTTAGGTTAGGGATGTTAGGTAAGGTTTGGTTAGGTTAGGTTAGGTTAGGTTGGGTTAGGTAAGGTTAGGTTAGGTTAAGATATGAACCGCGCTAAAACCGCATTAAACAATGTCACTTAGTGATATGCTCTGTTTTTCACCATTAAAAGTCGGGAACTGCGATATCTAATGTGAAAGCGCATGAAACCGTCGTAATCTTGTAGAAAACATCGTAAAGTAGCGAATAAAACGTTTTCTAACGATAGAAGTGCGAAGGTTCGGTTAGTTTGAGCTAGGTAGCGTCGTGAAGCCACCAAAAACGATGTCATCAAACGAGATAGTGTTGTTTTATTGCGAGTACGAAACTGCGATAGGTGAAATATTGGGAAAGCACACAAAATGGCATGAACTAGCCAGATACTGCGTCTTGTGCCGTTACAAGTGCGAAACTGCTTTATTGTGATATTCTCGTTAAAGCGCATGCAAGTATCGTGAAACCTTAAAGAACGATGTCATTTAGCGAGATACAGCGTTCTGTACTGTAATAAGTTGGTGAGAAACTGTGAGGTCAAGCAAATATCGTAATTGTGAACGAAACAGTGTAATTGAGCGTATTTAGATACAAGTGCGAATGTTAGGTTAGGTTGAGATATCAACCGTCGTAAAACCGCATTAAACAATGTCACTTAGTGAGATGTAGTGTTTTTCAACATTACAAGTCGGGAACTACGATATCTAATGTGAAAGCGCATGAAACCGTCGTAATCTTGTAGAAAACATTGTAAAGTTGCGAGTAAAACGTTTTCTAACGATAGAAGTGCGAAGGTTAGCTTGAGTTATGTTAGTTTAAGCTATGTAGCGTCGTGAGACCACCAAAAAGGACGTCATCTAACGAGATAGTGTTGTTTTATTGCATGTACGAAACTGCAATAGGTGAAATGTTGTGAAAGTACACAAAACGGCTTGAACAAGCCAGATACTGCGTGTTGTACCGTTACAAGTGCGAAACTGCTATAATGTGATATTCTCGTTAAAGCGCATGCAAGCATCGTGAAACCTTAAAGAACGATGTCATTTAGCGAGATACAGCGTTCTGTACTGCAATAAGTTGGTGAAAAACTGTGAGGTTATGCAAATATCGTAATTGTGAACGAAACAGTGTAATAGAGCGTTTTTCAATACAAGTACGAATGTTAGGTTAGGTTGACATATCAACCATCGTAAAACCGCATTAAACAATGCCACTTAGTGAGATGTAGTGTTTTTCAACATTACAAGTCGGGAACTACGATATCTAATGTGAAAGCGCATGAAACCGTCGTAATCTTGTAGAAAACATTGTAAAGTTGCGAGTAAAACGTTTTCTAACGATAGAAGTGCGAAGGTTAGGTTAGGTTAGGTTAGTTTAAGCTAGGTAGCGTCGTGAAACTACCAAAAACGACGTCATCTAACGAGATAGTGTTGTTTTATTGCGAGTACGAAACTGCGATAGGTAAAATGTTGTGAAAGCACACAAAACGGCATGAACAAGCCAAATACTGCGTGTTGTACCGTTACAAGTGCGAAACTGCTATGTTTTGACATTCTCGGTAAAGCGCATGCAAGTATCGTGAAACCTTAAAGAAATTTGTCATTTAGCGAGATACAACGTTCTGTACTGCAATAAGTTGGTGAAAAACTGTGAGGTTATGCAAATATCGTAATTGTGAACAAAACAGTGTAATAAAGTGTTTTTAGATACAAGTGCGAATGTTAGGTTAGGTTAAGATATGAACCGTCGTAAAACCGCATTAAACAATGTAAATAGTGAGATGCAGTGTTTTTCACCATTAAAAGTCGGGAACTGCGATATCTAATGTGAAAGCGCTTGCAACCGTCGTTAGGTTAGGTTAGGTTAGGTTTTGTTAGGTTAGGTTAGGTTAGGTTAGATTAGGTTAGGTTGGGTTGAGTTGGGTTAGGTTAGGTTAGGTTAGGTTAGGTTGGGTTAGGTTAGGTTAGGTTAGGTTAGGTTACGTTAGGTTAGGTTAGGTTACGTTAGGTTAGGTTAGGTTAGGTAAGGATAATTTGGTTAGGTTAGGTAAGGTTAGGTTAGGTTAGGTTGGGTTGGGTGTTGTTGGGTTGGGTGTTGTTGGGTTGGGTTGGGTTGGGTTAGGTTGGGTTAGGTTAGGTTAGGTTACGTTAGGTTAGGTTAGGTTACGTTAGGTTATGTTAGGTTAGGTTAGGTTACGTTAGGTTAGGTTAGGTCAGGTAAGGTTAGGTTACGTTAGAATGGGTTAGGTTAGGTTAGGTTACGTTAGGTTAGGTTAAGTTAGGTTAGGTTAGGTTTGGTTAGGTTTGGTTAGGTTAGCTTAGGTTAGGTTAGGTTGGGTTGGGTTAGGTTAGGTTAGGTTAGGTTAGGTTGGGTTAGGTTACGTTAGGTTAAGGTATGAACCGTCGTAAAACCGCATTAAACAATGTCACTTAGTGAGATGCAGTGTTTTTCACCTTTACAAGTTGGGAACTGTGATATCTAATGTGAAAGCGCTTGAAACCGTCGTAATGTTGTAGAAAGCAATGTAAAGTAGCGAGTAAAACGTTTTCTAACGATAGAAGTGCGAAGGTTATGTTAGGTTGAGTTATGTTAGTTTAAGCTAGGTAGCGTCGTGAAACTACCAAAAACAACGTCATCTAACGAGATAGTGTTGTTTTATTGCGAGTACGAAACTGCGATAGGTGAAATGTTGTGAAAGCACACAAAACGGCATGAACAAGCCAAATACTGCGTGTTGTACCGTTACAAGTGCGAAACTGCTATGTTGTGATATTCTCGTTAAAGCGCATGCAAGCATCGTGAAACCTTAAAGAACGATGTCATTTAGCGAGATACAGCGTTCTGTACTGCAATAAGTTGGTGAAAAACTGTGAGGTTATGCAAATATCCTAATTGTGAACGAAACAGTGTAATAGAGCGTTTTTTAATGCAAGTGCGAATGTTAGGTTAGGTTAAGATATGAACCGTCGTAAAACCGCATTAAACAATGTCACTTAGTGAAATGCAGTGTTTTTCACCATTACAAGTCGGGAACTGCGATATCTAATGTGAAAGCGCTTGCAAACGTCGTTAGGTTAGGTTAGGTTAGGTTAGGTTACGTTAGGTTAGGTTAGGTTAGGTTTGGTTAGGTTAGGTTAGGTTAGGTTAGGTTAGGGATGTTCGGTAAGGTTTGGTTAGGTTAGGTTAGGTTAGGTTGGGTTAGGTAAGGTTAGGTTAGGTTAAGATATGAACCGCGCTAAAACCGCATTTAACAATGTCACTTAGTGAGATGCTGTGTTTTTCACCATTACAAGTCGGGAACTGCGATATCTAATGTGAAAGCGCATGAAACCGTCGTAATCTTGTAGAAAACATTGTAAAGTAGCGAATAAAACGTTTTCTAACGATAGAAGTGCGAAGGTTCGGTTAGTTTGAGCTAGGTAGCGTCGTGAAGCCACCAAAAACGATGTCATCTAACGAGATAGTGTTGTTTTATTGCGAGTACGAAACTGCGATAGGTGAAATATTGGGAAAGCACACAAAATGGCATGAACTAGCCAGATACTGCGTCTTGTGCCGTTACAAGTGCGAAACTGCTTTATTGTGATATTCTCGTTAAAGCGCATGCAAGTATCGTGAAACCTTAAAGAACGATGTCATTTAGCGAGATACAGCGTTCTGTACTGTAATAGGTTGGTGAGAAACTGTGAGGTCAAGCAAATATCGTAATTGTGAACGAAACAGTGTAATTGAGCGTATTTAGATACAAGTGCGAATGTTAGGTTAGGTTGAGATATCAACCGTCGTAAAACCGCATTAAACAATGTCACTTAGTGAGATGTAGTGTTTTTCAACATTACAAGTCGGGAACTACGATATCTAATGTGAAAGCGCATGAAACCGTCGTAATCTTGTAGAAAACATTGTAAAGTTGCGAGTAAAACGTTTTCTAACGATAGAAGTGCGAAGGTTAGCTTGAGTTATGTTAGTTTAAGCTATGTAGCGTCGTGAGACCACCAAAAAGGACGTCATCTAACGAGATAGTGTTGTTTTATTGCATGTACGAAACTGCAATAGGTGAAATGTTGTGAAAGTACACAAAACGGCTTGAACAAGCCAGATACTGCGTGTTGTACCGTTACAAGTGCGAAACTGCTATAATGTGATATTCTCGTTAAAGCGCATGCAAGCATCGTGAAACCTTAAAGAACGATGTCATTTAGCGAGATACAGCGTTCTGTACTGCAATAAGTTGGTGAAAAACTGTGAGGTTATGCAAATATCGTAATTGTGAACGAAACAGTGTAATAGAGCGTTTTTCAATACAAGTACGAATGTTAGGTTAGGTTAAGATATGAACCGTCGTAAAACCGCACTAAACAATGTCACTTAGTGAGATGCAGTGTTTTTCACCATTACAAGTCGGGAACTGCGATATCTAATGTGAAAGCGCTTGCAAACGTCGTTAGGTTAGGTTAGGTTAGGTTAGGTTAGGTTACGTTAGGTTAGGTTTGGTTAGGTTAGGTTAGGTTAGGTTGAGTTGGGTTAGGTTAGGTTAGGTTAGGTTGGGTTAGGTTAGGTTAGGTTAGGTTAGGTTACGTTAGGTTAGGTTAGGTTACGTTAGGTTAGGTTAGGTTAGGTAAGGATAATTTGGTTAGGTTAGGTAAGGTTAGGTTAGGTTAGGTTGGGTTGGGTGTTGTTGGGTTGGGTGTTGTTGGGTTGGGTTGGGTTGGGTTAGGTTGGGTTAGGTTAGGTTAGGTTACGTTAGGTTAGCTTAGGTTAGGTTACGTTAGGTTATGTTAGGTTAGGTTAGGTTACGTTAGGTTAGGTTAGGTCAGGTAAGGTTAGGTTACGTTAGAATAGGTTAGGTTAGGTTACGTTAGGTTAGGTTAGGTTAGGTTAGGTTTGGTTAGGTTTGGTTAGGTTAGCTTAGGTTAGGTTAGGTTGGGTTGGGTTGGGTTGGGTTAGGTTAGGTTAGGTTAGGTTAGGTTGGGTTAGGTTAGTTTAGGTTAGGTTAGGTTAGGTTAGGTTGGGTTGGGTTGGGTTGGGTTAGGTTAGGTTAGGTTAGGTTTGGTAAGGTTAGGTTAGGTTAGGTTACGTTAGGTTAAGGTATGAACCGTCGTAAAACCGCATTAAACAATGTCACTTATTGAGATGCAGTGTTTTTCACCTTTACAAGTTGGGAACTGTGATATCTAATGTGAAAGCGCTTGAAACCGTCGTAATGTTGTAGAAAGCAATGTAAAGTAGCGAGTAAAACGTTTTCTAACGATAGAAGTGCGAAGGTTATGTTAGGTTGAGTTATGTTAGTTTAAGCTAGGTAGCGTCGTGAAACTACCAAAAACAACGTCATCTAACGAGATAGTGTTGTTTTATTGCGAGTACGAAACTGCGATAGGTGAAATGTGAAAGCACACAAAACGGCATGAACAAGCCAAATACTGCGTGTTGTACCGTTACAAGTGCGAAACTGCTATGTTGTGATATTCTCGTTAAAGCGCATGCAAGCATCGTGAAACCTTAAAGAACGATGTCATTTAGCGAGATACAGCGTTCTGTACTGCAATAAGTTGGTGAAAAACTGTGAGGTTATGCAAATATCCTAATTGTGAACGAAACAGTGTAATAGAGCGTATTTAGATACAAGTGCGAATGTTAGGTTAGGTTGAGATATCAACCGTCGTAAAACCGCATTAAACAATGTCACTTAGTGAGATGTAGTGTTTTTCAACATTACAAGTCGGGAACTACGATATCTAATGTGAAAGCGCTTGCAAACGTCGTTAGGTTAGGTTAGGTTAGGTTAGGTTAGGTTAGGTTAGGTTACGTTAGGTTAGGTTTGGTTAGGTTAGGTTAGGTTAGGTTAGGTTATGTTAGGTTAGGTTGGGTTAGGTTAGGTAAGGTTACGTTAGGTTAAGGTATGAACCGTCGTAAAACCGCATTAAACAATGTCACATAGTGAGATGCAGTGTTTTTCACCTTTACAAGTTGGGAACTGCGATATCTAACGTGAAAGCTCTGGAAACCGTCATAATGTTGTAGAAAGCAATGTAAAGTAGCTAGTAAAACGTTTTCTAACGATAGAAGTGCGAAGGTTATGTTAGGTTGAGTTATGTTAGTTTAAGCTACGTAGCGTCGTGAAACCACCAAAAACGACGTCATCTAACGAGATAGTGTTGTTTTATTGCGAGTATTAAACTGCGATAGGTGAAATGTTGTGAAAGCACACAAAACGGCATGAACAAGCCAAATACTGCGTGTTCTACCGTTACAAGTGCGAAACTGCTATATTGTGATATTCTCGGTAAAGCGCATGCAAGTATCGTGAAACCTTAAAGAACGATGTCATTTAGCGAGATACAGCGTTCTGTACTGTAATAAGTTGGTGAGAAACTGTGAGGTCAAGCAAATATCGTAATTGTGAACGAAACAGTGTAATTGAGCGTCTTTAGATACAAGTGCGAATGTTAGGTTAGGTTGATATATCAACCGTCGTAAAACCGCATTAAACAATGTCACTTAGTGAGATGTAGTGTTTTTCAACATTACAAGTCGGGAACTACGATATCTAATGTGAAAGCGCATGAAACCGTCGTAATCTTGTAGAAAACATTGTAAAGTTGCGAGTAAAACGTTTTCTAACGATAGAAGTGCGAAGGTTAGGTTAGGTTAGGTTAGTTTAAGCTAGGTAGCGTCGTGAAACTACCAAAAACGACGTCATCTAACGAGATAGTGTTGTTTTATAGCGAGTATTAAACTGCGATAGGTGAAATGTTGTGAAAGCACACAAAACGGAATGAACAAGCCAAATACTGCGTGTTCTACCGTTACAAGTGCGAAACTGCTATATTGTGATATTCTCGTTAAAGCGCATGCAAGCATCGTGAAACCTTAAAGAACGATGTCATTTAGCGAGATACAGCGTTCTGTACTGCAATAAGTTGGTGAAAAACTGTGAGGTTATGCAAATATCCTAATTGTGAACGAAACAGTGTAATAGAGCGTTTTTTAATGCAAGTGCGAATGTTAGGTTAGGTTAAGATATGAACCGTCGTAAAACCGCATTAAACAATGTCACTTAGTGAAATGCAGTGTTTTTCACCATTACAAGTCGGGAACTGCGATATCTAATGTGAAAGCGCTTGCAAACGTCGTTAGGTTAGGTTAGGTTAGGTTAGGTTACGTTAGGTTAGGTTAGGTTAGGTTTGGTTAGGTTGGGTTGAGTTGGGTTAGGTTAGGTTAGGTTAGGTTAGGTTGGGTTAGGTTAGGTTAGGTTAGGTTAGGTTACGTTAGGTTAGGTTAGGTTAGGTTACGTTAGGTTAGGTTAGGTTAGGTAAGGTTAGGTTAGGTTAGGTTAGGTTGGGTTGGGTGTTGTTGGGTTGGGTTGGGTTGGGTTAGGTTGGGTTAGGTTAGGTTAGGTTACGTTAGGTTAGGTTAGGTTACGTTAGGTTATGTTAGGTTAGGTTAGGTTACGTTAGGTTAGGTTAGGTCAGGTAAGGTTAGGTTAGGTTGGGTTGGGTTGGGTTAGGTTGGGTTAGGTTAGGTTAGGTTAGGTTAGGTTGGGTTAGGTTAGTTTAGGTTAGGTTAGGTTAGGTTAGGTTGGGTTGGGTTGGGTTAGGTTAGGTTAGGTAAGGTTAGGTTAGGTTAGGTTAGGTTACGTTAGGTTAAGGTATGAACCGTCGTAAAACCGCATGAAACAATGTCACTTAGTGAGATGCAGTGTTTTTCATCTTTACAAGTTGGGAACTGCGATATCTAATGTGAAAGCGCATGAAACCGTCGTAATCTTGTAGAAAACATTGTAAAGTTGCGAGTAAAACGTTTTCTAACGATATAAGTGCGAAGGTTAGGTTAGGTTAGGTTAGTTTAAGCTAGGTAGCGTCGTGAAACTACCAAAAACGACGTCATCTAACGAGATAGTGTTGTTTTATTGCGAGTACGAAACTGCGATAGGTGAAATATTGGGAAAGCACATAAAATGGCATGAACTAGCCAGATACTGCGTCTTGTGCCGTTACAAGTGAGAAACTGCTTTATTGTGATATTCTCGTTAAAGCGCATGCAAGTATCGTGAAACCTTAAAGAACGATGTCATTTAGCGAGATACAGCGTTCTGTACTGTAATAAGTTGGTGAGAAACTGTGAGGTCAAGCAAATATCGTAATTGTGAACGAAACAGTGTAATTGAGCGTATTTAGATACAAGTGCGAATGTTAGGTTAGGTTGAGATATCAACCGTCGTAAAACCGCATTAAACAATGTCACTTAGTGAGATGTAGTGTTTTTCAACATTACAAGTCGGGAACTACGATATCTAATGTGAAAGCGCATGAAACCGTCGTAATCTTGTAGAAAACATTGTAAAGTTGCGAGTAAAACGTTTTCTAACGATAGAAGTGCGAAGGTTAGCTTGAGTTATGTTAGTTTAAGCTATGTAGCGTCGTGAGACCACCAAAAAGGACGTCATCTAACGAGATAGTGTTGTTTTATTGCATGTACGTAACTGCAATAGGTGAAATGTTGTGAAAGTACACAAAACGGCTTGAACAAGCCAGATACTGCGTGTTGTACCGTTACAAGTGCGAAACTGCTATAATGTGATATTCTTGTTAAAGCGCATGCAAGCATCGTGAAACCTTAAAGAACGATGTCCTTTAGCGAGATACAGCGTTCTGTACTGCAATAAGTTGGTGAAAAACTGTGAGGTTATGCAAATATCCTAATTGTGAACGAAACAGTGTAATAGAGCGTTTTTCAATACAAGTACGAATGTTAGGTTAGGTTAAGATATTGTCACGTTACAGAGACAGGAGACGTTTTTAAGGCGTCCTCACAAAAGTCCGAAGAGCGGTCGGCTCAGCGCAGCCAAAAACAGAACAATGGCACGAGGGGAACTGCCACTTCGTCTGCCTCTTTTGCGCTGGCAGATCAAGCGCGCGGCACTGCCCCTCCTCCCTGAAGAGCATCGCCTCGATGCTAAACGAAGCGTGTATCGTAAAAAAAAAAAAAACATTGTCACAGTGTGTGGTACGGTTTTAACCGCACCACGTGCACAATCTCGGGTCGTAGCTGTCGGCGTCGGGGTGGTTGGCTTCCGTCCGGAAGGACTTCGTAATTGACGTCGCTCACTTGTCGTAGCACTTTGTACGGGCCAAAATACCGACTGAGAAGCTTCTCAGAGAGACCTTTGCAGCGCACAGGGGTCCAAACCAACACCTGGTCACCTGGTTTATAATCGACTTGTCTGTGGCCGCGGTTGTAGCGCTGTGCATCGACGCCTTGTTGTTTCTTGATGTTTACGCGGGCTAGTTGACGTGCTTCCTCGGCTCGTTGCACGAAACACTCAGCATCTTCGTCGAGATTCTCGATGTTGTCAATGTCGCATGGGAGCATTGCGTCCAACATCGTCTGAACGTCCCGACCGTATAGAAGACGAAACGGAGTGAATCGTGTGGTCTCTTGCGTAGCGGTATTATACGCGAATGTTACGTAAGGCAGTATTTCATCCCACGTCTTGTGCTGTACGTCTATGTACATAGACAGCATATCAGTCATCGTTTTGTTAAGCCGCTCGGTCAGTCCATTTGTCTGAGGGTGATACGCTGTTGTCTTGCGATGCGTGGAGTAACTTAACTGAAAAACTTGTTCAAGGAGCCTTGCTGTAAACGCTGTTCCTCGGTCTGTGATGACACAGGATGGAGCACCGTGGCGTAATACAATTCTCTCGATGAAAAACTGAGCAACTTCACAAGCCGTGCTTTTAGGAAGCGCCTTAGTTTCAGCATAGCGGGTTAGATAATCTGTAGCGACGATTATCCACTTGTTGCCGGAAGATGACAAGGGAAACGGACCCAGGATGTCCATGCCGACTTGATCGAAGGGTGTTCTGGGTGGCTCGATAGGGTGAAGTAATCCCGCAGGCTTAACAGATGGGGATTTTCGGCGCTGGCATTCGCGGCAGGCTTGAACGTACTGTTTAACGCAAGCGGCAAGTTTCGGCCAGTAGTAAGACTTTCGTACCCTAGCGATGGTTCGGGTGATGCCCAGATGGCCCGATGGAGGCTCGTTGTGGCAGGCAAATAGAATTTCCTCACGCAGCTCTGCGGGGACGACCAACAGGTAAGTTTTGTTGCTGGCGGCTGCGTTCTTCTTGTACAACACGCCCTGTCGTAAGCAGAAGGATGACAATCCGCGAGTTATATGCTGGGGCAGTGATACGTTGCGGCCCTCTAGATGTTCAATGATAGGTCGCAATTGAGCATCTGCTCGCTGCCGTAAAGCCAAGTCTGTTACGCTTACGGAGCCAAGGAAAGGGCAGTCCTCTTCGAAGCTCTGAGCGGCAGGCTCAACTGGCGCGCGTGACAACGTGTCCGCATCTTCGTGTGCACGACCGGACTTGTACACGATAGTGACGTCGTACTCCTGCAGACGTAGGCTCCACCTTGCCAGTCGTCCGGAGGGGTCTCTGAGGTTCGCAAGCCAGCACAGCGAGTGATGATCCGTCACTACTCTGAATGGACGGCCGTAAAGGTAAGGTCGAAACTTAGCAATTGCCCACACGACAGCAAGGCACTCCTTCTCCGTGGTACTGTAGTTTGACTCCGGGCGTGTTAGGGTTCGGCTTGCGTAGGCGATAACCTTTTCAATTCCCTCCTGCCGTTGGACGAGTACCGCGCCCAGACCGACGTTACTGGCGTCGGTATGAATTTCTGTTTCGGCTTCCTCGTCGAAATGTCCAAGAACAGGTGGTGATGCCAGGCGAAGCCGAAGCTCTGTGAATGCTGATTCTTGTTCAGCACTCCAAACGAACGGCGTATCGTCTCTAGTGAGTCTAGTTAATGGTTCGGCAATTTTCGAAAAATTGCCTATAAAGCGCCGGTAGTACGCGCATAGACCAAGAAACCGCCGCACACTTTTCTTATCGGCAGGAGTCGGGAAGGCTGCGACAGCGGCGGTTTTCTCAGGGTCAGGACGGACGCCTTCTGCGCTTACGACATGTCCAAGGAACTTTAGTTCTTCGTAACCGAAATGGCATTTTTGCGGCTTTAACGTAAGGTTAGCCGTCCGAATCGCCTCAAGTACTTGTCGTAGTCGCTTCAGATGTTCGGAGAAGCTGGTTGAAAACACGACCACATCATCCAAGTACACAAGGCAGCTTTGCCATTTTAAGTCAGTCAACACAGTGTCCATCATGCGTTGGAAGGTAGCTGGCGCAGAGCAGAGTCCGAACGGTAGCACCCGAAATTCGTAGAGGCCATCCGGCGTGACAAAGGCGGTTTTTTCGCGGTCGCGCTCATCAACCTCAATTTGCCAGTAGCCACTCTTTAAATCCAGGGAAGAAAAATACTTCGCTCGTCGTAGTCGGTCAAGCGAGTCATCAATACGCGGCAGCGGATAAACATCTTTTTTTGTGACGTTGTTGAGCTTTCTGTAATCTACACAGAAGCGAAGCGTACCGTCCTTCTTCTTAACCAGAACGACCGGTGAGGACCAGGGACTGTTCGAAGGCTGGATAACGCCGTCGTCGATCATTTCTTTCACTTGCTGCTTGATAGCTGCGCGTTCTGTCGGCGAGACGCGGTATGGCTGTTGGTGAATAGGTCTTGCGTCGTCGTAAGTGATTATCCTGTGCTGTGTAATTGGCGTCTGACTCACTTTAGACGACTGAGCAAAGCACGCCCTGAATTCAAACAATAGCTCTCGCAAGGCCCTCTGGTTCTCTTCTGGCAGTGCACTGTTCATGTCAACATCTATTACGGTTTGTCCATTGCGGCTACTGTCTTCACAGGCAAAACACTCAATGACGTCCTCCAAGGCTTCAGCGTAGGCGACCGCAGTGCCCCGGAAAAGGTGACGATGCTCATTGGTGAAATTTGTAATCATGACCTCGGCTGTACCGTTCCGAATGTCAATGATGCCTCGTGCCACAGAAATTCCAAGCGCCAGCAGCAGGGAGACGTTGCACTCTGCCACTGTTTCACCGTCACTGGTTCCTTCGGAAGTCACCTGAATTAGGATACTTGCACGAGGTGGTATTGTGACACTGTCGTCGGAAACACGGAGGGCGGTTGTACGGCGGTTGGAGTCCCTTGACGTAGCGTTGACTGTCGAAAAGGAAATGCAGCGTCGCCGTAGGTCGATTACGGCGCCATATTCCCGATGAAAATCGAGGCCGAGAATTAATTCGCGGGAGCAGTCACGTAGCACGATGGAGCTGACCAAAAACGTGCAGCCTCGTATTTGTAGCCTGGACGTGCACAAACCAACCGGCGTTACAACATGTCCGCCAGCTGTACGTACATGCGATCCTGTCCAAGGCATTATCACTTTCTTCAAGGTACGTGCCAATTGTCCGCTAATAATCGAGTAGTCAGCACCAGTGTCTATTAAGGCAGTTAAATTGCGACCGTCGAGCAGCACAGGTATGTCCATTGAAAAGTCGCTCAGCTGGGATACAGGCGCCGGCGTAGTCGAATTTCCGTTGGTCCGATGTCGCGTCGATTGGAGGGCGAGGTCTTCATCACGTCGAGAATCAGCGGCCTCGCCTCGAAAGGTCGCTGGCGTTAGTTTTCCAGGCGAGGGCTCGGAGACCGTCCTTGCGGCTTTCGATTTCCGTTGCCTGAATAAGATGACGACCGCGGTGACGGTGAGCGCGACTGACGCCTGAGTGGGACGTTCTGCCGAGCGATAAAATCTTCAATTTCTGGTGGTCTCTGTCCAAACCGGGGGCGGGGTGAATTGGCAGGAAAACCCTGCAGCCCAAGTCGGCGGTACTGGCAGTCTCGGTAGAGGTGACCCGCTTCACCGCAGTGGTAGCAAAGCGGTCGTCGGTCGGGCATGCGCCATATGTCGGATTTACGCATGACGGGTCGAGTGTCTGCAAAATAAGGGACCACCTGTGCGGACTGCAGTGTGGCGTACGGGGTTGCGGCTGGTAGTGGGACTGGTGCAGGTGCGTTGTGTTCGAACGTGTCGGTATAAGTGGTGCGCTGGAAACCACTCACTGGGGATGGTGTCGTGGACGACGGAACGGTGCGTCTCAATACGTCTGCGTAGGTCACCCCTAGAGGTTCACTTGAAGTTGCGAACGCCTGAAGTGGTGCAGCAACCTGCGTTGGTGTCTCGCGGCGAGGTGTGCCGAGCGCATGCTGAACTTCGTCACGTATGATGGTGGCGATGCAATTCGTGGAAGGCTGCTGCTGCGCCTGGTTCAGCTGTTGCAGCTGTTGTAGCTCGTCGCGAACAACCGAACGTATCAGCTCGCGAAGCGCTCCCACGTCGGTCGGGAACGAGCCTAGCCCGGTGGTATAGGTAGCATTCACTTGCCGATCGTACTGGTTCCGCTGCTGCAGCGCCTTTTCCATGGCGACGGCTTCAGTGAGGAACTCCGCGACCGTTCTAGGCGGACTACGAATGAGTCCAGCGAAGAGCTGCTCTTTCACACCTCGCATCAAGTGTCGCAGCTTCTTGTCTTCCGGCATGGTTGGATCGGCGCGAGTGAACAGATGAACCATATCCTCCACGTATGTAGCCACACCTTCATTAGGCATCTGCATGCGGGACTGGAGGGCCCTTTCAGCGCGCTCTCGACGATCGAGACTCGAGTACGTTTCGCGGAGCCTGTGACAGAACTCATGCCACGACGTTAGGAGGCCCTTGCGGTTCTGGAACCATGTGCGAGCACCATCCAGAAGACTAAAGTACACATTCTTGAGCTTCGCTACTTCGTCCCACCCGTTGAAATCCGCTACGTACTCGTACTCAGCCAGCCAATCTTCCACATCTTCATAGAGGCCACCACGAAAGGGACTCGGAACACGTGGTTTTTGTAGCGTATAATGAGTGGGTGCAGCTGCGGGTGCAGCGGTTGGAGCAGCGGCGGCTCCAGCGGTAGGGGAAGCGGTGACAGCAACAGTATTCTCCATACCAGTCGACGTACTTGTACTGTGAGGCACAAACTCGGGGGACAGTCCTCGAATCCTCCGACTGAAACGGTGTACCGGCGTAAGCTCTGGGTTTTGGGTCACGTTCCGGCTGCTAGAAGGAGTCTGTTGCATAGGTGAGGTTACCCCGCACCTCCACCATTAAAATGTCACGTTAAAGAGACAGGAGACGTTTTTAAGGCGTCCTCACAAAAGTCCGAAGAGCGGTCGGCTCAGCGCAGCCAAAAACAGAACAATGGCACGAGGGGAACTGCCACTTCGTCTGCCTCTTTTGCGCTGGCAGATCAAGCGCGCGGCAATATGAACCGTCGTAAAACCGCATTAAACAATGCCACTTAGTGAGATGCAGTGTTTTTCACCATTACAAGTCGGGAACTGCGATATCTAATGTGAAAGCGCTTGCAAACGTCGTTAGGTTAGGTTAGGTTAGGTTAGGTTACGTTAGGTTAGGTTTGGTTAGGTTAGGTTAGGTTAGGTTATGTTAGGTTAGGTTGGGTTAGGTTAGGTTAGGTTAGGTTAGGTTAGGTTAAGATATGAACCGCGCTAAAACCGCATTAAACAATGTCACTTAGTGAGATGCAGTGTTTTTCACCTTTACAAGTTGGGAACTGCGATATCTAATGTGAAAGCGCTTGAAACCGTCGTAATGTTGTAGAAAGCAATGTAAAGTAGCGAGTAAAACGTTTTCTCACGATAGAAGTGCGAAGGTTATGTTAGGTTGAGCTATGTTAGTTTAAGCTAGGTAGCGTCGTGAAACCACCAAAAACGACGTCATCTAACGAGATAGTGTTGTTTTATTGCGAGTACGAAACTGCGATAGGTAAAATGTTGTGAAAGCACACAAAACGGCATGAACAAGCCAAATACTGCGTGTTGTACCGTTACAAGTGCGAAACTGCTATGTTGTGACATTCTCGGTAAAGCGCATGCAAGTATCGTGAAACCTTAAAGAACGATGTCATTTAGCGAGATACAGCGTTCTGTACTGTAATAAGTTGGTGAGAAACTGTGAGGTCAAGCAAATATCGTAATTGTGAACGAAACAGTGTAATTGAGCGTCTTTAGATACAAGTGCGAATGTTAGGTTAGGTTGACATATCAACCATCGTAAAACCGCATTAAACAATGTCACTTAGTGAGATGTAGTGTTTTTCAACATTACAAGTCGGGAACTACGATATCTAATGTGAAAGCGCATGAAACGGTCGTAATCTTGTAGAAAACATTGTAAAGTTGCGAGTAAAACGTTTTCTAACGATAGAAGTGCGAAGGTTAGGTTAGGTTAGGTTAGTTTAAGCTAGGTAGCGTCGTGAAACTACCAAAAACGACGTCATCTAACGAGATAGTGTTGTTTTATTGCGAGTACGAAACTGCGATAGGTAAAATGTTGTGAAAGCACACAAAACGGCATGAACAAGCCAAATACTGCGTGTTGTACCGTTACAAGTGCGAAACTGCTATGTTTTGACATTCTCGGTAAAGCGCATGCAAGTATCGTGAAACCTTAAAGAAATATGTCATTTAGCGAGATACAACGTTCTGTACTGCAATAAGTTGGTGAAAAACTGTGAGGTTATGCAAATATCGTAATTGTGAACAAAACAGTGTAATAAAGTGTTTTTAGATACAAGTGCGAATGTTAGGTTAGGTTAAGATATGAACCGTCGTAAAACCGCATTAAACAATGTCAATTAGTGAGATGCAGTGTTTTTCACCATTAAAAGTCGGGAACTGCGATATCTAATGTGAAAGCGCTTGCAAACGTCGTTAGGTTAGGTTATGTTAGGTTAGGTTAGGTTAGGTTACGTTAGGTTAGGTTTGGTTAGGTTAGGTTAGGTTAGGTTAGGTTAGGTTAGGTTGGGTTAGGTTAGGTTAGGTTATGTTAGGTTAAGGTATGAACCGTCGTAAAACCGCAATAAACAATGTCACTTAGTGAGATGCAGTGTTTTTCACCTTTACAAGTTGGGAACTGCGATATCTAATGTGAAAGCGCTTGAAACCGTCGTAATGTTGTAGAAAGCAATGTAAAGTAGCGAGTAAAACGTTTTCTAACGATAGAAGTGCGAAGGTTATGTTAGGTTATGTTATTTTAAGCTAGGTAGCGTCGTGAAACCACCAAAAACGACGTCATCTAACGAGATAGTGTTGTTTTATTGCGTGTACGAAACTGCGAAAGGTAAAATGTTGTGAAAGCACACAAAACGGCATGAACAAGCCAAATACTGCGTGTTGTACCGTTACAAGTGCGAAACTGCTATGTTTTGACATTCTCGGTAAAGCGCATGCAAGTATCGTGAAACCTTAAAGAACGATGTCATTTAGCGAGATACAGCGTTCTGTACTGTAATAAGTTGGTGAGAAACTGTGAGGTCAAGCAAATATCGTAATTGTGAACGAAACAGTGTAATTGAGCGTCTTTAGATACAAGTGCGAATGTTAGGTTAGGTTGACATATCAACCGTCGTAAAACCGCATTAAACAATGTCACTTAGTGAGATGTAGTGTTTTTCAACATTACAAGTCGGGAACTACGATATCTAATGTGAAAGCGCATGAAACCGTCGTAATCTTGTAGAAAACATTGTAAAGTTGCGAGTAAAACGTTTTCTAACGATAGAAGTGCGAAGGTTAGGTTAGGTTAGGTTAGTTTAAGCTAGGTAGCGTCGTGAAACTACCAAAAACAACGTCATCTAACGATATAGTGTTGTTTTATAGCGAGTATTAAACTGCGATAGGTGAAATGTTGTGAAAGCACACAAAACGGCATGAACAAGCCAAATACTGCGTGTTCTACCGTTACAAGTGCGAAACTGCTATATTGTGATATTCTCGTTAAAGCGCATGCAAGCATCGTGAAACCTTAAAGAAATGTGTCATTTAGCGAGATACAACGTTCTGTACTGCAATAAGTTGGTGAAAAACTGTGAGGTTATGCAAACATCGTAATTGTGAACAAAACAGTGTAATAAAGCGTTTTTAGATACAAGTGCGAATGTTAGGTTAGGTTAAGATATGAACCGTCGTAAAACCGCATTAAACAATGTCAATTAGTGAGATGCAGTGTTTTTCACCATTAAAAGTCGGGAACTGCGATATCTAATGTGAAAGCGCTTGCAACCGTCGTTAGGTTAGGTTAGGTTAGGTTTTGTTAGGTTAGGTTAGGTTAGGTTAGATTAGGTTAGGTTGGGTTGAGTTGGGTTAGGTTAGGTTAGGTTAGGTTAGGTTAGGTTGGGTTAGGTTAGGTTAGGTTAGGTTAGGTTACGTTAGGTTAGGTTAGGTTAGGTTAGGTTAGGTTACGTTAGGTTAGGTTAGGTTAGGTAAGGATAATTTGGTTAGGTTAGGTAAGGTTAGGTTAGGTTAGGTTGGGTTGGGTGTTGTTGGGTTGGGTGTTGTTGGGTTGGGTTGGGTTGGGTTAGGCTGGGTTAGGTTAGGTTAGGTTACGTTAGGTTAGGTTAGGTTAGGTTACGTTAGGTTATGTTAGGTTAGGTTAGGTTACGTTAGGTTAGGTTAGGTCAGGTAAGGTTAGGTTACGTTAGAATAGGTTAGGTTAGGTTAGGTTACGTTAGGTTAGGTTAAGTTAGGTTAGGTTAGGTTTGGTTAGGTTTGGTTTGGTTAGCTTAGGTTAGGTTAGGTTGGGTTGGGTTGGGTTAGGTTAGGTTAGGTTAGGTTAGGTTGGGTTAGGTTAGTTTAGGTTAGGTTAGGTTAGGTTAGGTTGGGTTGGGTTGGGTTGGGTTAGGTTAGGTTAGGTTAGGTTTGGTAAGGTTAGGTTAGGTTAGGTTACGTTAGGTTAAGGTATGAACCGTCGTAAAACCGCATTAAACAATGTCACTTAGTGAGATGCAGTGTTTTTCACCTTTACAAGTTGGGAACTGTGATATCTAATGTGAAAGCGCTTGAAACCGTCGTAATGTTGTAGAAAGCAATGTAAAGTAGCGAGTAAAACGTTTTCTAACGATAGAAGTGCGAAGGTTATGTTAGGTTGAGTTATGTTAGTTTAAGCTAGGTAGCGTCGTGAAACTACCAAAAACAACGTCATCTAACGAGATAGTGTTTTATTGCGAGTACGAAACTGCGATAGGTGAAATGTTGTGAAAGCACACAAAACGGCATGAACAAGCCAAATACTGCGTGTTGTACCGTTACAAGTGCGAAACTGCTATGTTGTGATATTCTCGTTAAAGCGCATGCAAGCATCGTGAAACCTTAAAGAACGACGTCATTTAGCGAGATACAGCGTTCTGTACTGCAATAAGTTGGTGAAAAACTGTGAGGTTATGCAAATATCCTAATTGTGAACGAAACAGTGTAATAGAGGGTTTTTAATGCAAGTGCGAATGTTAGGTTAGGTTAAGATATGAACCGTCGTAAAACCGCATTAAACAATGTCACTTAGTGAGATGCAGTGTTTTTCACCATTACAAGTCGGGAACTGCGATCTCTAAAGTGAAAGCGCTTGCAAACGTCGTTAGGTTAGGTTAGGTTAGGTTAGGTTAGGTTACGTTAGGTTAGGTTAGGTTAGGTTTGGTTAGGTTAGGTTAGGTTAGGTTAGGGATGTTAGGTAAGGTTTGGTTAGGTTAGGTTAGGTTAGGTTGGGTTAGGTAAGGTTAGGTTAGGTTAAGATATGAACCGCGCTAAAACCGCATTAAACAATGTCACTTAGTGATATGCTCTGTTTTTCACCATTAAAAGTCGGGAACTGCGATATCTAATGTGAAAGCGCATGAAACCGTCGTAATCTTGTAGAAAACATTGTAAAGTAGCGAATAAAACGTTTTCTAACGATAGAAGTGCGAAGGTTCGGTTAGTTTGAGCTAGGTAGCGTCGTGAAGCCACCAAAAACGATGTCATCAAACGAGATGGTGTTGTTTTATTGCGAGTACGAAACTGCGATAGGTGAAATATTGGGAAAGCACACAAAATGGCATGAACTAGCCAGATACTGCGTCTTGTGCCGTTACAAGTGCGAAACTGCTTTATTGTGATATTCTCGTTAAAGCGCATGCAAGTATCGTGAAACCTTAAAGAACGATGTCATTTAGCGAGATACAGCGTTCTGTACTGTAATAAGTTGGTGAGAAACTGTGAGGTCAAGCAAATATCGTAATTGTGAACGAAACAGTGTAATTGAGCGTATTTAGATACAAGTGCGAATGTTAGGTTAGGTTGAGATATCAACCGTCGTAAAACCGCATTAAACAATGTCACTTAGTGAGATGTAGTGTTTTTCAACATTACAAGTCGGGAACTACGATATCTAATGTGAAAGCGCATGAAACCATCGTAATCTTGTAGAAAACATTGTAAAGTTGCGAGTAAAACGTTTTCTAACGATAGAAGTGCGAAGGTTAGCTTGAGTTATGTTAGTTTAAGCTATGTAGCGTCGTGAGACCACCAAAAAGGACGTCATCTAACGAGATAGTGTTGTTTTATTGCATGTACGAAACTGCAATAGGTGAAATGTTGTGAAAGTACACAAAACGGCTTGAACAAGCCAGATACTGCGTGTTGTACCGTTACAAGTGCGAAACTGCTATAATGTGATATTCTCGTTAAAGCGCATGCAAGCATCGTGAAACCTTAAAGAACGATGTCATTTAGCGAGATACAGCGTTCTGTACTGCAATAAGTTGGTGAAAAACTGTGAGGTTATGCAAATATCGTAATTGTGAACGAAACAGTGTAATAGAGCGTTTTTCAATACAAGTACGAATGTTAGGTTAGGTTGACATATCAACCATCGTAAAACCGCATTAAACAATGTCACTTAGTGAGATGTAGTGTTTTTCAACATTACAAGTCGGGAACTACGATATCTAATGTGAAAGCGCATGAAACCGTCGTAATCTTGTAGAAAACATTGTAAAGTTGCGAGTAAAACGTTTTTTAACGATAGAAGTGCGAAGGTTAGCTTGAGTTATGTTAGTTTAAGCTATGTAGCGTCGTGAGACCACCAAAAAGGACGTCATCTAACGAGATAGTGTTGTTTTATTGCATGTACGAAACTGCAATAGGTGAAATGTTGTGAAAGTACACAAAACGGCATGAACAAGCCAAATACTGCGTGTTCTACCGTTACAAGTGCGAAACTGCTATATTGTGATATTCTCGTTAAAGCGCATGCAAGCATCGTGAAACCTTAAAGAACAATGTCATTTAGCGAGATACAGCGTTCTGTACTGCAATAAGTTGGTGAAAAACTGTGAGGTTATGCAAATATCGTAATTGTGAACGAAACAGTGTAATAGAGCGTTTTTCAATACAAGTACGAATGTTAGGTTAGGTTAAGATATGAACCGTCGTAAAACCGCACTAAACAATGTCACTTAGTGAGATGCAGTGTTTTTCACCATTACAAGTCGGGAACTGCGATATCTAATGTGAAAGCGCTTGCAAACGTCGTTAGGTTAGGTTAGGTTAGGTTAGGTTAGGTTACGTTAGGTTAGGTTTGGTTAGGTTAGGTTAGGTTAGGTTAGGTTATGTTAGGCTAGGTTGGGTTAGGTTAGGTTAGCTTACGTTAGGTTAAGGTATGAACCGTCGTAAAACCGCAATAAACAATGTCACTTAGTGAGATGCAGTGTTTTTCACCTTTACAAGTTGGGAACTGCGATATCTAATGTGAAAGCGCTTGAAACCGTCGTAATGTTGCAGAAAGTAATGTAAAGTAGCGAGTAAAACGTTTTCTAACGATAGAAGTGCGAAACTTATGTTACGTTATGTTAGTTTAAGCTAGGTAGCGTCGTGAAACCACCAAAAACGACGTCATCTAACGAGATAGTGTTGTTTTATTGCGAGTACGAAACTGCGATATGTAAAATGTTGTGAAAGCACACAAAACGGCATGAACAAGCCAAATACTGCGTGTTGTACCGTTACAAGTGCGAAACTGCTATGTTTTGACATTCTCGGTAAAGCGCATGCAAGTATCGTGAAACCTTAAAGAACGATGTCATTTAGCGAGATACAGCGTTCTGTACTGTAATAAGTTGGTGAGAAACTGTGAGGTCAAGCAAATATCGTAATTGTGAACGAAACAGTGTAATTGAGCTTCTTTAGATACAAGTGCGAATGTTAGGTTAGGTTGACATATCAACCGTCGTAAAACCGCATTAAACAATGTCACTTAGTGAGATGTAGTGTTTTTCAACATTACAAGTCGGGAACTACGATATCTAATGTGAAAGCGCATGAAACCGTCGTAATCTTGTAGAAAACATTGTAAAGTTGCGAGTAAAACGTTTTCTAACGATAGAAGTGCGAAGGTTAGGTTAGGTTAGGTTAGTTTAAGCTAGGTAGCGTCGTGAAACTACCAAAAACGACGTCATCTAACGAGATAGTGTTGTTTTATTGCGAGTACGAAACTGCGATAGGTAAAATGTTGTGAAAGCACACAAAACGGCATGAACAAGCCAAATACTGCGTGTTGTACCGTTACAAGTGCGAAACTGCTATGTTTTGACATTCTCGGTAAAGCGCATGCAAGTATCGTGAAACCTTAAAGAAATATGTCATTTAGCGAGATACAACGTTCTGTACTGCAATAAGTTGGTGAAAAACTGTGAGGTTATGCAAATATCGTAATTGTGAACAAAACAGTGTAATAAAGTGTTTTTAGATACAAGTGCGAATGTTAGGTTAGGTTAAGATATGAACCGTCGTAAAACCGCATTAAACAATGTAAATAGTGAGATGCAGTGTTTTTCACCATTAAAAGTCGGGAACTGCGATATCTAATGTGAAAGCGCTTGCAACCGTCGTTAGGTTAGGTTAGGTTAGGTTAGGTTAGGTTACGTTAGGTTAGGTTAGGTTAGGTTAGGTTAGGGATGTTCGGTAAGGTTTGGTTAGGTTAGGTTAGGTTAGGTTGGGTTAGGTAAGGTTAGGTTAGGTGAAGATATGAACCGCGCTAAAACCGCATTAAACAATGTCACTTAGTGAGATGCTGTGTTTTTCACCATTACAAGTCGGGAACTGCGATATCTAATGTGAAAGCGCATGAAACCGTCGTAATCTTGTAGAAAACATTGTAAAGTAGCGAATAAAACGTTTTCTAACGATAGAAGTGCGAAGGTTCGGTTAGTTTGAGCTAGGTAGCGTCGTGAAGCCACCAAAAACGATGTCATCTAACGAGATAGTGTTGTTTTATTGCGAGTACGAAACTGCGATAGGTGAAATATTGGGAAAGCACACAAAATGGCATGAACTAGCCAGATACTGCGTCTTGTGCCGTTACAAGTGCGAAACTGCTTTATTGTGATATTCTCGTTAAAGCGCATGCAAGTATCGTGAAACCTTAAAGAACGATGTCATTTAGCGAGATACAGCGTTCTGTACTGTAATAGGTTGGTGAGAAACTGTGAGGTCAAGCAAATATCGTAATTGTGAACGAAACAGTGTAATTGAGCGTATTTAGATACAAGTGCGAATGTTAGGTTAGGTTGAGATATCAACCGTCGTAAAACCGCATTAAACAATGTCACTTAGTGAGATGTAGTGTTTCTCAACATTACAAGTCGGGAACTACGATATCTAATGTGAAAGCGCATGAAACCGTCGTAATCTTGTAGAAAACATTGTAAAGTTGCGAGTAAAACGTTTTCTAACGATAGAAGTGCGAAGGTTAGCTTGAGTTATGTTAGTTTAAGCTATGTAGCGTCGTGAGACCACCAAAAAGGACGTCATCTAACGAGATAGTGTTGTTTTATTGCATGTACGAAACTGCAATAGGTGAAATGTTGTGAAAACACAAAACGGCTTGAACAAGCCAGATACTGCGTGTTGTACCTTTACAAGTGCGAAACTGCTATAATGTGATATTCTCGTTAAAGCGCATGCAAGCATCGTGAAACCTTAAAGAACGATGTCATTTAGCGAGATACAGCGTTCTGTACTGCAATAAGTTGGTGAAAAACTGTGAGGTTATGCAAATATCGTAATTGTGAACGAAACAGTGTAATAGAGCGTTTTTCAATACAAGTACGAATGTTAGGTTAGGTTAAGATATGAACCGTCGTAAAACCGCACTAAACAATGTCACTTAGTGAGATGCAGTGTTTTTCACCATTACAAGTCGGGAACTGCGATATCTAATGTGAAAGCGCTTGCAAACGTCGTTAGGTTAGGTTAGGTTAGGTTAGGTTACGTTAGGTTAGGTTTGGTTAGGTTAGGTTAGGTTAGGTTATGTTAGGCTAGGTTGGGTTAGGTTAGGTTAGCTTACGTTAGGTTAAGGTATGAACCGTCGTAAAACCGCAATAAACAATGTCACTTAGTGAGATGCAGTGTTTTTCACCTTTACAAGTTGGGAACTGCGATATCTAATGTGAAAGCGCTTGAAACCGTCGTAATGTTGCAGAAAGCAATGTAAAGTAGCGAGTAAAACGTTTTCTAACGATAGAAGTGCGAAACTGATGTTAGGTTATGTTAGTTTAAGCTAGGTAGCGTCGTGAAACCACCAAAAACGACGTCATCTAACGAGATAGTGTTGTTTTATTGCGAGTACGAAACTGCGATAGGTAAAATGTTGTGAAAGCACACAAAACGGCATGAACAAGCCAAATACTGCGTGTTGTACCGTTACAAGTGCGAAACTGCTGTTTTGACATTCTCGGTAAAGCGCATGCAAGTATCGTGAAACCTTAAAGAACGATGTCATTTAGCGAGATACAGCGTTCTGTACTGTAATAAGTTGGTGAGAAACTGTGAGGTCAAGCAAATATCGTAATTGTGAACGAAACAGTGTAATTGAGCGTCTTTAGATACAAGTGCGAATGTTAGGTTAGGTTGACATATCAACCGTCGTAAAACCGCATTAAACAATGTCACTTAGTGAGATGTAGTGTTTTTCAACATTACAAGTCGGGAACTACGATATCTAATGTGAAAGCGCATGAAACCGTCGTAATCTTGTAGAAAACATTGTAAAGTTGCGAGTAAAACGTTTTCTAACGATAGAAGTGCGAAGGTTAGGTTAGGTTAGGTTAGTTTAAGCTAGGTAGCGTCGTGAAACTACCAAAAACGACGTCATCTAACGAGATAGTGTTGTTTTATTGCGAGTACGAAACTGCGATAGGTAAAATGTTGTGAAAGCACACAAAACGGCATGAACAAGCCAAATACTGCATGTTGTACCGTTACAAGTGCGAAACTGCTATGTTTTGACATTCTCGGTAAAGCGCATGCAAGTATCGTGAAACCTTAAAGAAATATGTCATTTAGCGAGATACAACGTTCTGTACTGCAATAAGTTGGTGAAAAACTGTGAGGTTATGCAAATATCGTAATTGTGAACAAAACAGTGTAATAAAGTGTTTTTAGATACAAGTGCGAATGTTAGGTTAGGTTAAGATATGAACCGTCGTAAAACCGCATTAAACAATGTCAATTAGTGAGATGCAGTGTTTTTCACCATTAAAAGTCGGGAACTGCGATATCTAATGTGAAAGCGCTTGCAACCGTCGTTAGGTTAGGTTAGGTTAGGTTTTGTTAGGTTAGGTTAGGTTAGGATAGATTAGGTTAGGTTGGGTTGAGTTGGGTTAGGTTAGGTTAGGTTAGGTTAGGTTGGGTTAGGTTAGGTTAGGTTAGGTTAGGTTACGTTAGGTTAGGTTAGGTTACGTTAGGTTAGGTTAGGTTAGGTAAGGATAATTTGGTTAGGTTAGGTAAGGTTAGGTTAGGTTAGGTTGGGTTGGGTGTTGTTGGGTTGGGTGTTGTTGGGTTGGGTTGGGTTGGGTTAGGTTGGGTTAGGTTAGGTTAGGTTACGTTAGGTTAGGTTAGGTTAGGTTACGTTAGGTTATGTTAGGTTAGGTTAGGTTACGTTAGGTTAGGTTAGGTCAGGTAAGGTTAGGTTACGTTAGAATAGGTTAGGTTAGGTTACGTTAGGTTAGGTTAAGTTAGGTTAGGTTAGGTTTGGTTAGGTTTGGTTAGGTTAGCTTAGGTTAGGTTAGGTTGGGTTGGGTTGGGTTGGGTTAGGTTAGGTTAGGTTAGGTTAGGTTGGGTTAGGTTAGTTTAGGTTAGGTTAGGTTAGGTTAGGTTGGGTTGGGTTGGGTTGGGTTAGGTTAGGTTAGGTTAGGTTTGGTAAGGTTAGGTTAGGTTAGGTTACGTTAGGTTAAGGTATGAACCGTCGTAAAACCGCATTAAACAATGTCACTTAGTGAGATGCAGTGTTTTTCACCTTTACAAGTTGGGAACTGTGATATCTAATGTGAAAGCGCTTGAAACCGTCGTAATGTTGTAGAAAGCAATGTAAAGTAGCGAGTAAAACGTTTTCTAACGATAGAAGTGCGAAGGTTATGTTAGGTTGAGTTATGTTAGTTTAAGCTAGGTAGCGTCGTGAAACTACCAAAAACAACGTCATCTAACGAGATAGTGTTGTTTTATTGCGAGTACGAAACTGCGATAGGTGAAATGTGAAAGCACACAAAACGGCATGAACAAGCCAAATACTGCGTGTTGTACCGTTACAAGTGCGAAACTGCTATGTTGTGATATTCTCGTTAAAGCGCATGCAAGCATCGTGAAACCTTAAAGAACGATGTCATTTAGCGAGATACAGCGTTCTGTACTGCAATAAGTTGGTGAAAAACTGTGAGGTTATGCAAATATCCTAATTGTGAACGAAACAGTGTAATAGAGCGTTTTTTAATGCAAGTGCGAATGTTAGGTTAGGTTAAGATATGAACCGTCGTAAAACCGCATTAAACAATGTCACTTAGTGAAATGCAGTGTTTTTCACCATTACAAGTCGGGAACTGCGATATCTAATGTGAAAGCGCTTGCAAACGTCGTTAGATTAGGTTAGGTTAGGTTAGGTTACGTTAGGTTAGGTTAGGTTAGGTTTGGTTAGGTTAGGTTAGGTTAGGTTAGGTTAGGGATGTTAGGTAAGGTTTGGTTAGGTTAGGTTAGGTTAGGTTGGGTTAGGTAAGGTTAGGTTAGGTTAAGATATGAACCGCGCTAAAACCGCATTAAACAATGTCACTTAGTGAGATGCTGTGTTTTTCACCATTACAAGTCGGGAACTGCGATATCTAATGTGAAAGCGCATGAAACCGTCGTAATCTTGTAGAAAACATTGTAAAGTAGCGAATAAAACGTTTTCTAACGATAGAAGTGCGAAGGTTCGGTTAGTTTGAGCTAGGTAGCGTCGTGAAGCCACCAAAAACGATGTCATCTAACGAGATAGTGTTGTTTTATTGCGAGTACGAAACTGCGATAGGTGAAATATTGGGAAAGCACACAAAATGGCATGAACTAGCCAGATACTGCGTCTTGTGCCGTTACAAGTGCGAAACTGCTTTATTGTGATATTCTCGTTAAAGCGCATGCAAGTATCGTGAAACCTTAAAGAACGATGTCATTTAGCGAGATACAGCGTTCTGTACTGCAATAAGTTGGTGAAAAACTGTGAGGTTATGCAAATATCGTAATTGTGAACGAAACAGTGTAATAGAGCGTTTTTCAATACAAGTACGAATGTTAGGTTAGGTTAAGATATGAACCGTCGTAAAACCGCATTAAACAATGTCACTTAGTGAGATGCAGTGTTTTTCACCATTACAAGTCGGGAACTGCGATATCTAATGTGAAAGCGCTTGCAAACGTCGTTAGGTTAGGTTAGGTTAGGTTAGGTTAGGTTAGGTTAGGTTACGTTAGGTTAGGTTTGGTTAGGTTAGGTTAGGTTAGGTTAGGTTATGTTAGGTTAGGTTGGGTTAGGTTAGGTAAGGTTACGTTAGGTTAAGGTATGAACCGTCGTAAAACCGCATTAAACAATGTCACATAGTGAGATGCAGTGTTTTTCACCTTTACAAGTTGGGAACTGCGATATCTAATGTGAAAGCGCTTGAAACCGTCGTAATGTTGTAGAAAGCAATGTAAAGTAGCTAGTAAAACGTTTTCTAACGATAGAAGTGCGAAGGTTATGTTAGGTTGAGTTATGTTAGTTTAAGCTACGTAGCGTCGTGAAACCACCAAAAACGACGTCATCTAACGAGATAGTGTTGTTTTATTGCGAGTATTAAACTGCGATAGGTGAAATGTTGTGAAAGCACACAAAACGGCATGAACAAGCCAAATACTGCGTGTTGTACCGTTACAAGTGCGAAACTGCTATGTTGTGATATTCTCGTTAAAGCGCATGCAAGCATCGTGAAACCTTAAAGAACGACGTCATTTAGCGAGATACAGCGTTCTGTACTGCAATAAGTTGGTGAAAAACTGTGAGGTTATGCAAATATCCTAATTGTGAACGAAACAGTGTAATAGAGCGTTTTTTAATGCAAGTGCGAATGTTAGGTTAGGTTAAGATATGAACCGTCGTAAAACCGCATTAAACAATGTCACTTAGTGAGATGCAGTGTTTTTCACCATTACAAGTCGGGAACTACGATATCTAATGTGAAAGCGCATGAAACCGTCGTAATCTTGTAGAAAACATTGTAAAGTTGCGAGTAAAACGTTTTCTAACGATAGAAGTGCGAAGGTTAGCTTGAGTTATGTTAGTTTAAGCTATGTAGCGTCGTGAGACCACCAAAAAGGACGTCATCTAACGAGATAGTGTTGTTTTATTGCATGTACGAAACTGCAATAGGTGAAATGTTGTGAAAATACACAAAACGGCTTGAACAAGCCAGATACTGCGTGTTGTACCGTTACAAGTGCGAAACTGCTATAATGTGATATTCTCGTTAAAGCGCATGCAAGCATCGTGAAACCTTAAAGAACGATGTCATTTAGCGAGATACAGCGTTCTGTACTGCAATAAGTTGGTGAAAAACTGTGAGGTTATGCAAATATCGTAATTGTGAACGAAACAGTGTAATAGAGCGTTTTTCAATACAAGTACGAATGTTAGGTTAGGTTGACATATCAACCATCGTAAAACCGCATTAAACAATGTCACTTAGTGAGATGTAGTGTTTTTCAACATTACAAGTCGGGAACTACGATATCTAATGTGAAAGCGCATGAAACCGTCGTAATCTTGTAGAAAACATTGTAAAGTTGCGAGTAAAACGTTTTTTAACGATAGAAGTGCGAAGGTTAGCTTGAGTTATGTTAGTTTAAGCTATGTAGCGTCGTGAGACCACCAAAAAGGACGTCATCTAACGAGATAGTGTTGTTTTATTGCATGTACGAAACTGCAATAGGTGAAATGTTGTGAAAGTACACAAAACGGCATGAACAAGCCAAATACTGCGTGTTCTACCGTTACAAGTGCGAAACTGCTATATTGTGATATTCTCGTTAAAGCGCATGCAAGCATCGTGAAACCTTAAAGAACAATGTCATTTAGCGAGATACAGCGTTCTGTACTGCAATAAGTTGGCGAAAAACTGTGAGGTTATGCAAATATCGTAATTGTGAACGAAACAGTGTAATAGAGCGTTTTTCAATACAAGTACGAATGTTAGGTTAGGTTAAGATATGAACCGTCGTAAAACCGCACTAAACAATGTCACTTAGTGAGATGCAGTGTTTTTCACCATTACAAGTCGGGAACTGCGATATCTAATGTGAAAGCGCTTGCAAACGTCGTTAGGTTAGGTTAGGTTAGGTTAGGTTAGGTTACGTTAGGTTAGGTTTGGTTAGGTTAGGTTAGGTTAGGTTAGGTTATGTTAGGCTAGGTTGGGTTAGGTTAGGTTAGCTTACGTTAGGTTAAGGTATGAACCGTCGTAAAACCGCAATAAACAATGTCACTTAGTGAGATGCAGTGTTTTTCACCTTTACAAGTTGGGAACTGCGATATCTAATGTGAAAGCGCTTGAAACCGTCGTAATGTTGCAGAAAGTAATGTAAAGTAGCGAGTAAAACGTTTTCTAACGATAGAAGTGCGAAACTTGTTACGTTATGTTAGTTTAAGCTAGGTAGCGTCGTGAAACCACCAAAAACGACGTCATCTAACGAGATAGTGTTGTTTTATTGCGAGTACGAAACTGCGATATGTAAAATGTTGTGAAAGCACACAAAACGGCATGAACAAGCCAAATACTGCGTGTTGTACCGTTACAAGTGCGAAACTGCTATGTTTTGACATTCTCGGTAAAGCGCATGCAAGTATCGTGAAACCTTAAAGAACGATGTCATTTAGCGAGATACAGCGTTCTGTACTGTAATAAGTTGGTGAGAAACTGTGAGGTCAAGCAAATATCGTAATTGTGAACGAAACAGTGTAATTGAGCTTCTTTAGATACAAGTGCGAATGTTAGGTTAGGTTGACATATCAACCGTCGTAAAACCGCATTAAACAATGTCACTTAGTGAGATGTAGTGTTTTTCAACATTACAAGTCGGGAACTACGATATCTAATGTGAAAGCGCATGAAACCGTCGTAATCTTGTAGAAAACATTGTAAAGTTGCGAGTAAAACGTTTTCTAACGATAGAAGTGCGAAGGTTAGGTTAGGTTAGGTTAGTTTAAGCTAGGTAGCGTCGTGAAACTACCAAAAACGACGTCATCTAACGAGATAGTGTTGTTTTATTGCGAGTACGAAACTGCGATAGGTAAAATGTTGTGAAAGCACACAAAACGGCATGAACAAGCCAAATACTGCGTGTTGTACCGTTACAAGTGCGAAACTGCTATATTGTGATATTCTCGGTAAAGCGCATGCAAGTATCGTGAAACCTTAAAGAAATATGTCATTTAGCGAGATACAACGTTCTGTACTGCAATAAGTTGGTGAAAAACTGTGAGGTTATGCAAACATCGTAATTGTGAACAAAACAGTGTAATAAAGCGTTTTTAGATACAAGTGCGAATGTTAGGTTAGGTTAAGATATGAACCGTCGTAAAACCGCATTAAACAATGTCAATTAGTGAGATGCAGTGTTTTTCACCATTAAAAGTCGGGAACTGCGATATCTAATGTGAAAGCGCTTGCAACCGTCGTTAGGTTAGGTTAGGTTAGGTTTTGTTAGGTTAGGTTAGGTTAGGTTAGGTTAGGTTGGGTTAGGTTAGGTTAGGTTAGGTTAGGTTACGTTAGGTTAGGTTAGGTTAGGTTAGGTTACGTTAGGTTAGGTTAGGTTAGGTAAGGATAATTTGGTTAGGTTAGGTAAGGTTAGGTTAGGTTAGGTTGGGTTGGGTGTTGGGTTGGGTGTTGTTGGGTTGGGTTGGGTTGGGTTAGGCTGGGTTAGGTTAGGTTAGGTTACGTTAGGTTAGGTTAGGTTAGGTTACGTTAGGTTATGTTAGGTTAGGTTAGGTTACGTTAGGTTAGGTTAGGTCAGGTAAGGTTAGGTTACGTTAGAATAGGTTAGGTTAGGTTAGGTTACGTTAGGTTAGGTTAGGTTTGGTTAGGTTTGGTTTGGTTAGCTTAGGTTAGGTTAGGTTGGGTTGGGTTGGGTTAGGTTAGGTTAGGTTAGGTTAGGTTGGGTTAGGTTAGTTTAGGTTAGGTTAGGTTGGGTTGGGTTGGGTTAGGTTAGGTTAGGTTAGGTTTGGTAAGGTTAGGTTAGGTTAGGTTACGTTAGGTTAAGGTATGAACCGTCGTAAAACCGCATTAAACAATGTCACTTAGTGAGATGCAGTGTTTTTCACCTTTACAAGTTGGGAACTGTGATATCTAATGTGAAAGCGCTTGAAACCGTCGTAATGTTGTAGAAAGCAATGTAAAGTAGCGAGTAAAACGTTTTCTAACGATAGAAGTGCGAAGGTTATGTTAGGTTGAGTTATGTTAGTTTAAGCTAGGTAGCGTCGTGAAACTACCAAAAACAACGTCATCTAACGAGATAGTGTTGTTTTATTGCGAGTACGAAACTGCGATAGGTGAAATGTTGTGAAAGCACACAAAACGGCATGAACAAGCCAAATACTGCGTGTTGTACCGTTACAAGTGCGAAACTGCTATGTTGTGATATTCTCGTTAAAGCGCATGCAAGCATCGTGAAACCTTAAAGAACGACGTCATTTAGCGAGATACAGCGTTCTGTACTGCAATAAGTTGGTGAAAAACTGTGAGGTTATGCAAATATCCTAATTGTGAACGAAACAGTGTAATAGAGCGTTTTTTAATGCAAGTGCGAATGTTAGGTTAGGTTAAGATATGAACCGTCGTAAAACCGCATTAAACAATGTCACTTAGTGAGATGCAGTGTTTTTCACCATTACAAGTCGGGAACTGCGATATCTAAAGTGAAAGCGCTTGCAAACGTCGTTAGGTTAGGTTAGGTTAGGTTAGGTTAGGTTACGTTAGGTTAGGTTAGGTTAGGTTTGGTTAGGTTAGGTTAGGTTAGGTTAGGGATGTTAGGTAAGGTTTGGTTAGGTTAGGTTAGGTTAGGTTGGGTTAGGTAAGGTTAGGTTAGGTTAAGATATGAACCGCGCTAAAACCGCATTAAACAATGTCACTTAGTGATATGCTCTGTTTTTCACCATTAAAAGTCGGGAACTGCGATATCTAATGTGAAAGCGCATGAAACCGTCGTAATCTTGTAGAAAACATCGTAAAGTAGCGAATAAAACGTTTTCTAACGATAGAAGTGCGAAGGTTCGGTTAGTTTGAGCTAGGTAGCGTCGTGAAGCCACCAAAAACGATGTCATCAAACGAGATAGTGTTGTTTTATTGCGAGTACGAAACTGCGATAGGTGAAATATTGGGAAAGCACACAAAATGGCATGAACTAGCCAGATACTGCGTCTTGTGCCGTTACAAGTGCGAAACTGCTTTATTGTGATATTCTCGTTAAAGCGCATGCAAGTATCGTGAAACCTTAAAGAACGATGTCATTTAGCGAGATACAGCGTTCTGTACTGTAATAAGTTGGTGAGAAACTGTGAGGTCAAGCAAATATCGTAATTGTGAACGAAACAGTGTAATTGAGCGTATTTAGATACAAGTGCGAATGTTAGGTTAGGTTGAGATATCAACCGTCGTAAAACCGCATTAAACAATGTCACTTAGTGAGATGTAGTGTTTTTCAACATTACAAGTCGGGAACTACGATATCTAATGTGAAAGCGCATGAAACCGTCGTAATCTTGTAGAAAACATTGTAAAGTTGCGAGTAAAACGTTTTCTAACGATAGAAGTGCGAAGGTTAGCTTGAGTTATGTTAGTTTAAGCTATGTAGCGTCGTGAGACCACCAAAAAGGACGTCATCTAACGAGATAGTGTTGTTTTATTGCATGTACGAAACTGCAATAGGTGAAATGTTGTGAAAGTACACAAAACGGCTTGAACAAGCCAGATACTGCGTGTTGTACCGTTACAAGTGCGAAACTGCTATAATGTGATATTCTCGTTAAAGCGCATGCAAGCATCGTGAAACCTTAAAGAACGATGTCATTTAGCGAGATACAGCGTTCTGTACTGCAATAAGTTGGTGAGAAACTGTGAGGTCAAGCAAATATCGTAATTGTGAACGAAACAGTGTAATTGAGCGTATTTAGATACAAGTGCGAATGTTAGGTTAGGTTGAGATATCAACCGTCGTAAAACCGCATTAAACAATGTCACATAGTGAGATGCAGTGTTTTTCACCTTTACAAGTTGGGAACTGCGATATCTAATGTGAAAGCGCTTGAAACCGTCGTAATGTTGTAGAAAGCAATGTAAAGTAGCTAGTAAAACGTTTTCTAACGATAGAAGTGCGAAGGTTATGTTAGGTTGAGTTATGTTAGTTTAAGCTACGTAGCGTCGTGAAACCACCAAAAACGACGTCATCTAACGAGATAGTGTTGTTTTATTGCGAGTATTAAACTGCGATAGGTGAAATGTTGTGAAAGCACACAAAACGGCATGAACAAGCCAAATACTGCGTGTTGTACCGTTACAAGTGCGAAACTGCTATGTTGTGATATTCTCGTTAAAGCGCATGCAAGCATCGTGAAACCTTAAAGAACGACGTCATTTAGCGAGATACAGCGTTCTGTACTGCAATAAGTTGGTGAAAAACTGTGAGGTTATGCAAATATCCTAATTGTGAACGAAACAGTGTAATAGAGCGTTTTTTAATGCAAGTGCGAATGTTAGGTTAGGTTAAGATATGAACCGTCATAAAACCGCATTAAACAATGTCACTTAGTGAGATGCAGTGTTTTTCACCATTACAAGTCGGGAACTACGATATCTAATGTGAAAGCGCATGAAACCGTCGTAATCTTGTAGAAAACATTGTAAAGTTGCGAGTAAAACGTTTTCTAACGATAGAAGTGCGAAGGTTAGCTTGAGTTATGTTAGTTTAAGCTATGTAGCGTCGTGAGACCACCAAAAAGGACGTCATCTAACGAGATAGTGTTGTTTTATTGCATGTACGAAACTGCAATAGGTGAAATGTTGTGAAAGTACACAAAACGGCTTGAACAAGCCAGATACTGCGTGTTGTACCGTTACAAGTGCGAAACTGCTATAATGTGATATTCTCGTTAAAGCGCATGCAAGCATCTTGAAACCTTAAAGAACGATGTCATTTAGCGAGATACAGCGTTCTGTACTGCAATAAGTTGGTGAAAAACTGTGAGGTTATGCAAATATCGTAATTGTGAACGAAACAGTGTAATAGAGCGTTTTTCAATACAAGTACGAATGTTAGGTTAGGTTGACATATCAACCATCGTAAAACCGCATTAAACAATGTCACTTAGTGAGATGTAGTGTTTTTCAACATTACAAGTCGGGAACTACGATATCTAATGTGAAAGCGCATGAAACCGTCGTAATCTTGTAGAAAACATTGTAAAGTTGCGAGTAAAACGTTTTTTAACGATAGAAGTGCGAAGGTTAGCTTGAGTTATGTTAGTTTAAGCTATGTAGCGTCGTGAGACCACCAAAAAGGACGTCATCTAACGAGATAGTGTTGTTTTATTGCATGTACGAAACTGCAATAGGTGAAATGTTGTGAAAGTACACAAAACGGCATGAACAAGCCAAATACTGCGTGTTCTACCATTACAAGTGCGAAACTGCTATATTGTGATATTCTCGTTAAAGCGCATGCAAGCATCGTGAAACCTTAAAGAACAATGTCATTTAGCGAGATACAGCGTTCTGTACTGCAATAAGTTGGCGAAAAACTGTGAGGTTATGCAAATATCGTAATTGTGAACGAAACAGTGTAATAGAGCGTTTTTCAATACAAGTACGAATGTTAGGTTAGGTTAAGATATGAACCGTCGTAAAACCGCACTAAACAATGTCACTTAGTGAGATGCAGTGTTTTTCACCATTACAAGTCGGGAACTGCGATATCTAATGTGAAAGCGCTTGCAAACGTCGTTAGGTTAGGTTAGGTTAGGTTAGGTTAGGTTACGTTAGGTTAGGTTTGGTTAGGTTAGGTTAGGTTAGGTTAGGTTAGGTTATGTTAGGCTAGGTTGGGTTAGGTTAGGTTAGCTTACGTTAGGTTAAGGTATGAACCGTCGTAAAACCGCAATAAACAATGTCACTTAGTGAGATGCAGTGTTTTTCACCTTTACAAGTTGGGAACTGCGATATCTAATGTGAAAGCGCTTGAAACCGTCGTAATGTTGCAGAAAGTAATGTAAAGTAGCGAGTAAAACGTTTTCTAACGATAGAAGTGCGAAACTTATGTTACGTTATGTTAGTTTAAGCTAGGTAGCGTCGTGAAACCACCAAAAACGACGTCATCTAACGAGATAGTGTTGTTTTATTGCGAGTACGAAACTGCGATATGTAAAATGTTGTGAAAGCACACAAAACGGCATGAACAAGCCAAATACTGCGTGTTGTACCGTTACAAGTGCGAAACTGCTATGTTTTGACATTCTCGGTAAAGCGCATGCAAGTATCGTGAAACCTTAAAGAACGATGTCATTTAGCGAGATACAGCGTTCTGTACTGTAATAAGTTGGTGAGAAACTGTGAGGTCAAGCAAATATCGTAATTGTGAACGAAACAGTGTAATTGAGCTTCTTTAGATACAAGTGCGAATGTTAGGTTAGGTTGACATATCAACCGTCGTAAAACCGCAATTAACAATGTCACTTAGTGAGATGTAGTGTTTTTCAACATTACAAGTCGGGAACTACGATATCTAATGTGAAAGCGCATGAAACCGTCGTAATCTTGTAGAAAACATTGTAAAGTTGCGAGTAAAACGTTTTCTAACGATAGAAGTGCGAAGGTTAGGTTAGGTTAGGTTAGTTTAAGCTAGGTAGCGTCGTGAAACTACCAAAAACGACGTCATCTAACGAGATAGTGTTGTTTTATTGCGAGTACGAAACTGCGATAGGTAAAATGTTGTGAAAGCACACAAAACGGCATGAACAAGCCAAATACTGCGTGTTGTACCGTTACAAGTGCGAAACTGCTATATTGTGATATTCTCGGTAAAGCGCATGCAAGTATCGTGAAACCTTAAAGAAATATGTCATTTAGCGAGATACAACGTTCTGTACTGCAATAAGTTGGTGAAAAACTGTGAGGTTATGCAAACATCGTAATTGTGAACAAAACAGTGTAATAAAGCGTTTTTAGATACAAGTGCGAATGTTAGGTTAGGTTAAGATATGAACCGTCGTAAAACCGCATTAAACAATGTCAATTAGTGAGATGCAGTGTTTTTCACCATTAAAAGTCGGGAACTGCGATATCTAATGTGAAAGCGCTTGCAACCGTCGTTAGGTTAGGTTAGGTTAGGTTTTGTTAGGTTAGGTTAGGTTAGGTTAGATTAGGTTAGGTTGGGTTGAGTTGGGTTAGGTTAGGTTAGGTTAGGTTAGGTTGGGTTAGGTTAGGTTAGGTTAGGTTAGGTTACGTTAGGTTAGGTTAGGTTAGGTTAGGTTACGTTAGGTTAGGTTAGGTTAGGTAAGGATAATTTGGTTAGGTTAGGTAAGGTTAGGTTAGGTTAGGTTGGGTTGGGTGTTGGGTTGGGTGTTGTTGGGTTGGGTTGGGTTGGGTTAGGCTGGGTTAGGTTAGGTTAGGTTACGTTAGGTTAGGTTAGGTTAGGTTACGTTAGGTTATGTTAGGTTAGGTTAGGTTACGTTAGGTTAGGTTAGGTCAGGTAAGGTTAGGTTACGTTAGAATAGGTTAGGTTAGGTTAGGTTACGTTAGGTTAGGTTAAGTTAGGTTAGGTTAGGTTTGGTTAGGTTTGGTTTGGTTAGCTTAGGTTAGGTTAGGTTGGGTTGGGTTGGGTTAGGTTAGGTTAGGTTAGGTTAGGTTGGGTTAGGTTAGTTTAGGTTAGGTTAGGTTGGGTTGGGTTGGGTTGGGTTAGGTTAGGTTAGGTTAGGTTTGGTAAGGTTAGGTTAGGTTAGGTTACGTTAGGTTAAGGTATGAACCGTCGTAAAACCGCATTAAACAATGTCACTTAGTGAGATGCAGTGTTTTTCACCTTTACAAGTTGGGAACTGTGATATCTAATGTGAAAGCGCTTGAAACCGTCGTAATGTTGTAGAAAGCAATGTAAAGTAGCGAGTAAAACGTTTTCTAACGATAGAAGTGCGAAGGTTATGTTAGGTTGAGTTATGTTAGTTTAAGCTAGGTAGCGTCGTGAAACTACCAAAAACAACGTCATCTAACGAGATAGTGTTGTTTTATTGCGAGTACGAAACTGCGATAGGTGAAATGTTGTGAAAGCACACAAAACGGCATGAACAAGCCAAATACTGCGTGTTGTACCGTTACAAGTGCGAAACTGCTATGTTGTGATATTCTCGTTAAAGCGCATGCAAGCATCGTGAAACCTTAAAGAACGACGTCATTTAGCGAGATACAGCGTTCTGTACTGCAATAAGTTGGTGAAAAACTGTGAGGTTATGCAAATATCCTAATTGTGAACGAAACAGTGTAATAGAGCGTTTTTTAATGCAAGTGCGAATGTTAGGTTAGGTTAAGATATGAACCGTCGTAAAACCGCATTAAACAATGTCACTTAGTGAGATGCAGTGTTTTTCACCATTACAAGTCGGGAACTGCGATATCTAAAGTGAAAGCGCTTGCAAACGTCGTTAGGTTAGGTTAGGTTAGGTTAGGTTAGGTTACGTTAGGTTAGGTTAGGTTAGGTTTGGTTAGGTTAGGTTAGGTTAGGTTAGGGATGTTAGGTAAGGTTTGGTTAGGTTAGGTTAGGTTAGGTTGGGTTAGGTAAGGTTAGGTTAGGTTAAGATATGAACCGCGCTAAAACCGCATTAAACAATGTCACTTAGTGATATGCTCTGTTTTTCACCATTAAAAGTCGGGAACTGCGATATCTAATGTGAAAGCGCATGAAACCGTCGTAATCTTGTAGAAAACATCGTAAAGTAGCGAATAAAACGTTTTCTAACGATAGAAGTGCGAAGGTTCGGTTAGTTTGAGCTAGGTAGCGTCGTGAAGCCACCAAAAACGATGTCATCAAACGAGATAGTGTTGTTTTATTGCGAGTACGAAACTGCGATAGGTGAAATATTGGGAAAGCACACAAAATGGCATGAACTAGCCAGATACTGCGTCTTGTGCCGTTACAAGTGCGAAACTGCTTTATTGTGATATTCTCGTTAAAGCGCATGCAAGTATCGTGAAACCTTAAAGAACGATGTCATTTAGCGAGATACAGCGTTCTGTACTGTAATAAGTTGGTGAGAAACTGTGAGGTCAAGCAAATATCGTAATCGTGAACGAAACAGTGTAATTGAGCGTATTTAGATACAAGTGCGAATGTTAGGTTAGGTTGAGATATCAACCGTCGTAAAACCGCATTAAACAATGTCACTTAGTGAGATGTAGTGTTTTTCAACATTACAAGTCGGGAACTACGATATCTAATGTGAAAGCGCATGAAACCGTCGTAATCTTGTAGAAAACATTGTAAAGTTGCGAGTAAAACGTTTTCTAACGATAGAAGTGCGAAGGTTAGCTTGAGTTATGTTAGTTTAAGCTATGTAGCGTCGTGAGACCACCAAAAAGGACGTCATCTAACGAGATAGTGTTGTTTTATTGCATGTACGAAACTGCAATAGGTGAAATGTTGTGAAAGTACACAAAACGGCTTGAACAAGCCAGATACTGCGTGTTGTACCGTTACAAGTGCGAAACTGCTATAATGTGATATTCTCGTTAAAGCGCATGCAAGCATCGTGAAACCTTAAAGAACGATGTCATTTAGCGAGATACAGCGTTCTGTACTGCAATAAGTTGGTGAAAAACTGTGAGGTTATGCAAATATCGTAATTGTGAACGAAACAGTGTAATAGAGCGTTTTTCAATACAAGTACGAATGTTAGGTTAGGTTGACATATCAACCATCGTAAAACCGCATTAAACAATGTCACTTAGTGAGATGTAGTGTTTTTCAACATTACAAGTCGGGAACTACGATATCTAATGTGAAAGCGCATGAAACCGTCGTAATCTTGTAGAAAACATTGTAAAGTTGCGAGTAAAACGTTTTCTAACGATAGAAGTGCGAAGGTTAGGTTAGGTTAGGTTAGTTTAAGCTAGGTAGCGTCGTGAAACTACCAAAAACAACGTCATCTAACGATATAGTGTTGTTTTATAGCGAGTATTAAACTGCGATAGGTGAAATGTTGTGAAAGCACACAAAACGGCATGAACAAGCCAAATACTGCGTGTTCTACCGTTACAAGTGCGAAACTGCTATATTGTGATATTCTCGTTAAAGCGCATGCAAGCATCGTGAAACCTTAAAGAAATATGTCATTTAGCGAGATACAACGTTCTGTACTGCAATAAGTTGGTGAAAAACTGTGAGGTTATGCAAACATCGTAATTGTGAACAAAACAGTGTAATAAAGCGTTTTTAGATACAAGTGCGAATGTTAGGTTAGGTTAAGATATGAACCGTCGTAAAACCGCATTAAACAATGTCAATTAGTGAGATGCAGTGTTTTTCACCATTAAAAGTCGGGAACTGCGATATCTAATGTGAAAGCGCTTGCAACCGTCGTTAGGTTAGGTTAGGTTAGGTTTTGTTAGGTTAGGTTAGGTTAGGTTAGATTAGGTTAGGTTGGGTTGAGTTGGGTTAGGTTAGGTTAGGTTAGGTTAGGTTAGGTTGGGTTAGGTTAGGTTAGGTTAGGTTAGGTTACGTTAGGTTAGGTTAGGTTAGGTTAGGTTAGGTTACGTTAGGTTAGGTTAGGTTAGGTAAGGATAATTTGGTTAGGTTAGGTAAGGTTAGGTTAGGTTAGGTTGGGTTGGGTGTTGTTGGGTTGGGTGTTGTTGGGTTGGGTTGGGTTGGGTTAGGCTGGGTTAGGTTAGGTTAGGTTACGTTAGGTTAGGTTAGGTTAGGTTACGTTAGGTTATGTTAGGTTAGGTTAGGTTACGTTAGGTTAGGTTAGGTCAGGTAAGGTTAGGTTACGTTAGAATAGGTTAGGTTAGGTTAGGTTACGTTAGGTTAGGTTAAGTTAGGTTAGGTTAGGTTTGGTTAGGTTTGGTTTGGTTAGCTTAGGTTAGGTTAGGTTGGGTTGGGTTGGGTTAGGTTAGGTTAGGTTAGGTTAGGTTGGGTTAGGTTAGTTTAGGTTAGGTTAGGTTAGGTTAGGTTGGGTTGGGTTGGGTTGGGTTAGGTTAGGTTAGGTTAGGTTTGGTAAGGTTAGGTTAGGTTAGGTTACGTTAGGTTAAGGTATGAACCGTCGTAAAACCGCATTAAACAATGTCACTTAGTGAGATGCAGTGTTTTTCACCTTTACAAGTTGGGAACTGTGATATCTAATGTGAAAGCGCTTGAAACCGTCGTAATGTTGTAGAAAGCAATGTAAAGTAGCGAGTAAAACGTTTTCTAACGATAGAAGTGCGAAGGTTATGTTAGGTTGAGTTATGTTAGTTTAAGCTAGGTAGCGTCGTGAAACTACCAAAAACAACGTCATCTAACGAGATAGTGTTTTATTGCGAGTACGAAACTGCGATAGGTGAAATGTTGTGAAAGCACACAAAACGGCATGAACAAGCCAAATACTGCGTGTTGTACCGTTACAAGTGCGAAACTGCTATGTTGTGATATTCTCGTTAAAGCGCATGCAAGCATCGTGAAACCTTAAAGAACGACGTCATTTAGCGAGATACAGCGTTCTGTACTGCAATAAGTTGGTGAAAAACTGTGAGGTTATGCAAATATCCTAATTGTGAACGAAACAGTGTAATAGAGCGTTTTTTAATGCAAGTGCGAATGTTAGGTTAGGTTAAGATATGAACCGTCGTAAAACCGCATTAAACAATGTCACTTAGTGAGATGCAGTGTTTTTCACCATTACAAGTCGGGAACTGCGATGTCTAAAGTGAAAGCGCTTGCAAACGTCGTTAGGTTAGGTTAGGTTAGGTTAGGTTAGGTTACGTTAGGTTAGGTTAGGTTAGGTTTGGTTAGGTTAGGTTAGGTTAGGTTAGGGATGTTAGGTAAGGTTTGGTTAGGTTAGGTTAGGTTAGGTTGGGTTAGGTAAGGTTAGGTTAGGTTAAGATATGAACCGCGCTAAAACCGCATTAAACAATGTCACTTAGTGATATGCTCTGTTTTTCACCATTAAAAGTCGGGAACTGCGATATCTAATGTGAAAGCGCATGAAACCGTCGTAATCTTGTAGAAAACATTGTAAAGTAGCGAATAAAACGTTTTCTAACGATAGAAGTGCGAAGGTTCGGTTAGTTTGAGCTAGGTAGCGTCGTGAAGCCACCAAAAACGATGTCATCAAACGAGATGGTGTTGTTTTATTGCGAGTACGAAACTGCGATAGGTGAAATATTGGGAAAGCACACAAAATGGCATGAACTAGCCAGATACTGCGTCTTGTGCCGTTACAAGTGCGAAACTGCTTTATTGTGATATTCTCGTTAAAGCGCATGCAAGTATCGTGAAACCTTAAAGAACGATGTCATTTAGCGAGATACAGCGTTCTGTACTGTAATAAGTTGGTGAGAAACTGTGAGGTCAAGCAAATATCGTAATTGTGAACGAAACAGTGTAATTGAGCGTATTTAGATACAAGTGCGAATGTTAGGTTAGGTTGAGATATCAACCGTCGTAAAACCGCATTAAACAATGTCACTTAGTGAGATGTAGTGTTTTTCAACATTACAAGTCGGGAACTACGATATCTAATGTGAAAGCGCATGAAACCATCGTAATCTTGTAGAAAACATTGTAAAGTTGCGAGTAAAACGTTTTCTAACGATAGAAGTGCGAAGGTTAGCTTGAGTTATGTTAGTTTAAGCTATGTAGCGTCGTGAGACCACCAAAAAGGACGTCATCTAACGAGATAGTGTTGTTTTATTGCATGTACGAAACTGCAATAGGTGAAATGTTGTGAAAGTACACAAAACGGCTTGAACAAGCCAGATACTGCGTGTTGTACCGTTACAAGTGCGAAACTGCTATAATGTGATATTCTCGTTAAAGCGCATGCAAGCATCGTGAAACCTTAAAGAACGATGTCATTTAGCGAGATACAGCGTTCTGTACCGCAATAAGTTGGTGAAAAACTGTGAGGTTATGCAAATATCGTAATTGTGAACGAAACAGTGTAATAGAGCGTTTTTCAATACAAGTACGAATGTTAGGTTAGGTTGACATATCAACCATCGTAAAACTGCATTAAACAATGTCACTTAGTGAGATGTAGTGTTTTTCAACATTACAAGTCGGGAACTACGATATCTAATGTGAAAGCGCATGAAACCGTCGTAATCTTGTAGAAAACATTGTAAAGTTGCGAGTAAAACGTTTTTTAACGATAGAAGTGCGAAGGTTAGCTTGAGTTATGTTAGTTTAAGCTATGTAGCGTCGTGAGACCACCAAAAAGGACGTCATCTAACGAGATAGTGTTGTTTTATTGCATGTACGAAACTGCAATAGGTGAAATGTTGTGAAAGTACACAAAACGGCATGAACAAGCCAAATACTGCGTGTTCTACCGTTACAAGTGCGAAACTGCTATATTGTGATATTCTCGTTAAAGCGCATGCAAGCATCGTGAAACCTTAAAGAACAATGTCATTTAGCGAGATACAGCGTTCTGTACTGCAATAAGTTGGTGAAAAACTGTGAGGTTATGCAAATATCGTAATTGTGAACGAAACAGTGTAATAGAGCGTTTTTCAATACAAGTACGAATGTTAGGTTAGGTTAAGATATGAACCGTCGTAAAACCGCACTAAACAATGTCACTTAGTGAGATGCAGTGTTTTTCACCATTACAAGTCGGGAACTGCGATATCTAATGTGAAAGCGCTTGCAAACGTCGTTAGGTTAGGTTAGGTTAGGTTAGGTTAGGTTACGTTAGGTTAGGTTTGGTTAGGTTAGGTTAGGTTAGGTTAGGTTATGTTAGGCTAGGTTGGGTTAGGTTAGGTTATCTTACGTTAGGTTAAGGTATGAACCGTCGTAAAACCGCAATAAACAATGTCACTTAGTGAGATGCAGTGTTTTTCACCTTTACAAGTTGGGAACTGCGATATCTAATGTGAAAGCGCTTGAAACCGTCGTAATGTTGCAGAAAGTAATGTAAAGTAGCGAGTAAAACGTTTTCTAACGATAGAAGTGCGAAACTTATGTTACGTTATGTTAGTTTAAGCTAGGTAGCGTCGTGAAACCACCAAAAACGACGTCATCTAACGAGATAGTGTTGTTTTATTGCGAGTACGAAACTGCGATATGTAAAATGTTGTGAAAGCACACAAAACGGCATGAACAAGCCAAATACTGCGTGTTGTACCGTTACAAGTGCGAAACTGCTATGTTTTGACATTCTCGGTAAAGCGCATGCAAGTATCGTGAAAGCTTAAAGAACGATGTCATTTAGCGAGATACAGCGTTCTGTACTGTAATAAGTTGGTGAGAAACTGTGAGGTCAAGCAAATATCGTAATTGTGAACGAAACAGTGTAATTGAGCTTCTTTAGATACAAGTGCGAATGTTAGGTTAGGTTGACATATCAACCGTCGTAAAACCGCATTAAACAATGTCACTTAGTGAGATGTAGTGTTTTTCAACATTACAAGTCGGGAACTACGATATCTAATGTGAAAGCGCATGAAACCGTCGTAATCTTGTAGAAAACATTGTAAAGTTGCGAGTAAAACGTTTTCTAACGATAGAAGTGCGAAGGTTAGGTTAGGTTAGGTTAGTTTAAGCTAGGTAGCGTCGTGAAACTACCAAAAACGACGTCATCTAACGAGATAGTGTTGTTTTATTGCGAGTACGAAACTGCGATAGGTAAAATGTTGTGAAAGCACACAAAACGGCATGAACAAGCCAAATACTGCGTGTTGTACCGTTACAAGTGCGAAACTGCTATGTTTTGACATTCTCGGTAAAGCGCATGCAAGTATCGTGAAACCTTAAAGAAATATGTCATTTAGCGAGATACAACGTTCTGTACTGCAATAAGTTGGTGAAAAACTGTGAGGTTATGCAAATATCGTAATTGTGAACAAAACAGTGTAATAAAGTGTTTTTAGATACAAGTGCGAATGTTAGGTTAGGTTAAGATATGAACCGTCGTAAAACCGCATTAAACAATGTAAATAGTGAGATGCAGTGTTTTTCACCATTAAAAGTCGGGAACTGCGATATCTAATGTGAAAGCGCTCGCAACCGTCGTTAGGTTAGGTTAGGTTAGGTTAGGTTAGGTTACGTTAGGTTAGGTTAGGTTAGGTTAGGTTAGGGATGTTCGGTAAGGTTTGGTTAGGTTAGGTTAGGTTAGGTTGGGTTGGGTGTTGTTGGGTTGGGTGTTGTTGGGTTGGGTTGGGTTGGGTTAGGCTGGGTTAGGTTAGGTTAGGTTACGTTAGGTTAGGTTAGGTTAGGTTACGTTAGGTTATGTTAGGTTAGGTTAGGTTACGTTAGGTTAGGTTAGGTCAGGTAAGGTTAGGTTACGTTAGAATAGGTTAGGTTAGGTTAGGTTACGTTAGGTTAGGTTAAGTTAGGTTAGGTTAGGTTTGGTTAGGTTTGGTTTGGTTAGCTTAGGTTAGGTTAGGTTGGGTTGGGTTGGGTTAGGTTAGGTTAGGTTAGGTTAGGTTGGGTTAGGTTAGTTTAGGTTAGGTTAGGTTAGGTTAGGTTGGGTTGGGTTGGGTTGGGTTAGGTTAGGTTAGGTTAGGTTTGGTAAGGTTAGGTTAGGTTAGGTTACGTTAGGTTAAGGTATGAACCGTCGTAAAACCGCATTAAACAATGTCACTTAGTGAGATGCAGTGTTTTTCACCTTTACAAGTTGGGAACTGTGATATCTAATGTGAAAGCGCTTGAAACCGTCGTAATGTTGTAGAAAGCAATGTAAAGTAGCGAGTAAAACGTTTTCTAACGATAGAAGTGCGAAGGTTATGTTAGGTTGAGTTATGTTAGTTTAAGCTAGGTAGCGTCGTGAAACTACCAAAAACAACGTCATCTAACGAGATAGTGTTTTATTGCGAGTACGAAACTGCGATAGGTGAAATGTTGTGAAAGCACACAAAACGGCATGAACAAGCCAAATACTGCGTGTTGTACCGTTACAAGTGCGAAACTGCTATGTTGTGATATTCTCGTTAAAGCGCATGCAAGCATCGTGAAACCTTAAAGAACGACGTCATTTAGCGAGATACAGCGTTCTGTACTGCAATAAGTTGGTGAAAAACTGTGAGGTTATGCAAATATCCTAATTGTGAACGAAACAGTGTAATAGAGCGTTTTTTAATGCAAGTGCGAATGTTAGGTTAGGTTAAGATATGAACCGTCGTAAAACCGCATTAAACAATGTCACTTAGTGAGATGCAGTGTTTTTCACCATTACAAGTCGGGAACTGCGATGTCTAAAGTGAAAGCGCTTGCAAACGTCGTTAGGTTAGGTTAGGTTAGGTTAGGTTAGGTTAGGTTACGTTAGGTTAGGTTAGGTTAGGTTTGGTTAGGTTAGGTTAGGTTAGGTTAGGGATGTTAGGTAAGGTTTGGTTAGGTTAGGTTAGGTTAGGTTGGGTTAGGTAAGGTTAGGTTAGGTTAAGATATGAACCGCGCTAAAACCGCATTAAACAATGTCACTTAGTGATATGCTCTGTTTTTCACCATTAAAAGTCGGGAACTGCGATATCTAATGTGAAAGCGCATGAAACCGTCGTAATCTTGTAGAAAACATTGTAAAGTAGCGAATAAAACGTTTTCTAACGATAGAAGTGCGAAGGTTCGGTTAGTTTGAGCTAGGTAGCGTCGTGAAGCCACCAAAAACGATGTCATCAAACGAGATGGTGTTGTTTTATTGCGAGTACGAAACTGCGATAGGTGAAATATTGGGAAAGCACACAAAATGGCATGAACTAGCCAGATACTGCGTCTTGTGCCGTTACAAGTGCGAAACTGCTTTATTGTGATATTCTCGTTAAAGCGCATGCAAGTATCGTGAAACCTTAAAGAACGATGTCATTTAGCGAGATACAGCGTTCTGTACTGTAATAAGTTGGTGAGAAACTGTGAGGTCAAGCAAATATCGTAATTGTGAACGAAACAGTGTAATTGAGCGTATTTAGATACAAGTGCGAATGTTAGGTTAGGTTGAGATATCAACCGTCGTAAAACCGCATTAAACAATGTCACTTAGTGAGATGTAGTGTTTTTCAACATTACAAGTCGGGAACTACGATATCTAATGTGAAAGCGCATGAAACCATCGTAATCTTGTAGAAAACATTGTAAAGTTGCGAGTAAAACGTTTTCTAACGATAGAAGTGCGAAGGTTAGCTTGAGTTATGTTAGTTTAAGCTATGTAGCGTCGTGAGACCACCAAAAAGGACGTCATCTAACGAGATAGTGTTGTTTTATTGCATGTACGAAACTGCAATAGGTGAAATGTTGTGAAAGTACACAAAACGGCTTGAACAAGCCAGATACTGCGTGTTGTACCGTTACAAGTGCGAAACTGCTATAATGTGATATTCTCGTTAAAGCGCATGCAAGCATCGTGAAACCTTAAAGAACGATGTCATTTAGCGAGATACAGCGTTCTGTACCGCAATAAGTTGGTGAAAAACTGTGAGGTTATGCAAATATCGTAATTGTGAACGAAACAGTGTAATAGAGCGTTTTTCAATACAAGTACGAATGTTAGGTTAGGTTGACATATCAACCATCGTAAAACCGCATTAAACAATGTCACTTAGTGAGATGTAGTGTTTTTCAACATTACAAGTCGGGAACTACGATATCTAATGTGAAAGCGCATGAAACCGTCGTAATCTTGTAGAAAACATTGTAAAGTTGCGAGTAAAACGTTTTTTAACGATAGAAGTGCGAAGGTTAGCTTGAGTTATGTTAGTTTAAGCTATGTAGCGTCGTGAGACCACCAAAAAGGACGTCATCTAACGAGATAGTGTTGTTTTATTGCATGTACGAAACTGCAATAGGTGAAATGTTGTGAAAGTACACAAAACGGCATGAACAAGCCAAATACTGCGTGTTCTACCGTTACAAGTGCGAAACTGCTATATTGTGATATTCTCGTTAAAGCGCATGCAAGCATCGTGAAACCTTAAAGAACAATGTCATTTAGCGAGATACAGCGTTCTGTACTGCAATAAGTTGGTGAAAAACTGTGAGGTTATGCAAATATCGTAATTGTGAACGAAACAGTGTAAAAGAGCGTTTTTCAATACAAGTACGAATGTTAGGTTAGGTTAAGATATGAACCGTCGTAAAACCGCACTAAACAATGTCACTTAGTGAGATGCAGTGTTTTTCACCATTACAAGTCGGGAACTGCGATATCTAATGTGAAAGCGCTTGCAAACGTCGTTAGGTTAGGTTAGGTTAGGTTAGGTTAGGTTACGTTAGGTTAGGTTTGGTTAGGTTAGGTTAGGTTAGGTTAGGTTATGTTAGGCTAGGTTGGGTTAGGTTAGGTTATCTTACGTTAGGTTAAGGTATGAACCGTCGTAAAACCGCAATAAACAATGTCACTTAGTGAGATGCAGTGTTTTTCACCTTTACAAGTTGGGAACTGCGATATCTAATGTGAAAGCGCTTGAAACCGTCGTAATGTTGCAGAAAGTAATGTAAAGTAGCGAGTAAAACGTTTTCTAACGATAGAAGTGCGAAACTTATGTTACGTTATGTTAGTTTAAGCTAGGTAGCGTCGTGAAACCACCAAAAACGACGTCATCTAACGAGATAGTGTTGTTTTATTGCGAGTACGAAACTGCGATATGTAAAATGTTGTGAAAGCACACAAAACGGCATGAACAAGCCAAATACTGCGTGTTGTACCGTTACAAGTGCGAAACTGCTATGTTTTGACATTCTCGGTAAAGCGCATGCAAGTATCGTGAAAGCTTAAAGAACGATGTCATTTAGCGAGATACAGCGTTCTGTACTGTAATAAGTTGGTGAGAAACTGTGAGGTCAAGCAAATATCGTAATTGTGAACGAAACAGTGTAATTGAGCTTCTTTAGATACAAGTGCGAATGTTAGGTTAGGTTGACATATCAACCGTCGTAAAACCGCATTAAACAATGTCACTTAGTGAGATGTAGTGTTTTTCAACATTACAAGTCGGGAACTACGATATCTAATGTGAAAGCGCATGAAACCGTCGTAATCTTGTAGAAAACATTGTAAAGTTGCGAGTAAAACGTTTTCTAACGATAGAAGTGCGAAGGTTAGGTTAGGTTAGGTTAGTTTAAGCTAGGTAGCGTCGTGAAACTACCAAAAACGACGTCATCTAACGAGATAGTGTTGTTTTATTGCGAGTACGAAACTGCGATAGGTAAAATGTTGTGAAAGCACACAAAACGGCATGAACAAGCCAAATACTGCGTGTTGTACCGTTACAAGTGCGAAACTGCTATGTTTTGACATTCTCGGTAAAGCGCATGCAAGTATCGTGAAACCTTAAAGAAATATGTCATTTAGCGAGATACAACGTTCTGTACTGCAATAAGTTGGTGAAAAACTGTGAGGTTATGCAAATATCGTAATTGTGAACAAAACAGTGTAATAAAGTGTTTTTAGATACAAGTGCGAATGTTAGGTTAGGTTAAGATATGAACCGTCGTAAAACCGCATTAAACAATGTAAATAGTGAGATGCAGTGTTTTTCACCATTAAAAGTCGGGAACTGCGATATCTAATGTGAAAGCGCTTGCAACCGTCGTTAGGTTAGGTTAGGTTAGGTTAGGTTAGGTTACGTTAGGTTAGGTTAGGTTAGGTTAGGTTAGGGATGTTCGGTAAGGTTTGGTTAGGTTAGGTTAGGTTAGGTTGGGTTGGGTGTTGTTGGGTTGGGTGTTGTTGGGTTGGGTTGGGTTGGGTTAGGCTGGGTTAGGTTAGGTTAGGTTACGTTAGGTTAGGTTAGGTTAGGTTACGTTAGGTTATGTTAGGTTAGGTTAGGTTACGTTAGGTTAGGTTAGGTCAGGTAAGGTTAGGTTACGTTAGAATAGGTTAGGTTAGGTTAGGTTACGTTAGGTTAGGTTAAGTTAGGTTAGGTTAGGTTTGGTTAGGTTTGGTTTGGTTAGCTTAGGTTAGGTTAGGTTGGGTTGGGTTGGGTTAGGTTAGGTTAGGTTAGGTTAGGTTGGGTTAGGTTAGTTTAGGTTAGGTTAGGTTAGGTTAGGTTGGGTTGGGTTGGGTTGGGTTAGGTTAGGTTAGGTTAGGTTTGGTAAGGTTAGGTTAGGTTAGGTTACGTTAGGTTAAGGTATGAACCGTCGTAAAACCGCATTAAACAATGTCACTTAGTGAGATGCAGTGTTTTTCACCTTTACAAGTTGGGAACTGTGATATCTAATGTGAAAGCGCTTGAAACCGTCGTAATGTTGTAGAAAGCAATGTAAAGTAGCGAGTAAAACGTTTTCTAACGATAGAAGTGCGAAGGTTATGTTAGGTTGAGTTATGTTAGTTTAAGCTAGGTAGCGTCGTGAAACTACCAAAAACAACGTCATCTAACGAGATAGTGTTTTATTGCGAGTACGAAACTGCGATAGGTGAAATGTTGTGAAAGCACACAAAACGGCATGAACAAGCCAAATACTGCGTGTTGTACCGTTACAAGTGCGAAACTGCTATGTTGTGATATTCTCGTTAAAGCGCATGCAAGCATCGTGAAACCTTAAAGAACGACGTCATTTAGCGAGATACAGCGTTCTGTACTGCAATAAGTTGGTGAAAAACTGTGAGGTTATGCAAATATCCTAATTGTGAACGAAACAGTGTAATAGAGCGTTTTTTAATGCAAGTGCGAATGTTAGGTTAGGTTAAGATATGAACCGTCGTAAAACCGCATTAAACAATGTCACTTAGTGAGATGCAGTGTTTTTCACCATTACAAGTCGGGAACTGCGATGTCTAAAGTGAAAGCGCTTGCAAACGTCGTTAGGTTAGGTTAGGTTAGGTTAGGTTAGGTTACGTTAGGTTAGGTTAGGTTAGGTTTGGTTAGGTTAGGTTAGGTTAGGTTAGGGATGTTAGGTAAGGTTTGGTTAGGTTAGGTTAGGTTAGGTTGGGTTAGGTAAGGTTAGGTTAGGTTAAGATATGAACCGCGCTAAAACCGCATTAAACAATGTCACTTAGTGATATGCTCTGTTTTTCACCATTAAAAGTCGGGAACTGCGATATCTAATGTGAAAGCGCATGAAACCGTCGTAATCTTGTAGAAAACATTGTAAAGTAGCGAATAAAACGTTTTCTAACGATAGAAGTGCGAAGGTTCGGTTAGTTTGAGCTAGGTAGCGTCGTGAAGCCACCAAAAACGATGTCATCAAACGAGATGGTGTTGTTTTATTGCGAGTACGAAACTGCGATAGGTGAAATATTGGGAAAGCACACAAAATGGCATGAACTAGCCAGATACTGCGTCTTGTGCCGTTACAAGTGCGAAACTGCTTTATTGTGATATTCTCGTTAAAGCGCATGCAAGTATCGTGAAACCTTAAAGAACGATGTCATTTAGCGAGATACAGCGTTCTGTACTGTAATAAGTTGGTGAGAAACTGTGAGGTCAAGCAAATATCGTAATTGTGAACGAAACAGTGTAATTGAGCGTATTTAGATACAAGTGCGAATGTTAGGTTAGGTTGAGATATCAACCGTCGTAAAACCGCATTAAACAATGTCACTTAGTGAGATGTAGTGTTTTTCAACATTACAAGTCGGGAACTACGATATCTAATGTGAAAGCGCATGAAACCATCGTAATCTTGTAGAAAACATTGTAAAGTTGCGAGTAAAACGTTTTCTAACGATAGAAGTGCGAAGGTTAGCTTGAGTTATGTTAGTTTAAGCTATGTAGCGTCGTGAGACCACCAAAAAGGACGTCATCTAACGAGATAGTGTTGTTTTATTGCATGTACGAAACTGCAATAGGTGAAATGTTGTGAAAGTACACAAAACGGCTTGAACAAGCCAGATACTGCGTGTTGTACCGTTACAAGTGCGAAACTGCTATAATGTGATATTCTCGTTAAAGCGCATGCAAGCATCGTGAAACCTTAAAGAACGATGTCATTTAGCGAGATACAGCGTTCTGTACCGCAATAAGTTGGTGAAAAACTGTGAGGTTATGCAAATATCGTAATTGTGAACGAAACAGTGTAATAGAGCGTTTTTCAATACAAGTACGAATGTTAGGTTAGGTTGACATATCAACCATCGTAAAACCGCATTAAACAATGTCACTTAGTGAGATGTAGTGTTTTTCAACATTACAAGTCGGGAACTACGATATCTAATGTGAAAGCGCATGAAACCGTCGTAATCTTGTAGAAAACATTGTAAAGTTGCGAGTAAAACGTTTTTTAACGATAGAAGTGCGAAGGTTAGCTTGAGTTATGTTAGTTTAAGCTATGTAGCGTCGTGAGACCACCAAAAAGGACGTCATCTAACGAGATAGTGTTGTTTTATTGCATGTACGAAACTGCAATAGGTGAAATGTTGTGAAAGTACACAAAACGGCATGAACAAGCCAAATACTGCGTGTTCTACCGTTACAAGTGCGAAACTGCTATATTGTGATATTCTCGTTAAAGCGCATGCAAGCATCGTGAAACCTTAAAGAACAATGTCATTTAGCGAGATACAGCGTTCTGTACTGCAATAAGTTGGTGAAAAACTGTGAGGTTATGCAAATATCGTAATTGTGAACGAAACAGTGTAATAGAGCGTTTTTCAATACAAGTACGAATGTTAGGTTAGGTTAAGATATGAACCGTCGTAAAACCGCACTAAACAATGTCACTTAGTGAGATGCAGTGTTTTTCACCATTACAAGTCGGGAACTGCGATATCTAATGTGAAAGCGCTTGCAAACGTCGTTAGGTTAGGTTAGGTTAGGTTAGGTTAGGTTAGGTTACGTTAGGTTAGGTTTGGTTAGGTTAGGTTAGGTTAGGTTAGGTTATGTTAGGCTAGGTTGGGTTAGGTTAGGTTATCTTACGTTAGGTTAAGGTATGAACCGTCGTAAAACCGCAATAAACAATGTCACTTAGTGAGATGCAGTGTTTTTCACCTTTACAAGTTGGGAACTGCGATATCTAATGTGAAAGCGCTTGAAACCGTCGTAATGTTGCAGAAAGTAATGTAAAGTAGCGAGTAAAACGTTTTCTAACGATAGAAGTGCGAAACTTATGTTACGTTATGTTAGTTTAAGCTAGGTAGCGTCGTGAAACCACCAAAAACGACGTCATCTAACGAGATAGTGTTGTTTTATTGCGAGTACGAAACTGCGATATGTAAAATGTTGTGAAAGCACACAAAACGGCATGAACAAGCCAAATACTGCGTGTTGTACCGTTACAAGTGCGAAACTGCTATGTTTTGACATTCTCGGTAAAGCGCATGCAAGTATCGTGAAAGCTTAAAGAACGATGTCATTTAGCGAGATACAGCGTTCTGTACTGTAATAAGTTGGTGAGAAACTGTGAGGTCAAGCAAATATCGTAATTGTGAACGAAACAGTGTAATTGAGCTTCTTTAGATACAAGTGCGAATGTTAGGTTAGGTTGACATATCAACCGTCGTAAAACCGCATTAAACAATGTCACTTAGTGAGATGTAGTGTTTTTCAACATTACAAGTCGGGAACTACGATATCTAATGTGAAAGCGCATGAAACCGTCGTAATCTTGTAGAAAACATTGTAAAGTTGCGAGTAAAACGTTTTCTAACGATAGAAGTGCGAAGGTTAGGTTAGGTTAGGTTAGTTTAAGCTAGGTAGCGTCGTGAAACTACCAAAAACGACGTCATCTAACGAGATAGTGTTGTTTTATTGCGAGTACGAAACTGCGATAGGTAAAATGTTGTGAAAGCACACAAAACGGCATGAACAAGCCAAATACTGCGTGTTGTACCGTTACAAGTGCGAAACTGCTATGTTTTGACATTCTCGGTAAAGCGCATGCAAGTATCGTGAAACCTTAAAGAAATATGTCATTTAGCGAGATACAACGTTCTGTACTGCAATAAGTTGGTGAAAAACTGTGAGGTTATGCAAATATCGTAATTGTGAACAAAACAGTGTAATAAAGTGTTTTTAGATACAAGTGCGAATGTTAGGTTAGGTTAAGATATGAACCGTCGTAAAACCGCATTAAACAATGTAAATAGTGAGATGCAGTGTTTTTCACCATTAAAAGTCGGGAACTGCGATATCTAATGTGAAAGCGCTTGCAACCGTCGTTAGGTTAGGTTAGGTTAGGTTAGGTTAGGTTACGTTAGGTTAGGTTAGGTTAGGTTAGGTTAGGGATGTTCGGTAAGGTTTGGTTAGGTTAGGTTAGGTTAGGTTGGGTTGGGTGTTGTTGGGTTGGGTGTTGTTGGGTTGGGTTGGGTTGGGTTAGGCTGGGTTAGGTTAGGTTAGGTTACGTTAGGTTAGGTTAGGTTAGGTTACGTTAGGTTATGTTAGGTTAGGTTAGGTTACGTTAGGTTAGGTTAGGTCAGGTAAGGTTAGGTTACGTTAGAATAGGTTAGGTTAGGTTAGGTTACGTTAGGTTAGGTTAAGTTAGGTTAGGTTAGGTTTGGTTAGGTTTGGTTTGGTTAGCTTAGGTTAGGTTAGGTTGGGTTGGGTTGGGTTAGGTTAGGTTAGGTTAGGTTAGGTTGGGTTAGGTTAGTTTAGGTTAGGTTAGGTTAGGTTAGGTTGGGTTGGGTTGGGTTGGGTTAGGTTAGGTTAGGTTAGGTTTGGTAAGGTTAGGTTAGGTTAGGTTACGTTAGGTTAAGGTATGAACCGTCGTAAAACCGCATTAAACAATGTCACTTAGTGAGATGCAGTGTTTTTCACCTTTACAAGTTGGGAACTGTGATATCTAATGTGAAAGCGCTTGAAACCGTCGTAATGTTGTAGAAAGCAATGTAAAGTAGCGAGTAAAACGTTTTCTAACGATAGAAGTGCGAAGGTTATGTTAGGTTGAGTTATGTTAGTTTAAGCTAGGTAGCGTCGTGAAACTACCAAAAACAACGTCATCTAACGAGATAGTGTTTTATTGCGAGTACGAAACTGCGATAGGTGAAATGTTGTGAAAGCACACAAAACGGCATGAACAAGCCAAATACTGCGTGTTGTACCGTTACAAGTGCGAAACTGCTATGTTGTGATATTCTCGTTAAAGCGCATGCAAGCATCGTGAAACCTTAAAGAACGACGTCATTTAGCGAGATACAGCGTTCTGTACTGCAATAAGTTGGTGAAAAACTGTGAGGTTATGCAAATATCCTAATTGTGAACGAAACAGTGTAATAGAGCGTTTTTTAATGCAAGTGCGAATGTTAGGTTAGGTTAAGATATGAACCGTCGTAAAACCGTATTAAACAATGTCACTTAGTGAGATGCAGTGTTTTTCACCATTACAAGTCGGGAACTGCGATGTCTAAAGTGAAAGCGCTTGCAAACGTCGTTAGGTTAGGTTAGGTTAGGTTAGGTTAGGTTACGTTAGGTTAGGTTAGGTTAGGTTTGGTTAGGTTAGGTTAGGTTAGGTTAGGGATGTTAGGTAAGGTTTGGTTAGGTTAGGTTAGGTTAGGTTGGGTTAGGTAAGGTTAGGTTAGGTTAAGATATGAACCGCGCTAAAACCGCATTAAACAATGTCACTTAGTGATATGCTCTGTTTTTCACCATTAAAAGTCGGGAACTGCGATATCTAATGTGAAAGCGCATGAAACCGTCGTAATCTTGTAGAAAACATTGTAAAGTAGCGAATAAAACGTTTTCTAACGATAGAAGTGCGAAGGTTCGGTTAGTTTGAGCTAGGTAGCGTCGTGAAGCCACCAAAAACGATGTCATCAAACGAGATGGTGTTGTTTTATTGCGAGTACGAAACTGCGATAGGTGAAATATTGGGAAAGCACACAAAATGGCATGAACTAGCCAGATACTGCGTCTTGTGCCGTTACAAGTGCGAAACTGCTTTATTGTGATATTCTCGTTAAAGCGCATGCAAGTATCGTGAAACCTTAAAGAACGATGTCATTTAGCGAGATACAGCGTTCTGTACTGTAATAAGTTGGTGAGAAACTGTGAGGTCAAGCAAATATCGTAATTGTGAACGAAACAGTGTAATTGAGCGTATTTAGATACAAGTGCGAATGTTAGGTTAGGTTGAGATATCAACCGTCGTAAAACCGCATTAAACAATGTCACTTAGTGAGATGTAGTGTTTTTCAACATTACAAGTCGGGAACTACGATATCTAATGTGAAAGCGCATGAAACCATCGTAATCTTGTAGAAAACATTGTAAAGTTGCGAGTAAAACGTTTTCTAACGATAGAAGTGCGAAGGTTAGCTTGAGTTATGTTAGTTTAAGCTATGTAGCGTCGTGAGACCACCAAAAAGGACGTCATCTAACGAGATAGTGTTGTTTTATTGCATGTACGAAACTGCAATAGGTGAAATGTTGTGAAAGTACACAAAACGGCTTGAACAAGCCAGATACTGCGTGTTGTACCGTTACAAGTGCGAAACTGCTATAATGTGATATTCTCGTTAAAGCGCATGCAAGCATCGTGAAACCTTAAAGAACGATGTCATTTAGCGAGATACAGCGTTCTGTACCGCAATAAGTTGGTGAAAAACTGTGAGGTTATGCAAATATCGTAATTGTGAACGAAACAGTGTAATAGAGCGTTTTTCAATACAAGTACGAATGTTAGGTTAGGTTGACATATCAACCATCGTAAAACCGCATTAAACAATGTCACTTAGTGAGATGTAGTGTTTTTCAACATTACAAGTCGGGAACTACGATATCTAATGTGAAAGCGCATGAAACCGTCGTAATCTTGTAGAAAACATTGTAAAGTTGCGAGTAAAACGTTTTTTAACGATAGAAGTGCGAAGGTTAGCTTGAGTTATGTTAGTTTAAGCTATGTAGCGTCGTGAGACCACCAAAAAGGACGTCATCTAACGAGATAGTGTTGTTTTATTGCATGTACGAAACTGCAATAGGTGAAATGTTGTGAAAGTACACAAAACGGCATGAACAAGCCAAATACTGCGTGTTCTACCGTTACAAGTGCGAAACTGCTATATTGTGATATTCTCGTTAAAGCGCATGCAAGCATCGTGAAACCTTAAAGAACAATGTCATTTAGCGAGATACAGCGTTCTGTACTGCAATAAGTTGGTGAAAAACTGTGAGGTTATGCAAATATCGTAATTGTGAACGAAACAGTGTAATAGAGCGTTTTTCAATACAAGTACGAATGTTAGGTTAGGTTAAGATATGAACCGTCGTAAAACCGCAATAAACAATGTCACTTAGTGAGATGCAGTGTTTTTCACCTTTACAAGTTGGGAACTGCGATATCTAATGTGAAAGCGCTTGAAACCGTCGTAATGTTGCAGAAAGTAATGTAAAGTAGCGAGTAAAACGTTTTCTAACGATAGAAGTGCGAAACTTATGTTACGTTATGTTAGTTTAAGCTAGGTAGCGTCGTGAAACCACCAAAAACGACGTCATCTAACGAGATAGTGTTGTTTTATTGCGAGTACGAAACTGCGATATGTAAAATGTTGTGAAAGCACACAAAACGGCATGAACAAGCCAAATACTGCGTGTTGTACCGTTACAAGTGCGAAACTGCTATGTTTTGACATTCTCGGTAAAGCGCATGCAAGTATCGTGAAAGCTTAAAGAACGATGTCATTTAGCGAGATACAGCGTTCTGTACTGTAATAAGTTGGTGAGAAACTGTGAGGTCAAGCAAATATCGTAATTGTGAACGAAACAGTGTAATTGAGCTTCTTTAGATACAAGTGCGAATGTTAGGTTAGGTTGACATATCAACCGTCGTAAAACCGCATTAAACAATGTCACTTAGTGAGATGTAGTGTTTTTCAACATTACAAGTCGGGAACTACGATATCTAATGTGAAAGCGCATGAAACCGTCGTAATCTTGTAGAAAACATTGTAAAGTTGCGAGTAAAACGTTTTCTAACGATAGAAGTGCGAAGGTTAGGTTAGGTTAGGTTAGTTTAAGCTAGGTAGCGTCGTGAAACTACCAAAAACGACGTCATCTAACGAGATAGTGTTGTTTTATTGCGAGTACGAAACTGCGATAGGTAAAATGTTGTGAAAGCACACAAAACGGCATGAACAAGCCAAATACTGCGTGTTGTACCGTTACAAGTGCGAAACTGCTATGTTTTGACATTCTCGGTAAAGCGCATGCAAGTATCGTGAAACCTTAAAGAAATATGTCATTTAGCGAGATACAACGTTCTGTACTGCAATAAGTTGGTGAAAAACTGTGAGGTTATGCAAATATCGTAATTGTGAACAAAACAGTGTAATAAAGTGTTTTTAGATACAAGTGCGAATGTTAGGTTAGGTTAAGATATGAACCGTCGTAAAACCGCATTAAACAATGTAAATAGTGAGATGCAGTGTTTTTCACCATTAAAAGTCGGGAACTGCGATATCTAATGTGAAAGCGCTTGCAACCGTCGTTAGGTTAGGTTAGGTTAGGTTAGGTTAGGTTACGTTAGGTTAGGTTAGGTTAGGTTAGGTTAGGGATGTTCGGTAAGGTTTGGTTAGGTTAGGTTAGGTTAGGTTGGGTTGGGTGTTGTTGGGTTGGGTGTTGTTGGGTTGGGTTGGGTTGGGTTAGGCTGGGTTAGGTTAGGTTAGGTTACGTTAGGTTAGGTTAGGTTAGGTTACGTTAGGTTATGTTAGGTTAGGTTAGGTTACGTTAGGTTAGGTTAGGTCAGGTAAGGTTAGGTTACGTTAGAATAGGTTAGGTTAGGTTAGGTTACGTTAGGTTAGGTTAAGTTAGGTTAGGTTAGGTTTGGTTAGGTTTGGTTTGGTTAGCTTAGGTTAGGTTAGGTTGGGTTGGGTTGGGTTAGGTTAGGTTAGGTTAGGTTAGGTTGGGTTAGGTTAGTTTAGGTTAGGTTAGGTTAGGTTAGGTTGGGTTGGGTTGGGTTGGGTTAGGTTAGGTTAGGTTAGGTTTGGTAAGGTTAGGTTAGGTTAGGTTACGTTAGGTTAAGGTATGAACCGTCGTAAAACCGCATTAAACAATGTCACTTAGTGAGATGCAGTGTTTTTCACCTTTACAAGTTGGGAACTGTGATATCTAATGTGAAAGCGCTTGAAACCGTCGTAATGTTGTAGAAAGCAATGTAAAGTAGCGAGTAAAACGTTTTCTAACGATAGAAGTGCGAAGGTTATGTTAGGTTGAGTTATGTTAGTTTAAGCTAGGTAGCGTCGTGAAACTACCAAAAACAACGTCATCTAACGAGATAGTGTTTTATTGCGAGTACGAAACTGCGATAGGTGAAATGTTGTGAAAGCACACAAAACGGCATGAACAAGCCAAATACTGCGTGTTGTACCGTTACAAGTGCGAAACTGCTATGTTGTGATATTCTCGTTAAAGCGCATGCAAGCATCGTGAAACCTTAAAGAACGACGTCATTTAGCGAGATACAGCGTTCTGTACTGCAATAAGTTGGTGAAAAACTGTGAGGTTATGCAAATATCCTAATTGTGAACGAAACAGTGTAATAGAGCGTTTTTTAATGCAAGTGCGAATGTTAGGTTAGGTTAAGATATGAACCGTCGTAAAACCGCATTAAACAATGTCACTTAGTGAGATGCAGTGTTTTTCACCATTACAAGTCGGGAACTGCGATGTCTAAAGTGAAAGCGCTTGCAAACGTCGTTAGGTTAGGTTAGGTTAGGTTAGGTTAGGTTACGTTAGGTTAGGTTAGGTTAGGTTTGGTTAGGTTAGGTTAGGTTAGGTTAGGGATGTTAGGTAAGGTTTGGTTAGGTTAGGTTAGGTTAGGTTGGGTTAGGTAAGGTTAGGTTAGGTTAAGATATGAACCGCGCTAAAACCGCATTAAACAATGTCACTTAGTGATATGCTCTGTTTTTCACCATTAAAAGTCGGGAACTGCGATATCTAATGTGAAAGCGCATGAAACCGTCGTAATCTTGTAGAAAACATTGTAAAGTAGCGAATAAAACGTTTTCTAACGATAGAAGTGCGAAGGTTCGGTTAGTTTGAGCTAGGTAGCGTCGTGAAGCCACCAAAAACGATGTCATCAAACGAGATGGTGTTGTTTTATTGCGAGTACGAAACTGCGAGAGGTGAAATATTGGGAAAGCACACAAAATGGCATGAACTAGCCAGATACTGCGTCTTGTGCCGTTACAAGTGCGAAACTGCTTTATTGTGATATTCTCGTTAAAGCGCATGCAAGTATCGTGAAACCTTAAAGAACGATGTCATTTAGCGAGATACAGCGTTCTGTACTGTAATAAGTTGGTGAGAAACTGTGAGGTCAAGCAAATATCGTAATTGTGAACGAAACAGTGTAATTGAGCGTATTTAGATACAAGTGCGAATGTTAGGTTAGGTTGAGATATCAACCGTCGTAAAACCGCATTAAACAATGTCACTTAGTGAGATGTAGTGTTTTTCAACATTACAAGTCGGGAACTACGATATCTAATGTGAAAGCGCATGAAACCATCGTAATCTTGTAGAAAACATTGTAAAGTTGCGAGTAAAACGTTTTCTAACGATAGAAGTGCGAAGGTTAGCTTGAGTTATGTTAGTTTAAGCTATGTAGCGTCGTGAGACCACCAAAAAGGACGTCATCTAACGAGATAGTGTTGTTTTATTGCATGTACGAAACTGCAATAGGTGAAATGTTGTGAAAGTACACAAAACGGCTTGAACAAGCCAGATACTGCGTGTTGTACCGTTACAAGTGCGAAACTGCTATAATGTGATATTCTCGTTAAAGCGCATGCAAGCATCGTGAAACCTTAAAGAACGATGTCATTTAGCGAGATACAGCGTTCTGTACCGCAATAAGTTGGTGAAAAACTGTGAGGTTATGCAAATATCGTAATTGTGAACGAAACAGTGTAATAGAGCGTTTTTCAATACAAGTACGAATGTTAGGTTAGGTTGACATATCAACCATCGTAAAACCGCATTAAACAATGTCACTTAGTGAGATGTAGTGTTTTTCAACATTACAAGTCGGGAACTACGATATCTAATGTGAAAGCGCATGAAACCGTCGTAATCTTGTAGAAAACATTGTAAAGTTGCGAGTAAAACGTTTTTTAACGATAGAAGTGCGAAGGTTAGCTTGAGTTATGTTAGTTTAAGCTATGTAGCGTCGTGAGACCACCAAAAAGGACGTCATCTAACGAGATAGTGTTGTTTTATTGCATGTACGAAACTGCAATAGGTGAAATGTTGTGAAAGTACACAAAACGGCATGAACAAGCCAAATACTGCGTGTTCTACCGTTACAAGTGCGAAACTGCTATATTGTGATATTCTCGTTAAAGCGCATGCAAGCATCGTGAAACCTTAAAGAACAATGTCATTTAGCGAGATACAGCGTTCTGTACTGCAATAAGTTGGTGAAAAACTGTGAGGTTATGCAAATATCGTAATTGTGAACGAAACAGTGTAATAGAGCGTTTTTCAATACAAGTACGAATGTTAGGTTAGGTTAAGATATGAACCGTCGTAAAACCGCACTAAACAATGTCACTTAGTGAGATGCAGTGTTTTTCACCATTACAAGTCGGGAACTGCGATATCTAATGTGAAAGCGCTTGCAAACGTCGTTAGGTTAGGTTAGGTTAGGTTAGGTTAGGTTACGTTAGGTTAGGTTTGGTTAGGTTAGGTTAGGTTAGGTTAGGTTATGTTAGGCTAGGTTGGGTTAGGTTAGGTTATCTTACGTTAGGTTAAGGTATGAACCGTCGTAAAACCGCAATAAACAATGTCACTTAGTGAGATGCAGTGTTTTTCACCTTTACAAGTTGGGAACTGCGATATCTAATGTGAAAGCGCTTGAAACCGTCGTAATGTTGCAGAAAGTAATGTAAAGTAGCGAGTAAAACGTTTTCTAACGATAGAAGTGCGAAACTTATGTTACGTTATGTTAGTTTAAGCTAGGTAGCGTCGTGAAACCACCAAAAACGACGTCATCTAACGAGATAGTGTTGTTTTATTGCGAGTACGAAACTGCGATATGTAAAATGTTGTGAAAGCACACAAAACGGCATGAACAAGCCAAATACTGCGTGTTGTACCGTTACAAGTGCGAAACTGCTATGTTTTGACATTCTCGGTAAAGCGCATGCAAGTATCGTGAAAGCTTAAAGAACGATGTCATTTAGCGAGATACAGCGTTCTGTACTGTAATAAGTTGGTGAGAAACTGTGAGGTCAAGCAAATATCGTAATTGTGAACGAAACAGTGTAATTGAGCTTCTTTAGATACAAGTGCGAATGTTAGGTTAGGTTGACATATCAACCGTCGTAAAACCGCATTAAACAATGTCACTTAGTGAGATGTAGTGTTTTTCAACATTACAAGTCGGGAACTACGATATCTAATGTGAAAGCGCATGAAACCGTCGTAATCTTGTAGAAAACATTGTAAAGTTGCGAGTAAAACGTTTTCTAACGATAGAAGTGCGAAGGTTAGGTTAGGTTAGGTTAGTTTAAGCTAGGTAGCGTCGTGAAACTACCAAAAACGACGTCATCTAACGAGATAGTGTTGTTTTATTGCGAGTACGAAACTGCGATAGGTAAAATGTTGTGAAAGCACACAAAACGGCATGAACAAGCCAAATACTGCGTGTTGTACCGTTACAAGTGCGAAACTGCTATGTTTTGACATTCTCGGTAAAGCGCATGCAAGTATCGTGAAACCTTAAAGAAATATGTCATTTAGCGAGCTACAACGTTCTGTACTGCAATAAGTTGGTGAAAAACTGTGAGGTTATGCAAATATCGTAATTGTGAACAAAACAGTGTAATAAAGTGTTTTTAGATACAAGTGCGAATGTTAGGTTAGGTTAAGATATGAACCGTCGTAAAACCGCATTAAACAATGTAAATAGTGAGATGCAGTGTTTTTCACCATTAAAAGTCGGGAACTGCGATATCTAATGTGAAAGCGCTTGCAACCGTCGTTAGGTTAGGTTAGGTTAGGTTAGGTTAGGTTACGTTAGGTTAGGTTAGGTTAGGTTAGGTTAGGGATGTTCGGTAAGGTTTGGTTAGGTTAGGTTAGGTTAGGTTGGGTTGGGTGTTGTTGGGTTGGGTGTTGTTGGGTTGGGTTGGGTTGGGTTAGGCTGGGTTAGGTTAGGTTAGGTTACGTTAGGTTAGGTTAGGTTAGGTTACGTTAGGTTATGTTAGGTTAGGTTAGGTTACGTTAGGTTAGGTTAGGTCAGGTAAGGTTAGGTTACGTTAGAATAGGTTAGGTTAGGTTAGGTTACGTTAGGTTAGGTTAAGTTAGGTTAGGTTAGGTTTGGTTAGGTTTGGTTTGGTTAGCTTAGGTTAGGTTAGGTTGGGTTGGGTTGGGTTAGGTTAGGTTAGGTTAGGTTAGGTTGGGTTAGGTTAGTTTAGGTTAGGTTAGGTTAGGTTAGGTTGGGTTGGGTTGGGTTGGGTTAGGTTAGGTTAGGTTAGGTTTGGTAAGGTTAGGTTAGGTTAGGTTACGTTAGGTTAAGGTATGAACCGTCGTAAAACCGCATTAAACAATGTCACTTAGTGAGATGCAGTGTTTTTCACCTTTACGAGTTGGGAACTGTGATATCTAATGTGAAAGCGCTTGAAACCGTCGTAATGTTGTAGAAAGCAATGTAAAGTAGCGAGTAAAACGTTTTCTAACGATAGAAGTGCGAAGGTTATGTTAGGTTGAGTTATGTTAGTTTAAGCTAGGTAGCGTCGTGAAACTACCAAAAACAACGTCATCTAACGAGATAGTGTTTTATTGCGAGTACGAAACTGCGATAGGTGAAATGTTGTGAAAGCACACAAAACGGCATGAACAAGCCAAATACTGCGTGTTGTACCGTTACAAGTGCGAAACTGCTATGTTGTGATATTCTCGTTAAAGCGCATGCAAGCATCGTGAAACCTTAAAGAACGACGTCATTTAGCGAGATACAGCGTTCTGTACTGCAATAAGTTGGTGAAAAACTGTGAGGTTATGCAAATATCCTAATTGTGAACGAAACAGTGTAATAGAGCGTTTTTTAATGCAAGTGCGAATGTTAGGTTAGGTTAAGATATGAACCGTCGTAAAACCGCATTAAACAATGTCACTTAGTGAGATGCAGTGTTTTTCACCATTACAAGTCGGGAACTGCGATGTCTAAAGTGAAAGCGCTTGCAAACGTCGTTAGGTTAGGTTAGGTTAGGTTAGGTTAGGTTACGTTAGGTTAGGTTAGGTTAGGTTTGGTTAGGTTAGGTTAGGTTAGGTTAGGGATGTTAGGTAAGGTTTGGTTAGGTTAGGTTAGGTTAGGTTGGGTTAGGTAAGGTTAGGTTAGGTTAAGATATGAACCGCGCTAAAACCGCATTAAACAATGTCACTTAGTGATATGCTCTGTTTTTCACCATTAAAAGTCGGGAACTGCGATATCTAATGTGAAAGCGCATGAAACCGTCGTAATCTTGTAGAAAACATTGTAAAGTAGCGAATAAAACGTTTTCTAACGATAGAAGTGCGAAGGTTCGGTTAGTTTGAGCTAGGTAGCGTCGTGAAGCCACCAAAAACGATGTCATCAAACGAGATGGTGTTGTTTTATTGCGAGTACGAAACTGCGATAGGTGAAATATTGGGAAAGCACACAAAATGGCATGAACTAGCCAGATACTGCGTCTTGTGCCGTTACAAGTGCGAAACTGCTTTATTGTGATATTCTCGTTAAAGCGCATGCAAGTATCGTGAAACCTTAAAGAACGATGTCATTTAGCGAGATACAGCGTTCTGTACTGTAATAAGTTGGTGAGAAACTGTGAGGTCAAGCAAATATCGTAATTGTGAACGAAACAGTGTAATTGAGCGTATTTAGATACAAGTGCGAATGTTAGGTTAGGTTGAGATATCAACCGTCGTAAAACCGCATTAAACAATGTCACTTAGTGAGATGTAGTGTTTTTCAACATTACAAGTCGGGAACTACGATATCTAATGTGAAAGCGCATGAAACCATCGTAATCTTGTAGAAAACATTGTAAAGTTGCGAGTAAAACGTTTTCTAACGATAGAAGTGCGAAGGTTAGCTTGAGTTATGTTAGTTTAAGCTATGTAGCGTCGTGAGACCACCAAAAAGGACGTCATCTAACGAGATAGTGTTGTTTTATTGCATGTACGAAACTGCAATAGGTGAAATGTTGTGAAAGTACACAAAACGGCTTGAACAAGCCAGATACTGCGTGTTGTACCGTTACATGTGCGAAACTGCTATAATGTGATATTCTCGTTAAAGCGCATGCAAGCATCGTGAAACCTTAAAGAACGATGTCATTTAGCGAGATACAGCGTTCTGTACCGCAATAAGTTGGTGAAAAACTGTGAGGTTATGCAAATATCGTAATTGTGAACGAAACAGTGTAATAGAGCGTTTTTCAATACAAGTACGAATGTTAGGTTAGGTTGACATATCAACCATCGTAAAACCGCATTAAACAATGTCACTTAGTGAGATGTAGTGTTTTTCAACATTACAAGTCGGGAACTACGATATCTAATGTGAAAGCGCATGAAACCGTCGTAATCTTGTAGAAAACATTGTAAAGTTGCGAGTAAAACGTTTTTTAACGATAGAAGTGCGAAGGTTAGCTTGAGTTATGTTAGTTTAAGCTATGTAGCGTCGTGAGACCACCAAAAAGGACGTCATCTAACGAGATAGTGTTGTTTTATTGCATGTACGAAACTGCAATAGGTGAAATGTTGTGAAAGTACACAAAACGGCATGAACAAGCCAAATACTGCGTGTTCTACCGTTACAAGTGCGAAACTGCTATATTGTGATATTCTCGTTAAAGCGCATGCAAGCATCGTGAAACCTTAAAGAACAATGTCATTTAGCGAGATACAGCGTTCTGTACTGCAATAAGTTGGTGAAAAACTGTGAGGTTATGCAAATATCGTAATTGTGAACGAAACAGTGTAATAGAGCGTTTTTCAATACAAGTACGAATGTTAGGTTAGGTTAAGATATGAACCGTCGTAAAACCGCACTAAACAATGTCACTTAGTGAGATGCAGTGTTTTTCACCATTACAAGTCGGGAACTGCGATATCTAATGTGAAAGCGCTTGCAAACGTCGTTAGGTTAGGTTAGGTTAGGTTAGGTTAGGTTAGGTTACGTTAGGTTAGGTTTGGTTAGGTTAGGTTAGGTTAGGTTAGGTTATGTTAGGCTAGGTTGGGTTAGGTTAGGTTAGCTTACGTTAGGTTAAGGTATGAACCGTCGTAAAACCGCAATAAACAATGTCACTTAGTGAGATGCAGTGTTTTTCACCTTTACAAGTTGGGAACTGCGATATCTAATGTGAAAGCGCTTGAAACCGTCGTAATGTTGCAGAAAGTAATGTAAAGTAGCGAGTAAAACGTTTTCTAACGATAGAAGTGCGAAACTTATGTTACGTTATGTTAGTTTAAGCTAGGTAGCGTCGTGAAACCACCAAAAACGACGTCATCTAACGAGATAGTGTTGTTTTATTGCGAGTACGAAACTGCGATATGTAAAATGTTGTGAAAGCACACAAAACGGCATGAACAAGCCAAATACTGCGTGTTGTACCGTTACAAGTGCGAAACTGCTATGTTTTGACATTCTCGGTAAAGCGCATGCAAGTATCGTGAAAGCTTAAAGAACGATGTCATTTAGCGAGATACAGCGTTCTGTACTGTAATAAGTTGGTGAGAAACTGTGAGGTCAAGCAAATATCGTAATTGTGAACGAAACAGTGTAATTGAGCTTCTTTAGATACAAGTGCGAATGTTAGGTTAGGTTGACATATCAACCGTCGTAAAACCGCATTAAACAATGTCACTTAGTGAGATGTAGTGTTTTTCAACATTACAAGTCGGGAACTACGATATCTAATGTGAAAGCGCATGAAACCGTCGTAATCTTGTAGAAAACATTGTAAAGTTGCGAGTAAAACGTTTTCTAACGATAGAAGTGCGAAGGTTAGGTTAGGTTAGGTTAGTTTAAGCTAGGTAGCGTCGTGAAACTACCAAAAACGACGTCATCTAACGAGATAGTGTTGTTTTATTGCGAGTACGAAACTGCGATAGGTAAAATGTTGTGAAAGCACACAAAACGGCATGAACAAGCCAAATACTGCGTGTTGTACCGTTACAAGTGCGAAACTGCTATGTTTTGACATTCTCGGTAAAGCGCATGCAAGTATCGTGAAACCTTAAAGAAATATGTCATTTAGCGAGATACAACGTTCTGTACTGCAATAAGTTGGTGAAAAACTGTGAGGTTATGCAAATATCGTAATTGTGAACAAAACAGTGTAATAAAGTGTTTTTAGATACAAGTGCGAATGTTAGGTTAGGTTAAGATATGAACCGTCGTAAAACCGCATTAAACAATGTAAATAGTGAGATGCAGTGTTTTTCACCATTAAAAGTCGGGAACTGCGATATCTAATGTGAAAGCGCTTGCAACCGTCGTTAGGTTAGGTTAGGTTAGGTTAGGTTAGGTTACGTTAGGTTAGGTTAGGTTAGGTTAGGTTAGGGATGTTCGGTAAGGTTTGGTTAGGTTAGGTTAGGTTAGGTTGGGTTAGGTAAGGTTAGGTTAGGTGAAGATATGAACCGCGCTAAAACCGCATTAAACAATGTCACTTAGTGAGATGCTGTGTTTTTCACCATTACAAGTCGGGAACTGCGATATCTAATGTGAAAGCGCATGAAACCGTCGTAATCTTGTAGAAAACATTGTAAAGTAGCGAATAAAACGTTTTCTAACGATAGAAGTGCGAAGGTTCGGTTAGTTTGAGCTAGGTAGCGTCGTGAAGCCACAAAAAACGATGTCATCTAACGAGATAGTGTTGTTTTATTGCGAGTACGAAACTGCGATAGGTGAAATATTGGGAAAGCACACAAAATGGCATGAACTAGCCAGATACTGCGTCTTGTGCCGTTACAAGTGCGAAACTGCTTTATTGTGATATTCTCGTTAAAGCGCATGCAAGTATCGTGAAACCTTAAAGAACGATGTCATTTAGCGAGATACAGCGTTCTGTACTGTAATAGGTTGGTGAGAAACTGTGAGGTCAAGCAAATATCGTAATTGTGAACGAAACAGTGTAATTGAGCGTATTTAGATACAAGTGCGAATGTTAGGTTAGGTTGAGATATCAACCGTCGTAAAACCGCATTAAACAATGTCACTTAGTGAGATGTAGTGTTTTTCAACATTACAAGTCGGGAACTACGATATCTAATGTGAAAGCGCATGAAACCGTCGTAATCTTGTAGAAAACATTGTAAAGTTGCGAGTAAAACGTTTTCTAACGATAGAAGTGCGAAGGTTAGCTTGAGTTATGTTAGTTTAAGCTATGTAGCGTCGTGAGACCACCAAAAAGGACGTCATCTAACGAGATAGTGTTGTTTTATTGCATGTACGAAACTGCAATAGGTGAAATGTTGTGAAAGCACACAAAACGGCATGAACAAGCCAAATACTGCGTGTTGTACCGTTACAAGTGCGAAACTGCTGTTTTGACATTCTCGGTAAAGCGCATGCAAGTATCGTGAAACCTTAAAGAACGATGTCATTTAGCGAGATACAGCGTTCTGTACTGTAATAAGTTGGTGAGAAACTGTGAGGTCAAGCAAATATCGTAATTGTGAACGAAACAGTGTAATTGAGCGTCTTTAGATACAAGTGCGAATGTTAGGTTAGGTTGACATATCAACCGTCGTAAAACCGCATTAAACAATGTCACTTAGTGAGATGTAGTGTTTTTCAACATTACAAGTCGGGAACTACGATATCTAATGTGAAAGCGCATGAAACCGTCGTAATCTTGTAGAAAACATTGTAAAGTTGCGAGTAAAACGTTTTCTAACGATAGAAGTGCGAAGGTTAGGTTAGGTTAGGTTAGGTTAGTTTAAGCTAGGTAGCGTCGTGAAACTACCAAAAACGACGTCATCTAACGAGATAGTGTTGTTTTATTGCGAGTACGAAACTGCGATAGGTAAAATGTTGTGAAAGCACACAAAACGGCATGAACAAGCCAAATACTGCATGTTGTACCGTTACAAGTGCGAAACTGCTATGTTTTGACATTCTCGGTAAAGCGCATGCAAGTATCGTGAAACCTTAAAGAAATATGTCATTTAGCGAGATACAACGTTCTGTACTGCAATAAGTTGGTGAAAAACTGTGAGGTTATGCAAATATCGTAATTGTGAACAAAACAGTGTAATAAAGTGTTTTTAGATACAAGTGCGAATGTTAGGTTAGGTTAAGATATGAACCGTCGTAAAACCGCATTAAACAATGTCAATTAGTGAGATGCAGTGTTTTTCACCATTAAAAGTCGGGAACTGCGATATCTAATGTGAAAGCGCTTGCAACCGTCGTTAGGTTAGGTTAGGTTAGGTTTTGTTAGGTTAGGTTAGGTTAGGATAGATTAGGTTAGGTTGGGTTGAGTTGGGTTAGGTTAGGTTAGGTTAGGTTGGGTTAGGTTAGGTTAGGTTAGGTTAGGTTACGTTAGGTTAGGTTAGGTTACGTTAGGTTAGGTTAGGTTAGGTAAGGATAATTTGGTTAGGTTAGGTAAGGTTAGGTTAGGTTAGGTTGGGTTGGGTGTTGTTGGGTTGGGTGTTGTTGGGTTGGGTTGGGTTGGGTTAGGTTGGGTTAGGTTAGGTTAGGTTACGTTAGAATAGGTTAGGTTAGGTTACGTTAGGTTAGGTTAAGTTAGGTTAGGTTAGGTTTGGTTAGGTTTGGTTAGGTTAGCTTAGGTTAGGTTAGGTTGGGTTGGGTTGGGTTGGGTTAGGTTAGGTTAGGTTAGGTTAGGTTAGGTTAGGTTGGGTTAGGTTAGTTTAGGTTAGGTTAGGTTAGGTTAGGTTGGGTTGGGTTGGGTTGGGTTAGGTTAGGTTAGGTTAGGTTTGGTAAGGTTAGGTTAGGTTAGGTTACGTTAGGTTAAGGTATGAACCGTCGTAAAACCGCATTAAACAATGTCACTTAGTGAGATGCAGTGTTTTTCACCTTTACAAGTTGGGAACTGTGATATCTAATGTGAAAGCGCTTGAAACCGTCGTAATGTTGTAGAAAGCAATGTAAAGTAGCGAGTAAAACGTTTTCTAACGATAGAAGTGCGAAGGTTATGTTAGGTTGAGTTATGTTAGTTTAAGCTAGGTAGCGTCGTGAAACTACCAAAAACAACGTCATCTAACGAGATAGTGTTGTTTTATTGCGAGTACGAAACTGCGATAGGTGAAATGTGAAAGCACACAAAACGGCATGAACAAGCCAAATACTGCGTGTTGTACCGTTACAAGTGCGAAACTGCTATGTTGTGATATTCTCGTTAAAGCGCATGCAAGCATCGTGAAACCTTAAAGAACGATGTCATTTAGCGAGATACAGCGTTCTGTACTGCAATAAGTTGGTGAAAAACTGTGAGGTTATGCAAATATCCTAATTGTGAACGAAACAGTGTAATAGAGCGTTTTTTAATGCAAGTGCGAATGTTAGGTTAGGTTAAGATATGAACCGTCGTAAAACCGCATTAAACAATGTCACTTAGTGAAATGCAGTGTTTTTCACCATTACAAGTCGGGAACTGCGATATCTAATGTGAAAGCGCTTGCAAACGTCGTTAGATTAGGTTAGGTTAGGTTAGGTTAGGTTACGTTAGGTTAGGTTAGGTTAGGTTTGGTTAGGTTAGGTTAGGTTAGGTTAGGTTAGGGATGTTAGGTAAGGTTTGGTTAGGTTAGGTTAGGTTAGGTTGGGTTAGGTAAGGTTAGGTTAGGTTAAGATATGAACCGCGCTAAAACCGCATTAAACAATGTCACTTAGTGAGATGCTGTGTTTTTCACCATTACAAGTCGGGAACTGCGATATCTAATGTGAAAGCGCATGAAACCGTCGTAATCTTGTAGAAAACATTGTAAAGTAGCGAATAAAACGTTTTCTAACGATAGAAGTGCGAAGGTTCGGTTAGTTTGAGCTAGGTAGCGTCGTGAAGCCACCAAAAACGATGTCATCTAACGAGATAGTGTTGTTTTATTGCGAGTACGAAACTGCGATAGGTGAAATATTGGGAAAGCACACAAAATGGCATGAACTAGCCAGATACTGCGTCTTGTGCCGTTACAAGTGCGAAACTGCTTTATTGTGATATTCTCGTTAAAGCGCATGCAAGTATCGTGAAACCTTAAAGAACGATGTCATTTAGCGAGATACAGCGTTCTGTACTGCAATAAGTTGGTGAAAAACTGTGAGGTTATGCAAATATCGTAATTGTGAACGAAACAGTGTAATAGAGCGTTTTTCAATACAAGTACGAATGTTAGGTTAGGTTAAGATATGAACCGTCGTAAAACCGCATTAAACAATGTCACTTAGTGAGATGCAGTGTTTTTCACCATTACAAGTCGGGAACTGCGATATCTAATGTGAAAGCGCTTGCAAACGTCGTTAGGTTAGGTTAGGTTAGGTTAGGTTAGGTTAGGTTAGGTTACGTTAGGTTAGGTTTGGTTAGGTTAGGTTAGGTTAGGTTAGGTTATGTTAGGTTAGGTTGGGTTAGGTTAGGTAAGGTTACGTGAGGTTAAGGTATGAACCGTCGTAAAACCGCATTAAACAATGTCACATAGTGAGATGCAGTGTTTTTCACCTTTACAAGTTGGGAACTGCGATATCTAATGTGAAAGCGCTTGAAACCGTCGTAATGTTGTAGAAAGCAATGTAAAGTAACTAGTAAAACGTTTTCTAACGATAGAAGTGCGAAGGTTATGTTAGGTTGAGTTATGTTAGTTTAAGCTACGTAGCGTCGTGAAACCACCAAAAACGACGTCATCTAACGAGATAGTGTTGTTTTATTGCGAGTATTAAACTGCGATAGGTGAAATGTTGTGAAAGCACACAAAACGGCATGAACAAGCCAAATACTGCGTGTTGTACCGTTACAAGTGCGAAACTGCTATGTTGTGATATTCTCGTTAAAGCGCATGCAAGCATCGTGAAACCTTAAAGAACGACGTCATTTAGCGAGATACAGCGTTCTGTACTGCAATAAGTTGGTGAAAAACTGTGAGGTTATGCAAATATCCTAATTGTGAACGAAACAGTGTAATAGAGCGTTTTTTAATGCAAGTGCGAATGTTAGGTTAGGTTAAGATATGAACCGTCGTAAAACCGCATTAAACAATGTCACTTAGTGAGATGCAGTGTTTTTCACCATTACAAGTCGGGAACTACGATATCTAATGTGAAAGCGCATGAAACCGTCGTAATCTTGTAGAAAACATTGTAAAGTTGCGAGTAAAACGTTTTCTAACGATAGAAGTGCGAAGGTTAGCTTGAGTTATGTTAGTTTAAGCTATGTAGCGTCGTGAGACCACCAAAAAGGACGTCATCTAACGAGATAGTGTTGTTTTATTGCATGTACGAAACTGCAATAGGTGAAATGTTGTGAAAGTACACAAAACGGCTTGAACAAGCCAGATACTGCGTGTTGTACCGTTACAAGTGCGAAACTGCTATAATGTGATATTCTCGTTAAAGCGCATGCAAGCATCGTGAAACCTTAAAGAACGATGTCATTTAGCGAGATACAGCGTTCTGTACTGCAATAAGTTGGTGAAAAACTGTGAGGTTATGCAAATATCGTAATTGTGAACGAAACAGTGTAATAGAGCGTTTTTCAATACAAGTACGAATGTTAGGTTAGGTTGACATATCAACCATCGTAAAACCGCATTAAACAATGTCACTTAGTGAGATGTAGTGTTTTTCAACATTACAAGTCGGGAACTACGATATCTAATGTGAAAGCGCATGAAACCGTCGTAATCTTGTAGAAAACATTGTAAAGTTGCGAGTAAAACGTTTTCTAACGATAGAAGTGCGAAGGTTAGCTTGAGTTATGTTAGTTTAAGCTATGTAGCGTCGTGAGACCACCAAAAAGGACGTCATCTAACGAGATAGTGTTGTTTTATTTCATGTACGAAACTGCAATAGGTGAAATGTTGTGAAAGTACACAAAACGGCATGAACAAGCCAAATACTGCGTGTTCTACCGTTACAAGTGCGAAACTGCTATATTGTGATATTCTCGTTAAAGCGCATGCAAGCATCGTGAAACCTTAAAGAACAATGTCATTTAGCGAGATACAGCGTTCTGTACTGCAATAAGTTGGCGAAAAACTGTGAGGTTATGCAAATATCGTAATTGTGAACGAAACAGTGTAATAGAGCGTTTTTCAATACAAGTACGAATGTTAGGTTAGGTTAAGATATGAACCGTCGTAAAACCGCACTAAACAATGTCACTTAGTGAGATGCAGTGTTTTTCACCATTACAAGTCGGGAACTGCGATATCTAATGTGAAAGCGCTTGCAAACGTCGTTAGGTTAGGTTAGGTTAGGTTAGGTTAGGTTACGTTAGGTTAGGTTTGGTTAGGTTAGGTTAGGTTAGGTTAGGTTAGGTTATGTTAGGCTAGGTTGGGTTAGGTTAGGTTAGCTTACGTTAGGTTAAGGTATGAACCGTCGTAAAACCGCAATAAACAATGTCACTTAGTGAGATGCAGTGTTTTTCACCTTTACAAGTTGGGAACTGCGATATCTAATGTGAAAGCGCTTGAAACCGTCGTAATGTTGCAGAAAGTAATGTAAAGTAGCGAGTAAAACGTTTTCTAACGATAGAAGTGCGAAACTTATGTTACGTTATGTTAGTTTAAGCTAGGTAGCGTCGTGAAACCACCAAAAACGACGTCATCTAACGAGATAGTGTTGTTTTATTGCGAGTACGAAACTGCGATATGTAAAATGTTGTGAAAGCACACAAAACGGCATGAACAAGCCAAATACTGCGTGTTGTACCGTTACAAGTGCGAAACTGCTATGTTTTGACATTCTCGGTAAAGCGCATGCAAGTATCGTGAAACCTTAAAGAACGATGTCATTTAGCGAGATACAGCGTTCTGTACTGTAATAAGTTGGTGAGAAACTGTGAGGTCAAGCAAATATCGTAATTGTGAACGAAACAGTGTAATTGAGCTTCTTTAGATACAAGTGCGAATGTTAGGTTAGGTTGACATATCAACCGTCGTAAAACCGCATTAAACAATGTCACTTAGTGAGATGTAGTGTTTTTCAACATTACAAGTCGGGAACTACGATATCTAATGTGAAAGCGCATGAAACCGTCGTAATCTTGTAGAAAACATTGTAAAGTTGCGAGTAAAACGTTTTCTAACGATAGAAGTGCGAAGGTTAGGTTAGGTTAGGTTAGTTTAAGCTAGGTAGCGTCGTGAAACTACCAAAAACGACGTCATCTAACGAGATAGTGTTGTTTTATTGCGAGTACGAAACTGCGATAGGTAAAATGTTGTGAAAGCACACAAAACGGCATGAACAAGCCAAATACTGCGTGTTGTACCGTTACAAGTGCGAAACTGCTATATTGTGATATTCTCGGTAAAGCGCATGCAAGTATCGTGAAACCTTAAAGAAATATGTCATTTAGCGAGATACAACGTTCTGTACTGCAATAAGTTGGTGAAAAACTGTGAGGTTATGCAAACATCGTAATTGTGAACAAAACAGTGTAATAAAGCGTTTTTAGATACAAGTGCGAATGTTAGGTTAGGTTAAGATATGAACCGTCGTAAAACCGCATTAAACAATGTCAATTAGTGAGATGCAGTGTTTTTCACCATTAAAAGTCGGGAACTGCGATATCTAATGTGAAAGCGCTTGCAACCGTCGTTAGGTTAGGTTAGGTTAGGTTTTGTTAGGTTAGGTTAGGTTAGGTTAGATTAGGTTAGGTTGGGTTGAGTTGGGTTAGGTTAGGTTAGGTTAGGTTAGGTTGGGTTAGGTTAGGTTAGGTTAGGTTAGGTTACGTTAGGTTAGGTTAGGTTAGGTTAGGTTACGTTAGGTTAGGTTAGGTTAGGTAAGGATAATTTGGTTAGGTTAGGTAAGGTTAGGTTAGGTTAGGTTGGGTTGGGTGTTGGGTTGGGTGTTGTTGGGTTGGGTTGGGTTGGGTTAGGCTGGGTTAGGTTAGGTTAGGTTACGTTAGGTTAGGTTAGGTTAGGTTACGTTAGGTTATGTTAGGTTAGGTTAGGTTACGTTAGGTTAGGTTAGGTCAGGTAAGGTTAGGTTACGTTAGAATAGGTTAGGTTAGGTTAGGTTACGTTAGGTTAGGTTAAGTTAGGTTAGGTTAGGTTTGGTTAGGTTTGGTTTGGTTAGCTTAGGTTAGGTTAGGTTGGGTTGGGTTGGGTTAGGTTAGGTTAGGTTAGGTTAGGTTGGGTTAGGTTAGTTTAGGTTAGGTTAGGTTGGGTTGGGTTGGGTTAGGTTAGGTTAGGTTAGGTTTGGTAAGGTTAGGTTAGGTTAGGTTACGTTAGGTTAAGGTATGAACCGTCGTAAAACCGCATTAAACAATGTCACTTAGTGAGATGCAGTGTTTTTCACCTTTACAAGTTGGGAACTGTGATATCTAATGTGAAAGCGCTTGAAACCGTCGTAATGTTGTAGAAAGCAATGTAAAGTAGCGAGTAAAACGTTTTCTAACGATAGAAGTGCGAAGGTTATGTTAGGTTGAGTTATGTTAGTTTAAGCTAGGTAGCGTCGTGAAACTACCAAAAACAACGTCATCTAACGAGATAGTGTTGTTTTATTGCGAGTACGAAACTGCGATAGGTGAAATGTTGTGAAAGCACACAAAACGGCATGAACAAGCCAAATACTGCGTGTTGTACCGTTACAAGTGCGAAACTGCTATGTTGTGATATTCTCGTTAAAGCGCATGCAAGCATCGTGAAACCTTAAAGAACGACGTCATTTAGCGAGATACAGCGTTCTGTACTGCAATAAGTTGGTGAAAAACTGTGAGGTTATGCAAATATCCTAATTGTGAACGAAACAGTGTAATAGAGCGTTTTTTAATGCAAGTGCGAATGTTAGGTTAGGTTAAGATATGAACCGTCGTAAAACCGCATAAAACAATGTCACTTAGTGAGATGCAGTGTTTTTCACCATTACAAGTCGGGAACTGCGATATCTAAAGTGAAAGCGCTTGCAAACGTCGTTAGGTTAGGTTAGGTTAGGTTAGGTTAGGTTACGTTAGGTTAGGTTAGGTTAGGTTTGGTTAGGTTAGGTTAGGTTAGGTTAGGGATGTTAGGTAAGGTTTGGTTAGGTTAGGTTAGGTTAGGTTGGGTTAGGTAAGGTTAGGTTAGGTTAAGATATGAACCGCGCTAAAACCGCATTAAACAATGTCACTTAGTGATATGCTCTGTTTTTCACCATTAAAAGTCGGGAACTGCGATATCTAATGTGAAAGCGCATGAAACCGTCGTAATCTTGTAGAAAACATCGTAAAGTAGCGAATAAAACGTTTTCTAACGATAGAAGTGCGAAGGTTCGGTTAGTTTGAGCTAGGTAGCGTCGTGAAGCCACCAAAAACGATGTCATCAAACGAGATAGTGTTGTTTTATTGCGAGTACGAAACTGCGATAGGTGAAATATTGGGAAAGCACACAAAATGGCATGAACTAGCCAGATACTGCGTCTTGTGCCGTTACAAGTGCGAAACTGCTTTATTGTGATATTCTCGTTAAAGCGCATGCAAGTATCGTGAAACCTTAAAGAACGATGTCATTTAGCGAGATACAGCGTTCTGTACTGTAATAAGTTGGTGAGAAACTGTGAGGTCAAGCAAATATCGTAATTGTGAACGAAACAGTGTAATTGAGCGTATTTAGATACAAGTGCGAATGTTAGGTTAGGTTGAGATATCAACCGTCGTAAAACCGCATTAAACAATGTCACTTAGTGAGATGTAGTGTTTTTCAACATTACAAGTCGGGAACTACGATATCTAATGTGAAAGCGCATGAAACCGTCGTAATCTTGTAGAAAACATTGTAAAGTTGCGAGTAAAACGTTTTCTAACGATAGAAGTGCGAAGGTTAGCTTGAGTTATGTTAGTTTAAGCTATGTAGCGTCGTGAGACCACCAAAAAGGACGTCATCTAACGAGATAGTGTTGTTTTATTGCATGTACGAAACTGCAATAGGTGAAATGTTGTGAAAGTACACAAAACGGCTTGAACAAGCCAGATACTGCGTGTTGTACCGTTACAAGTGCGAAACTGCTATAATGTGATATTCTCGTTAAAGCGCATGCAAGCATCGTGAAACCTTAAAGAACGATGTCATTTAGCGAGATACAGCGTTCTGTACTGCAATAAGTTGGTGAGAAACTGTGAGGTCAAGCAAATATCGTAATTGTGAACGAAACAGTGTAATTGAGCGTATTTAGATACAAGTGCGAATGTTAGGTTAGGTTGAGATATCAACCGTCGTAAAACCGCATTAAACAATGTCACATAGTGAGATGCAGTGTTTTTCACCTTTACAAGTTGGGAACTGCGATATCTAATGTGAAAGCGCTTGAAACCGTCGTAATGTTGTAGAAAGCAATGTAAAGTAGCTAGTAAAACGTTTTCTAACGATAGAAGTGCGAAGGTTATGTTAGGTTGAGTTATGTTAGTTTAAGCTACGTAGCGTCGTGAAACCACCAAAAACGACGTCATCTAACGAGATAGTGTTGTTTTATTGCGAGTATTAAACTGCGATAGGTGAAATGTTGTGAAAGCACACAAAACGGCATGAACAAGCCAAATACTGCGTGTTGTACGGTTACAAGTGCGAAACTGCTATGTTGTGATATTCTCGTTAAAGCGCATGCAAGCATCGTGAAACCTTAAAGAACGACGTCATTTAGCGAGATACAGCGTTCTGTACTGCAATAAGTTGGTGAAAAACTGTGAGGTTATGCAAATATCCTAATTGTGAACGAAACAGTGTAATAGAGCGTTTTTTAATGCAAGTGCGAATGTTAGGTTAGGTTAAGATATGAACCGTCGTAAAACCGCATTAAACAATGTCACTTAGTGAGATGCAGTGTTTTTCACCATTACAAGTCGGGAACTACGATATCTAATGTGAAAGCGCATGAAACCGTCGTAATCTTGTAGAAAACATTGTAAAGTTGCGAGTAAAACGTTTTCTAACGATAGAAGTGCGAAGGTTAGCTTGAGTTATGTTAGTTTAAGCTATGTAGCGTCGTGAGACCACCAAAAAGGACGTCATCTAACGAGATAGTGTTGTTTTATTGCATGTACGAAACTGCAATTGGTGAAATGTTGTGAAAGTACACAAAACGGCTTGAACAAGCCAGATACTGCGTGTTGTACCGTTACAAGTGCGAAACTGCTATAATGTGATATTCTCGTTAAAGCGCATGCAAGCATCGTGAAACCTTAAAGAACGATGTCATTTAGCGAGATACAGCGTTCTGTACTGCAATAAGTTGGTGAAAAACTGTGAGGTTATGCAAATATCGTAATTGTGAACGAAACAGTGTAATAGAGCGTTTTTCAATACAAGTACGAATGTTAGGTTAGGTTGACATATCAACCATCGTAAAACCGCATTAAACAATGTCACTTAGTGAGATGTAGTGTTTTTCAACATTACAAGTCGGGAACTACGATATCTAATGTGAAAGCGCATGAAACCGTCGTAATCTTGTAGAAAACATTGTAAAGTTGCGAGTAAAACGTTTTTTAACGATAGAAGTGCGAAGGTTAGCTTGAGTTATGTTAGTTTAAGCTATGTAGCGTCGTGAGACCACCAAAAAGGACGTCATCTAACGAGATAGTGTTGTTTTATTGCATGTACGAAACTGCAATAGGTGAAATGTTGTGAAAGTACACAAAACGGCATGAACAAGCCAAATACTGCGTGTTCTACCGTTACAAGTGCGAAACTGCTATATTGTGATATTCTCGTTAAAGCGCATGCAAGCATCGTGAAACCTTAAAGAACAATGTCATTTAGCGAGATACAGCGTTCTGTACTGCAATAAGTTGGCGAAAAACTGTGAGGTTATGCAAATATCGTAATTGTGAACGAAACAGTGTAATAGAGTGTTTTTCAATACAAGTACGAATGTTAGGTTAGGTTAAGATATGAACCGTCGTAAAACCGCACTAAACAATGTCACTTAGTGAGATGCAGTGTTTTTCACCATTACAAGTCGGGAACTGCGATATCTAATGTGAAAGCGCTTGCAAACGTCGTTAGGTTAGGTTAGGTTAGGTTAGGTTAGGTTACGTTAGGTTAGGTTTGGTTAGGTTAGGTTAGGTTAGGTTAGGTTAGGTTATGTTAGGCTAGGTTGGGTTAGGTTAGGTTAGCTTACGTTAGGTTAAGGTATGAACCGTCGTAAAACCGCAATAAACAATGTCACTTAGTGAGATGCAGTGTTTTTCACCTTTACAAGTTGGGAACTGCGATATCTAATGTGAAAGCGCTTGAAACCGTCGTAATGTTGCAGAAAGTAATGTAAAGTAGCGAGTAAAACGTTTTCTAACGATAGAAGTGCGAAACTTATGTTACGTTATGTTAGTTTAAGCTAGGTAGCGTCGTGAAACCACCAAAAACGACGTCATCTAACGAGATAGTGTTGTTTTATTGCGAGTACGAAACTGCGATATGTAAAATGTTGTGAAAGCACACAAAACGGCATGAACAAGCCAAATACTGCGTGTTGTACCGTTACAAGTGCGAAACTGCTATGTTTTGACATTCTCGGTAAAGCGCATGCAAGTATCGTGAAACCTTAAAGAACGATGTCATTTAGCGAGATACAGCGTTCTGTACTGTAATAAGTTGGTGAGAAACTGTGAGGTCAAGCAAATATCGTAATTGTGAACGAAACAGTGTAATTGAGCTTCTTTAGATACAAGTGCGAATGTTAGGTTAGGTTGACATATCAACCGTCGTAAAACCGCATTAAACAATGTCACTTAGTGAGATGTAGTGTTTTTCAACATTACAAGTCGGGAACTACGATATCTAATGTGAAAGCGCATGAAACCGTCGTAATCTTGTAGAAAACATTGTAAAGTTGCGAGTAAAACGTTTTCTAACGATAGAAGTGCGAAGGTTAGGTTAGGTTAGGTTAGTTTAAGCTAGGTAGCGTCGTGAAACTACCAAAAACGACGTCATCTAACGAGATAGTGTTGTTTTATTGCGAGTACGAAACTGCGATAGGTAAAATGTTGTGAAAGCACACAAAACGGCATGAACAAGCCAAATACTGCGTGTTGTACCGTTACAAGTGCGAAACTGCTATATTGTGATATTCTCGGTAAAGCGCATGCAAGTATCGTGAAACCTTAAAGAAATATGTCATTTAGCGAGATACAACGTTCTGTACTGCAATAAGTTGGTGAAAAACTGTGAGGTTATGCAAACATCGTAATTGTGAACAAAACAGTGTAATAAAGCGTTTTTAGATACAAGTGCGAATGTTAGGTTAGGTTAAGATATGAACCGTCGTAAAACCGCATTAAACAATGTCAATTAGTGAGATGCAGTGTTTTTCACCATTAAAAGTCGGGAACTGCGATATTTAATGTGAAAGCGCTTGCAACCGTCGTTAGGTTAGGTTAGGTTAGGTTTTGTTAGGTTAGGTTAGGTTAGGTTAGATTAGGTTAGGTTGGGTTGAGTTGGGTTAGGTTAGGTTAGGTTAGGTTAGGTTGGGTTAGGTTAGGTTAGGTTAGGTTAGGTTACGTTAGGTTAGGTTAGGTTAGGTTAGGTTACGTTAGGTTAGGTTAGGTTAGGTAAGGATAATTTGGTTAGGTTAGGTAAGGTTAGGTTAGGTTAGGTTGGGTTGGGTGTTGGGTTGGGTGTTGTTGGGTTGGGTTGGGTTGGGTTAGGCTGGGTTAGGTTAGGTTAGGTTACGTTAGGTTAGGTTAGGTTAGGTTACGTTAGGTTATGTTAGGTTAGGTTAGGTTACGTTAGGTTAGGTTAGGTCAGGTAAGGTTAGGTTACGTTAGAATAGGTTAGGTTAGGTTAGGTTACGTTAGGTTAGGTTAAGTTAGGTTAGGTTAGGTTTGGTTAGGTTTGGTTTGGTTAGCTTAGGTTAGGTTAGGTTGGGTTGGGTTGGGTTAGGTTAGGTTAGGTTAGGTTGGGTTAGGTTAGTTTAGGTTAGGTTAGGTTGGGTTGGGTTGGGTTAGGTTAGGTTAGGTTAGGTTTGGTAAGGTTAGGTTAGGTTAGGTTACGTTAGGTTAAGGTATGAACCGTCGTAAAACCGCATTAAACAATGTCACTTAGTGAGATGCAGTGTTTTTCACCTTTACAAGTTGGGAACTGTGATATCTAATGTGAAAGCGCTTGAAACCGTCGTAATGTTGTAGAAAGCAATGTAAAGTAGCGAGTAAAACGTTTTCTAACGATAGAAGTGCGAAGGTTATGTTAGGTTGAGTTATGTTAGTTTAAGCTAGGTAGCGTCGTGAAACTACCAAAAACAACGTCATCTAACGAGATAGTGTTGTTTTATTGCGAGTACGAAACTGCGATAGGTGAAATGTTGTGAAAGCACACAAAACGGCATGAACAAGCCAAATACTGCGTGTTGTACCGTTACAAGTGCGAAACTGCTATGTTGTGATATTCTCGTTAAAGCGCATGCAAGCATCGTGAAACCTTAAAGAACGACGTCATTTAGCGAGATACAGCGTTCTGTACTGCAATAAGTTGGTGAAAAACTGTGAGGTTATGCAAATATCCTAATTGTGAACGAAACAGTGTAATAGAGCGTTTTTTAATGCAAGTGCGAATGTTAGGTTAGGTTAAGATATGAACCGTCGTAAAACCGCATTAAACAATGTCACTTAGTGAGATGCAGTGTTTTTCACCATTACAAGTCGGGAACTGCGATATCTAAAGTGAAAGCGCTTGCAAACGTCGTTAGGTTAGGTTAGGTTAGGTTAGGTTAGGTTACGTTAGGTTAGGTTAGGTTAGGTTTGTTAGGTTAGGTTAGGTTAGGTTAGGGATGTTAGGTAAGGTTTGGTTAGGTTAGGTTAGGTTAGGTTGGGTTAGGTAAGGTTAGGTTAGGTTAAGATATGAACCGCGCTAAAACCGCATTAAACAATGTCACTTAGTGATATGCTCTGTTTTTCACCATTAAAAGTCGGGAACTGCGATATCTAATGTGAAAGCGCATGAAACCGTCGTAATCTTGTAGAAAACATCGTAAAGTAGCGAATAAAACGTTTTCTAACGATAGAAGTGCGAAGGTTCGGTTAGTTTGAGCTAGGTAGCGTCGTGAAGCCACCAAAAACGATGTCATCAAACGAGATAGTGTTGTTTTATTGCGAGTACGAAACTGCGATAGGTGAAATATTGGGAAAGCACACAAAATGGCATGAACTAGCCAGATACTGCGTCTTGTGCTGTTACAAGTGCTAAACTGCTTTATTGTGATATTCTCGTTAAAGCGCATGCAAGTATCGTGAAACCTTAAAGAACGATGTCATTTAGCGAGATACAGCGTTCTGTACTGTAATAAGTTGGTGAGAAACTGTGAGGTCAAGCAAATATCGTAATCGTGAACGAAACAGTGTAATTGAGCGTATTTAGATACAAGTGCGAATGTTAGGTTAGGTTGAGATATCAACCGTCGTAAAACCGCATTAAACAATGTCACTTAGTGAGATGTAGTGTTTTTCAACATTACAAGTCGGGAACTACGATATCTAATGTGAAAGCGCATGAAACCGTCGTAATCTTGTAGAAAACATTGTAAAGTTGCGAGTAAAACGTTTTCTAACGATAGAAGTGCGAAGGTTAGCTTGAGTTATGTTAGTTTAAGCTATGTAGCGTCGTGAGACCACCAAAAAGGTCGTCATCTAACGAGATAGTGTTGTTTTATTGCATGTACGAAACTGCAATAGGTGAAATGTTGTGAAAGTACACAAAACGGCTTGAACAAGCCAGATACTGCGTGTTGTACCGTTACAAGTGCGAAACTGCTATAATGTGATATTCTCGTTAAAGCGCATGCAAGCATCGTGAAACCTTAAAGAACGATGTCATTTAGCGAGATACAGCGTTCTGTACTGCAATAAGTTGGTGAAAAACTGTGAGGTTATGCAAATATCGTAATTGTGAACGAAACAGTGTAATAGAGCGTTTTTCAATACAAGTACGAATGTTAGGTTAGGTTGACATATCAACCATCGTAAAACCGCATTAAACAATGTCACTTAGTGAGATGTAGTGTTTTTACACATTACAAGTCGGGAACTACGATATCTAATGTGAAAGCGCATGAAACCGTCGTAATCTCGCAGAAAACATTGTAAAGTTGCGAGTAAAACGTTTTTTAACGATAGAAGTGCGAAGGTTAGCTTGAGTTATGTTAGTTTAAGCTATGTAGCGTCGTGAGACCACCAAAAAGGACGTCATCTAACGAGATAGTGTTGTTTTATTGCATGTACGAAACTGCAATAGGTGAAATGTTGTGAAAGTACACAAAACGGCATGAACAAGCCAAATACTGCGTGTTCTACCGTTACAAGTGCGAAACTGCTATATTGTGATATTCTCGTTAAAGCGCATGCAAGCATCGTGAAACCTTAAAGAACAATGTCATTTAGCGAGATACAGCGTTCTGTACTGCAATAAGTTGGTGAAAAACTGTGAGGTTATGCAAATATCGTAATTGTGAACGAAACAGTGTAATAGAGCGTTTTTCAATACAAGTACGAATGTTAGGTTAGGTTAAGATATGAACCGTCGTAAAACCGCACTAAATAATGTCACTTAGTGAGATGCAGTGTTTTTCACCATTACAAGTCGGGAACTGCGATATCTAATGTGAAAGCGCTTGCAAACGTCGTTAGGTTAGGTTAGGTTAGGTTAGGTTAGGTTACGTTAGGTTAGGTTTGGTTAGGTTAGGTTAGGTTAGGTTAGGTTAGGTTATGTTAGGCTAGGTTGGGTTAGGTTAGGTTAGCTTACGTTAGGTTAAGGTATGAACCGTCGTAAAACCGCAATAAACAATGTCACTTAGTGAGATGCAGTGTTTTTCACCTTTACAAGTTGGGAACTGCGATATCTAATGTGAAAGCGCTTGAAACCGTCGTAATGTTGCAGAAAGTAATGTAAAGTAGCGAGTAAAACGTTTTCTAACGATAGAAGTGCGAAACTTATGTTACGTTATGTTAGTTTAAGCTAGGTAGCGTCGTGAAACCACCAAAAACGACGTCATCTAACGAGATAGTGTTGTTTTATTGCGAGTACGAAACTGCGATATGTAAAATGTTGTGAAAGCACACAAAACGGCATGAACAAGCCAAATACTGCGTGTTGTACCGTTACAAGTGCGAAACTGCTATGTTTTGACATTCTCGGTAAAGCGCATGCAAGTATCGTGAAACCTTAAAGAACGATGTCATTTAGCGAGATACAGCGTTCTGTACTGTAATAAGTTGGTGAGAAACTGTGAGGTCAAGCAAATATCGTAATTGTGAACGAAACAGTGTAATTGAGCTTCTTTAGATACAAGTGCGAATGTTAGGTTAGGTTGACATATCAACCGTCGTAAAACCGCATTAAACAATGTCACTTAGTGAGATGTAGTGTTTTTCAACATTACAAGTCGGGAACTACGATATCTAATGTGAAAGCGCATGAAACCGTCGTAATCTTGTAGAAAACATTGTAAAGTTGCGAGTAAAACGTTTTCTAACGATAGAAGTGCGAAGGTTAGGTTAGGTTAGGTTAGTTTAAGCTAGGTAGCGTCGTGAAACTACCAAAAACGACGTCATCTAACGAGATAGTGTTGTTTTATTGCGAGTACGAAACTGCGATAGGTAAAATGTTGTGAAAGCACACAAAACGGCATGAACAAGCCAAATACTGCGTGTTGTACCGTTACAAGTGCGAAACTGCTATGTTTTGACATTCTCGGTAAAGCGCATGCAAGTATCGTGAAACCTTAAAGAAATATGTCATTTAGCGAGATACAACGTTCTGTACTGCAATAAGTTGGTGAAAAACTGTGAGGTTATGCAAATATCGTAATTGTGAACAAAACAGTGTAATAAAGTGTTTTTAGATACAAGTGCGAATGTTAGGTTAGGTTAAGATATGAACCGTCGTAAAACCGCATTAAACAATGTAAATAGTGAGATGCAGTGTTTTTCACCATTAAAAGTCGGGAACTGCGATATCTAATGTGAAAGCGCTTGCAACCGTCGTTAGGTTAGGTTAGGTTAGGTTTTGTTAGGTTAGGTTAGGTTAGGTTAGATTAGGTTAGGTTGGGTTGAGTTGGGTTAGGTTAGGTTAGGTTAGGTTAGGTTGGGTTAGGTTAGGTTAGGTTAGGTTAGGTTACGTTAGGTTAGGTTAGGTTACGTTAGGTTAGGTTAGGTTAGGTAAGGATAATTTGGTTAGGTTAGGTAAGGTTAGGTTAGGTTAGGTTGGGTTGGGTGTTGTTGGGTTGGGTGTTGTTGGGTTGGGTTGGGTTGGGTTAGGTTGGGTTAGGTTAGGTTAGGTTACGTTAGGTTAGGTTAGGTTACGTTAGGTTATGTTAGGTTAGGTTAGGTTACGTTAGGTTAGGTTAGGTCAGGTAAGGTTAGGTTACGTTAGAATGGGTTAGGTTAGGTTAGGTTACGTTAGGTTAGGTTAAGTTAGGTTAGGTTAGGTTTGGTTAGGTTTGGTTAGGTTAGCTTAGGTTAGGTTAGGTTGGGTTGGGTTGGGTCTGGTTAGGTTAGGTTAGGTTAGGTTAGGTTGGGTTAGGTTACGTTAGGTTAAGGTATGAACCGTCGTAAAACCGCATTAAACAATGTCACTTAGTGAGATGCAGTGTTTTTCACCTTTACAAGTTGGGAACTGTGATATCTAATGTGAAAGCGCTTGAAACCGTCGTAATGTTGTAGAAAGCAATGTAAAGTAGCGAGTAAAACGTTTTCTAACGATAGAAGTGCGAAGGTTATGTTAGGTTGAGTTATGTTAGTTTAAGCTAGGTAGCGTCGTGAAACTACCAAAAACAACGTCATCTAACGAGATAGTGTTGTTTTATTGCGAGTACGAAACTGCGATAGGTGAAATGTTGTGAAAGCACACAAAACGGCATGAACAAGCCAAATACTGCGTGTTGTACCGTTACAAGTGCGAAACTGCTATGTTGTGATATTCTCGTTAAAGCGCATGCAAGCATCGTGAAACCTTAAAGAACGATGTCATTTAGCGAGATACAGCGTTCTGTACTGCAATAAGTTGGTGAAAAACTGTGAGGTTATGCAAATATCCTAATTGTGAACGAAACAGTGTAATAGAGCGTTTTTTAATGCAAGTGCGAATGTTAGGTTAGGTTAAGATATGAACCGTCGTAAAACCGCATTAAACAATGTCACTTAGTGAAATGCAGTGTTTTTCACCATTACAAGTCGGGAACTGCGATATCTAATGTGAAAGCGCTTGCAAACGTCGTTAGGTTAGGTTAGGTTAGGTTAGGTTACGTTAGGTTAGGTTAGGTTAGGTTTGGTTAGGTTAGGTTAGGTTAGGTTAGGTTAGGGATGTTCGGTAAGGTTTGGTTAGGTTAGGTTAGGTTAGGTTGGGTTAGGTAAGGTTAGGTTAGGTTAAGATATGAACCGCGCTAAAACCGCATTTAACAATGTCACTTAGTGAGATGCTGTGTTTTTCACCATTACAAGTCGGGAACTGCGATATCTAATGTGAAAGCGCATGAAACCGTCGTAATCTTGTAGAAAACATTGTAAAGTAGCGAATAAAACGTTTTCTAACGATAGAAGTGCGAAGGTTCGGTTAGTTTGAGCTAGGTAGCGTCGTGAAGCCACCAAAAACAATGTCATCTAACGAGATAGTGTTGTTTTATTGCGAGTACGAAACTGCGATAGGTGAAATATTGGGAAAGCACACAAAATGGCATGAACTAGCCAGATACTGCGTCTTGTGCCGTTACAAGTGCGAAACTGCTTTATTGTGATATTCTCGTTAAAGCGCATGCAAGTATCGTGAAACCTTAAAGAACGATGTCATTTAGCGAGATACAGCGTTCTGTACTGTAATAGGTTGGTGAGAAACTGTGAGGTCAAGCAAATATCGTAATTGTGAACGAAACAGTGTAATTGAGCGTATTTAGATACAAGTGCGAATGTTAGGTTAGGTTGAGATATCAACCGTCGTAAAACCGCATTAAACAATGTCACTTAGTGAGATGTAGTGTTTTTCAACATTACAAGTCGGGAACTACGATATCTAATGTGAAAGCGCATGAAACCGTCGTAATCTTGTAGAAAACATTGTAAAGTTGCGAGTAAAACGTTTTCTAACGATAGAAGTGCGAAGGTTAGCTTGAGTTATGTTAGTTTAAGCTATGTAGCGTCGTGAGACCACCAAAAAGGACGTCATCTAACGAGATAGTGTTGTTTTATTGCATGTACGAAACTGCAATAGGTGAAATGTTGTGAAAGTACACAAAACGGCTTGAACAAGCCAGATACTGCGTGTTGTACCGTTACAAGTGCGAAACTGCTATAATGTGATATTCTCGTTAAAGCGCATGCAAGCATCGTGAAACCTTAAAGAACGATGTCATTTAGCGAGATACAGCGTTCTGTACTGCAATAAGTTGGTGAAAAACTGTGAGGTTATGCAAATATCGTAATTGTGAACGAAACAGTGTAATAGAGCGTTTTTCAATACAAGTACGAATGTTAGGTTAGGTTAAGATATGAACCGTCGTAAAACCGCACTAAACAATGTCACTTAGTGAGATGCAGTGTTTTTCACCATTACAAGTCGGGAACTGCGATATCTAATGTGAAAGCGCTTGCAAACGTCGTTAGGTTAGGTTAGGTTAGGTTAGGTTACGTTAGGTTAGGTTTGGTTAGGTTAGGTTAGGTTAGGTTGAGTTGGGTTAGGTTAGGTTAGGTTAGGTTGGGTTAGGTTAGGTTAGGTTAGGTTAGGTTACGTTAGGTTAGGTTAGGTTACGTTAGGTTAGGTTAGGTTAGGTAAGGATAATTTGGTTAGGTTAGGTAAGGTTAGGTTAGGTTAGGTTGGGTTGGGTGTTGTTGGGTTGGGTGTTGTTGGGTTGGGTTGGGTTGGGTTAGGTTGGGTTAGGTTAGGTTAGGTTACGTTAGGTTAGCTTAGGTTAGGTTACGTTAGGTTATGTTAGGTTAGGTTAGGTTACGTTAGGTTAGGTTAGGTCAGGTAAGGTTAGGTTACGTTAGAATAGGTTAGGTTAGGTTACGTTAGGTTAGGTTAAGTTAGGTTAGGTTAGGTTTGGTTAGGTTTGGTTAGGTTAGCTTAGGTTAGGTTAGGTTGGGTTGGGTTGGGTTGGGTTAGGTTAGGTTAGGTTAGGTTAGGTTGGGTTAGGTTAGTTTAGGTTAGGTTAGGTTAGGTTAGGTTGGGTTGGGTTGGGTTGGGTTAGGTTAGGTTAAGTTAGGTTTGGTAAGGTTAGGTTAGGTTAGGTTACGTTAGGTTAAGGTATGAACCGTCGTAAAACCGCATTAAACAATGTCACTTATTGAGATGCAGTGTTTTTCACCTTTACAAGTTGGGAACTGTGATATCTAATGTGAAAGCGCTTGAAACCGTCGTAATGTTGTAGAAAGCAATGTAAAGTAGCGAGTAAAACGTTTTCTAACGATAGAAGTGCGAAGGTTATGTTAGGTTGAGTTATGTTAGTTTAAGCTAGGTAGCGTCGTGAAACTACCAAAAACAACGTCATCTAACGAGATAGTGTTGTTTTATTGCGAGTACGAAACTGCGATAGGTGAAATGTGAAAGCACACAAAACGGCATGAACAAGCCAAATACTGCGTGTTGTACCGTTACAAGTGCGAAACTGCTATGTTGTGATATTCTCGTTAAAGCGCATGCAAGCATCGTGAAACCTTAAAGAACGATGTCATTTAGCGAGATACAGCGTTCTGTACTGCAATAAGTTGGTGAAAAACTGTGAGGTTATGCAAATATCCTAATTGTGAACGAAACAGTGTAATAGAGCGTATTTAGATACAAGTGCGAATGTTAGGTTAGGTTGAGATATCAACCGTCGTAAAACCGCATTAAACAATGTCACTTAGTGAGATGTAGTGTTTTTCAACATTACAAGTCGGGAACTACGATATCTAATGTGAAAGCGCTTGCAAACGTCGTTAGGTTAGGTTAGGTTAGGTTAGGTTAGGTTAGGTTAGGTTACGTTAGGTTAGGTTTGGTTAGGTTAGGTTAGGTTAGGTTAGGTTATGTTAGGTTAGGTTGGGTTAGGTTAGGTAAGGTTACGTTAGGTTAAGGTATGAACCGTCGTAAAACCGCATTAAACAATGTCACATAGTGAGATGCAGTGTTTTTCACCTTTACAAGTTGGGAACTGCGATATCTAACGTGAAAGCTCTGGAAACCGTCATAATGTTGTAGAAAGCAATGTAAAGTAGCTAGTAAAACGTTTTCTAACGATAGAAGTGCGAAGGTTATGTTAGGTTGAGTTATGTTAGTTTAAGCTACGTAGCGTCGTGAAACCACCAAAAACGACGTCATCTAACGAGATAGTGTTGTTTTATTGCGAGTATTAAACTGCGATAGGTGAAATGTTGTGAAAGCACACAAAACGGCATGAACAAGCCAAATACTGCGTGTTCTACCGTTACAAGTGCGAAACTGCTATATTGTGATATTCTCGGTAAAGCGCATGCAAGTATCGTGAAACCTTAAAGAACGATGTCATTTAGCGAGATACAGCGTTCTGTACTGTAATAAGTTGGTGAGAAACTGTGAGGTCAAGCAAATATCGTAATTGTGAACGAAACAGTGTAATTGAGCGTCTTTAGATACAAGTGCGAATGTTAGGTTAGGTTGATATATCAACCGTCGTAAAACCGCATTAAACAATGTCACTTAGTGAGATGTAGTGTTTTTCAACATTACAAGTCGGGAACTACGATATCTAATGTGAAAGCGCATGAAACCGTCGTAATCTTGTAGAAAACATTGTAAAGTTGCGAGTAAAACGTTTTCTAACGATAGAAGTGCGAAGGTTAGGTTAGGTTAGGTTAGTTTAAGCTAGGTAGCGTCGTGAAACTACCAAAAACGACGTCATCTAACGAGATAGTGTTGTTTTATAGCGAGTATTAAACTGCGATAGGTGAAATGTTGTGAAAGCACACAAAACGGAATGAACAAGCCAAATACTGCGTGTTCTACCGTTACAAGTGCGAAACTGCTATATTGTGATATTCTCGTTAAAGCGCATGCAAGCATCGTGAAACCTTAAAGAACGATATCATTTAGCGAGATACAGCGTTCTGTACTGCAATAAGTTGGTGAAAAACTGTGAGGTTATGCAAATATCCTAATTGTGAACGAAACAGTGTAATAGAGCGTTTTTTAATGCAAGTGCGAATGTTAGGTTAGGTTAAGATATGAACCGTCGTAAAACCGCATTAAACAATGTCACTTAGTGAAATGCAGTGTTTTTCACCATTACAAGTCGGGAACTGCGATATCTAATGTGAAAGCGCTTGCAAACGTCGTTGGGTTAGGTTAGGTTAGGTTAGGTTACGTTAGGTTAGGTTAGGTTAGGTTTGGTTAGGTTGGGTTGAGTTGGGTTAGGTTAGGTTAGGTTAGGTTAGGTTGGGTTAGGTTAGGTTAGGTTAGGTTAGGTTACGTTAGGTTAGGTTAGGTTAGGTTACGTTAGGTTAGGTTAGGTTAGGTAAAGATAATTTGGTTAGGTTAGGTAAGGTTAGGTTAGGTTAGGTTAGGTTGGGTTGGGTGTTGTTGGGTTGGGTTGGGTTGGGTTAGTTTGGGTTAGGTTAGGTTAGGTTACGTTAGGTTAGGTTAGGTTACGTTAGGTTATGTTAGGTTAGGTTAGGTTACGTTAGGTTAGGTTAGGTCAGGTAAGGTTAGGTTAAATAAAACTTGTAGCTGGGCGAGTTGGTTCATAATACTGGGTAAACTGGTGTGCGCACAAAAAAAACAGACAAACGACAGCAGAGAAGAGACAGGGACAAGCGCAGACTTTCAACTAAATTTAATTCTTCGTCAACCTTCAATTTACAGTCGCACAGAACATAGTCAAGTGGTCACGAGGACAGAACCTAATAGTTTACAACAGGCCACGCAAAAAATGACGCTCACTATCAAAAAGCGAAATGGATGTATCACTAACACAGGTATTGCCTCTAGCAGAAATATAAAACGCTTCCATCAGTTCCCGGGCTGTGGTATCAGCACTCCGACCCAAAATCCTAATCTCCGAGAAAATCGGTGAGCACGTGCAAGCTTTGCAATGCGCGGGCAAATGCGTGATCCCGTTATTTTTAAGTGACAGCTCATGTTCCCTTGCACGGTCGTTCACGCAACGCCCCGTATGACCCACGTAAAATTTCCCACAAGACAGCGGTATTTCGTAGACAACGCCCGTCGCACATTTCACATACACAAACGCGTGCTTCTTTCCGCAACCACCGGATCTCTTCTCGCCAGGGAAGATTCTGGGACAAAGTCCAGCCAACTTACGTGGGGCGGAAAACACGATCGGCACACCGTGTCTACTCGCTATCTTTTTGAGGTTGTGGGAAATGCGATGCATATAAGGCATCACCTCCGGCCGCCACCTGCGACGCAGGCCAGGGTTCCCGCTGGAACGGACTGCTTTGGCATCACGCAGAAGCACTTCAGCGACTGCCGAGACTACCGTGCAAGGATACCCAGCGGCAATTAAACGCCGCACCTGATCATTAAAGCTTTCTTGCATTGCATGTGAGCATGACTTCTCAAGAGCGGACCGTAGACACAGTTTGGCAATCCCCCTTTTTACAAGTTTAGAATGCGCAGAATCATAGGACAAAAGGGCCTTCTGCGCACGGGGACAATAACGCCAACATAGGTGGTCATATAAAACGAGACGTAAATCTAAAAACTGCAACGAATTATCAGTAGGAAATTCATAGGTGAAGGTCAAGCCCTTACCGCACAGTTTAAATGCATTAAGAATAGCGTCAACAGAGTTGTCCAAAGAAGTAAAATGGGGTCTCTTTAAGAGAATTAAAAAATCGTCCACATACCTAAAAACTTTAACAACGCATCTATTATCAAGAATGCTAACTAAACCCCGATCCACATCCGCCAAGAAAATGTTGCATAAAACAGGCGCCACGCACGATCCAATACAAATACCTTCTCGCTGCAGATAAAAACCATCTTTAAATGAAACAAAGGTAGAACGAAGATAAAATTCTAGTAACGACATGAAATTCTCGACCGATAAGCCGGAAGCATTTTGAAAAGCTATGACTCCATTCGAATCAATGCAGGCACGAACAGACGCGAACAACTGCGCATGAGGAACGGAATAAAATAGATCCTCTACATCCACAGAAAACATAAAGTCCGTACAATTCTCGACCTGCAGAAACCGCACAACATCCTCTGAACTCTTTGTAGCGAAAGGATCCACAACTTTCAGCCCATTCAGTTCTTTGAGCAAGAACTGGCTAACTGAATGCTGCCATGAACCCTGCTCATTAACTATCGTTCGCAAAGGAACTCCAGGCTTGTGCGTCTTTGCAGTGAAGAAAACTTTGAGTGCATTACCTTTGCTTGTGCTAATATCTCTTGCCAACCGAACGAGTTCAAAGTCCTTGCACATGTTAACTGCTTTAGTTTTAACACGAACAGTACTGCTTTTAACAGAAACAAAGTTCTTAGAAATTGCCTTCATAGCCTTCTCAGCATACGAACCAGATCCTAGAACAACAAAACCGCCCTCTTTATCCGCTTGAAGAAGGCAAAGATCATTTTCTCTGAAATACTTCACCACCTGTTCTGTGGGATCCCGCCGCTGATGGCAGTTTGCCCTATGCACAGTCCTTGACAATGCGTCGACGCCCTCAAGCAAACAACGCACATACTGATCTTGAGGTGCTCTGGTTGCAACACGTCTGTTAAAAGCAAGCAATTCTTGAGGCGGCACAACTGGTTCATAGCTAAACTTGGGACCCTTCTTGAGGATGCGTTCCACGTGTTCCGGGATTTCCACATCATCTCCTAAGACGAGAACAGGTGACTCACCTCTTCGTTTGTCGGCTTTCTTTCGGATAACGTGAAGCACACTACTCAGGTAGGAGGCCCACCAAAACTCAACCATGCGAGCAGTGTACGCCCTCAGGGAACGCAACTCCACTTCGGCCTTCCAGGGCGGGTCACTAGCATAGCATAAGACACGCAGATAATCCTGGAGAAGCCGAGTTTGCCTCCAAAGTTCAGAGCGGATAAGACGACACACGCGATTGGCATGACCTGGCGTCGGTAACGCAAAACCGAACAGCCCCAAAACTTCTGCCGGTACCAGGCCTTTCCTTAAACAGAACGAAAGATATCTTGAACGGCAGGTAGTTGTGACAATGTGGCTCACCAAGAGATTGAAGGTTGACGACGAAGGAACGGACGAAACATTGAAGAAAGGGCCCGTTGTAGTAGAAATGTGGTTCAATAAAACTTGTAGCTGGGCGAGTTGGTTCATAATACTGGGTAAACTGGTGTGCGCACAAAAAAACAGACAAACGACAGCAGAGAAGAGACAGGGACAAGCGCAGACTTTCAACTAAATTTAATTCTTCGTCAACCTTCAATTTACAGTCGCACAGAACATAGTCAAGTGGTCACGAGGACAGAACCTAATAGTTTACAACAGGCCACGCAAAAAATGACGCTCACTATCAAAAAGCGAAATGGATGTATCACTAACACAGGTATTGCCTCTAGCAGAAATATAAAACGCTTCCATCAGTTCCCGGGCTGTGGTATCAGCACTCCGACCCAAAATCCTAATCTCCGAGAAAATCGGTGAGCACGTGCAAGCTTTGCAATGCGCGGGCAAATGCGTGATCCCGTTATTTTTAAGTGACAGCTCATGTTCCCTTGCACGGTCGTTCACGCAACGCCCCGTATGACCCACGTAAAATTTCCCACAAGACAGCGGTATTTCGTAGACAACGCCCGTCGCACATTTCACATACACAAACGCGTGCTTCTTTCCGCAACCACCGGATCTCTTCTCGCCAGGGAAGATTCTGGGACAAAGTCCAGCCAACTTACGTGGGGCGGAAAACACGATCGGCACACCGTGTCTACTCGCTATCTTTTTGAGGTTGTGGGAAATGCGATGCATATAAGGCATCACCTCCGGACGCCACCTGCGACGCAGGCCAGGGTTCCCGCTGGAACGGACTGCTTTGGCATCACGCAGAAGCACTTCAGCTACTGCCGAGACTACCGTGCAAGGATACCCAGCGGCAATTAAACGCCGCACCTGATCATTAAAGCTTTCTTGCATTGCATGTGAGCATGACTTCTCAAGAGCTTGGAGGCAAACTCGGCTTCTCCAGGATTATCTGCGTGTCTTATGCTATGCTAGTGACCCGCCCTGGAAGGCAGAAGTGGAGTTGCGTTCCCTGAGGGCGTACACTGCTCGCATGGTTGAGTTTTGGTGGGCCTCCTACCTGAGTAGTGTGCTTCACGTTATCCGAAAGAAAGCCGACAAACGAAGAGGTGAGTCACCTGTTCTCGTCTTAGGAGATGATGTGGAAATCCCGGAACACGTGGAACGCATCCTCAAGAAGGGTCCCAAGTTTAGCTATGAACCAGTTGTGCCGCCTCAAGAATTGCTTGCTTTTAACAGACGTGTTGCAACCAGAGCACCTCAAGATCAGTATGTGCGTTGTTTGCTTGAGGGCGTCGACGCATTGTCAAGGACTGTGCATAGGGCAAACTGCCATCAGCGGCGGGATCCCACAGAACAGGTGGTGAAGTATTTCAGAGAAAATGATCTTTGCCTTCTTCAAGCGGATAAAGAGGGCGGTTTTGTTGTTCTAGGATCTGGTTCGTATGCTGAGAAGGCTATGAAGGCAATTTCTAAGAACTTTGTTTCTGTTAAAAGCAGTACTGTTCGTGTTAAAACTAAAGCAGTTAACATGTGCAAGGACTTTGAACTCGTTCGGTTGGCAAGAGATATTAGCACAAGCAAAGGTAATGCACTCAAAGTTTTCTTCACTGCAAAGACGCACAAGCCTGGAGTTCCTTTGCGAACGATAGTTAATGAGCAGGGTTCATGGCAGCATTCAGTTAGCCAGTTCTTGCTCAAAGAACTGAATGGGCTGAAAGTTGTGGATCCTTTCGCTACAAAGAGTTCAGAGGATGTTGTGCGGTTTCTGCAGGTCGAGAATTGTACGGACTTTATGTTTTCTGTGGATGTAGAGGATCTATTTTATTCCGTTCCTCATGCGCAGTTGTTCGCGTCTGTTCGTGCCTGCATTGATTCGAATGGAGTCATAGCTTTTCAAAATGCTTCCGGCTTATCGGTCGAGAATTTCATGTCGTTACTAGAATTTTATCTTCGTTCTACCTTTGTTTCATTTAAAGATGGTTTTTATCTGCAGCGAGAAGGTATTTGTATTGGATCGTGCGTGGCGCCTGTTTTATGCAACATTTTCTTGGCGGATGTGGATCGGGGTTTAGTTAGCATTCTTGATAATAGATGCGTTGTTAAAGTTTTTAGGTATGTGGACGATTTTTTAATTCTCTTAAAGAGACCCCATTTTACTTCTTTGGACAACTCTGTTGACGCTATTCTTAATGCATTTAAACTGTGCGGTAAGGGCTTGACCTTCACCTATGAATTTCCTACTGATAATTCGTTGCAGTTTTTAGATTTACGTCTCGTTTTATATGACCACCTATGTTGGCGTTATTGTCCCCGTGCGCAGAAGGCCCTTTTGTCCTATGATTCTGCGCATTCTAAACTTGTAAAAAGGGGGATTGCCAAACTGTGTCTACGGTCCGCTCTTGAGAAGTCATGCTCACATGCAATGCAAGAAAGCTTTAATGATCAGGTGCGGCGTTTAATTGCCGCTGGGTATCCTTGCACGGTAGTCTCGGCAGTCGCTGAAGTGCTTCTGCGTGATGCCAAAGCAGTCCGTTCCAGCGGGAACCCTGGCCTGCGTCGCAGGTGGCGTCCGGAGGTGATGCCTTATATGCATCGCATTTCCCACAACCTCAAAAAGATAGCGAGTAGACACGGTGTGCCGATCGTGTTTTCCGCCCCACGTAAGTTGGCTGGACTTTGTCCCAGAATCTTCCCTGGCGAGAAGAGATCCGGTGGTTGCGGAAAGAAGCACGCGTTTGTGTATGTGAAATGTGCGACGGGCGTTGTCTACGAAATACCGCTGTCTTGTGGGAAATTTTACGTGGGTCATACGGGGCGTTGCGTGAACGACCGTGCAAGGGAACATGAGCTGTCACTTAAAAATAACGGGATCACGCATTTGCCCGCGCATTGCAAAGCTTGCACGTGCTCACCGATTTTCTCGGAGATTAGGATTTTGGGTCGGAGTGCTGATACCACAGCCCGGGAACTGATGGAAGCGTTTTATATTTCTGCTAGAGGCAATACCTGTGTTAGTGATACATCCATTTCGCTTTTTGATAGTGAGCGTCATTTTTTGCGTGGCCTGTTGTAAACTATTAGGTTCTGTCCTCGTGACCACTTGACTATGTTCTGTGCGACTGTAAATTGAAGGTTGACGAAGAATTAAATTTAGTTGAAAGTCTGCGCTTGTCCCTGTCTCTTCTCTGCTGTCGTTTGTCTGTTTTTTTGTGCGCACACCAGTTTACCCAAGGTTAGGTTAGGTTGGGTTGGGTTGGGTTAGGTTGGGTTAGGTTAGGTTAGGTTAGGTTAGGTTGGGTTAGGTTAGTTTAGGTTAGGTTAGGTTAGGTTAGGTTGGGTTGGGTTGGGTTAGGTTAGGTTAGGTAAGGTTAGGTTAGGTTAGGTTAGGTTACGTTAGGTTAAGGTATGAACCGTCGTAAAACCGCATGAAACAATGTCACTTAGTGAGATGCAGTGTTTTTCATCTTTACAAGTTGGGAACTGCGATATCTAATGTGAAAGCGCATGAAACCGTCGTAATCTTGTAGAAAACATTGTAAAGTTGCGAGTAAAACGTTTTCTAACGATATAAGTGCGAAGGTTAGGTTAGGTTAGGTTAGTTTAAGCTAGGTAGCGTCGTGAAACTACCAAAAACGACGTCATCTAACGAGATAGTGTTGTTTTATTGCGAGTACGAAACTGCGATAGGTGAAATATTGGGAAAGCACACAAAATGGCATGAACTAGCCAGATACTGCGTCTTGTGCCGTTACAAGTGAGAAACTGCTTTATTGTGATATTCTCGTTAAAGCGCATGCAAGTATCGTGAAACCTTAAAGAACGATGTCATTTAGCGAGATACAGCGTTCTGTACTGTAATAAGTTGGTGAGAAACTGTGAGGTCAAGCAAATATCGTAATTGTGAACGAAACAGTGTAATTGAGCGTATTTAGATACAAGTGCGAATGTTAGGTTAGGTTGAGATATCAACCGTCGTAAAACCGCATTAAACAATGTCACTTAGTGAGATGTAGTGTTTTTCAACATTACAAGTCGGGAACTACGATATCTAATGTGAAAGCGCATGAAACCGTCGTAATCTTGTAGAAAACATTGTAAAGTTGCGAGTAAAACGTTTTCTAACGATAGAAGTGCGAAGGTTAGGTTAGGTTAGGTTAGTTTAAGCTAGGTAGCGTCGTGAAACTACCAAAAACAACGTCATCTAACGATATAGTGTTGTTTTATAGCGAGTATTAAACTGCGATAGGTGAAATGTTGTGAAAGCACACAAAACGGCATGAACAAGCCAAATACTGCGTGTTCTACCGTTACAAGTGCGAAACTGCTATATTGTGATATTCTCGTTAAAGCGCATGCAAGCATCGTGAAACCTTAAAGAAATATGTCATTTAGCGAGATACAACGTTCTGTACTGCAATAAGTTGGTGAAAAACTGTGAGGTTATGCAAACATCGTAATTGTGAACAAAACAGTGTAATAAAGCGTTTTTAGATACAAGTGCGAATGTTAGGTTAGGTTAAGATATGAACCGTCGTAAAACCGCATTAAACAATGTCAATTAGTGAGATGCAGTGTTTTTCACCATTAAAAGTCGGGAACTGCGATATCTAATGTGAAAGCGCTTGCAACCGTCGTTAGGTTAGGTTAGGTTAGGTTTTGTTAGGTTAGGTTAGGTTAGGTTAGATTAGGTTAGGTTGGGTTGAGTTGGGTTAGGTTAGGTTAGGTTAGGTTAGGTTAGGTTAGGTTGGGTTAGGTTAGGTTAGGTTAGGTTAGGTTACGTTAGGTTAGGTTAGGTTAGGTTAGGTTAGGTTACGTTAGGTTAGGTTAGGTTAGGTAAGGATAATTTGGTTAGGTTAGGTAAGGTTAGGTTAGGTTAGGTTGGGTTGGGTGTTGTTGGGTTGGGTGTTGTTGGGTTGGGTTGGGTTGGGTTAGGCTGGGTTAGGTTAGGTTAGGTTACGTTAGGTTAGGTTAGGTTGGGTTACGTTAGGTTATGTTAGGTTAGGTTAGGTTACGTTAGGTTAGGTTAGGTCAGGTAAGGTTAGGTTACGTTAGAATAGGTTAGGTTAGGTTAGGTTACGTTAGGTTAGGTTAAGTTAGGTTAGGTTAGGTTTGGTTAGGTTTGGTTTGGTTAGCTTAGGTTAGGTTAGGTTGGGTTGGGTTGGGTTAGGTTAGGTTAGGTTAGGTTAGGTTGGGTTAGGTTAGTTTAGGTTAGGTTAGGTTAGGTTAGGTTGGGTTGGGTTGGGTTAGGTTAGGTTAGGTTAGGTTTGGTAAGGTTAGGTTAGGTTAGGTTACGTTAGGTTAAGGTATGAACCGTCGTAAAACCGCATTAAACAATGTCACTTAGTGAGATGCAGTGTTTTTCACCTTTACAAGTTGGGAACTGTGATATCTAATGTGAAAGCGCTTGAAACCGTCGTAATGTTGTAGAAAGCAATGTAAAGTAGCGAGTAAAACGTTTTCTAACGATAGAAGTGCGAAGGTTATGTTAGGTTGAGTTATGTTAGTTTAAGCTAGGTAGCGTCGTGAAACTACCAAAAACAACGTCATCTAACGAGATAGTGTTTTATTGCGAGTACGAAACTGCGATAGGTGAAATGTTGTGAAAGCACACAAAACGGCATGAACAAGCCAAATACTGCGTGTTGTACCGTTACAAGTGCGAAACTGCTATGTTGTGATATTCTCGTTAAAGCGCATGCAAGCATCGTGAAACCTTAAAGAACGACGTCATTTAGCGAGATACAGCGTTCTGTACTGCAATAAGTTGGTGAAAAACTGTGAGGTTATGCAAATATCCTAATTGTGAACGAAACAGTGTAATAGAGCGTTTTTTAATGCAAGTGCGAATGTTAGGTTAGGTTAAGATATGAACCGTCGTAAAACCGCATTAAACAATGTCACTTAGTGAGATGCAGTGTTTTTCACCATTACAAGTCGGGAACTGCGATGTCTAAAGTGAAAGCGCTTGCAAACGTCGTTAGGTTAGGTTAGGTTAGGTTAGGTTAGGTTACGTTAGGTTAGGTTAGGTTAGGTTAGGTTAGGGATGTTAGGTAAGGTTTGGTTAGGTTAGGTTAGGTTAGGTTAGGTTGGGTTAGGTAAGGTTAGGTTAGGTTAAGATATGAACCGCGCTAAAACCGCATTAAACAATGTCACTTAGTGATATGCTCTGTTTTTCACCATTAAAAGTCGGGAACTGCGATATCTAATGTGAAAGCGCATGAAACCGTCGTAATCTTGTAGAAAACATTGTAAAGTAGCGAATAAAACGTTTTCTAACGATAGAAGTGCGAAGGTTCGGTTAGTTTGAGCTAGGTAGCGTCGTGAAGCCACCAAAAACGATGTCATCAAACGAGATGGTGTTTTTATTGCGAGTACGAAACTGCGATAGGTGAAATATTGGGAAAGCACACAAAATGGCATGAACTAGCCAGATACTGCGTCTTGTGCCGTTACAAGTGCGAAACTGCTTTATTGTGATATTCTCGTTAAAGCGCATGCAAGTATCGTGAAACCTTAAAGAACGATGTCATTTAGCGAGATACAGCGTTCTGTACTGTAATAAGTTGGTGAGAAACTGTGAGGTCAAGCAAATATCGTAATTGTGAACGAAACAGTGTAATTGAGCGTATTTAGATACAAGTGCGAATGTTAGGTTAGGTTGAGATATCAACCGTCGTAAAACCGCATTAAACAATGTCACTTAGTGAGATGTAGTGTTTTTCAACATTACAAGTCGGGAACTACGATATCTAATGTGAAAGCGCATGAAACCATCGTAATCTTGTAGAAAACATTGTAAAGTTGCGAGTAAAACGTTTTCTAACGATAGAAGTGCGAAGGTTAGCTTGAGTTATGTTAGTTTAAGCTATGTAGCGTCGTGAGACCACCAAAAAGGACGTCATCTAACGAGATAGTGTTGTTTTATTGCATGTACGAAACTGCAATAGGTGAAATGTTGTGAAAGTACACAAAACGGCTTGAACAAGCCAGATACTGCGTGTTGTACCGTTACAAGTGCGAAACTGCTATAATGTGATATTCTCGTTAAAGCGCATGCAAGCATCGTGAAACCTTAAAGAACGATGTCATTTAGCGAGATACAGCGTTCTGTACTGCAATAAGTTGGTGAAAAACTGTGAGGTTATGCAAATATCGTAATTGTGAACGAAACAGTGTAATAGAGCGTTTTTCAATACAAGTACGAATGTTAGGTTAGGTTAAGATATGAACCGTCGTAAAACCGCACTAAACAATGTCACTTAGTGAGATGCAGTGTTTTTCACCATTACAAGTCGGGAACTGCGATATCTAATGTGAAAGCGCTTGCAAACGTCGTTAGGTTAGGTTAGGTTAGGTTAGGTTAGGTTAGGTTACGTTAGGTTAGGTTTGGTTAGGTTAGGTTAGGTTAGGTTAGGTTATGTTAGGCTAGGTTGGGTTAGGTTAGGTTAGCTTACGTTAGGTTAAGGTATGAACCGTCGTAAAACCGCAATAAACAATGTCACTTAGTGAGATGCAGTGTTTTTCACCTTTACAAGTTGGGAACTGCGATATCTAATGTGAAAGCTCTTGAAACCGTCGTAATGTTGCAGAAAGTAATGTAAAGTAGCGAGTAAAACGTTTTCTAACGATAGAAGTGCGAAACTTATGTTACGTTATGTTAGTTTAAGCTAGGTAGCGTCGTGAAACCACCAAAAACGACGTCATCTAACGAGATAGTGTTGTTTTATTGCGAGTACGAAACTGCGATATGTAAAATGTTGTGAAAGCACACAAAACGGCATGAACAAGCCAAATACTGCGTGTTGTACCGTTACAAGTGCGAAACTGCTATGTTTTGACATTCTCGGTAAAGCGCATGCAAGTATCGTGAAACCTTAAAGAACGATGTCATTTAGCGAGATACAGCGTTCTGTACTGTAATAAGTTGGTGAGAAACTGTGAGGTCAAGCAAATATCGTAATTGTGAACGAAACAGTGTAATTGAGCTTCTTTAGATACAAGTGCGAATGTTAGGTTAGGTTGACATATCAACCGTCGTAAAACCGCATTAAACAATGTCACTTAGTGAGATGTAGTGTTTTTCAACATTACAAGTCGGGAACTACGATATCTAATGTGAAAGCGCATGAAACCGTCGTAATCTTGTAGAAAACATTGTAAAGTTGCGAGTAAAACGTTTTCTAACGATAGAAGTGCGAAGGTTAGGTTAGGTTAGGTTAGTTTAAGCTAGGTAGCGTCGTGAAACTACCAAAAACGACGTCATCTAACGAGATAGTGTTGTTTTATTGCGAGTACGAAACTGCGATAGGTAAAATGTTGTGAAAGCACACAAAACGGCATGAACAAGCCAAATACTGCGTGTTGTACCGTTACAAGTGCGAAACTGCTATGTTTTGACATTCTCGGTAAAGCGCATGCAAGTATCGTGAAACCTTAAAGAAATATGTCATTTAGCGAGATACAACGTTCTGTACTGCAATAAGTTGGTGAAAAACTGTGAGGTTATGCAAATATCGTAATTGTGAACAAAACAGTGTAATAAAGTGTTTTTAGATACAAGTGCGAATGTTAGGTTAGGTTAAGATATGAACCGTCGTAAAACCGCATTAAACAATGTAAATAGTGAGATGCAGTGTTTTTCACCATTAAAAGTCGGGAACTGCGATATCTAATGTGAAAGCGCTTGCAACCGTCGTTAGGTTAGGTTAGGTTAGGTTAGGTTAGGTTACGTTAGGTTAGGTTAGGTTAGGTTAGGTTAGGGATGTTCGGTAAGGTTTGGTTAGGTTAGGTTAGGTTAGGTTGGGTTAGGTAAGGTTAGGTTAGGTGAAGATATGAACCGCGCTAAAACCGCATTAAACAATGTCACTTAGTGAGATGCTGTGTTTTTCACCATTACAAGTCGGGAACTGCGATATCTAATGTGAAAGCGCATGAAACCGTCGTAATCTTGTAGAAAACATTGTAAAGTAGCGAATAAAACGTTTTCTAACGATAGAAGTGCGAAGGTTCGGTTAGTTTGAGCTAGGTAGCGTCGTGAAGCCACCAAAAACGATGTCATCTAACGAGATAGTGTTGTTTTATTGCGAGTACGAAACTGCGATAGGTGAAATATTGGGAAAGCACACAAAATGGCATGAACTAGCCAGATACTGCGTCTTGTGCCGTTACAAGTGCGAAACTGCTTTATTGTGATATTCTCGTTAAAGCGCATGCAAGTATCGTGAAACCTTAAAGAACGATGTCATTTAGCGAGATACAGCGTTCTGTACTGTAATAGGTTGGTGAGAAACTGTGAGGTCAAGCTAATATCGTAATTGTGAACGAAACAGTGTAATTGAGCGTATTTAGATACAAGTGCGAATGTTAGGTTAGGTTGAGATATCAACCGTCGTAAAACCGCATTAAACAATGTCACTTAGTGAGATGTAGTGTTTTTCAACATTACAAGTCGGGAACTACGATATCTAATGTGAAAGCGCATGAAACCGTCGTAATCTTGTAGAAAACATTGTAAAGTTGCGAGTAAAACGTTTTCTAACGATAGAAGTGCGAAGGTTAGCTTGAGTTATGTTAGTTTAAGCTATGTAGCGTCGTGAGACCACCAAAAAGGACGTCATCTAACGAGATAGTGTTGTTTTATTGCATGTACGAAACTGCAATAGGTGAAATGTTGTGAAATTACACAAAACGGCTTGAACAAGCCAGATACTGCGTGTTGTACCGTTACAAGTGCGAAACTGCTATAATGTGATATTCTCGTTAAAGCGCATGCAAGCATCGTGAAACCTTAAAGAACGATGTCATTTAGCGAGATACAGCGTTCTGTACTGCAATAAGTTGGTGAAAAACTGTGAGGTTATGCAAATATCGTAATTGTGAACGAAACAGTGTAATAGAGCGTTTTTCAATACAAGTACGAATGTTAGGTTAGGTTAAGATATGAACCGTCGTAAAACCGCACTAAACAATGTCACTTAGTGAGATGCAGTGTTTTTCACCATTACAAGTCGGGAACTGCGATATCTAATGTGAAAGCGCTTGCAAACGTCGTTAGGTTAGGTTAGGTTAGGTTAGGTTAGGTTACGTTAGGTTAGGTTTGGTTAGGTTAGGTTAGGTTAGGTTATGTTAGGCTAGGTTGGGTTAGGTTAGGTTAGCTTACGTTAGGTTAAGGTATGAACCGTCGTAAAACCGCAATAAACAATGTCACTTAGTGAGATGCAGTGTTTTTCACCTTTACAAGTTGGGAACTGCGATATCTAATGTGAAAGCGCTTGAAACCGTCGTAATGTTGCAGAAAGCAATGTAAAGTAGCGAGTAAAACGTTTTCTAACGATAGAAGTGCGAAACTTATGTTAGGTTATGTTAGTTTAAGCTAGGTAGCGTTGTGAAACCACCAAAAACGACGTCATCTAACGAGATAGTGTTGTTTTATTGCGAGTACGAAACTGCGATAGGTAAAATGTTGTGAAAGCACACAAAACGGCATGAACAAGCCAAATACTGCGTGTTGTACCGTTACAAGTGCGAAACTGCTGTTTTGACATTCTCGGTAAAGCGCATGCAAGTATCGTGAAACCTTAAAGAACGATGTCATTTAGCGAGATACAGCGTTCTGTACTGTAATAAGTTGGTGAGAAACTGTGAGGTCAAGCAAATATCGTAATTGTGAACGAAACAGTGTAATTGAGCGTCTTTAGATACAAGTGCGAATGTTAGGTTAGGTTGACATATCAACCGTCGTAAAACCGCATTAAACAATGTCACTTAGTGAGATGTAGTGTTTTTCAACATTACAAGTCGGGAACTACGATATCTAATGTGAAAGCGCATGAAACCGTCGTAATCTTGTAGAAAACATTGTAAAGTTGCGAGTAAAACGTTTTCTAACGATAGAAGTGCGAAGGTTAGGTTAGGTTAGGTTAGTTTAAGCTAGGTAGCGTCGTGAAACTACCAAAAACGACGTCATCTAACGAGATAGTGTTGTTTTATTGCGAGTACGAAACTGCGATAGGTAAAATGTTGTGAAAGCACACAAAACGGCATGAACAAGCCAAATACTGCGTGTTGTACCGTTACAAGTGCGAAACTGCTATGTTTTGACATTCTCGGTAAAGCGCATGCAAGTATCGTGAAACCTTAAAGAAATATGTCATTTAGCGAGATACAACGTTCTGTACTGCAATAAGTTGGTGAAAAACTGTGAGGTTATGCAAATATCGTAATTGTGAACAAAACAGTGTAATAAAGTGTTTTTAGATACAAGTGCGAATGTTAGGTTAGGTTAAGATATGAACCGTCGTAAAACCGCATTAAACAATGTCAATTAGTGAGATGCAGTGTTTTTCACCATTAAAAGTCGGGAACTGCGATATCTAATGTGAAAGCGCTTGCAAACGTCGTTAGGTTAGGTTATGTTAGGTTAGGTTAGGTTAGGTTACGTTAGGTTAGGTTTGGTTAGGTTAGGTTAGGTTAGGTTAGGTTAGGTTAGGTTGGGTTAGGTTAGGTTAGGTTATGTTAGGTTAAGGTATGAACCGTCGTAAAACCGCAATAAACAATGTCACTTAGTGAGATGCAGTGTTTTTCACCTTTACAAGTTGGGAACTGCGATATCTAATGTGAAAGCGCTTGAAACCGTCGTAATGTTGTAGAAAGCAATGTAAAGTAGCGAGTAAAACGTTTTCTAACGATAGAAGTGCGAAGGTTATGTTAGGTTATGTTATTTTAAGCTAGGTAGCGTCGTGAAACCACCAAAAACGACGTCATCTAACGAGATAGTGTTGTTTTATTGCGTGTACGAAACTGCGAAAGGTAAAATATGTGAAAGCACACAAAACGGCATGAACAAGCCAAATACTGCGTGTTGTACCGTTACAAGTGCGAAACTGCTATGTTTTGACATTCTCGGTAAAGCGCATGCAAGTATCGTGAAACCTTAAAGAACGATGTCATTTAGCGAGATACAGCGTTCTGTACTGTAATAAGTTGGTGAGAAACTGTGAGGTCAAGCAAATATCGTAATTGTGAACGAAACAGTGTAATTGAGCGTCTTTAGATACAAGTGCGAATGTTAGGTTAGGTTGACATATCAACCGTCGTAAAACCGCATTAAACAATGTCACTTAGTGAGATGTAGTGTTTTTCAACATTACAAGTCGGGAACTACGATATCTAATGTGAAAGCGCATGAAACCGTCGTAATCTTGTAGAAAACATTGTAAAGTTGCGAGTAAAACGTTTTCTAACGATAGAAGTGCGAAGGTTAGGTTAGGTTAGGTTAGTTTAAGCTAGGTAGCGTCGTGAAACTACCAAAAACAACGTCATCTAACGATATAGTGTTGTTTTATAGCGAGTATTAAACTGCGATAGGTGAAATGTTGTGAAAGCACACAAAACGGCATGAACAAGCCAAATACTGCGTGTTCTACCGTTACAAGTGCGAAACTGCTATATTGTGATATTCTCGTTAAAGCGCATGCAAGCATCGTGAAACCTTAAAGAAATATGTCATTTAGCGAGATACAACGTTCTGTACTGCAATAAGTTGGTGAAAAACTGTGAGGTTATGCAAACATCGTAATTGTGAACAAAACAGTGTAATAAAGCGTTTTTAGATACAAGTGCGAATGTTAGGTTAGGTTAAGATATGAACCGTCGTTAAACCGCATTAAACAATGTCAATTAGTGAGATGCAGTGTTTTTCACCATTAAAAGTCGGGAACTGCGATATCTAATGTGAAAGCGCTTGCAACCGTCGTTAGGTTAGGTTAGGTTAGGTTTTGTTAGGTTAGGTTAGGTTAGGTTAGATTAGGTTAGGTTGGGTTGAGTTGGGTTAGGTTAGGTTAGGTTAGGTTAGGTTAGGTTAGGTTGGGTTAGGTTAGGTTAGGTTAGGTTAGGTTACGTTAGGTTAGGTTAGGTTAGGTTAGGTTAGGTTACGTTAGGTTAGGTTAGGTTAGGTAAGGATAATTTGGTTAGGTTAGGTAAGGTTAGGTTAGGTTAGGTTGGGTTGGGTGTTGTTGGGTTGGGTGTTGTTGGGTTGGGTTGGGTTGGGTTAGGCTGGGTTAGGTTAGGTTAGGTTACGTTAGGTTAGGTTAGGTTGGGTTACGTTAGGTTATGTTAGGTTAGGTTAGGTTACGTTAGGTTAGGTTAGGTCAGGTAAGGTTAGGTTACGTTAGAATAGGTTAGGTTAGGTTAGGTTACGTTAGGTTAGGTTAAGTTAGGTTAGGTTAGGTTTGGTTAGGTTTGGTTTGGTTAGCTTAGGTTAGGTTAGGTTGGGTTGGGTTGGGTTAGGTTAGGTTAGGTTAGGTTAGGTTGGGTTAGGTTAGTTTAGGTTAGGTTAGGTTAGGTTAGGTTGGGTTGGGTTGGGTTAGGTTAGGTTAGGTTAGGTTTGGTAAGGTTAGGTTAGGTTAGGTTACGTTAGGTTAAGGTATGAACCGTCGTAAAACCGCATTAAACAATGTCACTTAGTGAGATGCAGTGTTTTTCACCTTTACAAGTTGGGAACTGTGATATCTAATGTGAAAGCGCTTGAAACCGTCGTAATGTTGTAGAAAGCAATGTAAAGTAGCGAGTAAAACGTTTTCTAACGATAGAAGTGCGAAGGTTATGTTAGGTTGAGTTATGTTAGTTTAAGCTAGGTAGCGTCGTGAAACTACCAAAAACAACGTCATCTAACGAGATAGTGTTTTATTGCGAGTACGAAACTGCGATAGGTGAAATGTTGTGAAAGCACACAAAACGGCATGAACAAGCCAAATACTGCGTGTTGTACCGTTACAAGTGCGAAACTGCTATGTTGTGATATTCTCGTTAAAGCGCATGCAAGCATCGTGAAACCTTAAAGAACGACGTCATTTAGCGAGATACAGCGTTCTGTACTGCAATAAGTTGGTGAAAAACTGTGAGGTTATGCAAATATCCTAATTGTGAACGAAACAGTGTAATAGAGCGTTTTTTAATGCAAGTGCGAATGTTAGGTTAGGTTAAGATATGAACCGTCGTAAAACCGCATTAAACAATGTCACTTAGTGAGATGCAGTGTTTTTCACCATTACAAGTCGGGAACTGCGATGTCTAAAGTGAAAGCGCTTGCAAACGTCGTTAGGTTAGGTTAGGTTAGGTTAGGTTAGGTTACGTTAGGTTAGGTTAGGTTAGGTTTGGTTAGGTTAGGTTAGGTTAGGTTAGGGATGTTAGGTAAGGTTTGGTTAGGTTAGGTTAGGTTAGGTTAGGTTGGGTTAGGTAAGGTTAGGTTAGGTTAAGATATGAACCGCGCTAAAACCGCATTAAACAATGTCACTTAGTGATATGCTCTGTTTTTCACCATTAAAAGTCGGGAACTGCGATATCTAATGTGAAAGCGCATGAAACCGTCGTAATCTTGTAGAAAACATTGTAAAGTAGCGAATAAAACGTTTTCTAACGATAGAAGTGCGAAGGTTCGGTTAGTTTGAGCTAGGTAGCGTCGTGAAGCCACCAAAAACGATGTCATCAAACGAGATGGTGTTTTTATTGCGAGTACGAAACTGCGATAGGTGAAATATTGGGAAAGCACACAAAATGGCATGAACTAGCCAGATACTGCGTCTTGTGCCGTTACAAGTGCGAAACTGCTTTATTGTGATATTCTCGTTAAAGCGCATGCAAGTATCGTGAAACCTTAAAGAACGATGTCATTTAGCGAGATACAGCGTTCTGTACTGTAATAAGTTGGTGAGAAACTGTGAGGTCAAGCAAATATCGTAATTGTGAACGAAACAGTGTAATTGAGCGTATTTAGATACAAGTGCGAATGTTAGGTTAGGTTGAGATATCAACCGTCGTAAAACCGCATTAAACAATGTCACTTAGTGAGATGTAGTGTTTTTCAACATTACAAGTCGGGAACTACGATATCTAATGTGAAAGCGCATGAAACCATCGTAATCTTGTAGAAAACATTGTAAAGTTGCGAGTAAAACGTTTTCTAACGATAGAAGTGCGAAGGTTAGCTTGAGTTATGTTAGTTTAAGCTATGTAGCGTCGTGAGACCACCAAAAAGGACGTCATCTAACGAGATAGTGTTGTTTTATTGCATGTACGAAACTGCAATAGGTGAAATGTTGTGAAAGTACACAAAACGGCTTGAACAAGCCAGATACTGCGTGTTGTACCGTTACAAGTGCGAAACTGCTATAATGTGATATTCTCGTTAAAGCGCATGCAAGCATCGTGAAACCTTAAAGAACGATGTCATTTAGCGAGATACAGCGTTCTGTACTGCAATAAGTTGGTGAAAAACTGTGAGGTTATGCAAATATCGTAATTGTGAACGAAACAGTGTAATAGAGCGTTTTTCAATACAAGTACGAATGTTAGGTTAGGTTAAGATATGAACCGTCGTAAAACCGCACTAAACAATGTCACTTAGTGAGATGCAGTGTTTTTCACCATTACAAGTCGGGAACTGCGATATCTAATGTGAAAGCGCTTGCAAACGTCGTTAGGTTAGGTTAGGTTAGGTTAGGTTAGGTTAGGTTAGGTTACGTTAGGTTAGGTTTGGTTAGGTTAGGTTAGGTTAGGTTAGGTTATGTTAGGCTAGGTTGGGTTAGGTTAGGTTAGCTTACGTTAGGTTAAGGTATGAACCGTCGTAAAACCGCAATAAACAATGTCACTTAGTGAGATGCAGTGTTTTTCACCTTTACAAGTTGGGAACTGCGATATCTAATGTGAAAGCGCTTGAAACCGTCGTAATGTTGCAGAAAGTAATGTAAAGTAGCGAGTAAAACGTTTTCTAACGATAGAAGTGCGAAACTTATGTTACGTTATGTTAGTTTAAGCTAGGTAGCGTCGTGAAACCACCAAAAACGACGTCATCTAACGAGATAGTGTTGTTTTATTGCGAGTACGAAACTGCGATATGTAAAATGTTGTGAAAGCACACAAAACGGCATGAACAAGCCAAATACTGCGTGTTGTACCGTTACAAGTGCGAAACTGCTATGTTTTGACATTCTCGGTAAAGCGCATGCAAGTATCGTGAAACCTTAAAGAACGATGTCATTTAGCGAGATACAGCGTTCTGTACTGTAATAAGTTGGTGAGAAACTGTGAGGTCAAGCAAATATCGTAATTGTGAACGAAACAGTGTAATTGAGCTTCTTTAGATACAAGTGCGAATGTTAGGTTAGGTTGACATATCAACCGTCGTAAAACCGCATTAAACAATGTCACTTAGTGAGATGTAGTGTTTTTCAACATTACAAGTCGGGAACTACGATATCTAATGTGAAAGCGCATGAAACCGTCGTAATCTTGTAGAAAACATTGTAAAGTTGCGAGTAAAACGTTTTCTAACGATAGAAGTGCGAAGGTTAGGTTAGGTTAGGTTAGTTTAAGCTAGGTAGCGTCGTGAAACTACCAAAAACGACGTCATCTAACGAGATAGTGTTGTTTTATTGCGAGTACGAAACTGCGATAGGTAAAATGTTGTGAAAGCACACAAAACGGCATGAACAAGCCAAATACTGCGTGTTGTACCGTTACAAGTGCGAAACTGCTATGTTTTGACATTCTCGGTAAAGCGCATGCAAGTATCGTGAAACCTTAAAGAAATATGTCATTTAGCGAGATACAACGTTCTGTACTGCAATAAGTTGGTGAAAAACTGTGAGGTTATGCAAATATCGTAATTGTGAACAAAACAGTGTAATAAAGTGTTTTTAGATACAAGTGCGAATGTTAGGTTAGGTTAAGATATGAACCGTCGTAAAACCGCATTAAACAATGTAAATAGTGAGATGCAGTGTTTTTCACCATTAAAAGTCGGGAACTGCGATATCTAATGTGAAAGCGCTTGCAACCGTCGTTAGGTTAGGTTAGGTTAGGTTAGGTTAGGTTAGGTTACGTTAGGTTAGGTTAGGTTAGGTTAGGTTAGGGATGTTCGGTAAGGTTTGGTTAGGTTAGGTTAGGTTAGGTTGGGTTAGGTAAGGTTAGGTTAGGTGAAGATATGAACCGCGCTAAAACCGCATTAAACAATGTCACTTAGTGAGATGCTGTGTTTTTCACCATTACAAGTCGGGAACTGCGATATCTAATGTGAAAGCGCATGAAACCGTCGTAATCTTGTAGAAAACATTGTAAAGTAGCGAATAAAACGTTTTCTAACGATAGAAGTGCGAAGGTTCGGTTAGTTTGAGCTAGGTAGCGTCGTGAAGCCACCAAAAACGATGTCATCTAACGAGATAGTGTTGTTTTATTGCGAGTACGAAACTGCGATAGGTGAAATATTGGGAAAGCACACAAAATGGCATGAACTAGCCAGATACTGCGTCTTGTGCCGTTACAAGTGCGAAACTGCTTTATTGTGATATTCTCGTTAAAGCGCATGCAAGTATCGTGAAACCTTAAAGAACGATGTCATTTAGCGAGATACAGCGTTCTGTACTGTAATAGGTTGGTGAGAAACTGTGAGGTCAAGCTAATATCGTAATTGTGAACGAAACAGTGTAATTGAGCGTATTTAGATACAAGTGCGAACGTTAGGTTAGGTTGAGATATCAACCGTCGTAAAACCGCATTAAACAATGTCACTTAGTGAGATGTAGTGTTTTTCAACATTACAAGTCGGGAACTACGATATCTAATGTGAAAGCGCATGAAACCGTCGTAATCTTGTAGAAAACATTGTAAAGTTGCGAGTAAAACGTTTTCTAACGATAGAAGTGCGAAGGTTAGCTTGAGTTATGTTAGTTTAAGCTATGTAGCGTCGTGAGACCACCAAAAAGGACGTCATCTAACGAGATAGTGTTGTTTTATTGCATGTACGAAACTGCAATAGGTGAAATGTTGTGAAATTACACAAAACGGCTTGAACAAGCCAGATACTGCGTGTTGTACCGTTACAAGTGCGAAACTGCTATAATGTGATATTCTCGTTAAAGCGCATGCAAGCATCGTGAAACCTTAAAGAACGATGTCATTTAGCGAGATACAGCGTTCTGTACTGCAATAAGTTGGTGAAAAACTGTGAGGTTATGCAAATATCGTAATTGTGAACGAAACAGTGTAATAGAGCGTTTTTCAATACAAGTACGAATGTTAGGTTAGGTTAAGATATGAACCGTCGTAAAACCGCACTAAACAATGTCACTTAGTGAGATGCAGTGTTTTTCACCATTACAAGTCGGGAACTGCGATATCTAATGTGAAAGCGCTTGCAAACGTCGTTAGGTTAGGTTAGGTTAGGTTAGGTTAGGTTACGTTAGGTTAGGTTTGGTTAGGTTAGGTTAGGTTAGGTTATGTTAGGCTAGGTTGGGTTAGGTTAGGTTAGCTTACGTTAGGTTAAGGTATGAACCGTCGTAAAACCGCAATAAACAATGTCACTTAGTGAGATGCAGTGTTTTTCACCTTTACAAGTTGGGAACTGCGATATCTAATGTGAAAGCGCTTGAAACCGTCGTAATGTTGCAGAAAGCAATGTAAAGTAGCGAGTAAAACGTTTTCTAACGATAGAAGTGCGAAACTTATGTTAGGTTATGTTAGTTTAAGCTAGGTAGCGTCGTGAAACCACCAAAAACGACGTCATCTAACGAGATAGTGTTGTTTTATTGCGAGTACGAAACTGCGATAGGTAAAATGTTGTGAAAGCACACAAAACGGCATGAACAAGCCAAATACTGCGTGTTGTACCGTTACAAGTGCGAAACTGCTGTTTTGACATTCTCGGTAAAGCGCATGCAAGTATCGTGAAACCTTAAAGAACGATGTCATTTAGCGAGATACAGCGTTCTGTACTGTAATAAGTTGGTGAGAAACTGTGAGGTCAAGCAAATATCGTAATTGTGAACGAAACAGTGTAATTGAGCGTCTTTAGATACAAGTGCGAATGTTAGGTTAGGTTGACATATCAACCGTCGTAAAACCGCATTAAACAATGTCACTTAGTGAGATGTAGTGTTTTTCAACATTACAAGTCGGGAACTACGATATCTAATGTGAAAGCGCATGAAACCGTCGTAATCTTGTAGAAAACATTGTAAAGTTGCGAGTAAAACGTTTTCTAACGATAGAAGTGCGAAGGTTAGGTTAGGTTAGGTTAGTTTAAGCTAGGTAGCGTCGTGAAACTACCAAAAACGACGTCATCTAACGAGATAGTGTTGTTTTATTGCGAGTACGAAACTGCGATAGGTAAAATGTTGTGAAAGCACACAAAACGGCATGAACAAGCCAAATACTGCATGTTGTACCGTTACAAGTGCGAAACTGCTATGTTTTGACATTCTCGGTAAAGCGCATGCAAGTATCGTGAAACCTTAAAGAAATATGTCATTTAGCGAGATACAACGTTCTGTACTGCAATAAGTTGGTGAAAAACTGTGAGGTTATGCAAATATCGTAATTGTGAACAAAACAGTGTAATAAAGTGTTTTTAGATACAAGTGCGAATGTTAGGTTAGGTTAAGATATGAACCGTCGTAAAACCGCATTAAACAATGTCAATTAGTGAGATGCAGTGTTTTTCACCATTAAAAGTCGGGAACTGCGATATCTAATGTGAAAGCGCTTGCAACCGTCGTTAGGTTAGGTTAGGTTAGGTTTTGTTAGGTTAGGTTAGGTTAGGATAGATTAGGTTAGGTTGGGTTGAGTTGGGTTAGGTTAGGTTAGGTTAGGTTGGGTTAGGTTAGGTTAGGTTAGGTTAGGTTACGTTAGGTTAGGTTAGGTTACGTTAGGTTAGGTTAGGTTAGGTAAGGATAATTTGGTTAGGTTAGGTAAGGTTAGGTTAGGTTAGGTTGGGTTGGGTGTTGTTGGGTTGGGTGTTGTTGGGTTGGGTTGGGTTGGGTTAGGTTGGGTTAGGTTAGGTTAGGTTACGTTAGGTTAGGTTAGGTTAGGTTACGTTAGGTTATGTTAGGTTAGGTTAGGTTACGTTAGGTTAGGTTAGGTCAGGTAAGGTTAGGTTACGTTAGAATAGGTTAGGTTAGGTTACGTTAGGTTAGGTTAAGTTAGGTTAGGTTAGGTTTGGTTAGGTTTGGTTAGGTTAGCTTAGGTTAGGTTAGGTTGGGTTGGGTTGGGTTGGGTTAGGTTAGGTTAGGTTAGGTTAGGTTAGGTTGGGTTAGGTTAGTTTAGGTTAGGTTAGGTTAGGTTAGGTTGGGTTGGGTTGGGTTGGGTTAGGTTAGGTTAGGTTAGGTTTGGTAAGGTTAGGTTAGGTTAGGTTACGTTAGGTTAAGGTATGAACCGTCGTAAAACCGCATTAAACAATGTCACTTAGTGAGATGCAGTGTTTTTCACCTTTACAAGTTGGGAACTGTGATATCTAATGTGAAAGCGCTTGAAACCGTCGTAATGTTGTAGAAAGCAATGTAAAGTAGCGAGTAAAACGTTTTCTAACGATAGAAGTGCGAAGGTTATGTTAGGTTGAGTTATGTTAGTTTAAGCTAGGTAGCGTCGTGAAACTACCAAAAACAACGTCATCTAACGAGATAGTGTTGTTTTATTGCGAGTACGAAACTGCGATAGGGGAAATGTGAAAGCACACAAAACGGCATGAGCAAGCCAAATACTGCGTGTTGTACCGTTACAAGTGCGAAACTGCTATGTTGTGATATTCTCGTTAAAGCGCATGCAAGCATCGTGAAACCTTAAAGAACGATGTCATTTAGCGAGATACAGCGTTCTGTACTGCAATAAGTTGGTGAAAAACTGTGAGGTTATGCAAATATCCTAATTGTGAACGAAACAGTGTAATAGAGCGTTTTTTAATGCAAGTGCGAATGTTAGGTTAGGTTAAGATATGAACCGTCGTAAAACCGCATTAAACAATGTCACTTAGTGAAATGCAGTGTTTTTCACCATTACAAGTCGGGAACTGCGATATCTAATGTGAAAGCGCTTGCAAACGTCGTTAGATTAGGTTAGGTTAGGTTAGGTTAGGTTACGTTAGGTTAGGTTAGGTTAGGTTTGGTTAGGTTAGGTTAGGTTAGGTTAGGTTAGGTTATGTTAGGTTAGGTTGGGTTAGGTTAGGTTAGGTTACGTTAGGTTAGGTTAGGTTACGTTAGGTTAGGTTAGGTTAGGTAAGGATAATTTGGTTAGGTTAGGTAAGGTTAGGTTAGGTTAGGTTGGGTTGGGTGTTGTTGGGTTGGGTGTTGTTGGGTTGGGTTGGGTTGGGTTAGGTTGGGTTAGGTTAGGTTAGGTTACGTTAGGTTAGGTTAGGTTAGGTTACGTTAGGTTATGTTAGGTTAGGTTAGGTTACGTTAGGTTAGGTTAGGTCAGGTAAGGTTAGGTTACGTTAGAATAGGTTAGGTTAGGTTACGTTAGGTTAGGTTAAGTTAGGTTAGGTTAGGTTTGGTTAGGTTTGGTTAGGTTAGCTTAGGTTAGGTTAGGTTGGGTTGGGTTGGGTTGGGTTAGGTTAGGTTAGGTTAGGTTAGGTTAGGTTGGGTTAGGTTAGTTTAGGTTAGGTTAGGTTAGGTTAGGTTGGGTTGGGTTGGGTTGGGTTAGGTTAGGTTAGGTTAGGTTTGGTAAGGTTAGGTTAGGTTAGGTTACGTTAGGTTAAGGTATGAACCGTCGTAAAACCGCATTAAACAATGTCACTTAGTGAGATGCTGTGTTTTTCACCATTACAAGTCGGGAACTGCGATATCTAATGTGAAAGCGCATGAAACCGTCGTAATCTTGTAGAAAACATTGTAAAGTAGCGAATAAAACGTTTTCTAACGATAGAAGTGCGAAGGTTATGTTAGGTTGAGTTATGTTAGTTTAAGCTAGGTAGCGTCGTGAAACTACCAAAAACAACGTCATCTAACGAGATAGTGTTGTTTTATTGCGAGTACGAAACTGCGATAGGTGAAATGTGAAAGCACACAAAACGGCATGAACAAGCCAAATACTGCGTGTTGTACCGTTACAAGTGCGAAACTGCTATGTTGTGATATTCTCGTTAAAGCGCATGCAAGCATCGTGAAACCTTAAAGAACGATGTCATTTAGCGAGATACAGCGTTCTGTACTGCAATAAGTTGGTGAAAAACTGTGAGGTTATGCAAATATCCTAATTGTGAACGAAACAGTGTAATAGAGCGTTTTTTAATGCAAGTGCGAATGTTAGGTTAGGTTAAGATATGAACCGTCGTAAAACCGCATTAAACAATGTCACTTAGTGAAATGCAGTGTTTTTCACCATTACAAGTCGGGAACTGCGATATCTAATGTGAAAGCGCTTGCAACCGTCGTTAGGTTAGGTTAGGTTAGGTTTTGTTAGGTTAGGTTAGGTTAGGATAGATTAGGTTAGGTTGGGTTGAGTTGGGTTAGGTTAGGTTAGGTTAGGTTGGGTTAGGTTAGGTTAGGTTAGGTTAGGTTACGTTAGGTTAGGTTAGGTTACGTTAGGTTAGGTTAGGTTAGGTAAGGATAATTTGGTTAGGTTAGGTAAGGTTAGGTTAGGTTAGGTTGGGTTGGGTGTTGTTGGGTTGGGTGTTGTTGGGTTGGGTTGGGTTGGGTTAGGTTGGGTTAGGTTAGGTTAGGTTACGTTAGGTTAGGTTAGGTTAGGTTACGTTAGGTTATGTTAGGTTAGGTTAGGTTACGTTAGGTTAGGTTAGGTCAGGTAAGGTTAGGTTACGTTAGAATAGGTTAGGTTAGGTTACGTTAGGTTAGGTTAAGTTAGGTTAGGTTAGGTTTGGTTAGGTTTGGTTAGGTTAGCTTAGGTTAGGTTAGGTTGGGTTGGGTTGGGTTGGGTTAGGTTAGGTTAGGTTAGGTTAGGTTAGGTTGGGTTAGGTTAGTTTAGGTTAGGTTAGGTTAGGTTAGGTTGGGTTGGGTTGGGTTGGGTTAGGTTAGGTTAGGTTAGGTTTGGTAAGGTTAGGTTAGGTTAGGTTACGTTAGGTTAAGGTATGAACCGTCGTAAAACCGCATTAAACAATGTCACTTAGTGAGATGCTGTGTTTTTCACCATTACAAGTCGGGAACTGCGATATCTAATGTGAAAGCGCATGAAACCGTCGTAATCTTGTAGAAAACATTGTAAAGTAGCGAATAAAACGTTTTCTAACGATAGAAGTGCGAAGGTTCGGTTAGGTTAGGTTAGTTTAAGCTAGGTAGCGTCGTGAAACCACCAAAAACGACGTCATCTAACGAGATAGTGTTGTTTTATTGCGAGTATTAAACTGCGATAGGTGAAATGTTGTGAAAGCACACAAAACGGCATGAACAAGCCAAATACTGCGTGTTCTACCGTTACAAGTGCGAAACTGCTATGTTGTGACATTCTCGGTAAAGCGCATGCAAGTATCGTGAAACCTTAAAGAACGATGTCATTTAGCGAGATACAGCGTTCTGTACTGTAATAAGTTGGTGAGAAACTGTGAGGTCAAGCAAATATCGTAATTGTGAACGAAACAGTGTAATTGAGCGTCTTTAGATACAAGTGTGAATGTTAGGTTAGGTTCACATATCAACCATCGTAAAACCGCATTAAACAATGTCACTTAGTGAGATGTAGTGTTTTTCAACATTACAAGTCGGGAACTACGATATCTAATGTGAAAGCGCATGAAACCGTCGTAATCTTGTAGAAAACATTGTAAAGTTGCGAGTAAAACGTTTTCTAACGATAGAAGTGCGAAGGTTAGGTTAGGTTAGGTTAGTTTAAGCTAGGTAGCGTCGTGAAACTACCAAAAACGACGTCATCTAACGAGATAGTGTTGTTTTATAGCGAGTTATAAACTGCGATAGGTGAAATGTGAAAGCACACAAAACGGCATGAACAAGCCAAATACTGCGTGTTCTACCGTTACAAGTGCGAAAGTGCTATATTGTGATACTCTCGTTAAAGCGCAAGCAAGCATCGTGAAACCTTAAAGAACAATGTCATTTAGCGAGATACAGCGTTCTGTACTGCAATAAGTTGGTGAAAAACTGTGAGGTCATGCAAATATCGTAATTGTGAACGAAACAGTGTAATAGAGCGTTTTTCAATACAAGTACGAATGTTAGGTTAGGTTAAGATATGAACCGTCGTAAAACCGCATTAAACAATGTCACTTAGTGAGATGCAGTGTTTTTCACCATTACAAGTCGGGAACTGCGATATCTAATGTGAAAGCGCTTGCAAACGTCGTTAGGTTAGGTTAGGTTAGGTTAGGTTAGGTTACATTAGTTAGGTTTGGTTAGGTAAGGTTTGGTTAGGGTAGGTTAGGTTAGGTTGGGTTAGGTAAGGTTAGGTTAGGTTAAGATATGAACCGCGCTAAAACCGCATTAAACAATGTCACTTAGTGAGATGCTGTGTTTTTCACCATTACAAGTCGGGAACTGCGATATCTAATGTGAAAGCGCATGAAACCGTCGTAATCTTGTAGAAAAACTGTAAAGTAGCGAATAAAACGTTTTCTAACGATAGAAGTGCGGGGGTTCGGTTAGTTTGAGCTAGGTAGCGTCGTGAAACCACCAAAAACGATGTCATCTAACGAGATAGTGTTGTTTTATTGCGAGTACGAAACTGCGATAGGTGAAATATTGGGAAAGCACACAAAATGGCATGAACTAGCCAGATACTGCGTCTTGTGCCGTTACAAGTGCGAAACTGCTTTATTGTGATATTCTCGTTAAAGCGCATGCAAGTATCTTGAAACCTTAAAGAACGATGTCATTTAGCGAGATACAGCGTTCTGTACTGTAATAAGTTGGTGAGAAACTGTGAGGTCAAGCAAATATCGTAATTGTGAACGAAACAGTGTAATTGAGCGTATCTAGATACAAGTGCGAATGTTAGGTTAGGTTGAGATATCAACCGTCGTAAAACCGCATTAAACAATGTCACTTAGTGAGATGTAGTGTTTTTCAACATTACAAGTCGGGAACTACGATATCTAATGTGAAAGCGCATGAAACCGTCGTAATCTTGTAGAAAACATTGTACAGTTGCGAGTAAAACGTTTTCTAACGATAGAAGTGCGAAGGTTAGCTTGAGTTATGTTAGTTTAAGCTATGTAGCGTCGTGAGACCACCAAAAAGAACGTCATCTAACGAGATAGTGTTGTTTTATAGCGAGTATTAAACTGCGATAGGTGAAATGTTGTGAAAGCACACAAAACGGCATGAACAAGCCAAATACTGCGTGTTCTACCGTTACAAGTGCGAAACTGCTATATTGTGATATTCTCGTTAAAGCGCATGCAAGCATCGTGAAACCTTAAAGAACGATGTCATTTAGCGAGATACAGCGTTCTGTACTGCAATAAGTTGGTGAAAAACTGTGAGGTTATGCAAATATCCTAATTGTGAACGAAACAGTGTAATAGAGCGTTTTTTAATGCAAGTGCGAATGTTAGGTTAGGTTAAGATATGAACCGTCGTAAAACCGCATTAAACAATGTCACTTAGTGAAATGCAGTGTTTTTCACCATTACAAGTCGGGAACTGCGATATCTAATGTGAAAGCGCTTGCAAACGTCGTTAGGTTAGGTTAGGTTAGGTTAGGTTAGGTTACGTTAGGTTAGGTTAGGTTAGGTTTGGTTAGGTTGGGTTGAGTTGGGTTAGGTTAGGTTAGGTTAGGTTAGGTTGGGTTAGGTTAGGTTAGGTTAGGTTAGGTTACGTTAGATTAGGTTAGGTTAGGTTACGTTAGGTTAGGTTAGGTTAGGTAAAGATAATTTGGTTAGGTTAGGTAAGGTTAGGTTAGGTTAGGTTAGGTTGGGTTGGGTGTTGTTGGGTTGGGTTGGGTTGGGTTAGGTTGGGTTAGGTTAGGTTAGGTTACGTTAGGTTAGGTTAGGTTACGTTAGGTTATGTTAGGTTAGGTTAGGTTACGTTAGGTTAGGTTAGGTCAGGTAAGGTTAGGTTACGTTAGAATAGGTTAGGTTAGGTTAGGTTACGTTAGGTTAGGTTAAGTTAGGTTAGGTTAGGTTTGGTTAGGTTAGGTTAGGTTAGCTTTGGTTAGGTTAGGTTGGGTTGGGTTGGGTTAGGTTGGGTTAGGTTGGGTTAGGTTAGTTTAGGTTAGGTTAGGTTAGGTTAGGTTGGGTTGGGTTGGTTAGGTTAGGTTAGGTTAGGTTAGGTAAGGTTAGGTTAGGTTAGGTTAGGTTAGGTTGGGTTGGGTTGGTTAGGTTAGGTTAGGTTAGGTTAGGTAAGGTTAGGTTAGGTTAGGTTAGGTTACGTTAGGTTAAGGTATGAACCGTCGTAAAACCGCATTAGACAATGTCACTTAGTGAGATGCAGTGTTTTTCACCTTTACAAGTTGGGAACTGTGATATCTAATGTGAAAGCGCTAGAAACCGTCGTAATGTTGTAGAAAGCAATGTAAAGTAGCGAGTAAAACGTTTTCTAACGATAGAAGTGCGAAGGTTATGTTAGGTTGAGTTATGTTAGTTTAAGCTAGGTAGCGTCGTGAAACTACCAAAAACAACGTCATCTAACGAGATAGTGTTGTTTTATTGCGAGTACGAAACTGCGATAGGTGAAATGTTGTGAAAGCACACAAAACGCAATGAACAAGCCAAATACTGCGTGTTGTACCGTTACAAGTGCGAAACTGCTATGTTGTGATATTCTCGTTAAAGCGCATGCAAGTATCTTGAAACCTTAAAGAACGATGTCATTTAGCGAGATACAGCGTTCTGTACTGTAATAAGTTGGTGAGAAACTGTGAGGTCAAGCAAATATCGTAATTGTGAACGAAACAGTGTAATTGAGCGTATCTAGATACAAGTGCGAATGTTAGGTTAGGTTGAGATATCAACCGTCGTAAAACCGCATTAAACATTGTCACTTAGTGAGATGCAGTGTTTTTCACCATTAAAAGTCGGGAACTGCGATATCTAATGTGAAAGCGCTTGCAAACGTCGTTAGGTTAGGTTATGTTAGGTTAGGTTAGGTTAGGTTACGTTAGGTTAGGTTTGGTTAGGTTAGGTTAGGTTAGGTTAGGTTAGGTTAGGTTGGGTTAGGTTAGGTTAGGTTATGTTAGGTTAAGGTATGAACCGTCGTAAAACCGCAATAAACAATGTCACTTAGTGAGATGCAGTGTTTTTCACCTTTACAAGTTGGGAACTGCGATATCTAATGTGAAAGCGCTTGAAACCGTCGTAATGTTGTAGAAAGCAATGTAAAGTAGCGAGTAAAACGTTTTCTAACGATAGAAGTGCGAAGGTTATGTTAGGTTATGTTATTTTAAGCTAGGTAGCGTCGTGAAACCACCAAAAACGACGTCATCTAACGAGATAGTGTTGTTTTATTGCGTGTACGAAACTGCGAAAGGTAAAATATGTGAAAGCACACAAAACGGCATGAACAAGCCAAATACTGCGTGTTGTACCGTTACAAGTGCGAAACTGCTATGTTTTGACATTCTCGGTAAAGCGCATGCAAGTATCGTGAAACCTTAAAGAACGATGTCATTTAGCGAGATACAGCGTTCTGTACTGTAATAAGTTGGTGAGAAACTGTGAGGTCAAGCAAATATCGTAATTGTGAACGAAACAGTGTAATTGAGCGTCTTTAGATACAAGTGCGAATGTTAGGTTAGGTTGACATATCAACCGTCGTAAAACCGCATTAAACAATGTCACTTAGTGAGATGTAGTGTTTTTCAACATTACAAGTCGGGAACTACGATATCTAATGTGAAAGCGCATGAAACCGTCGTAATCTTGTAGAAAACATTGTAAAGTTGCGAGTAAAACGTTTTCTAACGATAGAAGTGCGAAGGTTAGGTTAGGTTAGGTTAGTTTAAGCTAGGTAGCGTCGTGAAACTACCAAAAACAACGTCATCTAACGATATAGTGTTGTTTTATAGCGAGTATTAAACTGCGATAGGTGAAATGTTGTGAAAGCACACAAAACGGCATGAACAAGCCAAATACTGCGTGTTCTACCGTTACAAGTGCGAAACTGCTATATTGTGATATTCTCGTTAAAGCGCATGCAAGCATCGTGAAACCTTAAAGAAATATGTCATTTAGCGAGATACAACGTTCTGTACTGCAATAAGTTGGTGAAAAACTGTGAGGTTATGCAAACATCGTAATTGTGAACAAAACAGTGTAATAAAGCGTTTTTAGATACAAGTGCGAATGTTAGGTTAGGTTAAGATATGAACCGTCGTAAAACCGCATTAAACAATGTCAATTAGTGAGATGCAGTGTTTTTCACCATTAAAAGTCGGGAACTGCGATATCTAATGTGAAAGCGCTTGCAACCGTCGTTAGGTTAGGTTAGGTTAGGTTTTGTTAGGTTAGGTTAGGTTAGGTTAGATTAGGTTAGGTTGGGTTGAGTTGGGTTAGGTTAGGTTAGGTTAGGTTAGGTTAGGTTAGGTTGGGTTAGGTTAGGTTAGGTTAGGTTAGGTTACGTTAGGTTAGGTTAGGTTAGGTTAGGTTAGGTTACGTTAGGTTAGGTTAGGTTAGGTAAGGATAATTTGGTTAGGTTAGGTAAGGTTAGGTTAGGTTAGGTTGGGTTGGGTGTTGTTGGGTTGGGTGTTGTTGGGTTGGGTTGGGTTGGGTTAGGCTGGGTTAGGTTAGGTTAGGTTACGTTAGGTTAGGTTAGGTTGGGTTACGTTAGGTTATGTTAGGTTAGGTTAGGTTACGTTAGGTTAGGTTAGGTCAGGTAAGGTTAGGTTACGTTAGAATAGGTTAGGTTAGGTTAGGTTACGTTAGGTTAGGTTAAGTTAGGTTAGGTTAGGTTTGGTTAGGTTTGGTTTGGTTAGCTTAGGTTAGGTTAGGTTGGGTTGGGTTGGGTTGGGTTAGGTTAGGTTAGGTTAGGTTAGGTTGGGTTAGGTTAGTTTAGGTTAGGTTAGGTTAGGTTAGGTTGGGTTGGGTTGGGTTAGGTTAGGTTAGGTTAGGTTTGGTAAGGTTAGGTTAGGTTAGGTTACGTTAGGTTAAGGTATGAACCGTCGTAAAACCGCATTAAACAATGTCACTTAGTGAGATGCAGTGTTTTTCACCTTTACAAGTTGGGAACTGTGATATCTAATGTGAAAGCGCTTGAAACCGTCGTAATGTTGTAGAAAGCAATGTAAAGTAGCGAGTAAAACGTTTTCTAACGATAGAAGTGCGAAGGTTATGTTAGGTTGAGTTATGTTAGTTTAAGCTAGGTAGCGTCGTGAAACTACCAAAAACAACGTCATCTAACGAGATAGTGTTTTATTGCGAGTACGAAACTGCGATAGGTGAAATGTTGTGAAAGCACACAAAACGGCATGAACAAGCCAAATACTGCGTGTTGTACCGTTACAAGTGCGAAACTGCTATGTTGTGATATTCTCGTTAAAGCGCATGCAAGCATCGTGAAACCTTAAAGAACGACGTCATTTAGCGAGATACAGCGTTCTGTACTGCAATAAGTTGGTGAAAAACTGTGAGGTTATGCAAATATCCTAATTGTGAACGAAACAGTGTAATAGAGCGTTTTTTAATGCAAGTGCGAATGTTAGGTTAGGTTAAGATATGAACCGTCGTAAAACCGCATTAAACAATGTCACTTAGTGAGATGCAGTGTTTTTCACCATTACAAGTCGGGAACTGCGATGTCTAAAGTGAAAGCGCTTGCAAACGTCGTTAGGTTAGGTTAGGTTAGGTTAGGTTAGGTTACGTTAGGTTAGGTTAGGTTAGGTTTGGTTAGGTTAGGTTAGGTTAGGTTAGGGATGTTAGGTAAGGTTTGGTTAGGTTAGGTTAGGTTAGGTTAGGTTGGGTTAGGTAAGGTTAGGTTAGGTTAAGATATGAACTGCGCTAAAACCGCATTAAACAATGTCACTTAGTGATATGCTCTGTTTTTCACCATTAAAAGTCGGGAACTGCGATATCTAATGTGAAAGCGCATGAAACCGTCGTAATCTTGTAGAAAACATTGTAAAGTAGCGAATAAAACGTTTTCTAACGATAGAAGTGCGAAGGTTCGGTTAGTTTGAGCTAGGTAGCGTCGTGAAGCCACCAAAAACGATGTCATCAAACGAGATGGTGTTTTTATTGCGAGTACGAAACTGCGATAGGTGAAATATTGGGAAAGCACACAAAATGGCATGAACTAGCCAGATACTGCGTCTTGTGCCGTTACAAGTGCGAAACTGCTTTATTGTGATATTCTCGTTAAAGCGCATGCAAGTATCGTGAAACCTTAAAGAACGATGTCATTTAGCGAGATACAGCGTTCTGTACTGTAATAAGTTGGTGAGAAACTGTGAGGTCAAGCAAATATCGTAATTGTGAACGAAACAGTGTAATTGAGCGTATTTAGATACAAGTGCGAATGTTAGGTTAGGTTGAGATATCAACCGTCGTAAAACCGCATTAAACAATGTCACTTAGTGAGATGTAGTGTTTTTCAACATTACAAGTCGGGAACTACGATATCTAATGTGAAAGCGCATGAAACCATCGTAATCTTGTAGAAAACATTGTAAAGTTGCGAGTAAAACGTTTTCTAACGATAGAAGTGCGAAGGTTAGCTTGAGTTATGTTAGTTTAAGCTATGTAGCGTCGTGAGACCACCAAAAAGGACGTCATCTAACGAGATAGTGTTGTTTTATTGCATGTACGAAACTGCAATAGGTGAAATGTTGTGAAAGTACACAAAACGGCTTGAACAAGCCAGATACTGCGTGTTGTACCGTTACAAGTGCGAAACTGCTATAATGTGATATTCTCGTTAAAGCGCATGCAAGCATCGTGAAACCTTAAAGAACGATGTCATTTAGCGAGATACAGCGTTCTGTACTGCAATAAGTTGGTGAAAAACTGTGAGGTTATGCAAATATCGTAATTGTGAACGAAACAGTGTAATAGAGCGTTTTTCAATACAAGTACGAATGTTAGGTTAGGTTGACATATCAACCATCGTAAAACCGCATTAAACAATGTCACTTAGTGAGATGTAGTGTTTTTCAACATTACAAGTCGGGAACTACGATATCTAATGTGAAAGCGCATGAAACCGTCGTAATCTTGTAGAAAACATTGTAAAGTTGCGAGTAAAACGTTTTTTAACGATAGAAATGCGAAGGTTAGCTTGAGTTATGTTAGTTTAAGCTATGTAGCGTCGTGAGACCACCAAAAAGGACGTCATCTAACGAGATAGTGTTGTTTTATTGCATGTACGAAACTGCAATAGGTGAAATGTTGTGAAAGTACACAAAACGGCATGAACAAGCCAAATACTGCGTGTTCTACCGTTACAAGTGCGAAACTGCTATATTGTGATATTCTCGTTAAAGCGCATGCAAGCATCGTGAAACCTTAAAGAACAATGTCATTTAGCGAGATACAGCGTTCTGTACTGCAATAAGTTGGTGAAAAACTGTGAGGTTATGCAAATATCGTAATTGTGAACGAAACAGTGTAATAGAGCGTTTTTCAATACAAGTACGAATGTTAGGTTAGGTTAAGATATGAACCGTCGTAAAACCGCACTAAACAATGTCACTTAGTGAGATGCAGTGTTTTTCACCATTACAAGTCGGGAACTGCGATATCTAATGTGAAAGCGCTTGCAAACGTCGTTAGGTTAGGTTAGGTTAGGTTAGGTTAGGTTAGGTTACGTTAGGTTAGGTTTGGTTAGGTTAGGTTAGGTTAGGTTAGGTTATGTTAGGCTAGGTTGGGTTAGGTTAGGTTAGCTTACGTTAGGTTAAGGTATGAACCGTCGTAAAACCGCAATAAACAATGTCACTTAGTGAGATGCAGTGTTTTTCACCTTTACAAGTTGGGAACTGCGATATCTAATGTGAAAGCGCTTGAAACCGTCGTAATGTTGCAGAAAGTAATGTAAAGTAGCGAGTAAAACGTTTTCTAACGATAGAAGTGCGAAACTTATGTTACGTTATGTTAGTTTAAGCTAGGTAGCGTCGTGAAACCACCAAAAACGACGTCATCTAACGAGATAGTGTTGTTTTATTGCGAGTACGAAACTGCGATATGTAAAATGTTGTGAAAGCACACAAAACGGCATGAACAAGCCAAATACTGCGTGTTGTACCGTTACAAGTGCGAAACTGCTATGTTTTGACATTCTCGGTAAAGCGCATGCAAGTATCGTGAAACCTTAAAGAACGATGTCATTTAGCGAGATACAGCGTTCTGTACTGTAATAAGTTGGTGAGAAACTGTGAGGTCAAGCAAATATCGTAATTGTGAACGAAACAGTGTAATTGAGCTTCTTTAGATACAAGTGCGAATGTTAGGTTAGGTTGACATATCAACCGTCGTAAAACCGCATTAAACAATGTCACTTAGTGAGATGTAGTGTTTTTCAACATTACAAGTCGGGAACTACGATATCTAATGTGAAAGCGCATGAAACCGTCGTAATCTTGTAGAAAACATTGTAAAGTTGCGAGTAAAACGTTTTCTAACGATAGAAGTGCGAAGGTTAGGTTAGGTTAGGTTAGTTTAAGCTAGGTAGCGTCGTGAAACTACCAAAAACGACGTCATCTAACGAGATAGTGTTGTTTTATTGCGAGTACGAAACTGCGATAGGTAAAATGTTGTGAAAGCACACAAAACGGCATGAACAAGCCAAATACTGCGTGTTGTACCGTTACAAGTGCGAAACTGCTATGTTTTGACATTCTCGGTAAAGCGCATGCAAGTATCGTGAAACCTTAAAGAAATATGTCATTTAGCGAGATACAACGTTCTGTACTGCAATAAGTTGGTGAAAAACTGTGAGGTTATGCAAATATCGTAATTGTGAACAAAACAGTGTAATAAAGTGTTTTTAGATACAAGTGCGAATGTTAGGTTAGGTTAAGATATTAACCGTCGTAAAACCGCATTAAACAATGTAAATAGTGAGATGCAGTGTTTTTCACCATTAAAAGTCGGGAACTGCGATATCTAATGTGAAAGCGCTTGCAACCGTCGTTAGGTTAGGTTAGGTTAGGTTAGGTTAGGTTACGTTAGGTTAGGTTAGGTTAGGTTAGGTTAGGGATGTTCGGTAAGGTTTGGTTAGGTTAGGTTAGGTTAGGTTGGGTTAGGTAAGGTTAGGTTAGGTGAAGATATGAACCGCGCTAAAACCGCATTAAACAATGTCACTTAGTGAGATGCTGTGTTTTTCACCATTACAAGTCGGGAACTGCGATATCTAATGTGAAAGCGCATGAAACCGTCGTAATCTTGTAGAAAACATTGTAAAGTAGCGAATAAAACGTTTTCTAACGATAGAAGTGCGAAGGTTCGGTTAGTTTGAGCTAGGTAGCGTCGTGAAGCCACCAAAAACGATGTCATCTAACGAGATAGTGTTGTTTTATTGCGAGTACGAAACTGCGATAGGTGAAATATTGGGAAAGCACACAAAATGGCATGAACTAGCCAGATACTGCGTCTTGTGCCGTTACAAGTGCGAAACTGCTTTATTGTGATATTCTCGTTAAAGCGCATGCAAGTATCGTGAAACCTTAAAGAACGATGTCATTTAGCGAGATACAGCGTTCTGTACTGTAATAGGTTGGTGAGAAACTGTGAGGTCAAGCTAATATCGTAATTGTGAACGAAACAGTGTAATTGAGCGTATTTAGATACAAGTGCGAATGTTAGGTTAGGTTGAGATATCAACCGTCGTAAAACCGCATTAAACAATGTCACTTAGTGAGATGTAGTGTTTTTCAACATTACAAGTCGGGAACTACGATATCTAATGTGAAAGCGCATGAAACCGTCGTAATCTTGTAGAAAACATTGTAAAGTTGCGAGTAAAACGTTTTCTAACGATAGAAGTGCGAAGGTTAGCTTGAGTTATGTTAGTTTAAGCTATGTAGCGTCGTGAGACCACCAAAAAGGACGTCATCTAACGAGATAGTGTTGTTTTATTGCATGTACGAAACTGCAATAGGTGAAATGTTGTGAAATTACACAAAACGGCTTGAACAAGCCAGATACTGCGTGTTGTACCGTTACAAGTGCGAAACTGCTATAATGTGATATTCTCGTTAAAGCGCATGCAAGCATCGTGAAACCTTAAAGAACGATGTCATTTAGCGAGATACAGCGTTCTGTACTGCAATAAGTTGGTGAAAAACTGTGAGGTTATGCAAATATCGTAATTGTGAACGAAACAGTGTAATAGAGCGTTTTTCAATACAAGTACGAATGTTAGGTTAGGTTAAGATATGAACCGTCGTAAAACCGCACTAAACAATGTCACTTAGTGAGATGCAGTGTTTTTCACCATTACAAGTCGGGAACTGCGATATCTAATGTGAAAGCGCTTGCAAACGTCGTTAGGTTAGGTTAGGTTAGGTTAGGTTAGGTTACGTTAGGTTAGGTTTGGTTAGGTTAGGTTAGGTTAGGTTATGTTAGGCTAGGTTGGGTTAGGTTAGGTTAGCTTACGTTAGGTTAAGGTATGAACCGTCGTAAAACCGCAATAAACAATGTCACTTAGTGAGATGCAGTGTTTTTCACCTTTACAAGTTGGGAACTGCGATATCTAATGTGAAAGCGCTTGAAACCGTCGTAATGTTGCAGAAAGCAATGTAAAGTAGCGAGTAAAACGTTTTCTAACGATAGAAGTGCGAAACTTATGTTAGGTTATGTTAGTTTAAGCTAGGTAGCGTCGTGAAACCACCAAAAACGACGTCATCTAACGAGATAGTGTTGTTTTATTGCGAGTACGAAACTGCGATAGGTAAAATGTTGTGAAAGCACACAAAACGGCATGAACAAGCCAAATACTGCGTGTTGTACCGTTACAAGTGCGAAACTGCTGTTTTGACATTCTCGGTAAAGCGCATGCAAGTATCGTGAAACCTTAAAGAACGATGTCATTTAGCGAGATACAGCGTTCTGTACTGTAATAAGTTGGTGAGAAACTGTGAGGTCAAGCAAATATCGTAATTGTGAACGAAACAGTGTAATTGAGCGTCTTTAGATACAAGTGCGAATGTTAGGTTAGGTTGACATATCAACCGTCGTAAAACCGCATTAAACAATGTCACTTAGTGAGATGTAGTGTTTTTCAACATTACAAGTCGGGAACTACGATATCTAATGTGAAAGCGCATGAAACCGTCGTAATCTTGTAGAAAACATTGTAAAGTTGCGAGTAAAACGTTTTCTAACGATAGAAGTGCGAAGGTTAGGTTAGGTTAGGTTAGTTTAAGCTAGGTAGCGTCGTGAAACTACCAAAAACGACGTCATCTAACGAGATAGTGTTGTTTTATTGCGAGTACGAAACTGCGATAGGTAAAATGTTGTGAAAGCACACAAAACGGCATGAACAAGCCAAATACTGCATGTTGTACCGTTACAAGTGCGAAACTGCTATGTTTTGACATTCTCGGTAAAGCGCATGCAAGTATCGTGAAACCTTAAAGAAATATGTCATTTAGCGAGATACAACGTTCTGTACTGCAATAAGTTGGTGAAAAACTGTGAGGTTATGCAAATATCGTAATTGTGAACAAAACAGTGTAATAAAGTGTTTTTAGATACAAGTGCGAATGTTAGGTTAGGTTAAGATATGAACCGTCGTAAAACCGCATTAAACAATGTCAATTAGTGAGATGCAGTGTTTTTCACCATTAAAAGTCGGGAACTGCGATATCTAATGTGAAAGCGCTTGCAACCGTCGTTAGGTTAGGTTAGGTTAGGTTTTGTTAGGTTAGGTTAGGTTAGGATAGATTAGGTTAGGTTGGGTTGAGTTGGGTTAGGTTAGGTTAGGTTAGGTTGGGTTAGGTTAGGTTAGGTTAGGTTAGGTTACGTTAGGTTAGGTTAGGTTACGTTAGGTTAGGTTAGGTTAGGTAAGGATAATTTGGTTAGGTTAGGTAAGGTTAGGTTAGGTTAGGTTGGGTTGGGTGTTGTTGGGTTGGGTGTTGTTGGGTTGGGTTGGGTTGGGTTAGGTTGGGTTAGGTTAGGTTAGGTTACGTTAGGTTAGGTTAGGTTAGGTTACGTTAGGTTATGTTAGGTTAGGTTAGGTTACGTTAGGTTAGGTTAGGTCAGGTAAGGTTAGGTTACGTTAGAATAGGTTAGGTTAGGTTACGTTAGGTTAGGTTAAGTTAGGTTAGGTTAGGTTTGGTTAGGTTTGGTTAGGTTAGCTTAGGTTAGGTTAGGTTGGGTTGGGTTGGGTTGGGTTAGGTTAGGTTAGGTTAGGTTAGGTTAGGTTGGGTTAGGTTAGTTTAGGTTAGGTTAGGTTAGGTTAGGTTGGGTTGGGTTGGGTTGGGTTAGGTTAGGTTAGGTTTGGTAAGGTTAGGTTAGGTTAGGTTACGTTAGGTTAAGGTATGAACCGTCGTAAAACCGCATTAAACAATGTCACTTAGTGAGATGCAGTGTTTTTCACCTTTACAAGTTGGGAACTGTGATATCTAATGTGAAAGCGCTTGAAACCGTCGTAATGTTGTAGAAAGCAATGTAAAGTAGCGAGTAAAACGTTTTCTAACGATAGAAGTGCGAAGGTTATGTTAGGTTGAGTTATGTTAGTTTAAGCTAGGTAGCGTCGTGAAACTACCAAAAACAACGTCATCTAACGAGATAGTGTTGTTTTATTGCGAGTACGAAACTGCGATAGGGGAAATGTGAAAGCACACAAAACGGCATGAACAAGCCAAATACTGCGTGTTGTACCGTTACAAGTGCGAAACTGCTATGTTGTGATATTCTCGTTAAAGCGCATGCAAGCATCGTGAAACCTTAAAGAACGATGTCATTTAGCGAGATACAGCGTTCTGTACTGCAATAAGTTGGTGAAAAACTGTGAGGTTATGCAAATATCCTAATTGTGAACGAAACAGTGTAATAGAGCGTTTTTTAATGCAAGTGCGAATGTTAGGTTAGGTTAAGATATGAACCGTCGTAAAACCGCATTAAACAATGTCACTTAGTGAAATGCAGTGTTTTTCACCATTACAAGTCGGGAACTGCGATATCTAATGTGAAAGCGCTTGCAAACGTCGTTAGATTAGGTTAGGTTAGGTTAGGTTAGGTTACGTTAGGTTAGGTTAGGTTAGGTTTGGTTAGGTTAGGTTAGGTTAGGTTAGGTTAGGTTATGTTAGGTTAGGTTGGGTTAGGTTAGGTTAGGTTACGTTAGGTTAGGTTAGGTTACGTTAGGTTAGGTTAGGTTAGGTAAGGATAATTTGGTTAGGTTAGGTAAGGTTAGGTTAGGTTAGGTTGGGTTGGGTGTTGTTGGGTTGGGTGTTGTTGGGTTGGGTTGGGTTGGGTTAGGTTGGGTTAGGTTAGGTTAGGTTACGTTAGGTTAGGTTAGGTTAGGTTACGTTAGGTTATGTTAGGTTAGGTTAGGTTACGTTAGGTTAGGTTAGGTCAGGTAAGGTTAGGTTACGTTAGAATAGGTTAGGTTAGGTTACGTTAGGTTAGGTTAAGTTAGGTTAGGTTAGGTTTGGTTAGGTTTGGTTAGGTTAGCTTAGGTTAGGTTAGGTTGGGTTGGGTTGGGTTGGGTTAGGTTAGGTTAGGTTAGGTTAGGTTAGGTTGGGTTAGGTTAGTTTAGGTTAGGTTAGGTTAGGTTAGGTTGGGTTGGGTTGGGTTGGGTTAGGTTAGGTTAGGTTAGGTTTGGTAAGGTTAGGTTAGGTTAGGTTACGTTAGGTTAAGGTATGAACCGTCGTAAAACCGCATTAAACAATGTCACTTAGTGAGATGCTGTGTTTTTCACCATTACAAGTCGGGAACTGCGATATCTAATGTGAAAGCGCATGAAACCGTCGTAATCTTGTAGAAAACATTGTAAAGTAGCGAATAAAACGTTTTCTAACGATAGAAGTGCGAAGGTTATGTTAGGTTGAGTTATGTTAGTTTAAGCTAGGTAGCGTCGTGAAACTACCAAAAACAACGTCATCTAACGAGATAGTGTTGTTTTATTGCGAGTACGAAACTGCGATAGGTGAAATGTGAAAGCACACAAAACGGCATGAACAAGCCAAATACTGCGTGTTGTACCGTTACAAGTGCGAAACTGCTATGTTGTGATATTCTCGTTAAAGCGCATGCAAGCATCGTGAAACCTTAAAGAACGATGTCATTTAGCGAGATACAGCGTTCTGTACTGCAATAAGTTGGTGAAAAACTGTGAGGTTATGCAAATATCCTAATTGTGAACGAAACAGTGTAATAGAGCGTTTTTTAATGCAAGTGCGAATGTTAGGTTAGGTTAAGATATGAACCGTCGTAAAACCGCATTAAACAATGTCACTTAGTGAAATGCAGTGTTTTTCACCATTACAAGTCGGGAACTGCGATATCTAATGTGAAAGCGCTTGCAACCGTCGTTAGGTTAGGTTAGGTTAGGTTTTGTTAGGTTAGGTTAGGTTAGGATAGATTAGGTTAGGTTGGGTTGAGTTGGGTTAGGTTAGGTTAGGTTAGGTTGGGTTAGGTTAGGTTAGGTTAGGTTAGGTTACGTTAGGTTAGGTTAGGTTACGTTAGGTTAGGTTAGGTTAGGTAAGGATAATTTGGTTAGGTTAGGTAAGGTTAGGTTAGGTTAGGTTGGGTTGGGTGTTGTTGGGTTGGGTGTTGTTGGGTTGGGTTGGGTTGGGTTAGGTTGGGTTAGGTTAGGTTAGGTTACGTTAGGTTAGGTTAGGTTAGGTTACGTTAGGTTATGTTAGGTTAGGTTAGGTTACGTTAGGTTAGGTTAGGTCAGGTAAGGTTAGGTTACGTTAGAATAGGTTAGGTTAGGTTACGTTAGGTTAGGTTAAGTTAGGTTAGGTTAGGTTTGGTTAGGTTTGGTTAGGTTAGCTTAGGTTAGGTTAGGTTGGGTTGGGTTGGGTTGGGTTAGGTTAGGTTAGGTTAGGTTAGGTTAGGTTGGGTTAGGTTAGTTTAGGTTAGGTTAGGTTAGGTTAGGTTGGGTTGGGTTGGGTTGGGTTAGGTTAGGTTAGGTTAGGTTTGGTAAGGTTAGGTTAGGTTAGGTTACGTTAGGTTAAGGTATGAACCGTCGTAAAACCGCATTAAACAATGTCACTTAGTGAGATGCTGTGTTTTTCACCATTACAAGTCGGGAACTGCGATATCTAATGTGAAAGCGCATGAAACCGTCGTAATCTTGTAGAAAACATTGTAAAGTAGCGAATAAAACGTTTTCTAACGATAGAAGTGCGAAGGTTCGGTTAGGTTAGGTTAGTTTAAGCTAGGTAGCGTCGTGAAACTACCAAAAACGACGTCATCTAACGAGATAGTGTTGTTTTATAGCGAGTTATAAACTGCGATAGGTGAAATGTGAAAGCACACAAAACGGCATGAACTAGCCAGATACTGCGTCTTGTGCCGTTACAAGTGCGAAACTGCTTTATTGTGATATTCTCGTTAAAGCGCATGCAAGTATCGTGAAACCTTAAAGAACGATGTCATTTAGCGAGATACAGCGTTCTGTACTGTAATAGGTTGGTCAGAAACTGTGAGGTCAAGCAAATATCGTAATTGTGAACGAAACAGTGTAATTGAGCGTATTTAGATACAAGTGCGAATGTTAGGTTAGGTTGAGATATCAACCGTCGTAAAACCGCATTAAACAATGTCACTTAGTGAGATGTAGTGTTTTTCAACATTACAAGTCGGGAACTACGATATCTAATGTGAAAGCGCTTGCAAACGTCGTTAGGTTAGGTTAGGTTAGGTTAGGTTAGGTTAGGTTAGGTTAGGTTACGTTAGGTTAGGTTTGGTTAGGTTAGGTTAGGTTAGGTTAGGTTATGTTAGGTTAGGTTGGGTTAGGTTAGGTAAGGTTACGTTAGGTTAAGGTATGAACCGTCGTAAAACCGCATTAAACAATGTCACGTAGTGAGATGCAGTGTTTTTCACCTTTACAAGTTGGGAACTGCGATATCTAACGTGAAAGCTCTGGAAACCGTCATAATGTTGTAGAAAACAATGTAAAGTAGCTAGTAAAACGTTTTCTAACGATAGAAGTGCGAAGGTTATGTTAGGTTGAGTTATGTTAGTTTAAGCTACGTAGCGTCGTGAAACCACCAAAAACGACGTCATCTAACGAGATAGTGTTGTTTTATTGCGAGTATTAAACTGCGATAGGTGAAATGTTGTGAAAGCACACAAAACGGCATGAACAAGCCAAATACTGCGTGTTCTACCGTTACAAGTGCGAAACTGCTATGTTGTGACATTCTCGGTAAAGCGCATGCAAGTATCGTGAAACCTTAAAGAACGATGTCATTTAGCGAGATACAGCGTTCTGTACTGTAATAAGTTGGTGAGAAACTGTGAGGTCAAGCAAATATCGTAATTGTGAACGAAACAGTGTAATTGAGCGTCTTTAGATACAAGTGTGAATGTTAGGTTAGGTTCACATATCAACCATCGTAAAACCGCATTAAACAATGTCACTTAGTGAGATGTAGTGTTTTTCAACATTACAAGTCGGGAACTACGATATCTAATGTGAAAGCGCATGAAACCGTCGTAATCTTGTAGAAAACATTGTAAAGTTGCGAGTAAAACGTTTTCTAACGATAGAAGTGCGAAGGTTAGGTTAGGTTAGGTTAGTTTAAGCTAGGTAGCGTCGTGAAACTACCAAAAACGACGTCATCTAACGAGATAGTGTTGTTTTATAGCGAGTTATAAACTGCGATAGGTGAAATGTGAAAGCACACAAAACGGCATGAACAAGCCAAATACTGCGTGTTCTACCGTTACAAGTGCGAAAGTGCTATATTGTGATACTCTCGTTAAAGCGCAAGCAAGCATCGTGAAACCTTAAAGAACAATGTCATTTAGCGAGATACAGCGTTCTGTACTGCAATAAGTTGGTGAAAAACTGTGAGGTCATGCAAATATCGTAATTGTGAACGAAACAGTGTAATAGAGCGTTTTTCAATACAAGTACGAATGTTAGGTTAGGTTAAGATATGAACCGTCGTAAAACCGCATTAAACAATGTCACTTAGTGAGATGCAGTGTTTTTCACCATTACAAGTCGGGAACTGCGATATCTAATGTGAAAGCGCTTGCAAACGTCGTTAGGTTAGGTTAGGTTAGGTTAGGTTAGGTTACATTAGTTAGGTTTGGTTAGGTAAGGTTTGGTTAGGGTAGGTTAGGTTAGGTTGGGTTAGGTAAGGTTAGGTTAGGTTAAGATATGAACCGCGCTAAAACCGCATTAAACAATGTCACTTAGTGAGATGCTGTGTTTTTCACCATTACAAGTCGGGAACTGCGATATCTAATGTGAAAGCGCATGAAACCGTCGTAATCTTGTAGAAAACATTGTAAAGTAGCGAATAAAACGTTTTCTAACGATAGAAGTGCGGGGGTTCGGTTAGTTTGAGCTAGGTAGCGTCGTGAAACCACCAAAAACGATGTCATCTAACGAGATAGTGTTGTTTTATTGCGAGTACGAAACTGCGATAGGTGAAATATTGGGAAAGCACACAAAATGGCATGAACTAGCCAGATACTGCGTCTTGTGCCGTTACAAGTGCGAAACTGCTTTATTGTGATATTCTCGTTAAAGCGCATGCAAGTATCTTGAAACCTTAAAGAACGATGTCATTTAGCGAGATACAGCGTTCTGTACTGTAATAAGTTGGTGAGAAACTGTGAGGTCAAGCAAATATCGTAATTGTGAACGAAACAGTGTAATTGAGCGTATCTAGATACAAGTGCGAATGTTAGGTTAGGTTGAGATATCAACCGTCGTAAAACCGCATTAAACAATGTCACTTAGTGAGATGTAGTGTTTTTCAACATTACAAGTCGGGAACTACGATATCTAATGTGAAAGCGCATGAAACCGTCGTAATCTTGTAGAAAACATTGTAAAGTTGCGAGTAAAACGTTTTCTAACGATAGAAGTGCGAAGGTTAGCTTGAGTTATGTTAGTTTAAGCTATGTAGCGTCGTGAGACCACCAAAAAGAACGTCATCTAACGAGATAGTGTTGTTTTATAGCGAGTATTAAACTGCGATAGGTGAAATGTTGTGAAAGCACACAAAACGGCATGAACAAGCCAAATACTGCGTGTTCTACCGTTACAAGTGCGAAACTGCTATATTGTGATATTCTCGTTAAAGCGCATGCAAGCATCGTGAAACCTTAAAGAACGATGTCATTTAGCGAGATACAGCGTTCTGTACTGCAATAAGTTGGTGAAAAACTGTGAGGTTATGCAAATATCCTAATTGTGAACGAAACAGTGTAATAGAGCGTTTTTTAATGCAAGTGCGAATGTTAGGTTAGGTTAAGATATGAACCGTCGTAAAACCGCATTAAACAATGTCACTTAGTGAAATGCAGTGTTTTTCACCATTACAAGTCGGGAACTGCGATATCTAATGTGAAAGCGCTTGCAAACGTCGTTAGGTTAGGTTAGGTTAGGTTAGGTTAGGTTACGTTAGGTTAGGTTAGGTTAGGTTTGGTTAGGTTGGGTTGAGTTGGGTTAGGTTAGGTTAGGTTAGGTTAGGTTGGGTTAGGTTAGGTTAGGTTAGGTTAGGTTACGTTAGATTAGGTTAGGTTAGGTTACGTTAGGTTAGGTTAGGTTAGGTAAAGATAATTTGGTTAGGTTAGGTAAGGTTAGGTTAGGTTAGGTTAGGTTGGGTTGGGTGTTGTTGGGTTGGGTTGGGTTGGGTTAGGTTGGGTTAGGTTAGGTTAGGTTACGTTAGGTTAGGTTAGGTTACGTTAGGTTATGTTAGGTTAGGTTAGGTTACGTTAGGTTAGGTTAGGTCAGGTAAGGTTAGGTTACGTTAGAATAGGTTAGGTTAGGTTAGGTTACGTTAGGTTAGGTTAAGTTAGGTTAGGTTAGGTTTGGTTAGGTTAGGTTAGGTTAGCTTTGGTTAGGTTAGGTTGGGTTGGGTTGGGTTAGGTTGGGTTAGGTTGGGTTAGGTTAGTTTAGGTTAGGTTAGGTTAGGTTAGGTTGGGTTGGGTTGGTTAGGTTAGGTTAGGTTAGGTTAGGTAAGGTTAGGTTAGGTTAGGTTAGGTTAGGTTGGGTTGGGTTGGTTAGGTTAGGTTAGGTTAGGTTAGGTAAGGTTAGGTTAGGTTAGGTTAGGTTACGTTAGGTTAAGGTATGAACCGTCGTAAAACCGCATTAGACAATGTCACTTAGTGAGATGCAGTGTTTTTCACCTTTACAAGTTGGGAACTGTGATATCTAATGTGAAAGCGCTAGAAACCGTCGTAATGTTGTAGAAAGCAATGTAAAGTAGCGAGTAAAACGTTTTCTAACGATAGAAGTGCGAAGGTTATGTTAGGTTGAGTTATGTTAGTTTAAGCTAGGTAGCGTCGTGAAACTACCAAAAACAACGTCATCTAACGAGATAGTGTTGTTTTATTGCGAGTACGAAACTGCGATAGGTGAAATGTTGTGAAAGCACACAAAACGCAATGAACAAGCCAAATACTGCGTGTCGTACCGTTACAAGTGCGAAACTGCTATGTTGTGATATTCTCGTTGAAGCGCATGCAAGCATCGTGAAATCTTAAAGAACGATGTCATTTAGCGAGATACAGCGTTCTGTACTGCAATAATTTGGTGAAAAACTGTGAGGTTATGCAAATATCCTAATTGTGAACGAAACAGTGTAATAGAGCGTTTTTAATACAAGTGCGGATGTTAGGTTAGGTTAAGATATGAACCGTCGTAAAACCGCATTAAACAATGTCACTTAGTGAGATGCAGTGTTTTTCACCATTACAAGTCGGGAACTGCGATATCTAATGTGAAAGCGCTTGAAAACGTCGTTAGGTTAGGTTAGGTTAGGTTAGGTTTGGTTAGGTTAGGTTAGGTTAGGTTAGGTTAGGTCAGCTTAGGGTATGTTAGGTAAGGTTTGGTTAGGGTAGGTTAGGTTAGGTTGGGTTAGGTAAGGTTAGGTTAGGTTAAGACATGAACCGCGCTAAAACCGCATTAAACAATGTCACTTAGTGAGATGCTGTGTTTTTCACCATTACAAGTCGGGAACTGCGATATCTAATGTGAAAGCGCATGAAACCGTCGTAATCTTGTAGAAAACATTGTAAAGTAGCGAATAAAACGTTTTCTAACGATAGAAGTGCGAAGGTTCGGTTAGTTTGAGCTAGGTAGCGTCGTGAAACCACCAAAAACGATGTCATCTAACGAGATAGTGTTGTTTTATTGCGAGTACGAAACTGCGATAGGTGAAATATTGGGAAAGCACACAAAATGGCATGAACTAGCCAGATACTGCGTCTTGTGCCGTTACAAGTGCGAAACTGCTTTATTGTGATATTCTCGTTAAAGCGCATGCAAGTATCTTGAAACCTTAAAGAACGATGTCATTTAGCGAGATACAGCGTTCTGTACTGTAATAAGTTGGTGAGAAACTGTGAGGTCAAGCAAATATCGTAATTGTGAACGAAACAGTGTAATTGAGCGTATCTAGATACAAGTGCGAATGTTAGGTTAGGTTGAGATATCAACCGTCGTAAAACCGCATTAAACATTGTCACTTAGTGAGATGTAGTGTTTTTCAACATTACAAGTCGGGAACTACGATATCTAATGTGAAAGCGCATGAAACCGTCGTAATCTTGTAGAAAACATTGTAAAGTTGCGAGTAAAACGTTTTCTAACGATAGAAGTGCGAAGGTTAGCTTGAGTTATGTTAGTTTAAGCTATGTAGCGTCGTGAGACCACCAAAAAGAACGTCATCTAACGAGATAGTGTTGTTTTATTGCGAGTACGAAACTGCGATAGGTAAAATGTTGTGAAAGCACACAAAACGGCATGAACAAGCCAAATACTGCGTGTTGTACCGTTACAAGTGCGAAACTGCTATTTTGTGACATTCTCGGTAAAGCGCATGCAAGTATCGTGAAACCTTAAAGAACGATGTCATTTAGCGAGATACAGCGTTCTGTACTGTAATAAGTTGGTGAGAAACTGTGAGGTCAAGCAAATATCGTAATTGTGAACGAAACAGTGTAATTGAGCGTCTTTAGATAGAAGTGTGAATGTTAGGTTAGGTTCACATATCAACCATCGTAAAACCGCATTAAACAATGTCACTTAGTGAGATGTAGTGTTTTTCAACATTACAAGTCGGGAACTACGATATCTAATGTGAAAGCGCATGAAACCGTCGTAATCTTGTAGAAAACATTGTAAAGTTGCGAGTAAAACGTTTTCTAACGATAGAAGTGCGAAGGTTAGGTTAGGTTAGGTTAGTTTAAGCTAGGTAGCGTCGTGAAACTACCAAAAACGACGTCATCTAACGAGATAGTGTTGTTTTATAGCGAGTATTAAACTGCGATCGGTGAAATGTGAAAGCACACAAAATGGCATGAACAAGCCAAATACTGCGTGTTCTACCGTTACAAGTGCGAAAGTGCTATATTGTGATACTCTCGTTAAAGCGCAAGCAAGCATCGTGAAACCTTAAAGAACAATGTCATTTAGCGAGATACAGCGTTCTGTACTGCAATAAGTTGGTGAAAAACTGTGAGGTCATGCAAATATCGTAATTGTGAACGAAACAGTGTAATAGAGCGTTTTTCAATACAAGTACGAATGTTAGGTTAGGTTAAGATATGAACCGTCGTAAAACCGCATTAAACAATGTCACTTAGTGAGATGCAGTGTTTTTCACCATTACAAGTCGGGAACTGCGATATCTAATGTGAAAGCGCTTGCAAACGTCGTTAGGTTAGGTTAGGTTAGGTTAGGTTAGGTTAGGTTAGGTTACATTAGTTAGGTTTGGTTAGGTTAGGTTAGGTTATGTTAGGTTAGGTTGGGTTAGGTTAGGTTAGGTTACGTTAGGTTAAGGTATGAACCGTCGTAAAACCGCATTAAACAATGTCACTTAGTGAGATGTAGTGTTTTTCAACATTACAAGTCGGGAACTACGATATCTAATGTGAAAGCGCATGAAACCGTCGTAATCTTGTAGAAAACATTGTAAAGTTGCGAGTAAAACGTTTTCTAACGATAGAAGTGCGAAGGTTAGCTTGAGTTATGTTAGTTTAAGCTATGTAGCGTCGTGAGACCACCAAAAAGAACGTCATCTAACGAGATAGTGTTGTTTTATAGCGAGTATTAAACTGCGATAGGTGAAATGTTGTGAAAGCACACAAAACGGCATGAACAAGCCAAATACTGCGTGTTCTACCGTTACAAGTGCGAAACTGCTATATTGTGATATTCTCGTTAAAGCGCATGCAAGCATCGTGAAACCTTAAAGAACGATGTCATTTAGCGAGATACAGCGTTCTGTACTGCAATAAGTTGGTGAAAAACTGTGAGGTTATGCAAATATCCTAATTGTGAACGAAACAGTGTAATAGAGCGTTTTTTAATGCAAGTGCGAATGTTAGGTTAGGTTAAGATATGAACCGTCGTAAAACCGCATTAAACAATGTCACTTAGTGAAATGCAGTGTTTTTCACCATTACAAGTCGGGAACTGCGATATCTAATGTGAAAGCGCTTGCAAACGTCGTTAGGTTAGGTTAGGTTAGGTTAGGTTAGGTTACGTTAGGTTAGGTTAGGTTAGGTTTGGTTAGGTTGGGTTGAGTTGGGTTAGGTTAGGTTAGGTTAGGTTAGGTTGGGTTAGGTTAGGTTAGGTTAGGTTAGGTTACGTTAGATTAGGTTAGGTTAGGTTACGTTAGGTTAGGTTAGGTTAGGTAAAGATAATTTGGTTAGGTTAGGTAAGGTTAGGTTAGGTTAGGTTAGGTTGGGTTGGGTGTTGTTGGGTTGGGTTGGGTTGGGTTAGGTTGGGTTAGGTTAGGTTAGGTTACGTTAGGTTAGGTTAGGTTACGTTAGGTTATGTTAGGTTAGGTTAGGTTACGTTAGGTTAGGTTAGGTCAGGTAAGGTTAGGTTACGTTAGAATAGGTTAGGTTAGGTTAGGTTACGTTAGGTTAGGTTAAGTTAGGTTAGGTTAGGTTTGGTTAGGTTAGGTTAGGTTAGCTTTGGTTAGGTTAGGTTGGGTTGGGTTGGGTTAGGTTGGGTTAGGTTGGGTTAGGTTAGTTTAGGTTAGGTTAGGTTAGGTTAGGTTGGGTTGGGTTGGTTAGGTTAGGTTAGGTTAGGTTAGGTAAGGTTAGGTTAGGTTAGGTTAGGTTAGGTTGGGTTGGGTTGGTTAGGTTAGGTTAGGTTAGGTTAGGTAAGGTTAGGTTAGGTTAGGTTAGGTTACGTTAGGTTAAGGTATGAACCGTCGTAAAACCGCATTAGACAATGTCACTTAGTGAGATGCAGTGTTTTTCACCTTTACAAGTTGGGAACTGTGATATCTAATGTGAAAGCGCTAGAAACCGTCGTAATGTTGTAGAAAGCAATGTAAAGTAGCGAGTAAAACGTTTTCTAACGATAGAAGTGCGAAGGTTATGTTAGGTTGAGTTATGTTAGTTTAAGCTAGGTAGCGTCGTGAAACTACCAAAAACAACGTCATCTAACGAGATAGTGTTGTTTTATTGCGAGTACGAAACTGCGATAGGTGAAATGTTGTGAAAGCACACAAAACGCAATGAACAAGCCAAATACTGCGTGTCGTACCGTTACAAGTGCGAAACTGCTATGTTGTGATATTCTCGTTGAAGCGCATGCAAGCATCGTGAAATCTTAAAGAACGATGTCATTTAGCGAGATACAGCGTTCTGTACTGCAATAATTTGGTGAAAAACTGTGAGGTTATGCAAATATCCTAATTGTGAACGAAACAGTGTAATAGAGCGTTTTTAATACAAGTGCGGATGTTAGGTTAGGTTAAGATATGAACCGTCGTAAAACCGCATTAAACAATGTCACTTAGTGAGATGCAGTGTTTTTCACCATTACAAGTCGGGAACTGCGATATCTAATGTGAAAGCGCTTGAAAACGTCGTTAGGTTAGGTTAGGTTAGGTTAGGTTTGGTTAGGTTAGGTTAGGTTAGGTTAGGTTAGGTCAGCTTAGGGTATGTTAGGTAAGGTTTGGTTAGGGTAGGTTAGGTTAGGTTGGGTTAGGTAAGGTTAGGTTAGGTTAAGACATGAACCGCGCTAAAACCGCATTAAACAATGTCACTTAGTGAGATGCTGTGTTTTTCACCATTACAAGTCGGGAACTGCGATATCTAATGTGAAAGCGCATGAAACCGTCGTAATCTTGTAGAAAACATTGTAAAGTAGCGAATAAAACGTTTTCTAACGATAGAAGTGCGAAGGTTCGGTTAGTTTGAGCTAGGTAGCGTCGTGAAACCACCAAAAACGATGTCATCTAACGAGATAGTGTTGTTTTATTGCGAGTACGAAACTGCGATAGGTGAAATATTGGGAAAGCACACAAAATGGCATGAACTAGCCAGATACTGCGTCTTGTGCCGTTACAAGTGCGAAACTGCTTTATTGTGATATTCTCGTTAAAGCGCATGCAAGTATCTTGAAACCTTAAAGAACGATGTCATTTAGCGAGATACAGCGTTCTGTACTGTAATAAGTTGGTGAGAAACTGTGAGGTCAAGCAAATATCGTAATTGTGAACGAAACAGTGTAATTGAGCGTATCTAGATACAAGTGCGAATGTTAGGTTAGGTTGAGATATCAACCGTCGTAAAACCGCATTAAACATTGTCACTTAGTGAGATGTAGTGTTTTTCAACATTACAAGTCGGGAACTACGATATCTAATGTGAAAGCGCATGAAACCGTCGTAATCTTGTAGAAAACATTGTAAAGTTGCGAGTAAAACGTTTTCTAACGATAGAAGTGCGAAGGTTAGCTTGAGTTATGTTAGTTTAAGCTATGTAGCGTCGTGAGACCACCAAAAAGAACGTCATCTAACGAGATAGTGTTGTTTTATTGCGAGTACGAAACTGCGATAGGTAAAATGTTGTGAAAGCACACAAAACGGCATGAACAAGCCAAATACTGCGTGTTGTACCGTTACAAGTGCGAAACTGCTATTTTGTGACATTCTCGGTAAAGCGCATGCAAGTATCGTGAAACCTTAAAGAACGATGTCATTTAGCGAGATACAGCGTTCTGTACTGTAATAAGTTGGTGAGAAACTGTGAGGTCAAGCAAATATCGTAATTGTGAACGAAACAGTGTAATTGAGCGTCTTTAGATAGAAGTGTGAATGTTAGGTTAGGTTCACATATCAACCATCGTAAAACCGCATTAAACAATGTCACTTAGTGAGATGTAGTGTTTTTCAACATTACAAGTCGGGAACTACGATATCTAATGTGAAAGCGCATGAAACCGTCGTAATCTTGTAGAAAACATTGTAAAGTTGCGAGTAAAACGTTTTCTAACGATAGAAGTGCGAAGGTTAGGTTAGGTTAGGTTAGTTTAAGCTAGGTAGCGTCGTGAAACTACCAAAAACGACGTCATCTAACGAGATAGTGTTGTTTTATAGCGAGTATTAAACTGCGATCGGTGAAATGTGAAAGCACACAAAATGGCATGAACAAGCCAAATACTGCGTGTTCTACCGTTACAAGTGCGAAAGTGCTATATTGTGATACTCTCGTTAAAGCGCAAGCAAGCATCGTGAAACCTTAAAGAACAATGTCATTTAGCGAGATACAGCGTTCTGTACTGCAATAAGTTGGTGAAAAACTGTGAGGTCATGCAAATATCGTAATTGTGAACGAAACAGTGTAATAGAGCGTTTTTCAATACAAGTACGAATGTTAGGTTAGGTTAAGATATGAACCGTCGTAAAACCGCATTAAACAATGTCACTTAGTGAGATGCAGTGTTTTTCACCATTACAAGTCGGGAACTGCGATATCTAATGTGAAAGCGCTTGCAAACGTCGTTAGGTTAGGTTAGGTTAGGTTAGGTTAGGTTAGGTTAGGTTACATTAGTTAGGTTTGGTTAGGTTAGGTTAGGTTATGTTAGGTTAGGTTGGGTTAGGTTAGGTTAGGTTACGTTAGGTTAAGGTATGAACCGTCGTAAAACCGCATTAAACAATGTCACTTAGTGAGATGTAGTGTTTTTCAACATTACAAGTCGGGAACTACGATATCTAATGTGAAAGCGCATGAAACCGTCGTAATCTTGTAGAAAACATTGTAAAGTTGCGAGTAAAACGTTTTCTAACGATAGAAGTGCGAAGGTTAGCTTGAGTTATGTTAGTTTAAGCTATGTAGCGTCGTGAGACCACCAAAAAGAACGTCATCTAACGAGATAGTGTTGTTTTATAGCGAGTATTAAACTGCGATAGGTGAAATGTTGTGAAAGCACACAAAACGGCATGAACAAGCCAAATACTGCGTGTTCTACCGTTACAAGTGCGAAACTGCTATATTGTGATATTCTCGTTAAAGCGCATGCAAGCATCGTGAAACCTTAAAGAACGATGTCATTTAGCGAGATACAGCGTTCTGTACTGCAATAAGTTGGTGAAAAACTGTGAGGTTATGCAAATATCCTAATTGTGAACGAAACAGTGTAATAGAGCGTTTTTTAATGCAAGTGCGAATGTTAGGTTAGGTTAAGATATGAACCGTCGTAAAACCGCATTAAACAATGTCACTTAGTGAAATGCAGTGTTTTTCACCATTACAAGTCGGGAACTGCGATATCTAATGTGAAAGCGCTTGCAAACGTCGTTAGGTTAGGTTAGGTTAGGTTAGGTTAGGTTACGTTAGGTTAGGTTAGGTTAGGTTTGGTTAGGTTGGGTTGAGTTGGGTTAGGTTAGGTTAGGTTAGGTTAGGTTGGGTTAGGTTAGGTTAGGTTAGGTTAGGTTACGTTAGATTAGGTTAGGTTAGGTTACGTTAGGTTAGGTTAGGTTAGGTAAAGATAATTTGGTTAGGTTAGGTAAGGTTAGGTTAGGTTAGGTTAGGTTGGGTTGGGTGTTGTTGGGTTGGGTTGGGTTGGGTTAGGTTGGGTTAGGTTAGGTTAGGTTACGTTAGGTTAGGTTAGGTTACGTTAGGTTATGTTAGGTTAGGTTAGGTTACGTTAGGTTAGGTTAGGTCAGGTAAGGTTAGGTTACGTTAGAATAGGTTAGGTTAGGTTAGGTTACGTTAGGTTAGGTTAAGTTAGGTTAGGTTAGGTTTGGTTAGGTTAGGTTAGGTTAGCTTTGGTTAGGTTAGGTTGGGTTGGGTTGGGTTAGGTTGGGTTAGGTTGGGTTAGGTTAGTTTAGGTTAGGTTAGGTTAGGTTAGGTTGGGTTGGGTTGGTTAGGTTAGGTTAGGTTAGGTTAGGTAAGGTTAGGTTAGGTTAGGTTAGGTTAGGTTGGGTTGGGTTGGTTAGGTTAGGTTAGGTTAGGTTAGGTAAGGTTAGGTTAGGTTAGGTTAGGTTACGTTAGGTTAAGGTATGAACCGTCGTAAAACCGCATTAGACAATGTCACTTAGTGAGATGCAGTGTTTTTCACCTTTACAAGTTGGGAACTGTGATATCTAATGTGAAAGCGCTAGAAACCGTCGTAATGTTGTAGAAAGCAATGTAAAGTAGCGAGTAAAACGTTTTCTAACGATAGAAGTGCGAAGGTTATGTTAGGTTGAGTTATGTTAGTTTAAGCTAGGTAGCGTCGTGAAACTACCAAAAACAACGTCATCTAACGAGATAGTGTTGTTTTATTGCGAGTACGAAACTGCGATAGGTGAAATGTTGTGAAAGCACACAAAACGCAATGAACAAGCCAAATACTGCGTGTCGTACCGTTACAAGTGCGAAACTGCTATGTTGTGATATTCTCGTTGAAGCGCATGCAAGCATCGTGAAATCTTAAAGAACGATGTCATTTAGCGAGATACAGCGTTCTGTACTGCAATAATTTGGTGAAAAACTGTGAGGTTATGCAAATATCCTAATTGTGAACGAAACAGTGTAATAGAGCGTTTTTAATACAAGTGCGGATGTTAGGTTAGGTTAAGATATGAACCGTCGTAAAACCGCATTAAACAATGTCACTTAGTGAGATGCAGTGTTTTTCACCATTACAAGTCGGGAACTGCGATATCTAATGTGAAAGCGCTTGAAAACGTCGTTAGGTTAGGTTAGGTTAGGTTAGGTTTGGTTAGGTTAGGTTAGGTTAGGTTAGGTTAGGTCAGCTTAGGGTATGTTAGGTAAGGTTTGGTTAGGGTAGGTTAGGTTAGGTTGGGTTAGGTAAGGTTAGGTTAGGTTAAGACATGAACCGCGCTAAAACCGCATTAAACAATGTCACTTAGTGAGATGCTGTGTTTTTCACCATTACAAGTCGGGAACTGCGATATCTAATGTGAAAGCGCATGAAACCGTCGTAATCTTGTAGAAAACATTGTAAAGTAGCGAATAAAACGTTTTCTAACGATAGAAGTGCGAAGGTTCGGTTAGTTTGAGCTAGGTAGCGTCGTGAAACCACCAAAAACGATGTCATCTAACGAGATAGTGTTGTTTTATTGCGAGTACGAAACTGCGATAGGTGAAATATTGGGAAAGCACACAAAATGGCATGAACTAGCCAGATACTGCGTCTTGTGCCGTTACAAGTGCGAAACTGCTTTATTGTGATATTCTCGTTAAAGCGCATGCAAGTATCTTGAAACCTTAAAGAACGATGTCATTTAGCGAGATACAGCGTTCTGTACTGTAATAAGTTGGTGAGAAACTGTGAGGTCAAGCAAATATCGTAATTGTGAACGAAACAGTGTAATTGAGCGTATCTAGATACAAGTGCGAATGTTAGGTTAGGTTGAGATATCAACCGTCGTAAAACCGCATTAAACATTGTCACTTAGTGAGATGTAGTGTTTTTCAACATTACAAGTCGGGAACTACGATATCTAATGTGAAAGCGCATGAAACCGTCGTAATCTTGTAGAAAACATTGTAAAGTTGCGAGTAAAACGTTTTCTAACGATAGAAGTGCGAAGGTTAGCTTGAGTTATGTTAGTTTAAGCTATGTAGCGTCGTGAGACCACCAAAAAGAACGTCATCTAACGAGATAGTGTTGTTTTATTGCGAGTACGAAACTGCGATAGGTAAAATGTTGTGAAAGCACACAAAACGGCATGAACAAGCCAAATACTGCGTGTTGTACCGTTACAAGTGCGAAACTGCTATTTTGTGACATTCTCGGTAAAGCGCATGCAAGTATCGTGAAACCTTAAAGAACGATGTCATTTAGCGAGATACAGCGTTCTGTACTGTAATAAGTTGGTGAGAAACTGTGAGGTCAAGCAAATATCGTAATTGTGAACGAAACAGTGTAATTGAGCGTCTTTAGATAGAAGTGTGAATGTTAGGTTAGGTTCACATATCAACCATCGTAAAACCGCATTAAACAATGTCACTTAGTGAGATGTAGTGTTTTTCAACATTACAAGTCGGGAACTACGATATCTAATGTGAAAGCGCATGAAACCGTCGTAATCTTGTAGAAAACATTGTAAAGTTGCGAGTAAAACGTTTTCTAACGATAGAAGTGCGAAGGTTAGGTTAGGTTAGGTTAGTTTAAGCTAGGTAGCGTCGTGAAACTACCAAAAACGACGTCATCTAACGAGATAGTGTTGTTTTATAGCGAGTATTAAACTGCGATCGGTGAAATGTGAAAGCACACAAAATGGCATGAACAAGCCAAATACTGCGTGTTCTACCGTTACAAGTGCGAAAGTGCTATATTGTGATACTCTCGTTAAAGCGCAAGCAAGCATCGTGAAACCTTAAAGAACAATGTCATTTAGCGAGATACAGCGTTCTGTACTGCAATAAGTTGGTGAAAAACTGTGAGGTCATGCAAATATCGTAATTGTGAACGAAACAGTGTAATAGAGCGTTTTTCAATACAAGTACGAATGTTAGGTTAGGTTAAGATATGAACCGTCGTAAAACCGCATTAAACAATGTCACTTAGTGAGATGCAGTGTTTTTCACCATTACAAGTCGGGAACTGCGATATCTAATGTGAAAGCGCTTGCAAACGTCGTTAGGTTAGGTTAGGTTAGGTTAGGTTAGGTTAGGTTAGGTTACATTAGTTAGGTTTGGTTAGGTTAGGTTAGGTTATGTTAGGTTAGGTTGGGTTAGGTTAGGTTAGGTTACGTTAGGTTAAGGTATGAACCGTCGTAAAACCGCAATAAACAATGTCACTTAGTGAGATGCAGTGTTTTTCACCTTTACAAGTTGGGAACTGCGATATCTAATGTGAGAGCGCTTGAAACCGTCGTAATGTTGTAGAAAGCAATGTAAAGTAGCGAGTAAAACGTTTTCTAACGATAGAAGTGCGAAGGTTAGGTTAGGTTAGGTTAGTTTAAGCTAGGTAGCGTCGTGAAACTACCAAAAGACGTCATCTAACGAGATAGTGTTGTTTTATTGCGAGTATTAAACTGCGATAGGTGAAATGTTGTGAAAGCACACAAAACGGCATGAACAAGCCAAATACTGCGTGTTCTACCGTTACAAGTGCGAAACTGCTATATTGTGATATTCTCGTTAAAGCGCATGCAAGCATCGTGAAACCTTAAAGAACAATGTCATTTAGCGAGATACAGCGTTCTGTACTGCAATAAGTTGGTGAAAAACTGTGAGGTTATGCAAATATCGTAATGGTGAACGAAACAGTGTAATAGAGCGTTTTTCAATACAAGTACGAATGTTAGGTTAGGTTAAGATATGAACCGTCGTAAAACCGCATTAAACAATGTCACTTAGTGAGATGCAGTGTTTTTCACCATTACAAGTCGGGAACTGCGATATCCAATGTGAAAGCGCTTGCAAACGTCGTTAGATAAGGTTAGGTTAGGTTAGGTAAGGTTAGGTTAGGTTTGGTTAGGTTAGTTTAGGTTAGGTTAGGTTAGGTTAGATTAGGTTAGGTTGGGTTGAGTTGGGTTAGGTTAGGTTGGGTTAGGTTAGGTTAGGTTGGGTTAGGTTAGGTTAGGTTAGGTTACGTTAGGTTAGGTTAGGTTACGTTAGGTTAGGTTAGGTTAGGTTACGTTAGGTTAGGTTAGGTTAGGTAAGGATAATTTGGTTAGGTTAGGTAAGGTTAGGTTAGGTTAGGTTAGGTTGGGTTGGGTGTTGTTGGGTTGGGTTGGGTTGGGTTAGGTTGGGTTAGGTTAGGTTAGGTTACGTTAGGTTAGGTTAGGTTAGGTTACGTTAGGTTATGTTAGGTTAGGTTAGGTTACGTTAGGTTAGGTTAGGTCAGGTAAGGTTAGGTTACGTTAGAATAGGTTAGGTTAGGTTAGGTTACGTTAGGTTAGGTTAAGTTAGGTTAGGTTTGGTTAGGTTAGGTTAGGTTAGCTTAGGTTAGGTTAGGTTGGGTTGGGTTGGGTTAGGTTGGGTTAGGTTAGGTTGGGTTAGGTTAGGTTGGGTTAGGTTAGTTTAGGTTAGGTTAGGTTAGGTTAGGTTGGATTGGGTTGGGTTAGGTTAGGTTAGGTAAGGTTAGGTTAGGTTAGGTTAGGTTACGTTAGGTTAAGGTATGAACCGTCGTAAAACCGCATGAAACAATGTCACTTAGTGAGATGCAGTGTTTTTCATCTTTACAAGTTGGGAACTGCGATATCTAATGTGAAAGCGCATTAAACCGTCGTAATCTTGTAGAAAACATTGTAAAGTTGCGAGTAAAACGTTTTCTAACGATATAAGTGCGAAGGTTAGGTTAGGTTAGGTTAGTTTAAGCTAGGTAGCGTCGTAGAACTACCAAAAACGACGTCATCTAACGAGATAGTGTTGTTTTATTGCGAGTACGAAACTGCGATAGGTGAAATATTGGGAAAGCACACAAAATGGCATCAACTAGCCAGATACTGCGTCTTGTGCCGTTACAAGTGAGAAACTGCTTTATTGTGATATTCTCGTTAAAGCGCATGCAAGTATCGTGAAACCTTAAAGAACGATGTCATTTAGCGAGATACTGCGTTCTGTACTGTAATAAGTTGGTGAGAAACTGTGAGGTCAAGCAAATATCGTAATTGTGAACGAAACAGTGTAATTGAGCGTATTTAGATACAAGTGCGAATGTTAGGTTAGGTTGAGATATCAACCGTCGTAAAACCGCATTAAACAATGTCACTTAGTGAGATGTAGTGTTTTTCAACATTACAAGTCGGGAACTACGATATCTAATGTGAAAGCGCATGAAACCGTCGTAATCTTGTAGAAAACATTGTAAAGTTGCGAGTAAAACGTTTTCTAACGATAGAAGTGCGAAGGTTAGCTTGAGTTATGTTAGTTTAAGCTATGTAGCGTCGTGAGACCACCAAAAAGGACGTCATCTAACGAGATAGTGTTGTTTTATTGCATGTACGTAACTGCAATAGGTGAAATGTTGTGAAAGTACACAAAACGGCTTGAACAAGCCAGATACTGCGTGTTGTACCGTTACAAGTGCGAAACTGCTATAATGTGATATTCTTGTTAAAGCGCATGCAAGCATCGTGAAACCTTAAAGAACAATGTCCTTTAGCGAGATACAGCGTTCTGTACTGCAATAAGTTGGTGAAAAACTGTGAGGTTATGCAAATATCCTAATTGTGAACGAAACAGTGTAATAGAGCATTTTTCAATACAAGTACGAATGTTAGGTTAGGTTAAGATATGAACCGTCGTAAAACCGCATTAAACAATGTCACTTAGTGAGATGCAGTGTTTTTCACCATTACAAGTCGGGAACTGCGATATCTAATGTGAAAGCGCTTGCAAACGTCGTTAGGTTAGGTTAGGTTAGGTTAGGTTAGGTTACGTTAGGTTAGGTTTGGTTAGGTTAGGTTAGGTTAGGTTATGTTAGGTTAGGTTGGGTTAGGTTAGGTTAGGTTAGGTTAGGTTAAGATATGAACCGCGCTAAAACCGCATTAAACAATGTCACTTAGTGAGATGCAGTGTTTTTCACCTTTACAAGTTGGGAACTGCGATATCTAATGTGAAAGCGCTTGAAACCGTCGTAATGTTGTAGAAAGCAATGTAAAGTAGCGAGTAAAACGTTTTCTCACGATAGAAGTGCGAAGGTTATGTTAGGTTGAGTTATGTTAGTTTAAGCTAGGTAGCGTCGTGAAACCACCAAAAACGACGTCATCTAACGAGATAGTGTTGTTTTATTGCGAGTACGAAACTGCGATAGGTAAAATGTTGTGAAAGCACACAAAACGGCATGAACAAGCCAAATACTGCGTGTTGTACCGTTACAAGTGCGAAACTGCTATGTTGTGACATTCTCGGTAAAGCGCATGCAAGTATCGTGAAACCTTAAAGAACGATGTCATTTAGCGAGATACAGCGTTCTGTACTGTAATAAGTTGGTGAGAAACTGTGAGGTCAAGCAAATATCGTAATTGTGAACGAAACAGTGTAATTGAGCGTCTTTAGATACAAGTGCGAATGTTAGGTTAGGTTGACATATCAACCATCGTAAAACCGCATTAAACAATGTCACTTAGTGAGATGTAGTGTTTTTCAACATTACAAGTCGGGAACTACGATATCTAATGTGAAAGCGCATGAAACCGTCGTAATCTTGTAGAAAACATTGTAAAGTTGCGAGTAAAACGTTTTCTAACGATAGAAGTGCGAAGGTTAGGTTAGGTTAGGTTAGTTTAAGCTAGGTAGCGTCGTGAAACTACCAAAAACGACGTCATCTAACGAGATAGTGTTGTTTTATTGCGAGTACGAAACTGCGATAGGTAAAATGTTGTGAAAGCACACAAAACGGCATGAACAAGCCAAATACTGCGTGTTGTACCGTTACAAGTGCGAAACTGCTATGTTTTGACATTCTCGGTAAAGCGCATGCAAGTATCGTGAAACCTTAAAGAAATATGTCATTTAGCGAGATACAACGTTCTGTACTGCAATAAGTTGGTGAAAAACTGTGAGGTTATGCAAATATCCTAATTGTGAACGAAACAGTGTAATAGAGCGTTTTTCAATACAAGTACGAATGTTAGGTTAGGTTAAGATATGAACCGTCGTAAAACCGCATTAAACAATGTCACTTAGTGAGATGCAGTGTTTTTCACCATTACAAGTCGGGAACTGCGATATCTAATGTGAAAGCGCTTGCAAACGTCGTTAGGTTAGGTTAGGTTAGGTTAGGTTAGGTTACGTTAGGTTAGGTTTGGTTAGGTTAGGTTAGGTTAGGTTATGTTAGGTTAGGTTGGGTTAGGTTAGGTTAGGTTAGGTTAGGTTAAGATATGAACCGCGCTAAAACCGCATTAAACAATGTCACTTAGTGAGATGTAGTGTTTTTCAACATTACAAGTCGGGAACTACGATATCTAATGTGAAAGCGCATGAAACCGTCGTAATCTTGTAGAAAACATTGTAAAGTTGCGAGTAAAACGTTTTCTAACGATAGAAGTGCGAAGGTTAGGTTAGGTTAGGTTAGTTTAAGCTAGGTAGCGTCGTGAAACTACCAAAAACGACGTCATCTAACGATATAGTGTTGTTTTATAGCGAGTATTAAACTGCGATAGGTGAAATGTTGTGAAAGCACACAAAACGGCATGAACAAGCCAAATACTGCGTGTTCTACCGTTACAAGTGCGAAACTGCTATATTGTGATATTCTCGTTAAAGCGCATGCAAGCATCGTGAAACCTTAAAGAAATATGTCATTTAGCGAGATACAACGTTCTGTACTGCAATAAGTTGGTGAAAAACTGTGAGGTTATGCAAACATCGTAATTGTGAACAAAACAGTGTAATAAAGCGTTTTTAGATACAAGTGCGAATGTTAGGTTAGGTTAAGATATGAACCGTCGTAAAACCGCATTAAACAATGTCAATTAGTGAGATGCAGTGTTTTTCACCATTAAAAGTCGGGAACTGCGATATCTAATGTGAAAGCGCTTGCAACCGTCGTTAGGTTAGGTTAGGTTAGGTTTTGTTAGGTTAGGTTAGGTGAGGTTAGATTAGGTTAGGTTGGGTTGAGTTGGGTTAGGTTAGGTTAGGTTAGGTTAGGTTGGGTTAGGTTAGGTTAGGTTAGGTTAGGTTGGGTTGGGTTGGGTTAGGTTAGGTTAGGTTAGGTTAGGTTGGGTTAGGTTAGTTTAGGTTAGGTTAGGTTAGGTTAGGTTGGGTTGGGTTGGGTTAGGTTAGGTTAGGTTAGGTTTGGTAAGGTTAGGTTACGTTAGGTTAAGGTATGAACCGTCGTAAAACCGCATTAAACAATGTCACCTAGTGATATGCTGTGTTTCTCACCATTAAAAGTCGGGAACTGCGATATCTAATGTGAAAGCGCATGAAACCGTCGTAATCTTGTAGAAAACATTGTAAAGTAGCGAATAAAACGTTTTCTAACGATAGAAGTGCGAAGGTTCGGTTAGTTTGAGCTAGGTAGCGTCGTGAAGCCACCAAAAACGATGTCATCAAACGAGATAGTGTTGTTTTATTGCGAGTACGAAACTGCGATAGGTGAAATATTGGGAAAGCACACAAAATGGCATGAACTAGCCAGATACTGCGTCTTGTGCCGTTACAAGTGCGAAACTGCTTTATTGTGATATTCTCGTTAAAGCGCATGCAAGTATCGTGAAACCTTAAAGAACGATGTCATTTAGCGAGATACAGCGTTCTGTACTGTAATAAGTTGGTGAGAAACTGTGAGGTCAAGCAAATATCGTAATTGTGAACGAAACAGTGTAATTGAGCGTATTTAGATACAAGTGCGAATGTTAGGTTAGGCTGAGATATCAACCGTCGTAAAACCGCATTAAACAATGTCAGTGAGATGTAGTGTTTTTCAACATTACAAGTCGGGAACTACGATATCTAATGTGAAAGCGCATGAAACCGTCGTAATCTTGTAGAAAACATTGTAAAGTTGCGAGTAAAACGTTTTCTAACGATAGAAGTGCGAAGGTTAGCTTGAGTTATGTTAGTTTAAGCTATGTAGCGTCGTGAGACCACCAAAAAGGACGTCATCTAACGAGATAGTGTTGTTTTATTGCATGTACGAAACTGCAATAGGTGAAATGTTGTGAAAGTACACAAAACGGCTTGAACAAGCCAGATACTGCGTGTTGTACCGTTACAAGTGCGAAACTGCTATAATGTGATATTCTCGTTAAAGCGCATGCAAGCATCGTGAAACCTTAAAGAACGATGTCATTTAGCGAGATACAGCGTTCTGTACTGCAATAAGTTGGTGAAAAACTGTGAGGTTATGCAAATATCGTAATTGTGAACGAAACAGTGTAATAGAGCGTTTTTCAATACAAGTACGAATGTTAGGTTAGGTTAAGATATGAACCGTCGTAAAACCGCACTAAACAATGTCACTTAGTGAGATGCAGTGTTTTTCACCATTACAAGTCGGGAACTGCGATATCTAATGTGAAAGCGCTTGCAAACGTCGTTAGGTTAGGTTAGGTTAGGTTAGGTTACGTTAGGTTAGGTTTGGTTAGGTTAGGTTAGGTTAGGTTGAGTTGGGTTAGGTTAGGTTAGGTTAGGTTGGGTTAGGTTAGGTTAGGTTAGGTTAGGTTACGTTAGGTTAGGTTTGGTTAGGTTAGGTTAGGTTAGGTTGAGTTGGGTTAGGCTAGGTTAGGTTAGGTTGGGTTAGGTTAGGTTAGGTTAGGTTAGGTTACGTTAGGTTAGGTTAGGTTACGTTAGGTTAGGTTAGGTTAGGTAAGGATAATTTGGTTAGGTTAGGTAAGGTTAGGTTAGGTTAGGTTGGGTTGGGTGTTGTTGGGTTGGGTGTTGTTGGGTTGGGTTGGGTTGGGTTAGGTTGGGTTAGGTTAGGTTAGGTTACGTTAGGTTAGCTTAGGTTAGGTTACGTTAGGTTATGTTAGGTTAGGTTAGGTTACGTTAGGTTAGGTTAGGTCAGGTAAGGTTAGGTTACGTTAGAATAGGTTAGGTTAGGTTACGTTAGGTTAGGTTAAGTTAGGTTAGGTTAGGTTTGGTTAGGTTTGGTTAGGTTAGCTTAGGTTAGGTTAGGTTGGGTTGGGTTGGGTTGGGTTAGGTTAGGTTAGGTTAGGTTAGGTTGGGTTAGGTTAGTTTAGGTTAGGTTAGGTTAGGTTAGGTTGGGTTGGGTTGGGTTGGGTTAGGTTAGGTTAGGTTAGGTTTGGTAAGGTTAGGTTAGGTTAGGTTACGTTAGGTTAAGGTATGAACCGTCGTAAAACCGCATTAAACAATGTCACTTATTGAGATGCAGTGTTTTTCACCTTTACAAGTTGGGAACTGTGATATCTAATGTGAAAGCGCTTGAAACCGTCGTAATGTTGTAGAAAGCAATGTAAAGTAGCGAGTAAAACGTTTTCTAACGATAGAAGTGCGAAGGTTATGTTAGGTTGAGTTATGTTAGTTTAAGCTAGGTAGCGTCGTTAAACTACCAAAAACAACGTCATCTAACGAGATAGTGTTGTTTTATTGCGAGTACGAAACTGCGATAGGTGAAATGTGAAAGCACACAAAACGGCATGAACAAGCCAAATACTGCGTGTTGTACCGTTACAAGTGCGAAACTGCTATGTTGTGATATTCTCGTTAAAGCGCATGCAAGCATCGTGAAACCTTAAAGAACGATGTCATTTAGCGAGATACAGCGTTCTGTACTGCAATAAGTTGGTGAAAAACTGTGAGGTTATGCAAATATCCTAATTGTGAACGAAACAGTGTAATAGAGCGTATTTAGATACAAGTGCGAATGTTAGGTTAGGTTGAGATATCAACCGTCGTAAAACCGCATTAAACAATGTCACTTAGTGAGATGTAGTGTTTTTCAACATTACAAGTCGGGAACTACGATATCTAATGTGAAAGCGCTTGCTAACGTCGTTAGGTTAGGTTAGGTTAGGTTAGGTTAGGTTAGGTTACGTTAGGTTAGGTTTGGTTAGGTTAGGTTAGGTTAGGTTAGGTTATGTTAGGTTAGGTTGGGTTAGGTTAGGTAAGGTTACGTTAGGTTAAGGTATGAACCGTCGTAAAACCGCATTAAACAATGTCACATAGTGAGATGCAGTGTTTTTCACCTTTACAAGTTGGGAACTGCGATATCTAACGTGAAAGCTCTGGAAACCGTCATAATGTTGTAGAAAGCAATGTAAAGTAGCTAGTAAAACGTTTTCTAACGATAGAAGTGCGAAGGTTATGTTAGGTTGAGTTATGTTAGTTTAAGCTACGTAGCGTCGTGAAACCACCAAAAACGACGTCATCTAACGAGATAGTGTTGTTTTATTGCGAGTATTAAACTGCGATAGGTGAAATGTGAAAGCACACAAAACGGCATGAACAAGCCAAATACTGCGTGTTCTACCGTTACAAGTGCGAAACTGCTATATTGTGATATTCTCGGTAAAGCGCATGCAAGTATCGTGAAACCTTAAAGAACGATGTCATTTAGCGAGATACAGCGTTCTGTACTGTAATAAGTTGGTGAGAAACTGTGAGGTCAAGCAAATATCGTAATTGTGAACGAAACAGTGTAATTGAGCGTCTTTAGATACAAGTGCGAATGTTAGGTTAGGTTGATATATCAACCGTCGTAAAACCGCATTAAACAATGTCACTTAGTGAGATGTAGTGTTTTTCAACATTACAAGTCGGGAACTACGATATCTAATGTGAAAGCGCATGAAACCGTCGTAATCTTGTAGAAAACATTGTAAAGTTGCGAGTAAAACGTTTTCTAACGATAGAAGTGCGAAGGTTAGGTTAGGTTAGGTTAGTTTAAGCTAGGTAGCGTCGTGAAACTACCAAAAACGACGTCATCTAACGAGATAGTGTTGTTTTATAGCGAGTATTAAACTGCGATAGGTGAAATGTTGTGAAAGCACACAAAACGGAATGAACAAGCCAAATACTGCGTGTTCTACCGTTACAAGTGCGAAACTGCTATATTGTGATATTCTCGTTAAAGCGCATGCAAGCATCGTGAAACCTTAAAGAACGATGTCATTTAGCGAGATACAGCGTTCTGTACTGCAATAAGTTGGTGAAAAACTGTGAGGTTATGCAAATATCCTAATTGTGAACGAAACAGTGTAATAGAGCGTTTTTTAATGCAAGTGCGAATGTTAGGTTAGGTTAAGATATGAACCGTCGTAAAACCGCATTAAACAATGTCACTTAGTGAAATGCAGTGTTTTTCACCATTACAAGTCGGGAACTGCGATATCTAATGTGAAAGCGCTTGCAAACGTCGTTAGGTTAGGTTAGGTTAGGTTAGGTTACGTTAGGTTAGGTTAGGTTAGGTTTGGTTAGGTTGGGTTGAGTTGGGTTAGGTTAGGTTAGGTTAGGTTAGGTTGGGTTAGGTTAGGTTAGGTTAGGTTACGTTAGGTTAGGTTAGGTTAGGTTACGTTAGGTTAGGTTAGGTTAGGTAAAGATAATTTGGTTAGGTTAGGTAAGGTTAGGTTAGGTTAGGTTAGGTTGGGTTGGGTGTTGTTGGGTTGGGTTGGGTTGGGTTAGGTTGGGTTAGGTTAGGTTAGGTTACGTTAGGTTAGGTTAGGTTACGTTAGGTTATGTTAGGTTAGGTTAGGTTACGTTAGGTTAGGTTAGGTCAGGTAAGGTTAGGTTAGGTTGGGTTGGGTTGGGTTAGGTTGGGTTAGGTTAGGTTAGGTTAGGTTAGGTTGGGTTAGGTTAGTTTAGGTTAGGTTAGGTTAGGTTAGGTTGGGTTGGGTTGGGTTAGGTTAGGTTAGGTAAGGTTAGGTTAGGTTAGGTTAGGTTACGTTAGGTTAAGGTATGAACCGTCGTAAAACCGCATGAAACAATGTCACTTAGTGAGATGCAGTGTTTTTCATCTTTACAAGTTGGGAACTGCGATATCTAATGTGAAAGCGCATGAAACCGTCGTAATCTTGTAGAAAACATTGTAAAGTTGCGAGTAAAACGTTTTCTAACGATATAAGTGCGAAGGTTAGGTTAGGTTAGGTTAGTTTAAGCTAGGTAGCGTCGTGAAACTACCAAAAACGACGTCATCTAACGAGATAGTGTTGTTTTATTGCGAGTACGAAACTGCGATAGGTGAAATATTGGGAAAGCACACAAAATGGCATGAACTAGCCAGATACTGCGTCTTGTGCCGTTACAAGTGAGAAACTGCTTTATTGTGATATTCTCGTTAAAGCGCATGCAAGTATCGTGAAACCTTAAAGAACGATGTCATTTAGCGAGATACAGCGTTCTGTACTGTAATAAGTTGGTGAGAAACTGTGAGGTCAAGCAAATATCGTAATTGTGAACGAAACAGTGTAATTGAGCGTATTTAGATACAAGTGCGAATGTTAGGTTAGGTTGAGATATCAACCGTCGTAAAACCGCATTAAACAATGTCACTTAGTGAGATGTAGTGTTTTTCAACATTACAAGTCGGGAACTACGATATCTAATGTGAAAGCGCATGAAACCGTCGTAATCTTGTAGAAAACATTGTAAAGTTGCGAGTAAAACGTTTTCTAACGATAGAAGTGCGAAGGTTAGCTTGAGTTATGTTAGTTTAAGCTATGTAGCGTCGTGAGACCACCAAAAAGGACGTCATCTAACGAGATAGTGTTGTTTTATTGCATGTACGTAACTGCAATAGGTGAAATGTTGTGAAAGTACACAAAACGGCTTGAACAAGCCAGATACTGCGTGTTGTACCGTTACAAGTGCGAAACTGCTATAATGTGATATTCTTGTTAAAGCGCATGCAAGCATCGTGAAACCTTAAAGAACGATGTCCTTTAGCGAGATACAGCGTTCTGTACTGCAATAAGTTGGTGAAAAACTGTGAGGTTATGCAAATATCGTAATTGTGAACAAAACAGTGTAATAAAGTGTTTTTAGATACAAGTGCGAATGTTAGGTTAGGTTAAGATATGAACCGTCGTAAAACCGCATTAAACAATGTCAATTAGTGAGATGCAGTGTTTTTCACCATTAAAAGTCGGGAACTGCGATATCTAATGTGAAAGCGCTTGCAAACGTCGTTAGGTTAGGTTAGGTTAGGTTAGGTTAGGTTACGTTAGGTTAGGTTTGGTTAGGTTAGGTTAGGTTAGGTTATGTTAGGTTAGGTTGGGTTAGGTTAGGTTAGGTTAGGTTAGGTTAAGATATGAACCGCGCTAAAACCGCATTAAACAATGTCACTTAGTGAGATGCAGTGTTTTTCACCTTTACAAGTTGGGAACTGCGATATCTAATGTGAAAGCGCTTGAAACCGTCGTAATGTTGTAGAAAGCAATGTAAAGTAGCGAGTAAAACGTTTTCTCACGATAGAAGTGCGAAGGTTATGTTAGGTTGAGTTATGTTAGTTTAAGCTAGGTAGCGTCGTGAAACCACCAAAAACGACGTCATCTAACGAGATAGTGTTGTTTTATTGCGAGTACGAAACTGCGATAGGTAAAATGTTGTGAAAGCACACAAAACGGCATGAACAAGCCAAATACTGCGTGTTGTACCGTTACAAGTGCGAAACTGCTATGTTGTGACATTCTCGGTAAAGCGCATGCAAGTATCGTGAAACCTTAAAGAACGATGTCATTTAGCGAGATACAGCGTTCTGTACTGTAATAAGTTGGTGAGAAACTGTGAGGTCAAGCAAATATCGTAATTGTGAACGAAACAGTGTAATTGAGCGTCTTTAGATACAAGTGCGAATGTTAGGTTAGGTTGACATATCAACCATCGTAAAACCGCATTAAACAATGTCACTTAGTGAGATGTAGTGTTTTTCAACATTACAAGTCGGGAACTACGATATCTAATGTGAAAGCGCATGAAACGGTCGTAATCTTGTAGAAAACATTGTAAAGTTGCGAGTAAAACGTTTTCTAACGATAGAAGTGCGAAGGTTAGGTTAGGTTAGGTTAGTTTAAGCTAGGTAGCGTCGTGAAACTACCAAAAACGACGTCATCTAACGAGATAGTGTTGTTTTATTGCGAGTACGAAACTGCGATAGGTAAAATGTTGTGAAAGCACACAAAACGGCATGAACAAGCCAAATACTGCGTGTTGTACCGTTACAAGTGCGAAACTGCTATGTTTTGACATTCTCGGTAAAGCGCATGCAAGTATCGTGAAACCTTAAAGAAATATGTCATTTAGCGAGATACAACGTTCTGTACTGCAATAAGTTGGTGAAAAACTGTGAGGTTATGCAAATATCGTAATTGTGAACAAAACAGTGTAATAAAGTGTTTTTAGATACAAGTGCGAATGTTAGGTTAGGTTAAGATATGAACCGTCGTAAAACCGCATTAAACAATGTCAATTAGTGAGATGCAGTGTTTTTCACCATTAAAAGTCGGGAACTGCGATATCTAATGTGAAAGCGCTTGCAAACGTCGTTAGGTTAGGTTATGTTAGGTTAGGTTAGGTTAGGTTACGTTAGGTTAGGTTTGGTTAGGTTAGGTTAGGTTAGGTTAGGTTAGGTTAGGTTGGGTTAGGTTAGGTTAGGTTATGTTAGGTTAAGGTATGAACCGTCGTAAAACCGCAATAAACAATGTCACTTAGTGAGATGCAGTGTTTTTCACCTTTACAAGTTGGGAACTGCGATATCTAATGTGAAAGCGCTTGAAACCGTCGTAATGTTGTAGAAAGCAATGTAAAGTAGCGAGTAAAACGTTTTCTAACGATAGAAGTGCGAAGGTTATGTTAGGTTATGTTATTTTAAGCTAGGTAGCGTCGTGAAACCACCAAAAACGACGTCATCTAACGAGATAGTGTTGTTTTATTGCGTGTACGAAACTGCGAAAGGTAAAATGTTGTGAAAGCACACAAAACGGCATGAACAAGCCAAATACTGCGTGTTGTACCGTTACAAGTGCGAAACTGCTATGTTTTGACATTCTCGGTAAAGCGCATGCAAGTATCGTGAAACCTTAAAGAACGATGTCATTTAGCGAGATACAGCGTTCTGTACTGTAATAAGTTGGTGAGAAACTGTGAGGTCAAGCAAATATCGTAATTGTGAACGAAACAGTGTAATTGAGCGTCTTTAGATACAAGTGCGATTGTTAGGTTAGGTTGACATATCAACCGTCGTAAAACCGCATTAAACAATGTCACTTAGTGAGATGTAGTGTTTTTCAACATTACAAGTCGGGAACTACGATATCTAATGTGAAAGCGCATGAAACCGTCGTAATCTTGTAGAAAACATTGTAAAGTTGCGAGTAAAACGTTTTCTAACGATAGAAGTGCGAAGGTTAGGTTAGGTTAGGTTAGTTTAAGCTAGGTAGCGTCGTGAAACTACCAAAAACAACGTCATCTAACGATATAGTGTTGTTTTATAGCGAGTATTAAACTGCGATAGGTGAAATGTTGTGAAAGCACACAAAACGGCATGAACAAGCCAAATACTGCGTGTTCTACCGTTACAAGTGCGAAACTGCTATATTGTGATATTCTTGTTAAAGCGCATGCAAGCATCGTGAAACCTTAAAGAAATATGTCATTTAGCGAGATACAACGTTCTGTACTGCAATAAGTTGGTGAAAAACTGTGAGGTTATGCAAACATCGTAATTGTGAACAAAACAGTGTAATAAAGCGTTTTTAGATACAAGTGCGAATGTTAGGTTAGGTTAAGATATGAACCGTCGTAAAACCGCATTAAACAATGTCAATTAGTGAGATGCAGTGTTTTTCACCATTAAAAGTCGGGAACTGCGATATCTAATGTGAAAGCGCTTGCAACCGTCGTTAGGTTAGGTTAGGTTAGGTTTTGTTAGGTTAGGTTAGGTTAGGTTAGATTAGGTTAGGTTGGGTTGAGTTGGGTTAGGTTAGGTTAGGTTAGGTTAGGTTAGGTTGGGTTAGGTTAGGTTAGGTTAGGTTAGGTTACGTTAGGTTAGGTTAGGTTAGGTTAGGTTAGGTTACGTTAGGTTAGGTTAGGTTAGGTAAGGATAATTTGGTTAGGTTAGGTAAGGTTAGGTTAGGTTAGGTTGGGTTGGGTGTTGTCGGGTTGGGTGTTGTTGGGTTGGGTTGGGTTGGGTTAGGCTGGGTTAGGTTAGGTTAGGTTACGTTAGGTTAGGTTAGGTTAGGTTACGTTAGGTTATGTTAGGTTAGGTTAGGTTACGTTAGGTTAGGTTAGGTCAGGTAAGGTTAGGTTACGTTAGAATAGGTTAGGTTAGGTTAGGTTACGTTAGGTTAGGTTAAGTTAGGTTAGGTTAGGTTTGGTTAGGTTTGGTTTGGTTAGCTTAGGTTAGGTTAGGTTGGGTTGGGTTGGGTTAGGTTAGGTTAGGTTAGGTTAGGTTGGGTTAGGTTAGTTTAGGTTAGGTTAGGTTAGGTTAGGTTGGGTTGGGTTGGGTTAGGTTAGGTTAGGTTAGGTTTGGTAAGGTTAGGTTAGGTTAGGTTACGTTAGGTTAAGGTATGAACCGTCGTAAAACCGCATTAAACAATGTCACTTAGTGAGATGCAGTGTTTTTCACCTTTACAAGTTGGGAACTGTGATATCTAATGTGAAAGCGCTTGAAACCGTCGTAATGTTGTAGAAAGCAATGTAAAGTAGCGAGTAAAACGTTTTCTAACGATAGAAGTGCGAAGGTTATGTTAGGTTGAGTTATGTTAGTTTAAGCTAGGTAGCGTCGTGAAACTACCAAAAACAACGTCATCTAACGAGATAGTGTTTTATTGCGAGTACGAAACTGCGATAGGTGAAATGTTGTGAAAGCACACAAAACGGCATGAACAAGCCAAATACTGCGTGTTGTACCGTTACAAGTGCGAAACTGCTATGTTGTGATATTCTCGTTAAAGCGCATGCAAGCATCGTGAAACCTTAAAGAACGACGTCATTTAGCGAGATACAGCGTTCTGTACTGCAATAAGTTGGTGAAAAACTGTGAGGTTATGCAAATATCCTAATTGTGAACGAAACAGTGTAATAGAGCGTTTTTTAATGCAAGTGCGAATGTTAGGTTAGGTTAAGATATGAACCGTCGTAAAACCGCATTAAACAATGTCACTTAGTGAGATGCAGTGTTTTTCACCATTACAAGTCGGGAACTGCGATGTCTAAAGTGAAAGCGCTTGCAAACGTCGTTAGGTTAGGTTAGGTTAGGTTAGGTTACGTTAGGTTAGGTTAGGTTAGGTTTGGTTAGGTTAGGTTAGGTTAGGTTAGGGATGTTAGGTAAGGTTTGGTTAGGTTAGGTTAGGTTAGGTTAGGTTGGGTTAGGTAAGGTTAGGTTAGGTTAAGATATGAACCGCGCTAAAACCGCATTAAACAATGTCACTTAGTGATATGCTCTGTTTTTCACCATTAAAAGTCGGGAACTGCGATATCTAATGTGAAAGCGCATGAAACCGTCGTAATCTTGTAGAAAACATTGTAAAGTAGCGAATAAAACGTTTTCTAACGATAGAAGTGCGAAGGTTCGGTTAGTTTGAGCTAGGTAGCGTCGTGAAGCCACCAAAAACGATGTCATCAAACGAGATGGTGTTGTTTTATTGCGAGTACGAAACTGCGATAGGTGAAATATTGGGAAAGCACACAAAATGGCATGAACTAGCCAGATACTGCGTCTTGTGCCGTTACAAGTGCGAAACTGCTTTATTGTGATATTCTCGTTAAAGCGCATGCAAGTATCGTGAAACCTTAAAGAACGATGTCATTTAGCGAGATACAGCGTTCTGTACTGTAATAAGTTGGTGAGAAACTGTGAGGTCAAGCAAACATCGTAATTGTGAACGAAACAGTGTAATTGAGCGTATTTAGATACAAGTGCGAATGTTAGGTTAGGTTGAGATATCAACCGTCGTAAAACCGCATTAAACAATGTCACTTAGTGAGATGTAGTGTTTTTCAACATTACAAGTCGGGAACTACGATATCTAATGTGAAAGCGCATGAAACCATCGTAATCTTGTAGAAAACATTGTAAAGTTGCGAGTAAAACGTTTTCTAACGATAGAAGTGCGAAGGTTAGCTTGAGTTATGTTAGTTTAAGCTATGTAGCGTCGTGAGACCACCAAAAAGGACGTCATCTAACGAGATAGTGTTGTTTTATTGCATGTACGAAACTGCAATAGGTGAAATGTTGTGAAAGTACACAAAACGGCTTGAACAAGCCAGATACTGCGTGTTGTACCGTTACAAGTGCGAAACTGCTATAATGTGATATTCTCGTTAAAGCGCATGCAAGCATCGTGAAACCTTAAAGAACGATGTCATTTAGCGAGATACAGCGTTCTGTACTGCAATAAGTTGGTGAAAAACTGTGAGGTTATGCAAATATCGTAATTGTGAATGAAACAGTGTAATAGAGCGTTTTTCAATACAAGTACGAATGTTAGGTTAGGTTGACATATCAACCATCGTAAAACCGCATTAAACAATGTCACTTAGTGAGATGTAGTGTTTTTCAACATTACAAGTCGGGAACTACGATATCTAATGTGAAAGCGCATGAAACCGTCGTAATCTTGTAGAAAACATTGTAAAGTTGCGAGTAAAACGTTTTTTAACGATAGAAGTGCGAAGGTTAGCTTGAGTTATGTTAGTTTAAGCTATGTAGCGTCGTGAGACCACCAAAAAGGACGTCATCTAACGAGATAGTGTTGTTTTATTGCATGTACGAAACTGCAATAGGTGAAATGTTGTGAAAGTACACAAAACGGCATGAACAAGCCAAATACTGCGTGTTCTACCGTTACAAGTGCGAAACTGCTATATTGTGATATTCTCGTTAAAGCGCATGCAAGCATCGTGAAACCTTAAAGAACAATGTCATTTAGCGAGATACAGCGTTCTGTACTGCAATAAGTTGGTGAAAAACTGTGAGGTTATGCAAATATCGTAATTGTGAACGAAACAGTGTAATAGAGCGTTTTTCAATACAAGTACGAATGTTAGGTTAGGTTAAGATATGAACCGTCGTAAAACCGCACTAAACAATGTCACTTAGTGAGATGCAGTGTTTTTCACCATTACAAGTCGGGAACTGCGATATCTAATGTGAAAGCGCTTGCAAACGTCGTTAGGTTAGGTTAGGTTAGGTTAGGTTAGGTTAGGTTACGTTAGGTTAGGTTTGGTTAGGTTTGGTTAGGGTAGGTTAGGTTAGGTTGGGTTAGGTAAGGTTAGGTTAGGTTAAGATATGAACCGCGCTAAAACCGCATTAAACAATGTCACTTAGTGAGATGCTGTGTTTTTCACCATTACAAGTCGGGAACTGCGATATCTAATGTGAAAGCGCATGAAACCGTCGTAATCTTGTAGAAAACATTGTAAAGTAGCGAATAAAACGTTTTCTAACGATAGAAGTGCGGGGGTTCGGTTAGTTTGAGCTAGGTAGCGTCGTGAAACCACCAAAAACGATGTCATCTAACGAGATAGTGTTGTTTTATTGCGAGTACGAAACTGCGATAGGTGAAATATTGGGAAAGCACACAAAATGGCATGAACTAGCCAGATACTGCGTCTTGTGCCGTTACAAGTGCGAAACTGCTTTATTGTGATATTCTCGTTAAAGCGCATGCAAGTATCTTGAAACCTTAAAGAACGATGTCATTTAGCGAGATACAGCGTTCTGTACTGTAATAAGTTGGTGAGAAACTGTGAGGTCAAGCAAATATCGTAATTGTGAACGAAACAGTGTAATTGAGCGTATCTAGATACAAGTGCGAATGTTAGGTTAGGTTGAGATATCAACCGTCGTAAAACCGCATTAAACAATGTCACTTAGTGAGATGTAGTGTTTTTCAACATTACAAGTCGGGAACTACGATATCTAATGTGAAAGCGCATGAAACCGTCGTAATCTTGTAGAAAACATTGTACAGTTGCGAGTAAAACGTTTTCTAACGATAGAAGTGCGAAGGTTAGCTTGAGTTATGTTAGTTTAAGCTATGTAGCGTCGTGAGACCACCAAAAAGAACGTCATCTAACGAGATAGTGTTGTTTTATAGCGAGTATTAAACTGCGATAGGTGAAATGTTGTGAAAGCACACAAAACGGCATGAACAAGCCAAATACTGCGTGTTCTACCGTTACAAGTGCGAAACTGCTATATTGTGATATTCTCGTTAAAGCGCATGCAAGCATCGTGAAACCTTAAAGAACGATGTCATTTAGCGAGATACAGCGTTCTGTACTGCAATAAGTTGGTGAAAAACTGTGAGGTTATGCAAATATCCTAATTGTGAACGAAACAGTGTAATAGAGCGTTTTTTAATGCAAGTGCGAATGTTAGGTTAGGTTAAGATATGAACCGTCGTAAAACCGCATTAAACAATGTCACTTAGTGAAATGCAGTGTTTTTCACCATTACAAGTCGGGAACTGCGATATCTAATGTGAAAGCGCTTGCAAACGTCGTTAGGTTAGGTTAGGTTAGGTTAGGTTAGGTTACGTTAGGTTAGGTTAGGTTAGGTTTGGTTAGGTTGGGTTGAGTTGGGTTAGGTTAGGTTAGGTTAGGTTAGGTTGGGTTAGGTTAGGTTAGGTTAGGTTAGGTTAGGTTACGTTAGGTTAGGTTAGGTTAGGTTACGTTAGGTTAGGTTAGGTTAGGTAAAGATAATTTGGTTAGGTTAGGTAAGGTTAGGTTAGGTTAGGTTAGGTTGGGTTGGGTGTTGTTGGGTTGGGTTGGGTTGGGTTAGGTTGGGTTAGGTTAGGTTAGGTTACGTTAGGTTAGGTTAGGTTACGTTAGGTTATGTTAGGTTAGGTTAGGTTACGTTAGGTTAGGTTAGGTCAGGTAAGGTTAGGTTACGTTAGAATAGGTTAGGTTAGGTTAGGTTACGTTAGGTTAGGTTAAGTTAGGTTAGGTTAGGTTTGGTTAGGTTAGGTTAGGTTAGCTTTGGTTAGGTTAGGTTGGGTTGGGTTGGGTTAGGTTGGGTTAGGTTGGGTTAGGTTAGTTTAGGTTAGGTTAGGTTAGGTTAGGTTGGGTTGGGTTGGTTAGGTTAGGTTAGGTTAGGTTAGGTAAGGTTAGGTTAGGTTAGGTTAGGTTAGGTTGGGTTGGGTTGGTTAGGTTAGGTTAGGTTAGGTTAGGTAAGGTTAGGTTAGGTTAGGTTAGGTTACGTTAGGTTAAGGTATGAACCGTCGTAAAACCGCATTAGACAATGTCACTTAGTGAGATGCAGTGTTTTTCACCTTTACAAGTTGGGAACTGTGATATCTAATGTGAAAGCGCTAGAAACCGTCGTAATGTTGTAGAAAGCAATGTAAAGTAGCGAGTAAAACGTTTTCTAACGATAGAAGTGCGAAGGTTATGTTAGGTTGAGTTATGTTAGTTTAAGCTAGGTAGCGTCGTGAAACTACCAAAAACAACGTCATCTAACGAGATAGTGTTGTTTTATTGCGAGTACGAAACTGCGATAGGTGAAATGTTGTGAAAGCACACAAAACGCAATGAACAAGCCAAATACTGCGTGTTGTACCGTTACAAGTGCGAAACTGCTATGTTGTGATATTCTCGTTGAAGCGCATGCAAGCATCGTGAAATCTTAAAGAACGATGTCATTTAGCGAGATACAGCGTTCTGTACTGCAATAATTTGGTGAAAAACTGTGAGGTTATGCAAATATCCTAATTGTGAACGAAACAGTGTAATAGAGCGTTTTTAATACAAGTGCGGATGTTAGGTTAGGTTAAGATATGAACCGTCGTAAAACCGCATTAAACAATGTCACTTAGTGAGATGCAGTGTTTTTCACCATTACAAGTCGGGAACTGCGATATCTAATGTGAAAGCGCTTGAAAACGTCGTTAGGTTAGGTTAGGTTAGGTTAGGTTTGGTTAGGTTAGGTTAGGTTAGGTTAGGTTAGGTCAGCTTAGGGTATGTTAGGTAAGGTTTGGTCAGGGTAGGTTAGGTTAGGTTGGGTTAGGTAAGGTTAGGTTAGGTTAAGATATGAACCGCGCTAAAACCGCATTAAACAATGTCACTTAGTGAGATGCTGTGTTTTTCACCATTACAAGTCGGGAACTGCGATATCTAATGTGAAAGCGCATGAAACCGTCGTAATCTTGTAGAAAACATTGTAAAGTAGCGAATAAAACGTTTTCTAACGATAGAAGTGCGAAGGTTCGGTTAGTTTGAGCTAGGTAGCGTCGTGAAACCACCAAAAACGATGTCATCTAACGAGATAGTGTTGTTTTATTGCGAGTACGAAACTGCGATAGGTGAAATATTGGGAAAGCACACAAAATGGCATGAACTAGCCAGATACTGCGTCTTGTGCCGTTACAAGTGCGAAACTGCTTTATTGTGATATTCTCGTTAAAGCGCATGCAAGTATCTTGAAACCTTAAAGAACGATGTCATTTAGCGAGATACAGCGTTCTGTACTGTAATAAGTTGGTGAGAAACTGTGAGGTCAAGCAAATATCGTAATTGTGAACGAAACAGTGTAATTGAGCGTATCTAGATACAAGTGCGAATGTTAGGTTAGGTTGAGATATCAACCGTCGTAAAACCGCATTAAACATTGTCACTTAGTGAGATGTAGTGTTTTTCAACATTACAAGTCGGGAACTACGATATCTAATGTGAAAGCGCATGAAACCGTCGTAATCTTGTAGAAAACATTGTAAAGTTGCGAGTAAAACGTTTTCTAACGATAGAAGTGCGAAGGTTAGGTTAGGTTAGGTTAGTTTAAGCTAGGTAGCGTCGTGAAACTACCAAAAACGACGTCATCTAACGAGATAGTGTTGTTTTATAGCGAGTATTAAACTGCGATCGGTGAAATGTGAAAGCACACAAAACGGCATGAACAAGCCAAATACTGCGTGTTCTACCGTTACAAGTGCGAAAGTGCTATATTGTGATACTCTCGTTAAAGCGCAAGCAAGCATCGTGAAACCTTAAAGAACAATGTCATTTAGCGAGATACAGCGTTCTGTACTGCAATAAGTTGGTGAAAAACTGTGAGGTCATGCAAATATCGTAATTGTGAACGAAACAGTGTAATAGAGCGTTTTTCAATACAAGTACGAATGTTAGGTTAGGTTAAGATATGAACCGTCGTAAAACCGCATTAAACAATGTCACTTAGTGAGATGCAGTGTTTTTCACCATTACAAGTCGGGAACTGCGATATCTAATGTGAAAGCGCTTGCAAACGTCGTTAGGTTAGGTTAGGTTAGGTTAGGTTAGGTTAGGTTACATTAGTTAGGTTTGGTTAGGTTAGGTTAGGTTATGTTAGGTTAGGTTGGGTTAGGTTAGGTTAGGTTACGTTAGGTTAAGGTATGAACCGTCGTAAAACCGCAATAAACAATGTCACTTAGTGAGATGCAGTGTTTTTCACCTTTACAAGTTGGGAACTGCGATATCTAATGTGAGAGCGCTTGAAACCGTCGTAATGTTGTAGAAAGCAATGTAAAGTAGCGAGTAAAACGTTTTCTAACGATAGAAGTGCGAAGGTTAGGTTAGGTTAGGTTAGTTTAAGCTAGGTAGCGTCGTGAAACTACCAAAAGACGTCATCTAACGAGATAGTGTTGTTTTATTGCGAGTATTAAACTGCGATAGGTGAAATGTTGTGAAAGCACACAAAACGGCATGAACAAGCCAAATACTGCGTGTTCTACCGTTACAAGTGCGAAACTGCTATATTGTGATATTCTCGTTAAAGCGCATGCAAGCATCGTGAAACCTTAAAGAACAATGTCATTTAGCGAGATACAGCGTTCTGTACTGCAATAAGTTGGTGAAAAACTGTGAGGTTATGCAAATATCGTAATGGTGAACGAAACAGTGTAATAGAGCGTTTTTCAATACAAGTACGAATGTTAGGTTAGGTTAAGATATGAACCGTCGTAAAACCGCATTAAACAATGTCACTTAGTGAGATGTAGTGTTTTTCAACATTACAAGTCGGGAACTACGATATCTAATGTGAAAGCGCATGAAACCATCGTAATCTTGTAGAAAACATTGTAAAGTTGCGAGTAAAACGTTTTCTAACGATAGAAGTGCGAAGGTTAGCTTGAGTTATGTTAGTTTAAGCTATGTAGCGTCGTGAGACCACCAAAAAGGACGTCATCTAACGAGATAGTGTTGTTTTATTGCATGTACGAAACTGCAATAGGTGAAATGTTGTGAAAGTACACAAAACGGCTTGAACAAGCCAGATACTGCGTGTTGTACCGTTACAAGTGCGAAACTGCTATAATGTGATATTCTCGTTAAAGCGCATGCAAGCATCGTGAAACCTTAAAGAACGATGTCATTTAGCGAGATACAGCGTTCTGTACTGCAATAAGTTGGTGAAAAACTGTGAGGTTATGCAAATATCGTAATTGTGAATGAAACAGTGTAATAGAGCGTTTTTCAATACAAGTACGAATGTTAGGTTAGGTTGACATATCAACCATCGTAAAACCGCATTAAACAATGTCACTTAGTGAGATGTAGTGTTTTTCAACATTACAAGTCGGGAACTACGATATCTAATGTGAAAGCGCATGAAACCGTCGTAATCTTGTAGAAAACATTGTAAAGTTGCGAGTAAAACGTTTTTTAACGGTAGAAGTGCGAAGGTTAGCTTGAGTTATGTTAGTTTAAGCTATGTAGCGTCGTGAGACCACCAAAAAGGACGTCATCTAACGAGATAGTGTTGTTTTATTGCATGTACGAAACTGCAATAGGTGAAATGTTGTGAAAGTACACAAAACGGCATGAACAAGCCAAATACTGCGTGTTCTACCGTTACAAGTGCGAAACTGCTATATTGTGATATTCTCGTTAAAGCGCATGCAAGCATCGTGAAACCTTAAAGAACAATGTCATTTAGCGAGATACAGCGTTCTGTACTGCAATAAGTTGGTGAAAAACTGTGAGGTTATGCAAATATCGTAATTGTGAACGAAACAGTGTAATAGAGCGTTTTTCAATACAAGTACGAATGTTAGGTTAAGATATGAACCGTCGTAAAACCGCACTAAACAATGTCACTTAGTGAGATGCAGTGTTTTTCACCATTACAAGTCGGGAACTGCGATATCTAATGTGAAAGCGCTTGCAAACGTCGTTAGGTTAGGTTAGGTTAGGTTAGGTTAGGTTAGGTTACGTTAGGTTAGGTTTGGTTAGGTTTGGTTAGGGTAGGTTAGGTTAGGTTGGGTTAGGTAAGGTTAGGTTAGGTTAAGATATGAACCGCGCTAAAACCGCATTAAACAATGTCACTTAGTGAGATGCTGTGTTTTTCACCATTACAAGTCGGGAACTGCGATATCTAATGTGAAAGCGCATGAAACCGTCGTAATCTTGTAGAAAACATTGTAAAGTAGCGAATAAAACGTTTTCTAACGATAGAAGTGCGGGGGTTCGGTTAGTTTGAGCTAGGTAGCGTCGTGAAACCACCAAAAACGATGTCATCTAACGAGATAGTGTTGTTTTATTGCGAGTACGAAACTGCGATAGGTGAAATATTGGGAAAGCACACAAAATGGCATGAACTAGCCAGATACTGCGTCTTGTGCCGTTACAAGTGCGAAACTGCTTTATTGTGATATTCTCGTTAAAGCGCATGCAAGTATCTTGAAACCTTAAAGAACGATGTCATTTAGCGAGATACAGCGTTCTGTACTGTAATAAGTTGGTGAGAAACTGTGAGGTCAAGCAAATATCGTAATTGTGAACGAAACAGTGTAATTGAGCGTATCTAGATACAAGTGCGAATGTTAGGTTAGGTTGAGATATCAACCGTCGTAAAACCGCATTAAACAATGTCACTTAGTGAGATGTAGTGTTTTTCAACATTACAAGTCGGGAACTACGATATCTAATGTGAAAGCGCATGAAACCGTCGTAATCTTGTAGAAAACATTGTACAGTTGCGAGTAAAACGTTTTCTAACGATAGAAGTGCGAAGGTTAGCTTGAGTTATGTTAGTTTAAGCTATGTAGCGTCGTGAGACCACCAAAAAGAACGTCATCTAACGAGATAGTGTTGTTTTATAGCGAGTATTAAACTGCGATAGGTGAAATGTTGTGAAAGCACACAAAACGGCATGAACAAGCCAAATACTGCGTGTTCTACCGTTACAAGTGCGAAACTGCTATATTGTGATATTCTCGTTAAAGCGCATGCAAGCATCGTGAAACCTTAAAGAACGATGTCATTTAGCGAGATACAGCGTTCTGTACTGCAATAAGTTGGTGAAAAACTGTGAGGTTATGCAAATATCCTAATTGTGAACGAAACAGTGTAATAGAGCGTTTTTTAATGCAAGTGCGAATGTTAGGTTAGGTTAAGATATGAACCGTCGTAAAACCGCATTAAACAATGTCACTTAGTGAAATGCAGTGTTTTTCACCATTACAAGTCGGGAACTGCGATATCTAATGTGAAAGCGCTTGCAAACGTCGTTAGGTTAGGTTAGGTTAGGTTAGGTTAGGTTACGTTAGGTTAGGTTAGGTTAGGTTTGGTTAGGTTGGGTTGAGTTGGGTTAGGTTAGGTTAGGTTAGGTTAGGTTGGGTTAGGTTAGGTTAGGTTAGGTTAGGTTAGGTTACGTTAGGTTAGGTTAGGTTAGGTTACGTTAGGTTAGGTTAGGTTAGGTAAAGATAATTTGGTTAGGTTAGGTAAGGTTAGGTTAGGTTAGGTTAGGTTGGGTTGGGTGTTGTTGGGTTGGGTTGGGTTGGGTTAGGTTGGGTTAGGTTAGGTTAGGTTACGTTAGGTTAGGTTAGGTTACGTTAGGTTATGTTAGGTTAGGTTAGGTTACGTTAGGTTAGGTTAGGTCAGGTAAGGTTAGGTTACGTTAGAATAGGTTAGGTTAGGTTAGGTTACGTTAGGTTAGGTTAAGTTAGGTTAGGTTAGGTTTGGTTAGGTTAGGTTAGGTTAGCTTTGGTTAGGTTAGGTTGGGTTGGGTTGGGTTAGGTTGGGTTAGGTTGGGTTAGGTTAGTTTAGGTTAGGTTAGGTTAGGTTAGGTTGGGTTGGGTTGGTTAGGTTAGGTTAGGTTAGGTTAGGTAAGGTTAGGTTAGGTTAGGTTAGGTTAGGTTGGGTTGGGTTGGTTAGGTTAGGTTAGGTTAGGTTAGGTAAGGTTAGGTTAGGTTAGGTTAGGTTACGTTAGGTTAAGGTATGAACCGTCGTAAAACCGCATTAGACAATGTCACTTAGTGAGATGCAGTGTTTTTCACCTTTACAAGTTGGGAACTGTGATATCTAATGTGAAAGCGCTAGAAACCGTCGTAATGTTGTAGAAAGCAATGTAAAGTAGCGAGTAAAACGTTTTCTAACGATAGAAGTGCGAAGGTTATGTTAGGTTGAGTTATGTTAGTTTAAGCTAGGTAGCGTCGTGAAACTACCAAAAACAACGTCATCTAACGAGATAGTGTTGTTTTATTGCGAGTACGAAACTGCGATAGGTGAAATGTTGTGAAAGCACACAAAACGCAATGAACAAGCCAAATACTGCGTGTTGTACCGTTACAAGTGCGAAACTGCTATGTTGTGATATTCTCGTTGAAGCGCATGCAAGCATCGTGAAATCTTAAAGAACGATGTCATTTAGCGAGATACAGCGTTCTGTACTGCAATAATTTGGTGAAAAACTGTGAGGTTATGCAAATATCCTAATTGTGAACGAAACAGTGTAATAGAGCGTTTTTAATACAAGTGCGGATGTTAGGTTAGGTTAAGATATGAACCGTCGTAAAACCGCATTAAACAATGTCACTTAGTGAGATGCAGTGTTTTTCACCATTACAAGTCGGGAACTGCGATATCTAATGTGAAAGCGCTTGAAAACGTCGTTAGGTTAGGTTAGGTTAGGTTAGGTTTGGTTAGGTTAGGTTAGGTTAGGTTAGGTTAGGTCAGCTTAGGGTATGTTAGGTAAGGTTTGGTCAGGGTAGGTTAGGTTAGGTTGGGTTAGGTAAGGTTAGGTTAGGTTAAGATATGAACCGCGCTAAAACCGCATTAAACAATGTCACTTAGTGAGATGCTGTGTTTTTCACCATTACAAGTCGGGAACTGCGATATCTAATGTGAAAGCGCATGAAACCGTCGTAATCTTGTAGAAAACATTGTAAAGTAGCGAATAAAACGTTTTCTAACGATAGAAGTGCGAAGGTTCGGTTAGTTTGAGCTAGGTAGCGTCGTGAAACCACCAAAAACGATGTCATCTAACGAGATAGTGTTGTTTTATTGCGAGTACGAAACTGCGATAGGTGAAATATTGGGAAAGCACACAAAATGGCATGAACTAGCCAGATACTGCGTCTTGTGCCGTTACAAGTGCGAAACTGCTTTATTGTGATATTCTCGTTAAAGCGCATGCAAGTATCTTGAAACCTTAAAGAACGATGTCATTTAGCGAGATACAGCGTTCTGTACTGTAATAAGTTGGTGAGAAACTGTGAGGTCAAGCAAATATCGTAATTGTGAACGAAACAGTGTAATTGAGCGTATCTAGATACAAGTGCGAATGTTAGGTTAGGTTGAGATATCAACCGTCGTAAAACCGCATTAAACATTGTCACTTAGTGAGATGTAGTGTTTTTCAACATTACAAGTCGGGAACTACGATATCTAATGTGAAAGCGCATGAAACCGTCGTAATCTTGTAGAAAACATTGTAAAGTTGCGAGTAAAACGTTTTCTAACGATAGAAGTGCGAAGGTTAGGTTAGGTTAGGTTAGTTTAAGCTAGGTAGCGTCGTGAAACTACCAAAAACGACGTCATCTAACGAGATAGTGTTGTTTTATAGCGAGTATTAAACTGCGATCGGTGAAATGTGAAAGCACACAAAACGGCATGAACAAGCCAAATACTGCGTGTTCTACCGTTACAAGTGCGAAAGTGCTATATTGTGATACTCTCGTTAAAGCGCAAGCAAGCATCGTGAAACCTTAAAGAACAATGTCATTTAGCGAGATACAGCGTTCTGTACTGCAATAAGTTGGTGAAAAACTGTGAGGTCATGCAAATATCGTAATTGTGAACGAAACAGTGTAATAGAGCGTTTTTCAATACAAGTACGAATGTTAGGTTAGGTTAAGATATGAACCGTCGTAAAACCGCATTAAACAATGTCACTTAGTGAGATGCAGTGTTTTTCACCATTACAAGTCGGGAACTGCGATATCTAATGTGAAAGCGCTTGCAAACGTCGTTAGGTTAGGTTAGGTTAGGTTAGGTTAGGTTAGGTTACATTAGTTAGGTTTGGTTAGGTTAGGTTAGGTTATGTTAGGTTAGGTTGGGTTAGGTTAGGTTAGGTTACGTTAGGTTAAGGTATGAACCGTCGTAAAACCGCAATAAACAATGTCACTTAGTGAGATGCAGTGTTTTTCACCTTTACAAGTTGGGAACTGCGATATCTAATGTGAGAGCGCTTGAAACCGTCGTAATGTTGTAGAAAGCAATGTAAAGTAGCGAGTAAAACGTTTTCTAACGATAGAAGTGCGAAGGTTAGGTTAGGTTAGGTTAGTTTAAGCTAGGTAGCGTCGTGAAACTACCAAAAGACGTCATCTAACGAGATAGTGTTGTTTTATTGCGAGTATTAAACTGCGATAGGTGAAATGTTGTGAAAGCACACAAAACGGCATGAACAAGCCAAATACTGCGTGTTCTACCGTTACAAGTGCGAAACTGCTATATTGTGATATTCTCGTTAAAGCGCATGCAAGCATCGTGAAACCTTAAAGAACAATGTCATTTAGCGAGATACAGCGTTCTGTACTGCAATAAGTTGGTGAAAAACTGTGAGGTTATGCAAATATCGTAATGGTGAACGAAACAGTGTAATAGAGCGTTTTTCAATACAAGTACGAATGTTAGGTTAGGTTAAGATATGAACCGTCGTAAAACCGCATTAAACAATGTCACTTAGTGAGATGCAGTGTTTTTCACCATTACAAGTCGGGAACTGCGATATCCAATGTGAAAGCGCTTGCAAACGTCGTTAGATAAGGTTAGGTTAGGTTAGGTAAGGTTAGGTTAGGTTTGGTTAGGTTAGTTTAGGTTAGGTTAGGTTAGGTTAGATTAGGTTAGGTTGGGTTGAGTTGGGTTAGGTTAGGTTGGGTTAGGTTAGGTTAGGTTGGGTTAGGTTAGGTTAGGTTAGGTTACGTTAGGTTAGGTTAGGTTACGTTAGGTTAGGTTAGGTTAGGTTACGTTAGGTTAGGTTAGGTTAGGTAAGGATAATTTGGTTAGGTTAGGTAAGGTTAGGTTAGGTTAGGTTAGGTTGGGTTGGGTGTTGTTGGGTTGGGTTGGGTTGGGTTAGGTTGGGTTAGGTTAGGTTAGGTTACGTTAGGTTAGGTTAGGTTAGGTTACGTTAGGTTATGTTAGGTTAGGTTAGGTTACGTTAGGTTAGGTTAGGTCAGGTAAGGTTAGGTTACGTTAGAATAGGTTAGGTTAGGTTAGGTTACGTTAGGTTAGGTTAAGTTAGGTTAGGTTTGGTTAGGTTAGGTTAGGTTAGCTTAGGTTAGGTTAGGTTGGGTTGGGTTGGGTTAGGTTGGGTTAGGTTAGGTTGGGTTAGGTTAGGTTGGGTTAGGTTAGTTTAGGTTAGGTTAGGTTAGGTTAGGTTGGATTGGGTTGGGTTAGGTTAGGTTAGGTAAGGTTAGGTTAGGTTAGGTTAGGTTACGTTAGGTTAAGGTATGAACCGTCGTAAAACCGCATGAAACAATGTCACTTAGTGAGATGCAGTGTTTTTCATCTTTACAAGTTGGGAACTGCGATATCTAATGTGAAAGCGCATTAAACCGTCGTAATCTTGTAGAAAACATTGTAAAGTTGCGAGTAAAACGTTTTCTAACGATATAAGTGCGAAGGTTAGGTTAGGTTAGGTTAGTTTAAGCTAGGTAGCGTCGTGAAACTACCAAAAACGACGTCATCTAACGAGATAGTGTTGTTTTATTGCGAGTACGAAACTGCGATAGGTGAAATATTGGGAAAGCACACAAAATGGCATCAACTAGCCAGATACTGCGTCTTGTGCCGTTACAAGTGAGAAACTGCTTTATTGTGATATTCTCGTTAAAGCGCATGCAAGTATCGTGAAACCTTAAAGAACGATGTCATTTAGCGAGATACTGCGTTCTGTACTGTAATAAGTTGGTGAGAAACTGTGAGGTCAAGCAAATATCGTAATTGTGAACGAAACAGTGTAATTGAGCGTATTTAGATACAAGTGCGAATGTTAGGTTAGGTTGAGATATCAACCGTCGTAAAACCGCATTAAACAATGTCACTTAGTGAGATGTAGTGTTTTTCAACATTACAAGTCGGGAACTACGATATCTAATGTGAAAGCGCATGAAACCGTCGTAATCTTGTAGAAAACATTGTAAAGTTGCGAGTAAAACGTTTTCTAACGATAGAAGTGCGAAGGTTAGCTTGAGTTATGTTAGTTTAAGCTATGTAGCGTCGTGAGACCACCAAAAAGGACGTCATCTAACGAGATAGTGTTGTTTTATTGCATGTACGTAACTGCAATAGGTGAAATGTTGTGAAAGTACACAAAACGGCTTGAACAAGCCAGATACTGCGTGTTGTACCGTTACTTAAGTAAAACTTCTTTTGGGCCTAGTTGGTTCATAGCCATAGAATATACTTTTACAGCGCAAACATAAAACGATCCACAAAGAAAGCGACGACACACACCAGCGCTGACTAACAACTGACTTTATTTCGGGATATGTCAATGCATAAATACCTCCTGGGCAACCTCACCGCACATGCGCCACACATCTCGACAGATAACAGACACTCAGAGGAACAATCAGAGTTGACAAAAGAAATGAAACCGTGTATTACATACGTGATGAAATGAACTGAAACTCAGATGGGAGCAGCGTCAGAGACGTGTCGCTTATACAAAGCTGAGCCCTTTTTCTGATATGATAGGCTTCCAAAGCCAGCAGCGCATGTTCATTGTTACTCCTGCCAAGGATCGACGTCCCTTCAAAACGTGGCTCACAATTGCAGCAAGAATTAATATGAGCCACAAGATGGGCTCCTTTATCTTCGTTCTTGTTAACTTTTTGAGCGTGTTCCCTGAGCCGCTCGTTGATACATCTTCCAGTTTTTCCGACGTAGAACTTGCCACACGAGAGCGGGATGGCATAAACCACGCCGACGGCACACGGGACATAAGTCACACCGTGTCGGATTTTGCAACCTCCTCTGTTCATACCGCAAGTGCGGGAGCACAGCTTGGAAAGCTTGTTCGGGGCAGACAGCGCCATAGCGACCCCATGTCTGCCTGGTGTGTGTCGTCGCTTTCTTTGTGGATCGTTTTATGTTTGCGCTGTAAAAGTATATTCTATGTACCGTTACAAGTGCGAAACTGCTATAATGTGATATTCTTGTTAAAGCGCATGCAAGCATCGTGAAACCTTAACGAACAATGTCCTTTAGCGAGATACAGCGTTCTGTACTGCAATAAGTTGGTGAAAAACTGTGAGGTTATGCAAATATCCTAATTGTGAACGAAACAGTGTAATAGAGCATTTTTCAATACAAGTACGAATGTTAGGTTAGGTTAAGATATGAACCGTCGTAAAACCGCATTAAACAATGTCACTTAGTGAGATGCAGTGTTTTTCACCATTACAAGTCGGGAACTGCGATATCTAATGTGAAAGCGCTTGCAAACGTCGTTAGGTTAGGTTAGGTTAGGTTAGGTTAGGTTACGTTAGGTTAGGTTTGGTTAGGTTAGGTTAGGTTAGGTTATGTTAGGTTAGGTTGGGTTAGGTTAGGTTAGGTTAGGTTAGGTTAAGATATGAACCGCGCTAAAACCGCATTAAACAATGTCACTTAGTGAGATGCAGTGTTTTTCACCTTTACAAGTTGGGAACTGCGATATCTAATGTGAAAGCGCTTGAAACCGTCGTAATGTTGTAGAAAGCAATGTAAAGTAGCGAGTAAAACGTTTTCTCACGATAGAAGTGCGAAGGTTATGTTAGGTTGAGTTATGTTAGTTTAAGCTAGGTAGCGTCGTGAAACCACCAAAAACGACGTCATCTAACGAGATAGTGTTGTTTTATTGCGAGTACGAAACTGCGATAGGTAAAATGTTGTGAAAGCACACAAAACGGCATGAACAAGCCAAATACTGCGTGTTGTACCGTTACAAGTGCGAAACTGCTATGTTGTGACATTCTCGGTAAAGCGCATGCAAGTATCGTGAAACCTTAAAGAACGATGTCATTTAGCGAGATACAGCGTTCTGTACTGTAATAAGTTGGTGAGAAACTGAGGTCAAGCAAATATCGTAATTGTGAACGAAACAGTGTAATTGAGCGTCTTTAGATACAAGTGCGAATGTTAGGTTAGGTTGACATATCAACCATCGTAAAACCGCATTAAACAATGTCACTTAGTGAGATGTAGTGTTTTTCAACATTACAAGTCGGGAACTACGATATCTAATGTGAAAGCGCATGAAACCGTCGTAATCTTGTAGAAAACATTGTAAAGTTGCGAGTAAAACGTTTTCTAACGATAGAAGTGCGAAGGTTAGGTTAGGTTAGGTTAGTTTAAGCTAGGTAGCGTCGTGAAACTACCAAAAACGACGTCATCTAACGAGATAGTGTTGTTTTATTGCGAGTACGAAACTGCGATAGGTAAAATGTTGTGAAAGCACACAAAACGGCATGAACAAGCCAAATACTGCGTGTTGTACCGTTACAAGTGCGAAACTGCTATGTTTTGACATTCTCGGTAAAGCGCATGCAAGTATCGTGAAACCTTAAAGAAATATGTCATTTAGCGAGATACAACGTTCTGTACTGCAATAAGTTCGTGAAAAACTGTGAGGTTATGCAAATATCCTAATTGTGAACGAAACAGTGTAATAGAGCGTTTTTCAATACAAGTACGAATGTTAGGTTAGGTTAAGATATGAACCGTCGTAAAACCGCATTAAACAATGTCACTTAGTGAGATGCAGTGTTTTTCACCATTACAAGTCGGGAACTGCGATATCTAATGTGAAAGCGCTTGCAAACGTCGTTAGGTTAGGTTAGGTTAGGTTAGGTTAGGTTACGTTAGGTTAGGTTTGGTTAGGTTAGGTTAGGTTAGGTTATGTTAGGTTAGGTTGGGTTAGGTTAGGTTAGGTTAGGTTATGTTAAGATATGAACCGCGCTAAAACCGCATTAAACAATGTCACTTAGTGAGATGTAGTGTTTTTCAACATTACAAGTCGGGAACTACGATATCTAATGTGAAAGCGCATGAAACCGTCGTAATCTTGTAGAAAACATTGTAAAGTTGCGAGTAAAACGTTTTCTAACGATAGAAGTGCGAAGGTTAGGTTAGGTTAGGTTAGTTTAAGCTAGGTAGCGTCGTGAAACTACCAAAAACGACGTCATCTAACGATATAGTGTTGTTTTATAGCGAGTATTAAACTGCGATAGGTGAAATGTTGTGAAAGCACACAAAACGGCATGAACAAGCCAAATACTGCGTGTTCTACCGTTACAAGTGCGAAACTGCTATATTGTGATATTCTCGTTAAAGCGCATGCAAGCATCGTGAAACCTTAAAGAAATATGTCATTTAGCGAGATACAACGTTCTGTACTGCAATAAGTTGGTGAAAAACTGTGAGGTTATGCAAACATCGTAATTGTGAACAAAACAGTGTAATAAAGCGTTTTTAGATACAAGTGCGAATGTTAGGTTAGGTTAAGATATGAACCGTCGTAAAACCGCATTAAACAATGTCAATTAGTGAGATGCAGTGTTTTTCACCATTAAAAGTCGGGAACTGCGATATCTAATGTGAAAGCGCTTGCAACCGTCGTTAGGTTAGGTTAGGTTAGGTTTTGTTAGGTTAGGTTAGGTTAGGTTAGATTAGGTTAGGTTGGGTTGAGTTGGGTTAGGTTAGGTTAGGTTAGGTTAGGTTGGGTTAGGTTAGGTTAGGTTAGGTTAGGTAAGGATAATTTGGTTAGGTTAGGTAAGGTTAGGTTAGGTTAGGTTGGGTTGGGTGTTGTTGGGTTGGGTGTTGTTGGGTTGGGTTGGGTTGGGTTAGGCTGGGTTAGGTTAGGTTAGGTTACGTTAGGTTAGGTTAGGTTAGGTTAGGTTACGTTAGGTTATGTTAGGTTAGGTTAGGTTACGTTAGGTTAGGTTAGGTCAGGTAAGGTTAGGTTACGTAGAATAGGTTAGGTTAGGTTAGGTTACGTTAGGTTAGGTTAAGTTAGGTTAGGTTAGGTTTGGTTAGGTTTGGTTTGGTTAGCTTAGGTTAGGTTAGGTTGGGTTGGGTTGGGTTAGGTTAGGTTAGGTTAGGTTAGGTTGGGTTAGGTTAGTTTAGGTTAGGTTAGGTAAGGTTAGGTTGGGTTGGGTTGGGTTAGGTTAGGTTAGGTTAGGTTTGGTAAGGTTAGGTTACGTTAGGTTAAGGTATGAACCGTCGTAAAACCGCATTAAACAATGTCACTTAGTGAGATGCAGTGTTTTTCACCTTTACAAGTTGGGAACTGTGATATCTAATGTGAAAGCGCTTGAAACCGTCGTAATGGTGTAGAAAGCAATGTAAAGTAGCGAGTAAAACGTTTTCTAACGATAGAAGTGCGAAGGTTATGTTAGGTTGAGTTATGTTAGTTTAAGCTAGGTAGCGTCGTGAAACTACCAAAAACAACGTCATCTAACGAGATAGTGTTGTTTTATTGCGAGTACGAAACTGCGATAGGTGAAATGTTGTGAAAGCACACAAAACGGCATGAACAAGCCAAATACTGCGTGTTGTACCGTTACAAGTGCAAAACTGCTATGTTGTGATATTCTCGTTAAAGCGCATGCAAGCATCGTGAAACCTTAAAGAACGACGTCATTTAGCGAGATACAGCGTTCTGTACTGCAATAAGTTGGTGAAAAACTGTGAGGTTATGCAAATATCCTAATTGTGAACGAAACAGTGTAATAGAGCGTTTTTTAATGCAAGTGCGAATGTTAGGTTAGGTTAAGATATGAACCGTCGTAAAACCGCATTAAACAATGTCACTTAGTGAGATGCAGTGTTTTTCACCATTACAAGTCGGGAACTGCGATATCTAAAGTGAAAGCGCTTGCAAACGTCGTTAGGTTAGGTTAGGTTAGGTTAGGTTAGGTTAGGTTACGTTAGGTTAGGTTAGGTTAGGTTTGGTTAGGTTAGGTTAGGTTAGGTTAGGGATGTTAGGTAAGGTTTGGTTAGGTTAGGTTAGGTTAGGTTGGGTTAGGTAAGGTTAGGTTAGGTTAAGATATGAACCGCGCTAAAACCGCATTAAACAATGTCACCTAGTGATATGCTGTGTTTTTCACCATTAAAAGTCGGGAACTGCGATATCTAATGTGAAAGCGCATGAAACCGTCGTAATCTTGTAGAAAACATTGTAAAGTAGCGAATAAAACGTTTTCTAACGATAGAAGTGCGAAGGTTCGGTTAGTTTGAGCTAGGTAGCGTCGTGAAGCCACCAAAAACGATGTCATCAAACGAGATAGTGTTGTTTTATTGCGAGTACGAAACTGCGATAGGTGAAATATTGGGAAAGCACACAAAATGGCATGAACTAGCCAGATACTGCGTCTTGTGCCGTTACAAGTGCGAAACTGCTTTATTGTGATATTCTCGTTAAAGCGCATGCAAGTATCGTGAAACCTTAAAGAACGATGTCATTTAGCGAGATACAGCGTTCTGTACTGTAATAAGTTGGTGAGAAACTGTGAGGTCAAGCAAATATCGTAATTGTGAACGAAACAGTGTAATTGAGCGTATTTAGATACAAGTGCGAATGTTAGGTTAGGCTGAGATATCAACCGTCGTAAAACCGCATTAAACAATGTCACTTAGTGAGATGTAGTGTTTTTCAACATTACAAGTCGGGAACTACGATATCTAATGTGAAAGCGCATGAAACCGTCGTAATCTTGTAGAAAACATTGTAAAGTTGCGAGTAAAACGTTTTCTAACGATAGAAGTGCGAAGGTTAGGTTAGGTTAGGTTAGTTTAAGCTAGGTAGCGTCGTGAAACTACCAAAAACGACGTCATCTAACGAGATAGTGTTGTTTTATTGCGAGTACGAAACTGCGATAGGTAAAATGTTGTGAAAGCACACAAAACGGCATGAACAAGCCAAATACTGCGTGTTGTACCGTTACAAGTGCGAAACTGCTATGTTGTGATATTCTCGTTAAAGCGCATGCAAGCATCGTGAAACCTTAAAGAACGATGTCATTTAGCGAGATACAGCGTTCTGTACTGCAATAAGTTGGTGAAAAACTGTGAGGTTATGCAAATATCGTAATTGTGAACAAAACAGTGTAATAAAGTGTTTTTAGATACAAGTGCGAATGTTAGGTTAGGTTAAGATATGAACCGTCGTAAAACCGCATTAAACAATGTAAATAGTGAGATGCAGTGTTTTTCACCATTAAAAGTCGGGAACTGCGATATCTAATGTGAAAGCGCTTGCAACCGTCGTTAGGTTAGGTTAGGTTAGGTTTTGTTAGGTTAGGTTAGGTTAGATTCGGTTAGGTTGGGTTGAGTTGGGTTAGGTTAGGTTAGGTTAGGTTAGGTTGGGTTAGGTTAGGTTAGGTTAGGTTAGGTTAGGTTACGTTAGGTTAGGTTTGGTTACGTTAGGTTAGGTTAGGTTAGGTAAGGATAATTTGGTTAGGTTAGGTAAGGTTAGGTTAGGTTAGGTTGGGTTGGGTGTTGTTGGGTTGGGTGTTGTTGGGTTGGGTTGGGTTGGGTTAGGTTGGGTTAGGCTAGGTTAGGTTACGTTAGGTTAGGTTAGGTTAGGTTACGTTAGGTTATGTTAGGTTAGGTTAGGTTACGTTAGGTTAGGTTAGGTCAGGTAAGGTTAGGTTACGTTAGAATGGGTTAGGTTAGGTTAGGTTACGTTAGGTTAGGTTAAGTTAGGTTAGGTTAGGTTTGGTTAGGTTTGGTTAGGTTAGCTTAGGTTAGGTTAGGTTGGGTTGGGTTGGGTTGGGTTAGGTTAGGTTAGGTTAGGTTAGGTTGGGTTAGGTTAGTTTAGGTTAGGTTAGGTTAGGTTAGGTTGGGTTGGGTTGGGTTAGGTTAGGTTAGGTTAGGTTTGGTAAGGTTAGGTTAGGTTAGGTTACGTTAGGTTAAGGTATGAACCGTCGTAAAACCGCATTAAACAATGTCACTTAGTGAGATGCAGTGTTTTTCACCTTTACAAGTTGGGAACTGTGATATCTAATGTGAAAGCGCTTGAAACCGTCGTAATGTTGTAGAAAGCAATGTAAAGTAGCGAGTAAAACGTTTTCTATCGATAGAAGTGCGAAGGTTATGTTAGGTTGAGTTATGTTAGTTTAAGCTAGGTAGCGTCGTGAAACTACCAAAAACAACGTCATCTAACGAGATAGTGTTGTTTTATTGCGAGTACGAAACTGCGATAGGTGAAATGTTGTGAAATCACACAAAACGGCATGAACAAGCCAAATACTGCGTGTTGTACCGTTACAAGTGCGAAACTGCTATGTTGTGATATTCTCGTTAAAGCGCATGCAAGCATCGTGAAACCTTAAAGAACGATGTCATTTAGCGAGATACAGCGTTCTGTACTGCAATAAGTTGGTGAAAAACTGTGAGGTTTTCAAATATCCTAATTGTGAACGAAACAGTGTAATAGAGCGTTTTTTAATGCAAGTGCGAATGTTAGGTTAGGTTAAGATATGAACCGTCGTAAAACCGCTTTAAACAATGTCACTTAGTGAAATGCAGTGTTTTTCACCATTACAAGTCGGGAACTGCGATATCTAATGTGAAAGCGCTTGCAAACGTCGTTAGGTTAGGTTAGGTTAGGTTAGGTTAGGTTACGTTAGGTTAGGTTAGGTTAGGTTTGGTTAGGTTAGGTTAGGTTAGGTTAGGTTAGGGATGTTAGGTAAGCTTTGGTTAGGTTAGGTTAGGTTAGGTTGGGTTAGGTAAGGTTAGGTTAGGTTAAGATATGAACCGCGCTAAAACCGCATTAAACAATGTCACTTAGTGAGATGCTGTGTTTTTCACCATTACAAGTCGGGAACTGCGATATCTAATGTGAAAGCGCATGAAACCGTCGTAATTTTGTAGAAAACATTGTAAAGTAGCGAATAAAACGTTTTCTAACGATAGAAGTGCGAAGGTTCGGTTAGTTTGAGCTAGGTAGCGCCGTGAAGCCACCAAAAACGATGTCATGCATAGAAGAATGTGTTGATCTAATGGGCCACGTAACGTTCCAGAATGCGGCTGGTGTCAGTGTTAGCAGTTTTCTTGACCTGCTAGCTACCTATCTGACCTCTACCTATGTAGAATGGAACGGTGATGTTTATCAAAATAATGGCGTGTCAATAGGATCTTCGATTGCACCGATTCTGAGTGATTTGTTGCTTGCGAAGTTCGACAGGAACTTGAAAGAGCGGCTGTGTTGCCAGGAAGTTGTGAGGATTTTCAGGTTCGTCGACGACTACCTGGTGGTTTTTAAGTGTGAATCTGCTAGAGTAATGGGGTTGTCATCTGATGTCATTGAAGTTTTTAGTGACTGCTTGAGTCCACTCGTACTGACCCATGAACTCCCAGTGAACAACTCGATTCGCTTCCTAGACATGAGACTTTTGTTCAGCGTGAATCACGCATGCTGGATGTATGAGCCTCGCGCTATGAAACCGCTTTTGCCTTTTAAATCAGCGCATAGCAAATTGGTTAAGAGAGGCATAGTGAACTCCTGCTTCACTAATGCCCTGGACAGATCATGTTTCCATATGATGGAAACAAGCTTCCAAAATCAAGTTGAGCGTCTGAAAGAAGCTGGCTACCCGGATTCGCTTCTCATTTCTGTGGCAGAAACAATAAAAAAGAAGAAAAAGCCCAGAAGCAGAGAGAGCACTAATGACAGAGACAAAAGCAAACGTGACAAAGTCGCGGTAATCCCTTACAAGCACCAGCTATCTCACAAGATAAAAAAGCTCGGACAGCGCATGGGCGTAAAGGTCGTTTTTTCGGCACCTTACAAGCTCTCTCAGCTAGCCAAAATGACATGTGTAAACAATAGGCCCAAACAAGCTTGCACTGTCAGGCATAAAACCCAGTTTGTCAGATGTGACATGAATGTAGTTTATAGAATTCCGCTATCTTGTGGTGCGTGTTACATCGGGCAGACTGGGAGATGCCTAAATGAGCGCCTGCGCGAGCACGCACGCAATGTGCGCACTGGCAATGAGGGTTTTTTAGCTCAGCACGTCAGTAGGTGTGGCTGCCTTGCGCAGTTCGAAAGCACGGTCGTAATGTTCAGGCACAAAGACGATCATACCCGTATGATTGTCGAAGCGGAAAAAATGGCACGGGAACCAGAACACTGCGTCAGCAAACCGTCGTTAGCTCTTTTAGATAAAGAGCTACGGTATCTGGCAAGTGGCGCACATGGTCCTTGAATCTGCTTTTGTCAAACGTTCACGTTTTGTCGATTGTTAATTGCTAAGTCATCATTTTTTTGTAGATTTTCGTGTTTTCTGTTTCTGTTTCAGTCATATATATGTGGTTTGTGAAAAATAAACCTTCAGTTGATAGTCTGCGCTTGTCCTTGTATCTTCTTGTCGTCCGTGTTTACTACCGCGCAGTTACATACGTCGATCATGAATCACCAACTCGCCCAATCGTCCACCTTGATTAGTCATCTAACGAGATAGTGTTGTTTTATTGCGAGTACGAAACTGCGATAGGTGAAATATTGGGAAAGCACACAAAATGGCATGAACTAGCCAGATACTGCGTCTTGTGCCGTTACAAGTGCGAAACTGCTTTATTGTGATATTCTCGTTAAAGCGCATGCAAGTATCGTGAAACCTTAAAGAACGATGTCATTTAGCGAGATACAGCGTTCTGTACTGTAATAGGTTGGTGAGAAACTGTGAGGTCAAGCAAATATCGTAATTGTGAACGAAACAGTGTAATTGAGCGTATTTAGATACAAGTGCGAATGTTAGGTTAGGTTGAGATATCAACCGTCGTAAAACCGCATTAAACAATGTCACTTAGTGAGATGTAGTGTTTTTCAACATTACAAGTCGGGAACTACGATATCTAATGTGAAAGCGCATGAAACCGTCGTAATCTTGTAGAAAACATTGTAAAGTTGCGAGTAAAACGTTTTCTAACGATAGAAGTGCGAAGGTTAGCTTGAGTTATGTTAGTTTAAGCTATGTAGCGTCGTGAGACCACCAAAAAGGACGTCATCTAACGAGATAGTGTTGTTTTATTGCATGTACGAAACTGCAATAGGTGAAATGTTGTGAAAGTACACAAAACGGCTTGAACAAGCCAGATACTGCGTGTTGTACCGTTACAAGTGCGAAACTGCTATAATGTGATATTCTCGTTAAAGCGCATGCAAGCATCGTGAAACCTTAAAGAACGATGTCATTTAGCGAGATACAGCGTTCTGTACTGCAATAAGTTGGTGAAAAACTGTGAGGTTATGCAAATATCGTAATTGTGAACGAAACAGTGTAATAGAGCGTTTTTCAATACAAGTACGAATGTTAGGTTAGGTTAAGATATGAACCGTCGTAAAACCGCATTAAACAATGTCACTTAGTGAGATGCAGTGTTTTTCACCATTACAAGTCGGGAACTGCGATATCTAATGTGAAAGCGCTTGCAAACGTCGTTAGGTTAGGTTAGGTTTGGTTAGGTTAGGTTAGGTTACGTTAGGTTAGGTTTGGTTAGGTTAGGTTAGGTTAGGTTAGGTTATGTTAGGTTAGGTTGGGTTAGGTTAGGTAAGGTTACGTTAGGTTAAGGTATGAACCGTCGTAAAACCGCATTAAACAATGTCACATAGTGAGATGCAGTGTTTTTCACCTTTACAAGTTGGGAACTGCGATATCTAATGTGAAAGCGCTTGAAACCGTCGTAATGATGTAGAAAGCAATGTAAAGTAGCTAGTAAAACGTTTTCTAACGATAGAAGTGCGAAGGTTATGTTAGGTTGAGTTATGTTAGTTTAAGCTACGTAGCGTCGTGAAACCACCAAAAACGACGTCATCTAACGAGATAGTGTTGTTTTATTGCGAGTATTAAACTGCGATAGGTGAAATGTTGTGAAAGCACACAAAACGGCATGAACAAGCCAAATACTGCGTGTTCTACCGTTACAAGTGCGAAACTGCTATATTGTGATATTCTCGGTAAAGCGCATGCAAGTATCGTGAAACCTTAAAGAACGATGTCATTTAGCGAGATACAGCGTTCTGTACTGTAATAAGTTGGTGAGAAACTGTGAGGTCAAGCAAATATCGTAATTGTGAACGAAACAGTGTAATTGAGTGTCTTTAGATACAAGTGCGAATGTTAGGTTAGGTTGATATATCAACCGTCGTAAAACCGCATTAAACAATGTCACTTAGTGAGATGTAGTGTTTTTCAACATTACAAGTCGGGAACTACGATATCTAATGTGAAAGCGCATGAAACCGTCGTAATCTTGTAGAAAACATTGTAAAGTTGCGAGTAAAACGTTTTCTAACGATAGAAGTGCGAAGGTTAGGTTAGGTTAGGTTAGTTTAAGCTAGGTAGCGTCGTAAAACTACCAAAAACGACGTCATCTAACGAGATAGTGTTGTTTTATAGCGAGTAATAAACTGCGATAGGTGAAATGTTGTGAAAGCACACAAAACGGCATGAACAAGCCAAATACTGCGTGTTCTACCGTTACAAGTGCGAAACTGCTATATTGTGATATTCTCGTTAAAGCGCATGCAAGCATCGTGAAACCTTAAAGAACAATGTCATTTAGCGAGATACAGCGTTCTGTACTGCAATAAGTTGGTGAAAAACTGTGAGGTTATGCAAATATCGTAATTGTGAACAAAACAGTGTAATAGAGCGTTTTTAGATACAAGTGCGAATGTTAGGTTAGGTTAAGATATGAACCGTCGTAAAACCGCATTAAACAATGTCAATTAGTGAGATGCAGTGTTTTTCACCATTAAAAGTGGGGAACTGCGATATCTAATGTGAAAGCGCTTGCAACCGTCGTTAGGTTAGGTTAGGATAGGTTAGGTTAGGTTAGGTTTGGTTAGGTAAGGTTAGGTTAGATTAGGTTAGGTTGGGTTGAGTTGGGTTAGGTTAGGTTAGGTTAGGTTAGGTTGGGTTAGGTTAGGTTAGGTTAGGTTAGGTTACGTTAGGTTAGGTTAGGTTAGGTTACGTTAGGTTAGGTTAGGTTAGGTAAAGATAATTTGGTTAGGTTAGGTAAGGTTAGGTTAGGTTAGGTTAGGTTGGGTTGGGTGTTGTTGGGTTGGGTTGGGTTGGGTTAGGTTGGGTTAGGTTAGGTTAGGTTACGTTAGGTTAGGTTAGGTTACGTTAGGTTATGTTAGGTTAGGTTAGGTTACGTTAGGTTAGGTTAGGTCAGGTAAGGTTAGGTTACGTTAGAATAGGTTAGGTTAGGTTAGGTTACGTTAGGTTAGGTTAAGTTAGGTTAGGTTAGGTTTGGTTAGGTTAGGTTAGGTTAGCTTTGGTTAGGTTAGGTTGGGTTGGGTTGGGTTAGGTTGGGTTAGGTTAGGTTAGGTTAGGTTAGGTTGGGTTAGGTTAGTTTAGGTTAGGTTAGGTTAGGTTAGGTTGGGTTGGGTTGGTTAGGTTAGGTTAGGTTAGGTTAGGTAAGGTTAGGTTAGGTTAGGTTAGGTTAGGTTACGTTAGGTTAAGGTATGAACCGTCGTAAAACCGCATTAAACAATGTCACTTAGTGAGATGCAGTGTTTTTCACCTTTACAAGTTGGGAACTGTGATATCTAATGTGAAAGCGCTTGAAACCGTCGTAATGTTGTAGAAAGCAATGTAAAGTAGCGAGTAAAACGTTTTCTAACGATAGAAGTGCGAAGGTTATGTTAGGTTGAGTTATGTTAGTTTAAGCTAGGTAGCGTCGTGAAACTACCAAAAACAACGTCATCTAACGAGATAGTGTTGTTTTATTGCGAGTACGAAACTGCGATAGGTGAAATGTTGTGAAAGCACACAAAACGCAATGAACAAGCCAAATACTGCGTGTTGTACCGTTACAAGTGCGAAACTGCTATGTTGTGATATTCTCGTTGAAGCGCATGCAAGCATCGTGAAATCTTAAAGAACGATGTCATTTAGCGAGATACAGCGTTCTGTACTGCAATAAGTTGGTGAAAAACTGTGAGGTTATGCAAATATCCTAATTGTGAACGAAACAGTGTAATAGAGCGTTTTTAATACAAGTGCGAATGTTAGGTTAGGTTAAGATATGAACCGTCGTAAAACCGCATTAAACAATGTCACTTAGTGAGATGCAGTGTTTTTCACCATTACAAGTCGGGAACTGCGATATCTAATGTGAAAGCGCTTGAAAACGTCGTTAGGATAGGTTAGGTTAGGTTAGGTTTGGTTAGGTTAGGTTAGGTTAGGTCAGCTTAGGGTATGTTATGTAAGGTTTGGTTAGGGTAGGTTAGGTTAGGTTGGGTTAGGTAAGGTTAGGTTAGGTTAAGATATGAACCGCGCTAAAACCGCATTAAACAATGTCACTTAGTGAGATGCTGTGTTTTTCACCATTACAAGTCGGGAACTGCGATATCTAATGTGAAAGCGCATGAAACCGTCGTAATCTTGTAGAAAACATTGTAAAGTAGCGAATAAAACGTTTTCTAACGATAGAAGTGCGAAGGTTCGGTTAGTTTGAGCTAGGTAGCGTCGTGAAACCACCAAAAACGATGTCATCTAACGAGATAGTGTTGTTTTATTGCGAGTACGAAACGGCGATAGGTGAAATATTGGGAAAGCACACAAAATGGCATGAACTAGCCAGATACTGCGTCTTGTGCCGTTACAAGTGCGAAACTGCTTTATTGTGATATTCTCGTTAAAGCGCATGCAAGTATCGTGAAACCTTAAAGAACGATGTCATTTAGCGAGATACAGCGTTCTGTACTGTAATAAGTTGGTGAGAAACTGTGAGGTCAAGCAAATATCGTAATTGTGAACGAAACAGTGTAATTGAGCGTTTTTCAATACAAGTACGAATGTTAGGTTAGGTTAAGATATGAACCGTCGTAAAACCGCACTAAACAATGTCACTTAGTGAGATGCAGTGTTTTTCACCATTACAAGTCGGGAACTGCGATATCTAATGTGAAAGCGCTTGCAAACGTCGTTAGGTTAGGTTAGGTTAGGTTAGGTTAGGTTAGGTTACGTTAGGTTAGGTTTGGTTAGGTTAGGTTAGGTTAGGTTAGGTTATGTTAGGCTAGGTTGGGTTAGGTTAGGTTAGCTTACGTTAGGTTAAGGTATGAACCGTCGTAAAACCGCAATAAACAATGTCACTTAGTGAGATGCAGTGTTTTTCACCTTTACAAGTTGGGAACTGCGATATCTAATGTGAAAGCGCTTGAAACCGTCGTAATGTTGCAGAAAGTAATGTAAAGTAGCGAGTAAAACGTTTTCTAACGATAGAAGTGCGAAACTTATGTTACGTTATGTTAGTTTAAGCTAGGTAGCGTCGTGAAACCACCAAAAACGACGTCATCTAACGAGATAGTGTTGTTTTATTGCGAGTACGAAACTGCGATAGGTAAAATGTTGTGAAAGCACACAAAACGGCATGAACAAGCCAAATACTGCGTGTTGTACCGTTACAAGTGCGAAACTGCTATGTTGTGATATTCTCGTTAAAGCGCATGCAAGCATCGTGAAACCTTAAAGAACGATGTCATTTAGCGAGATACAGCGTTCTGTACTGCAATAAGTTGGTGAAAAACTGTGAGGTTATGCAAATATCGTAATTGTGAACAAAACAGTGTAATAAAGTGTTTTTAGATACAAGTGCGAATGTTAGGTTAGGTTAAGATATGAACCGTCGTAAAACCGCATTAAACAATGTAAATAGTGAGATGCAGTGTTTTTCACCATTAAAAGTCGGGAACTGCGATATCTAATGTGAAAGCGCTTGCAACCGTCGTTAGGTTAGGTTAGGTTAGGTTTTGTTAGGTTAGGTTAGGTTAGATTCGGTTAGGTTGGGTTGAGTTGGGTTAGGTTAGGTTAGGTTAGGTTAGGTTGGGTTAGGTTAGGTTAGGTTAGGTTAGGTTAGGTTACGTTAGGTTAGGTTTGGTTACGTTAGGTTAGGTTAGGTTAGGTAAGGATAATTTGGTTAGGTTAGGTAAGGTTAGGTTAGGTTAGGTTGGGTTGGGTGTTGTTGGGTTGGGTGTTGTTGGGTTGGGTTGGGTTGGGTTAGGTTGGGTTAGGCTAGGTTAGGTTACGTTAGGTTAGGTTAGGTTAGGTTACGTTAGGTTATGTTAGGTTAGGTTAGGTTACGTTAGGTTAGGTTAGGTCAGGTAAGGTTAGGTTACGTTAGAATGGGTTAGGTTAGGTTAGGTTACGTTAGGTTAGGTTAAGTTAGGTTAGGTTAGGTTTGGTTAGGTTTGGTTAGGTTAGCTTAGGTTAGGTTAGGTTGGGTTGGGTTGGGTTGGGTTAGGTTAGGTTAGGTTAGGTTAGGTTGGGTTAGGTTAGTTTAGGTTAGGTTAGGTTAGGTTAGGTTGGGTTGGGTTGGGTTAGGTTAGGTTAGGTTAGGTTTGGTAAGGTTAGGTTAGGTTAGGTTACGTTAGGTTAAGGTATGAACCGTCGTAAAACCGCATTAAACAATGTCACTTAGTGAGATGCAGTGTTTTTCACCTTTACAAGTTGGGAACTGTGATATCTAATGTGAAAGCGCTTGAAACCGTCGTAATGTTGTAGAAAGCAATGTAAAGTAGCGAGTAAAACGTTTTCTATCGATAGAAGTGCGAAGGTTATGTTAGGTTGAGTTATGTTAGTTTAAGCTAGGTAGCGTCGTGAAACTACCAAAAACAACGTCATCTAACGAGATAGTGTTGTTTTATTGCGAGTACGAAACTGCGATAGGTGAAATGTTGTGAAATCACACAAAACGGCATGAACAAGCCAAATACTGCGTGTTGTACCGTTACAAGTGCGAAACTGCTATGTTGTGATATTCTCGTTAAAGCGCATGCAAGCATCGTGAAACCTTAAAGAACGATGTCATTTAGCGAGATACAGCGTTCTGTACTGCAATAAGTTGGTGAAAAACTGTGAGGTTTTCAAATATCCTAATTGTGAACGAAACAGTGTAATAGAGCGTTTTTTAATGCAAGTGCGAATGTTAGGTTAGGTTAAGATATGAACCGTCGTAAAACCGCTTTAAACAATGTCACTTAGTGAAATGCAGTGTTTTTCACCATTACAAGTCGGGAACTGCGATATCTAATGTGAAAGCGCTTGCAAACGTCGTTAGGTTAGGTTAGGTTAGGTTAGGTTAGGTTACGTTAGGTTAGGTTAGGTTAGGTTTGGTTAGGTTAGGTTAGGTTAGGTTAGGTTAGGGATGTTAGGTAAGCTTTGGTTAGGTTAGGTTAGGTTAGGTTGGGTTAGGTAAGGTTAGGTTAGGTTAAGATATGAACCGCGCTAAAACCGCATTAAACAATGTCACTTAGTGAGATGCTGTGTTTTTCACCATTACAAGTCGGGAACTGCGATATCTAATGTGAAAGCGCATGAAACCGTCGTAATTTTGTAGAAAACATTGTAAAGTAGCGAATAAAACGTTTTCTAACGATAGAAGTGCGAAGGTTCGGTTAGTTTGAGCTAGGTAGCGCCGTGAAGCCACCAAAAACGATGTCATGCATAGAAGAATGTGTTGATCTAATGGGCCACGTAACGTTCCAGAATGCGGCTGGTGTCAGTGTTAGCAGTTTTCTTGACCTGCTAGCTACCTATCTGACCTCTACCTATGTAGAATGGAACGGTGATGTTTATCAAAATAATGGCGTGTCAATAGGATCTTCGATTGCACCGATTCTGAGTGATTTGTTGCTTGCGAAGTTCGACAGGAACTTGAAAGAGCGGCTGTGTTGCCAGGAAGTTGTGAGGATTTTCAGGTTCGTCGACGACTACCTGGTGGTTTTTAAGTGTGAATCTGCTAGAGTAATGGGGTTGTCATCTGATGTCATTGAAGTTTTTAGTGACTGCTTGAGTCCACTCGTACTGACCCATGAACTCCCAGTGAACAACTCGATTCGCTTCCTAGACATGAGACTTTTGTTCAGCGTGAATCACGCATGCTGGATGTATGAGCCTCGCGCTATGAAACCGCTTTTGCCTTTTAAATCAGCGCATAGCAAATTGGTTAAGAGAGGCATAGTGAACTCCTGCTTCACTAATGCCCTGGACAGATCATGTTTCCATATGATGGAAACAAGCTTCCAAAATCAAGTTGAGCGTCTGAAAGAAGCTGGCTACCCGGATTCGCTTCTCATTTCTGTGGCAGAAACAATAAAAAAGAAGAAAAAGCCCAGAAGCAGAGAGAGCACTAATGACAGAGACAAAAGCAAACGTGACAAAGTCGCGGTAATCCCTTACAAGCACCAGCTATCTCACAAGATAAAAAAGCTCGGACAGCGCATGGGCGTAAAGGTCGTTTTTTCGGCACCTTACAAGCTCTCTCAGCTAGCCAAAATGACATGTGTAAACAATAGGCCCAAACAAGCTTGCACTGTCAGGCATAAAACCCAGTTTGTCAGATGTGACATGAATGTAGTTTATAGAATTCCGCTATCTTGTGGTGCGTGTTACATCGGGCAGACTGGGAGATGCCTAAATGAGCGCCTGCGCGAGCACGCACGCAATGTGCGCACTGGCAATGAGGGTTTTTTAGCTCAGCACGTCAGTAGGTGTGGCTGCCTTGCGCAGTTCGAAAGCACGGTCGTAATGTTCAGGCACAAAGACGATCATACCCGTATGATTGTCGAAGCGGAAAAAATGGCACGGGAACCAGAACACTGCGTCAGCAAACCGTCGTTAGCTCTTTTAGATAAAGAGCTACGGTATCTGGCAAGTGGCGCACATGGTCCTTGAATCTGCTTTTGTCAAACGTTCACGTTTTGTCGATTGTTAATTGCTAAGTCATCATTTTTTTGTAGATTTTCGTGTTTTCTGTTTCTGTTTCAGTCATATATATGTGGTTTGTGAAAAATAAACCTTCAGTTGATAGTCTGCGCTTGTCCTTGTATCTTCTTGTCGTCCGTGTTTACTACCGCGCAGTTACATACGTCGATCATGAATCACCAACTCGCCCAATCGTCCACCTTGATTAGTCATCTAACGAGATAGTGTTGTTTTATTGCGAGTACGAAACTGCGATAGGTGAAATATTGGGAAAGCACACAAAATGGCATGAACTAGCCAGATACTGCGTCTTGTGCCGTTACAAGTGCGAAACTGCTTTATTGTGATATTCTCGTTAAAGCGCATGCAAGTATCGTGAAACCTTAAAGAACGATGTCATTTAGCGAGATACAGCGTTCTGTACTGTAATAGGTTGGTGAGAAACTGTGAGGTCAAGCAAATATCGTAATTGTGAACGAAACAGTGTAATTGAGCGTATTTAGATACAAGTGCGAATGTTAGGTTAGGTTGAGATATCAACCGTCGTAAAACCGCATTAAACAATGTCACTTAGTGAGATGTAGTGTTTTTCAACATTACAAGTCGGGAACTACGATATCTAATGTGAAAGCGCATGAAACCGTCGTAATCTTGTAGAAAACATTGTAAAGTTGCGAGTAAAACGTTTTCTAACGATAGAAGTGCGAAGGTTAGCTTGAGTTATGTTAGTTTAAGCTATGTAGCGTCGTGAGACCACCAAAAAGGACGTCATCTAACGAGATAGTGTTGTTTTATTGCATGTACGAAACTGCAATAGGTGAAATGTTGTGAAAGTACACAAAACGGCTTGAACAAGCCAGATACTGCGTGTTGTACCGTTACAAGTGCGAAACTGCTATAATGTGATATTCTCGTTAAAGCGCATGCAAGCATCGTGAAACCTTAAAGAACGATGTCATTTAGCGAGATACAGCGTTCTGTACTGCAATAAGTTGGTGAAAAACTGTGAGGTTATGCAAATATCGTAATTGTGAACGAAACAGTGTAATAGAGCGTTTTTCAATACAAGTACGAATGTTAGGTTAGGTTAAGATATGAACCGTCGTAAAACCGCATTAAACAATGTCACTTAGTGAGATGCAGTGTTTTTCACCATTACAAGTCGGGAACTGCGATATCTAATGTGAAAGCGCTTGCAAACGTCGTTAGGTTAGGTTAGGTTTGGTTAGGTTAGGTTAGGTTACGTTAGGTTAGGTTTGGTTAGGTTAGGTTAGGTTAGGTTAGGTTATGTTAGGTTAGGTTGGGTTAGGTTAGGTAAGGTTACGTTAGGTTAAGGTATGAACCGTCGTAAAACCGCATTAAACAATGTCACATAGTGAGATGCAGTGTTTTTCACCTTTACAAGTTGGGAACTGCGATATCTAATGTGAAAGCGCTTGAAACCGTCGTAATGATGTAGAAAGCAATGTAAAGTAGCTAGTAAAACGTTTTCTAACGATAGAAGTGCGAAGGTTATGTTAGGTTGAGTTATGTTAGTTTAAGCTACGTAGCGTCGTGAAACCACCAAAAACGACGTCATCTAACGAGATAGTGTTGTTTTATTGCGAGTATTAAACTGCGATAGGTGAAATGTTGTGAAAGCACACAAAACGGCATGAACAAGCCAAATACTGCGTGTTCTACCGTTACAAGTGCGAAACTGCTATATTGTGATATTCTCGGTAAAGCGCATGCAAGTATCGTGAAACCTTAAAGAACGATGTCATTTAGCGAGATACAGCGTTCTGTACTGTAATAAGTTGGTGAGAAACTGTGAGGTCAAGCAAATATCGTAATTGTGAACGAAACAGTGTAATTGAGTGTCTTTAGATACAAGTGCGAATGTTAGGTTAGGTTGATATATCAACCGTCGTAAAACCGCATTAAACAATGTCACTTAGTGAGATGTAGTGTTTTTCAACATTACAAGTCGGGAACTACGATATCTAATGTGAAAGCGCATGAAACCGTCGTAATCTTGTAGAAAACATTGTAAAGTTGCGAGTAAAACGTTTTCTAACGATAGAAGTGCGAAGGTTAGGTTAGGTTAGGTTAGTTTAAGCTAGGTAGCGTCGTAAAACTACCAAAAACGACGTCATCTAACGAGATAGTGTTGTTTTATAGCGAGTAATAAACTGCGATAGGTGAAATGTTGTGAAAGCACACAAAACGGCATGAACAAGCCAAATACTGCGTGTTCTACCGTTACAAGTGCGAAACTGCTATATTGTGATATTCTCGTTAAAGCGCATGCAAGCATCGTGAAACCTTAAAGAACAATGTCATTTAGCGAGATACAGCGTTCTGTACTGCAATAAGTTGGTGAAAAACTGTGAGGTTATGCAAATATCGTAATTGTGAACAAAACAGTGTAATAGAGCGTTTTTAGATACAAGTGCGAATGTTAGGTTAGGTTAAGATATGAACCGTCGTAAAACCGCATTAAACAATGTCAATTAGTGAGATGCAGTGTTTTTCACCATTAAAAGTGGGGAACTGCGATATCTAATGTGAAAGCGCTTGCAACCGTCGTTAGGTTAGGTTAGGATAGGTTAGGTTAGGTTAGGTTTGGTTAGGTAAGGTTAGGTTAGATTAGGTTAGGTTGGGTTGAGTTGGGTTAGGTTAGGTTAGGTTAGGTTAGGTTGGGTTAGGTTAGGTTAGGTTAGGTTAGGTTACGTTAGGTTAGGTTAGGTTAGGTTACGTTAGGTTAGGTTAGGTTAGGTAAAGATAATTTGGTTAGGTTAGGTAAGGTTAGGTTAGGTTAGGTTAGGTTGGGTTGGGTGTTGTTGGGTTGGGTTGGGTTGGGTTAGGTTGGGTTAGGTTAGGTTAGGTTACGTTAGGTTAGGTTAGGTTACGTTAGGTTATGTTAGGTTAGGTTAGGTTACGTTAGGTTAGGTTAGGTCAGGTAAGGTTAGGTTACGTTAGAATAGGTTAGGTTAGGTTAGGTTACGTTAGGTTAGGTTAAGTTAGGTTAGGTTAGGTTTGGTTAGGTTAGGTTAGGTTAGCTTTGGTTAGGTTAGGTTGGGTTGGGTTGGGTTAGGTTGGGTTAGGTTAGGTTAGGTTAGGTTAGGTTGGGTTAGGTTAGTTTAGGTTAGGTTAGGTTAGGTTAGGTTGGGTTGGGTTGGTTAGGTTAGGTTAGGTTAGGTTAGGTAAGGTTAGGTTAGGTTAGGTTAGGTTAGGTTACGTTAGGTTAAGGTATGAACCGTCGTAAAACCGCATTAAACAATGTCACTTAGTGAGATGCAGTGTTTTTCACCTTTACAAGTTGGGAACTGTGATATCTAATGTGAAAGCGCTTGAAACCGTCGTAATGTTGTAGAAAGCAATGTAAAGTAGCGAGTAAAACGTTTTCTAACGATAGAAGTGCGAAGGTTATGTTAGGTTGAGTTATGTTAGTTTAAGCTAGGTAGCGTCGTGAAACTACCAAAAACAACGTCATCTAACGAGATAGTGTTGTTTTATTGCGAGTACGAAACTGCGATAGGTGAAATGTTGTGAAAGCACACAAAACGCAATGAACAAGCCAAATACTGCGTGTTGTACCGTTACAAGTGCGAAACTGCTATGTTGTGATATTCTCGTTGAAGCGCATGCAAGCATCGTGAAATCTTAAAGAACGATGTCATTTAGCGAGATACAGCGTTCTGTACTGCAATAAGTTGGTGAAAAACTGTGAGGTTATGCAAATATCCTAATTGTGAACGAAACAGTGTAATAGAGCGTTTTTAATACAAGTGCGAATGTTAGGTTAGGTTAAGATATGAACCGTCGTAAAACCGCATTAAACAATGTCACTTAGTGAGATGCAGTGTTTTTCACCATTACAAGTCGGGAACTGCGATATCTAATGTGAAAGCGCTTGAAAACGTCGTTAGGATAGGTTAGGTTAGGTTAGGTTTGGTTAGGTTAGGTTAGGTTAGGTCAGCTTAGGGTATGTTATGTAAGGTTTGGTTAGGGTAGGTTAGGTTAGGTTGGGTTAGGTAAGGTTAGGTTAGGTTAAGATATGAACCGCGCTAAAACCGCATTAAACAATGTCACTTAGTGAGATGCTGTGTTTTTCACCATTACAAGTCGGGAACTGCGATATCTAATGTGAAAGCGCATGAAACCGTCGTAATCTTGTAGAAAACATTGTAAAGTAGCGAATAAAACGTTTTCTAACGATAGAAGTGCGAAGGTTCGGTTAGTTTGAGCTAGGTAGCGTCGTGAAACCACCAAAAACGATGTCATCTAACGAGATAGTGTTGTTTTATTGCGAGTACGAAACGGCGATAGGTGAAATATTGGGAAAGCACACAAAATGGCATGAACTAGCCAGATACTGCGTCTTGTGCCGTTACAAGTGCGAAACTGCTTTATTGTGATATTCTCGTTAAAGCGCATGCAAGTATCGTGAAACCTTAAAGAACGATGTCATTTAGCGAGATACAGCGTTCTGTACTGTAATAAGTTGGTGAGAAACTGTGAGGTCAAGCAAATATCGTAATTGTGAACGAAACAGTGTAATTGAGCGTTTTTCAATACAAGTACGAATGTTAGGTTAGGTTAAGATATGAACCGTCGTAAAACCGCACTAAACAATGTCACTTAGTGAGATGCAGTGTTTTTCACCATTACAAGTCGGGAACTGCGATATCTAATGTGAAAGCGCTTGCAAACGTCGTTAGGTTAGGTTAGGTTAGGTTAGGTTAGGTTAGGTTACGTTAGGTTAGGTTTGGTTAGGTTAGGTTAGGTTAGGTTAGGTTATGTTAGGCTAGGTTGGGTTAGGTTAGGTTAGCTTACGTTAGGTTAAGGTATGAACCGTCGTAAAACCGCAATAAACAATGTCACTTAGTGAGATGCAGTGTTTTTCACCTTTACAAGTTGGGAACTGCGATATCTAATGTGAAAGCGCTTGAAACCGTCGTAATGTTGCAGAAAGTAATGTAAAGTAGCGAGTAAAACGTTTTCTAACGATAGAAGTGCGAAACTTATGTTACGTTATGTTAGTTTAAGCTAGGTAGCGTCGTGAAACCACCAAAAACGACGTCATCTAACGAGATAGTGTTGTTTTATTGCGAGTACGAAACTGCGATAGGTAAAATGTTGTGAAAGCACACAAAACGGCATGAACAAGCCAAATACTGCGTGTTGTACCGTTACAAGTGCGAAACTGCTATGTTTTGACATTCTCGGTAAAGCGCATGCAAGTATCGTGAAACCTTAAAGAACGATGTCATTTAGCGAGATACAGCGTTCTGTACTGTAATAAGTTGGTGAGAAACTGTGAGGTCAAGCAAATATCGTAATTGTGAACGAAACAGTGTAATTGAGCGTCTTTAGATACAAGTGCGAATGTTAGGTTAGGTTGACATATCAACCGTCGTAAAACCGCATTAAACAATGTCACTTAGTGAGATGTAGTGTTTTTCAACATTACAAGTCGGGAACTACGATATCTAATGTGAAAGCGCATGAAACCGTCGTAATCTTGTAGAAAACATTGTAAAGTTGCGAGTAAAACGTTTTCTAACGATAGAAGTGCGAAGGTTAGGTTAGGTTAGGTTAGTTTAAGCTAGGTAGCGTCGTGAAACTACCAAAAACGACGTCATCTAACGAGATAGTGTTGTTTTATTGCGAGTACGAAACTGCGATAGGTAAAATGTTGTGAAAGCACACAAAACGGCATGAACAAGCCAAATACTGCGTGTTGTACCGTTACAAGTGCGAAACTGCTATGTTGTGATATTCTCGTTAAAGCGCATGCAAGCATCGTGAAACCTTAAAGAACGATGTCATTTAGCGAGATACAGCGTTCTGTACTGCAATAAGTTGGTGAAAAACTGTGAGGTTATGCAAATATCGTAATTGTGAACAAAACAGTGTAATAAAGTGTTTTTAGATACAAGTGCGAATGTTAGGTTAGGTTAAGATATGAACCGTCGTAAAACCGCATTAAACAATGTAAATAGTGAGATGCAGTGTTTTTCACCATTAAAAGTCGGGAACTGCGATATCTAATGTGAAAGCGCTTGCAACCGTCGTTAGGTTAGGTTAGGTTAGGTTTTGTTAGGTTAGGTTAGGTTAGATTCGGTTAGGTTGGGTTGAGTTGGGTTAGGTTAGGTTAGGTTAGGTTAGGTTGGGTTAGGTTAGGTTAGGTTAGGTTAGGTTACGTTAGGTTAGGTTAGGTTACGTTAGGTTAGGTTAGGTTAGGTAAGGATAATTTGGTTAGGTTAGGTAAGGTTAGGTTAGGTTAGGTTGGGTTGGGTGTTGTTGGGTTGGGTGTTGTTGGGTTGGGTTGGGTTGGGTTAGGTTGGGTTAGGTTAGGTTAGGTTACGTTAGGTTAGGTTAGGTTAGGTTACGTTAGGTTATGTTAGGTTAGGTTAGGTTACGTTAGGTTAGGTTAGGTCAGGTAAGGTTAGGTTACGTTAGAATGGGTTAGGTTAGGTTAGGTTACGTTAGGTTAGGTTAAGTTAGGTTAGGTTAGGTTTGGTTAGGTTTGGTTAGGTTAGCTTAGGTTAGGTTAGGTTGGGTTGGGTTGGGTTGGGTTAGGTTAGGTTAGGTTAGGTTAGGTTGGGTTAGGTTAGTTTAGGTTAGGTTAGGTTAGGTTAGGTTGGGTTGGGTTGGGTTAGGTTAGGTTAGGTTAGGTTTGGTAAGGTTAGGTTAGGTTAGGTTACGTTAGGTTAAGGTATGAACCGTCGTAAAACCGCATTAAACAATGTCACTTAGTGAGATGCAGTGTTTTTCACCTTTACAAGTTGGGAACTGTGATATCTAATGTGAAAGCGCTTGAAACCGTCGTAATGTTGTAGAAAGCAATGTAAAGTAGCGAGTAAAACGTTTTCTAACGATAGAAGTGCGAAGGTTATGTTAGGTTGAGTTATGTTAGTTTAAGCTAGGTAGCGTCGTGAAACTACCAAAAACAACGTCATCTAACGAGATAGTGTTGTTTTATTGCGAGTACGAAACTGCGATAGGTAAAATGTTGTGAAATCACACAAAACGGCATGAACAAGCCAAATACTGCGTGTTGTACCGTTACAAGTGCGAAACTGCTATGTTGTGATATTCTCGTTAAAGCGCATGCAAGCATCGTGAAACCTTAAAGAACGATGTCATTTAGCGAGATACAGCGTTCTGTACTGCAATAAGTTGGTGAAAAACTGTGAGGTTATGCAAATATCCTAATTGTGAACGAAACAGTGTAATAGAGCGTTTTTTAATGCAAGTGCGAATGTTAGGTTAGGTTAAGATATGAACCGTCGTAAAACCGCTTTAAACAATGTCACTTAGTGAAATGCAGTGTTTTTCACCATTACAAGTCGGGAACTGCGATATCTAATGTGAAAGCGCTTGCAAACGTCGTTAGGTTAGGTTAGGTTAGGTTAGGTTAGGTTAGGTTTGGTTAGGTTAGGTTAGGTTAGGTTAGGTTAGGGATGTTAGGTAAGCTTTGGTTAGGTTAGGTTAGGTTAGGTTGGGTTAGGTAAGGTTAGGTTAGGTTAAGATATGAACCACGCTAAAACCGCATTAAACAATGTCACTTAGTGAGATGCTGTGTTTTTCACCATTACAAGTCGGGAACTGCGATATCTAATGTGAAAGCGCATGAAACCGTCGTAATCTTGTAGAAAACATTGTAAAGTAGCGAATAAAACGTTTTCTAACGATAGAAGTGCGAAGGTTCGGTTAGTTTGAGCTAGGTAGCGCCGTGAAGCCACCAAAAACGATGTCATCTAACGAGATAGTGTTGTTTTATTGCGAGTACGAAACTGCGATAGGTGAAATATTGGGAAAGCACACAAAATGGCATGAACTAGCCAGATACTGCGTCTTGTGCCGTTACAAGTGCGAAACTGCTTTATTGTGATATTCTCGTTAAAGCGCATGCAAGTATCGTGAAACCTTAAAGAACGATGTCATTTAGCGAGATACAGCGTTCTGTACTGTAATAGGTTGGTGAGAAACTGTGAGGTCAAGCAAATATCGTAATTGTGAACGAAACAGTGTAATTGAGCGTATTTAGATACAAGTGCGAATGTTAGGTTAGGTTGAGATATCAACCGTCGTAAAACCGCAATAAACAATGTCACTTAGTGAGATGTAGTGTTTTTCAACATTACAAGTCGGGAACTACGATATCTAATGTGAAAGCGCAAGAAACCGTCGTAATCTTGTAGAAAACATTGTAAAGTTGCGAGTAAAACGTTTTCTAACGATAGAAGTGCGAAGGTTAGCTTGAGTTATGTTAGTTTAAGCTATGTAGCGTCGTGAGACCACCAAAAAGGACGTCAACTAACGAGATAGTGTTGTTTTATTGCATGTACGAAACTGCAATAGGTGAAATGTTGTGAAAGTACACAAAACGGCTTGAACAAGCCAGATACTGCGTGTTGTACCGTTACAAGTGCGAAACTGCTATAATGTGATATTCTCGTTAAAGCGCATGCAAGCATCGTGAAACCTTAAAGAACGATGTCATTTAGCGAGATACAGCGTTCTGTACTGCAATAAGTTGGTGAAAAACTGTGAGGTTATGCAAATATCGTAATTGTGAACGAAACAGTGTAATAGAGCGTTTTTCAATACAAGTACGAATGTTAGGTTAGGTTAAGATATGAACCGTCGTAAAACCGCATTAAACAATGTCACTTAGTGAGATGCAGTGTTTTTCACCATTACAAGTCGGGAACTGCGATATCTAATGTGAAAGCGCTTGCAAACGTCGTTAGGTTAGGTTAGGTTAGGTTAGGTTAGGTTAGGTTACGTTAGGTTAGGTTTGGTTAGGTTAGGTTAGGTTAGGTTAGGTTATGTTAGGTTAGGTTGGGTTAGGTTAGGTAAGGTTACGTTAGGTTAAGGTATGAACCGTCGTAAAACCGCATTAAACAATGTCACATAGTGAGATGCAGTGTTTTTCACCTTTACAAGTTGGGAACTGCGATATCTAATGTGAAAGCGCTTGAAACCGTCGTAATGTTGTAGAAAGCAATGTAAAGTAGCTAGTAAAACGTTTTCTAACGATAGAAGTGCGAAGGTTATGTTAGGTTGAGTTATGTTAGTTTAAGCTACGTAGCGTCGTGAAACCACCAAAAACGACGTCATCTAACGAGATAGTGTTGTTTTATTGCGAGTATTAAACTGCGATAGGTGAAATGTTGTGAAAGCACACAAAACGGCATGAACAAGCCAAATACTGCGTGTTCTACCGTTACAAGTGCGAAACTGCTATATTGTGATATTCTCGGTAAAGCGCATGCAAGTATCGTGAAACCTTAAAGAACGATGTCATTTAGCGAGATACAGCGTTCTGTACTGTAATAAGTTGGTGAGAAACTGTGAGGTCAAGCAAATATCGTAATTGTGAACGAAACAGTGTAATTGAGCGTCTTTAGATACAAGTGCGAATGTTAGGTTAGGTTGATATATCAACCGTCGTAAAACCGCATTAAACAATGTAAATAGTGAGATGCAGTGTTTTTCACCATTAAAAGTCGGGAACTGCGATATCTAATGTGAAAGCGCTTGCAACCGTCGTTAGGTTAGGTTAGGTTAGGTTTTGTTAGGTTAGGTTAGGTTAGATTCGGTTAGGTTGGGTTGAGTTGGGTTAGGTTAGGTTAGGTTAGGTTAGGTTGGGTTAGGTTAGGTTAGGTTAGGTTAGGTTACGTTAGGTTAGGTTAGGTTACGTTAGGTTAGGTTAGGTTAGGTAAGGATAATTTGGTTAGGTTAGGTAAGGTTAGGTTAGGTTAGGTTGGGTTGGGTGTTGTTGGGTTGGGTGTTGTTGGGTTGGGTTGGGTTGGGTTAGGTTGGGTTAGGTTAGGTTAGGTTACGTTAGGTTAGGTTAGGTTACGTTAGGTTATGTTAGGTTAGGTTAGGTTAGGTTAGGTTAGGTTAGGTCAGGTAAGGTTAGGTTACGTTAGAATGGGTTAGGTTAGGTTAGGTTACGTTAGGTTAGGTTAAGTTAGGTTAGGTTAGGTTTGGTTAGGTTTGGTTAGGTTAGCTTAGGTTAGGTTAGGTTGGGTTGGGTTGGGTTGGGTTAGGTTAGGTTAGGTTAGGTTAGGTTGGGTTAGGTTAGTTTAGGTTAGGTTAGGTTAGGTTAGGTTGGGTTGGGTTGGGTTAGGTTAGGTTAGGTTAGGTTTGGTAAGGTTAGGTTAGGTTAGGTTACGTTAGGTTAAGGTATGAACCGTCGTAAAACCGCATTAAACAATGTCACTTAGTGAGATGCAGTGTTTTTCACCTTTACAAGTTGGGAACTGTGATATCTAATGTGAAAGCGCTTGAAACCGTCGTAATGTTGTAGAAAGCAATGTAAAGTAGCGAGTAAAACGTTTTCTAACGATAGAAGTGCGAAGGTTATGTTAGGTTGAGTTATGTTAGTTTAAGCTAGGTAGCGTCGTGAAACTACCAAAAACAACGTCATCTAACGAGATAGTGTTGTTTTATTGCGAGTACGAAACTGCGATAGGTGAAATGTTGTGAAATCACACAAAACGGCATGAACAAGCCAAATACTGCGTGTTGTACCGTTACAAGTGCGAAACTGCTATGTTGTGATATTCTCGTTAAAGCGCATGCAAGCATCGTGAAACCTTAAAGAACGATGTCATTTAGCGAGATACAGCGTTCTGTACTGCAATAAGTTGGTGAAAAACTGTGAGGTTATGCAAATATCCTAATTGTGAACGAAACAGTGTAATAGAGCGTTTTTTAATGCAAGTGCGAATGTTAGGTTAGGTTAAGATATGAACCGTCGTAAAACCGCTTTAAACAATGTCACTTAGTGAAATGCAGTGTTTTTCACCATTACAAGTCGGGAACTGCGATATCTAATGTGAAAGCGCTTGCAAACGTCGTTAGGTTAGGTTAGGTTAGGTTAGGTTAGGTTAGGTTTGGTTAGGTTAGGTTAGGTTAGGTTAGGTTAGGGATGTTAGGTAAGCTTTGGTTAGGTTAGGTTAGGTTAGGTTGGGTTAGGTAAGGTTAGGTTAGGTTAAGATATGAACCGCGCTAAAACCGCATTAAACAATGTCACTTAGTGAGATGCTGTGTTTTTCACCATTACAAGTCGGGAACTGCGATATCTAATGTGAAAGCGCATGAAACCGTCGTAATCTTGTAGAAAACATTGTAAAGTAGCGAATAAAACGTTTTCTAACGATAGAAGTGCGAAGGTTCGGTTAGTTTGAGCTAGGTAGCGCCGTGAAGCCACCAAAAACGATGTCATCTAACGAGATAGTGTTGTTTTATTGCGAGTACGAAACTGCGATAGGTGAAATATTGGGAAAGCACACAAAATGGCATGAACTAGCCAGATACTGCGTCTTGTGCCGTTACAAGTGCGAAACTGCTTTATTGTGATATTCTCGTTAAAGCGCATGCAAGTATCGTGAAACCTTAAAGAACGATGTCATTTAGCGAGATACAGCGTTCTGTACTGTAATAGGTTGGTGAGAAACTGTGAGGTCAAGCAAATATCGTAATTGTGAACGAAACAGTGTAATTGAGCGTATTTAGATACAAGTGCGAATGTTAGGTTAGGTTGAGATATCAACCGTCGTAAAACCGCAATAAACAATGTCACTTAGTGAGATGTAGTGTTTTTCAACATTACAAGTCGGGAACTACGATATCTAATGTGAAAGCGCAAGAAACCGTCGTAATCTTGTAGAAAACATTGTAAAGTTGCGAGTAAAACGTTTTCTAACGATAGAAGTGCGAAGGTTAGCTTGAGTTATGTTAGTTTAAGCTATGTAGCGTCGTGAGACCACCAAAAAGGACGTCAACTAACGAGATAGTGTTGTTTTATTGCATGTACGAAACTGCAATAGGTGAAATGTTGTGAAAGTACACAAAACGGCTTGAACAAGCCAGATACTGCGTGTTGTACCGTTACAAGTGCGAAACTGCTATAATGTGATATTCTCGTTAAAGCGCATGCAAGCATCGTGAAACCTTAAAGAACGATGTCATTTAGCGAGATACAGCGTTCTGTACTGCAATAAGTTGGTGAAAAACTGTGAGGTTATGCAAATATCGTAATTGTGAACGAAACAGTGTAATAGAGCGTTTTTCAATACAAGTACGAATGTTAGGTTAGGTTAAGATATGAACCGTCGTAAAACCGCATTAAACAATGTCACTTAGTGAGATGCAGTGTTTTTCACCATTACAAGTCGGGAACTGCGATATCTAATGTGAAAGCGCTTGCAAACGTCGTTAGGTTAGGTTAGGTTAGGTTAGGTTAGGTTAGGTTACGTTAGGTTAGGTTTGGTTAGGTTAGGTTAGGTTAGGTTAGGTTATGTTAGGTTAGGTTGGGTTAGGTTAGGTAAGGTTACGTTAGGTTAAGGTATGAACCGTCGTAAAACCGCATTAAACAATGTCACATAGTGAGATGCAGTGTTTTTCACCTTTACAAGTTGGGAACTGCGATATCTAATGTGAAAGCGCTTGAAACCGTCGTAATGTTGTAGAAAGCAATGTAAAGTAGCTAGTAAAACGTTTTCTAACGATAGAAGTGCGAAGGTTATGTTAGGTTGAGTTATGTTAGTTTAAGCTACGTAGCGTCGTGAAACCACCAAAAACGACGTCATCTAACGAGATAGTGTTGTTTTATTGCGAGTATTAAACTGCGATAGGTGAAATGTTGTGAAAGCACACAAAACGGCATGAACAAGCCAAATACTGCGTGTTCTACCGTTACAAGTGCGAAACTGCTATATTGTGATATTCTCGGTAAAGCGCATGCAAGTATCGTGAAACCTTAAAGAACGATGTCATTTAGCGAGATACAGCGTTCTGTACTGTAATAAGTTGGTGAGAAACTGTGAGGTCAAGCAAATATCGTAATTGTGAACGAAACAGTGTAATTGAGCGTCTTTAGATACAAGTGCGAATGTTAGGTTAGGTTGATATATCAACCGTCGTAAAACCGCATTAAACAATGTAAATAGTGAGATGCAGTGTTTTTCACCATTAAAAGTCGGGAACTGCGATATCTAATGTGAAAGCGCTTGCAACCGTCGTTAGGTTAGGTTAGGTTAGGTTTTGTTAGGTTAGGTTAGGTTAGATTCGGTTAGGTTGGGTTGAGTTGGGTTAGGTTAGGTTAGGTTAGGTTAGGTTGGGTTAGGTTAGGTTAGGTTAGGTTAGGTTACGTTAGGTTAGGTTAGGTTACGTTAGGTTAGGTTAGGTTAGGTAAGGATAATTTGGTTAGGTTAGGTAAGGTTAGGTTAGGTTAGGTTGGGTTGGGTGTTGTTGGGTTGGGTGTTGTTGGGTTGGGTTGGGTTGGGTTAGGTTGGGTTAGGTTAGGTTAGGTTACGTTAGGTTAGGTTAGGTTACGTTAGGTTATGTTAGGTTAGGTTAGGTTAGGTTAGGTTAGGTTAGGTCAGGTAAGGTTAGGTTACGTTAGAATGGGTTAGGTTAGGTTAGGTTACGTTAGGTTAGGTTAAGTTAGGTTAGGTTAGGTTTGGTTAGGTTTGGTTAGGTTAGCTTAGGTTAGGTTAGGTTGGGTTGGGTTGGGTTGGGTTAGGTTAGGTTAGGTTAGGTTAGGTTGGGTTAGGTTAGTTTAGGTTAGGTTAGGTTAGGTTAGGTTGGGTTGGGTTGGGTTAGGTTAGGTTAGGTTAGGTTTGGTAAGGTTAGGTTAGGTTAGGTTACGTTAGGTTAAGGTATGAACCGTCGTAAAACCGCATTAAACAATGTCACTTAGTGAGATGCAGTGTTTTTCACCTTTACAAGTTGGGAACTGTGATATCTAATGTGAAAGCGCTTGAAACCGTCGTAATGTTGTAGAAAGCAATGTAAAGTAGCGAGTAAAACGTTTTCTAACGATAGAAGTGCGAAGGTTATGTTAGGTTGAGTTATGTTAGTTTAAGCTAGGTAGCGTCGTGAAACTACCAAAAACAACGTCATCTAACGAGATAGTGTTGTTTTATTGCGAGTACGAAACTGCGATAGGTGAAATGTTGTGAAATCACACAAAACGGCATGAACAAGCCAAATACTGCGTGTTGTACCGTTACAAGTGCGAAACTGCTATGTTGTGATATTCTCGTTAAAGCGCATGCAAGCATCGTGAAACCTTAAAGAACGATGTCATTTAGCGAGATACAGCGTTCTGTACTGCAATAAGTTGGTGAAAAACTGTGAGGTTATGCAAATATCCTAATTGTGAACGAAACAGTGTAATAGAGCGTTTTTTAATGCAAGTGCGAATGTTAGGTTAGGTTAAGATATGAACCGTCGTAAAACCGCTTTAAACAATGTCACTTAGTGAAATGCAGTGTTTTTCACCATTACAAGTCGGGAACTGCGATATCTAATGTGAAAGCGCTTGCAAACGTCGTTAGGTTAGGTTAGGTTAGGTTAGGTTAGGTTAGGTTTGGTTAGGTTAGGTTAGGTTAGGTTAGGTTAGGGATGTTAGGTAAGCTTTGGTTAGGTTAGGTTAGGTTAGGTTGGGTTAGGTAAGGTTAGGTTAGGTTAAGATATGAACCGCGCTAAAACCGCATTAAACAATGTCACTTAGTGAGATGCTGTGTTTTTCACCATTACAAGTCGGGAACTGCGATATCTAATGTGAAAGCGCATGAAACCGTCGTAATCTTGTAGAAAACATTGTAAAGTAGCGAATAAAACGTTTTCTAACGATAGAAGTGCGAAGGTTCGGTTAGTTTGAGCTAGGTAGCGCCGTGAAGCCACCAAAAACGATGTCATCTAACGAGATAGTGTTGTTTTATTGCGAGTACGAAACTGCGATAGGTGAAATATTGGGAAAGCACACAAAATGGCATGAACTAGCCAGATACTGCGTCTTGTGCCGTTACAAGTGCGAAACTGCTTTATTGTGATATTCTCGTTAAAGCGCATGCAAGTATCGTGAAACCTTAAAGAACGATGTCATTTAGCGAGATACAGCGTTCTGTACTGTAATAGGTTGGTGAGAAACTGTGAGGTCAAGCAAATATCGTAATTGTGAACGAAACAGTGTAATTGAGCGTATTTAGATACAAGTGCGAATGTTAGGTTAGGTTGAGATATCAACCGTCGTAAAACCGCAATAAACAATGTCACTTAGTGAGATGTAGTGTTTTTCAACATTACAAGTCGGGAACTACGATATCTAATGTGAAAGCGCAAGAAACCGTCGTAATCTTGTAGAAAACATTGTAAAGTTGCGAGTAAAACGTTTTCTAACGATAGAAGTGCGAAGGTTAGCTTGAGTTATGTTAGTTTAAGCTATGTAGCGTCGTGAGACCACCAAAAAGGACGTCAACTAACGAGATAGTGTTGTTTTATTGCATGTACGAAACTGCAATAGGTGAAATGTTGTGAAAGTACACAAAACGGCTTGAACAAGCCAGATACTGCGTGGTGTACCGTTACAAGTGCGAAACTGCTATAATGTGATATTCTCGTTAAAGCGCATGCAAGCATCGTGAAACCTTAAAGAACGATGTCATTTAGCGAGATACAGCGTTCTGTACTGCAATAAGTTGGTGAAAAACTGTGAGGTTATGCAAATATCGTAATTGTGAACGAAACAGTGTAATAGAGCGTTTTTCAATACAAGTACGAATGTTAGGTTAGGTTAAGATATGAACCGTCGTAAAACCGCATTAAACAATGTCACTTAGTGAGATGCAGTGTTTTTCACCATTACAAGTCGGGAACTGCGATATCTAATGTGAAAGCGCTTGCAAACGTCGTTAGGTTAGGTTAGGTTAGGTTAGGTTAGGTTAGGTTAGGTTACGTTAGGTTAGGTTTGGTTAGGTTAGGTTAGGTTAGGTTAGGTTATGTTAGGCTAGGTTGGGTTAGGTTAGGTTAGCTTACGTTAGGTTAAGGTATGAACCGTCGTAAAACCGCAATAAACAATGTCACTTAGTGAGATGCAGTGTTTTTCACCTTTACAAGTTGGGAACTGCGATATCTAATGTGAAAGCGCTTGAAACCGTCGTAATGTTGCAGAAAGTAATGTAAAGTAGCGAGTAAAACGTTTTCTAACGATAGAAGTGCGAAACTTATGTTACGTTATGTTAGTTTAGGCTAGGTAGCGTCGTGAAACCACCAAAAACGACGTCATCTAACGAGATAGTGTTGTTTTATTGCGAGTACGAAACTGCGATAGGTAAAATGTTGTGAAAGCACACAAAACGGCATGAACAAGCCAAATACTGCGTGTTGTACCGTTACAAGTGCGAAACTGCTATGTTTTGACATTCTCGGTAAAGCGCATGCAAGTATCGTGAAACCTTAAAGAACGATGTCATTTAGCGAGATACAGCGTTCTGTACTGTAATAAGTTGGTGAGAAACTGTGAGGTCAAGCAAATATCGTAATTGTGAACGAAACAGTGTAATTGAGCGTCTTTAGATACAAGTGCGAATGTTAGGTTAGGTTGACATATCAACCGTCGTAAAACCGCATTAAACAATGTCACTTAGTGAGATGTAGTGTTTTTCAACATTACAAGTCGGGAACTACGATATCTAATGTGAAAGCGCATGAAACCGTCGTAATCTTGTAGAAAACATTGTAAAGTTGCGAGTAAAACGTTTTCTAACGATAGAAGTGCGAAGGTTAGGTTAGGTTAGGTTAGTTTAAGCTAGGTAGCGTCGTGAAACTACCAAAAACGACGTCATCTAACGAGATAGTGTTGTTTTATTGCGAGTACGAAACTGCGATAGGTAAAATGTTGTGAAAGCACACAAAACGGCATGAACAAGCCAAATACTGCGTGTTGTACCGTTACAAGTGCGAAACTGCTATGTTGTGATATTCTCGTTAAAGCGCATGCAAGCATCGTGAAACCTTAAAGAACGATGTCATTTAGCGAGATACAGCGTTCTGTACTGCAATAAGTTGGTGAAAAACTGTGAGGTTATGCAAATATCGTAATTGTGAACAAAACAGTGTAATAAAGTGTTTTTAGATACAAGTGCGAATGTTAGGTTAGGTTAAGATATGAACCGTCGTAAAACCGCATTAAACAATGTAAATAGTGAGATGCAGTGTTTTTCACCATTAAAAGTCGGGAACTGCGATATCTAATGTGAAAGCGCTTGCAACCGTCGTTAGGTTAGGTTAGGTTAGGTTTTGTTAGGTTAGGTTAGGTTAGATTCGGTTAGGTTGGGTTGAGTTGGGTTAGGTTAGGTTAGGTTAGGTTAGGTTGGGTTAGGTTAGGTTAGGTTAGGTTACGTTAGGTTAGGTTAGGTTACGTTAGGTTAGGTTAGGTTAGGTAAGGATAATTTGGTTAGGTTAGGTAAGGTTAGGTTAGGTTAGGTTGGGTTGGGTGTTGTTGGGTTGGGTGTTGTTGGGTTGGGTTGGGTTGGGTTAGGTTGGGTTAGGTTAGGTTAGGTTACGTTAGGTTAGGTTAGGTTAGGTTACGTTAGGTTATGTTAGGTTAGGTTAGGTTACGTTAGGTTAGGTTAGGTCAGGTAAGGTTAGGTTACGTTAGAATGGGTTAGGTTAGGTTAGGTTACGTTAGGTTAGGTTAAGTTAGGTTAGGTTAGGTTTGGTTAGGTTTGGTTAGGTTAGCTTAGGTTAGGTTAGGTTGGGTTGGGTTGGGTTGGGTTAGGTTAGGTTAGGTTAGGTTAGGTTGGGTTAGGTTAGTTTAGGTTAGGTTAGGTTAGGTTAGGTTGGGTTGGGTTGGGTTAGGTTAGGTTAGGTTAGGTTTGGTAAGGTTAGGTTAGGTTAGGTTACGTTAGGTTAAGGTATGAACCGTCGTAAAACCGCATTAAACAATGTCACTTAGTGAGATGCAGTGTTTTTCACCTTTACAAGTTGGGAACTGTGATATCTAATGTGAAAGCGCTTGAAACCGTCGTAATGTTGTAGAAAGCAATGTAAAGTAGCGAGTAAAACGTTTTCTAACGATAGAAGTGCGAAGGTTATGTTAGGTTGAGTTATGTTAGTTTAAGCTAGGTAGCGTCGTGAAACTACCAAAAACAACGTCATCTAACGAGATAGTGTTGTTTTATTGCGAGTACGAAACTGCGATAGGTGAAATGTTGTGAAATCACACAAAACGGCATGAACAAGCCAAATACTGCGTGTTGTACCGTTACAAGTGCGAAACTGCTATGTTGTGATATTCTCGTTAAAGCGCATGCAAGCATCGTGAAACCTTAAAGAACGATGTCATTTAGCGAGATACAGCGTTCTGTACTGCAATAAGTTGGTGAAAAACTGTGAGGTTATGCAAATATCCTAATTGTGAACGAAACAGTGTAATAGAGCGTTTTTTAATGCAAGTGCGAATGTTAGGTTAGGTTAAGATATGAACCGTCGTAAAACCGCTTTAAACAATGTCACTTAGTGAAATGCAGTGTTTTTCACCATTACAAGTCGGGAACTGCGATATCTAATGTGAAAGCGCTTGCAAACGTCGTTAGGTTAGGTTAGGTTAGGTTAGGTTAGGTTAGGTTAGGTTTGGTTAGGTTAGGTTAGGTTAGGTTAGGGATGTTAGGTAAGCTTTGGTTAGGTTAGGTTAGGTTAGGTTGGGTTAGGTAAGGTTAGGTTAGGTTAAGATATGAACCGCGCTAAAACCGCATTAAACAATGTCACTTAGTGAGATGCTGTGTTTTTCACCATTACAAGTCGGGAACTGCGATATCTAATGTGAAAGCGCATGAAACCGTCGTAATCTTGTAGAAAACATTGTAAAGTAGCGAATAAAACGTTTTCTAACGATAGAAGTGCGAAGGTTCGGTTAGTTTGAGCTAGGTAGCGCCGTGAAGCCACCAAAAACGATGTCATCTAACGAGATAGTGTTGTTTTATTGCGAGTACGAAACTGCGATAGGTGAAATATTGAGAAAGCACACAAAATGGCATGAACTAGCCAGATACTGCGTCTTGTGCCGTTACAAGTGCGAAACTGCTTTATTGTGATATTCTCGTTAAAGCGCATGCAAGTATCGTGAAACCTTAAAGAACGATGTCATTTAGCGAGATACAGCGTTCTGTACTGTAATAGGTTGGTGAGAAACTGTGAGGTCAAGCAAATATCGTAATTGTGAACGAAACAGTGTAATTGAGCGTATTTAGATACAAGTGCGAATGTTAGGTTAGGTTGAGATATCAACCGTCGTAAAACCGCATTAAACAATGTCACTTAGTGAGATGTAGTGTTTTTCAACATTACAAGTCGGGAACTACGATATCTAATGTGAAAGCGCAAGAAACCGTCGTAATCTTGTAGAAAACATTGTAAAGTTGCGAGTAAAACGTTTTCTAACGATAGAAGTGCGAAGGTTAGCTTGAGTTATGTTAGTTTAAGCTATGTAGCGTCGTGAGACCACCAAAAAGGACGTCAACTAACGAGATAGTGTTGTTTTATTGCATGTACGAAACTGCAATAGGTGAAATGTTGTGAAAGTACACAAAACGGCTTGAACAAGCCAGATACTGCGTGTTGTACCGTTACAAGTGCGAAACTGCTATAATGTGATATTCTCGTTAAAGCGCATGCAAGCATCGTGAAACCTTAAAGAACGATGTCATTTAGCGAGATACAGCGTTCTGTACTGCAATAAGTTGGTGAAAAACTGTGAGGTTATGCAAATATCGTAATTGTGAACGAAACAGTGTAATAGAGCGTTTTTCAATACAAGTACGAATGTTAGGTTAGGTTAAGATATGAACCGTCGTAAAACCGCATTAAACAATGTCACTTAGTGAGATGCAGTGTTTTTCACCATTACAAGTCGGGAACTGCGATATCTAATGTGAAAGCGCTTGCAAACGTCGTTAGGTTAGGTTAGGTTAGGTTAGGTTAGGTTAGGTTAGGTTAGGTTACGTTAGGTTAGGTTTGGTTAGGTTAGGTTAGGTTAGGTTAGGTTATGTTAGGTTAGGTTGGGTTAGGTTAGGTAAGGTAACGTTAGGTTAAGGTATGAACCGTCGTAAAACCGCATTAAACAATGTCACATAGTGAGATGCAGTGTTTTTCACCTTTACAAGTTGGGAACTGCGATATCTAATGTGAAAGCGCTTGAAACCGTCGTAATGTTGTAGAAAGCAATGTAAAGTAGCTAGTAAAACGTTTTCTAACGATAGAAGTGCGAAGGTTATGTTAGGTTGAGTTATGTTAGTTTAAGCTACGTAGCGTCGTGAAACCACCAAAAACGACGTCATCTAACGAGATAGTGTTGTTTTATTGCGAGTATTAAACTGCGATAGGTGAAATGTTGTGAAAGCACACAAAACGGCATGAACAAGCCAAATACTGCGTGTTCTACCGTTACAAGTGCGAAACTGCTATATTGTGATATTCTCGGTAAAGCGCATGCAAGTATCGTGAAACCTTAAAGAACGATGTCATTTAGCGAGATACAGCGTTCTGTACTGTAATAAGTTGGTGAGAAACTGTGAGGTCAAGCAAATATCGTAATTGTGAACGAAACAGTGTAATTGAGCGTCTTTAGATACAAGTGCGAATGTTAGGTTAGGTTGATATATTGTGACACAGTGGAGTGGATCGCAGATACGCACGGCAGGTGGTCACATTATTACGCCCCTTGGCAGATGCACCGCAAGACTTGAAATACGGGGCCTTATTTACGTTGCCGATTTCATTGTGCTGCCAGAATGTTCAAGAGACCTCATTATAGGAATGGATTTTTTGCGAGCTAATGGCGCCGTAATTAACCTGCGTAGGTCCAGCGTGTCGTTTTCGACTGAACGAGCTATACCTGTAGAGGAATCTGAGGGACGCCTAACTGCTCTACGCGTTGTTCATGATGACGTAACTGTGCCACCACGCTGCAGCATAATGGTGCTCGTAGAGAATGACGCATCTTACAACCGCGAAGGCATAGCGGATACAAATGTAGGGCTGTTTTTGAAGAAAGGTGTCTGCGTAGCTCGGGGTCTTGTTCACTTGACGAATGGCCGTGCAGATGTCCTACTTACGAATTTCTCCAATGAACTTCAACACATCGCTCAAGGCACGGCTATTGCCTATTTACACGACTTGTGTATGGCGACAGAACTATGCAGCTTAACCACGTCAACCACTCGACCAGTGGCCTGCAACATCGACACATCCGTGACCGTCAACCAGAGCCTTCCGGACAGTCAAAAGAAACAGATTTACGCCTTAGTAAAAGAATTCTCTGATTGCTTTTCAATTGCCTCGAAGGTCCAGCGCACGTCAATTACGAAACACAGAATTATAACGCAAGACGACACGAGGCCTATATGCCAGCATCCATATCGAGTGTCACAGAAAGAACGGGAAATCATTAAGAAGCAAGTGGAGGAAATGCTTTCGGATGATGTCATCCAGCCTTCGAATAGTCCATGGGCGTCCCCCGTAGTGCTCGTTAAGAAGAAAGACAACACGCTTAGATTCTGTGTCGACTACCGAAAACTCAACAGTGTAACTAAACGAGATGTCTACCCCTTGCCACGTATTGACGATACACTAGATCGGCTGCGATCCGCAAAGTTTTTCTCCTCCTTGGATCTGAAAAGCGGATATTGGCAAATAGAGGTAGACGAGCGGGACCGTGAAAAAACGGCATTCGTAACACCAGATGGCCTCTACGAATTCAAAGCGCTTCCATTCGGCCTCTGTTCCGCGCCAGCGACGTTCCAGCGAATGATGGACACTGTCCTCGCGGGATTGAAATGGCAGTCATGCCTAGTGTATTTGGATGACGTGGTGGTATTCTCTGCAACGTTCGACAAACATCTAGAGCGACTGCGCACTGTATTACAAGCCATCCGGTCAGCAAACTTGACAATAAAACCCGAAAAATGCCACTTCTGCTTCGAAGAGCTGAGATTCCTTGGACATGTCATTAGTTCTGACGGTGTTCGTCCTGATCCAGAAAAGACAGCCGCTGTTCAGAGGTTCCCTACACCCAAAGACAAAAAGTCAGTGCGTCGATTTTTGGGTTTATGTGCCTACTATAGGCGATTTGTGGAAAACTTTTCAAAGATTGCGGAACCTCTTACAAAACTAACGAAAAACGACGTGCCCTTCACATGGGAAAGCGAACAACAGAAAGCTTTTGATGAATTAAGAAAACGGCTACAGGGTTCACCAATACTTGCCCATTTCGATGAGACGGCTGACACTGAAGTCCATACCGATGCCAGCAATGTCGGCCTCGGCGCCATCCTGGTCCAGTGGCAAAATGGTCAAGAGAAAGTGTTAGCCTATGCCAGCCGCAAACTCTCAAAAGCTGAGGCAAACTACTCTGCTACTGAAAAAGAGTGCCTCGCAGTCATCTGGGCGATAAATAAGTTTCGACCCTACCTTTATGGTAGACCGTTCAGAGCTGTCAGTGACCACCATGCTCTATGCTGGCTAGCAAATCTCAAGGATCCGTCAGGTCGACTAGCCAGATGGAGCCTTAGGCTGCAGGAGTATGACATTACGGTCGTATACAAATCTGGAAGGAAACACAGTGATGCCGACTGCCTGTCACGCTCTCCCGTCGATCCAAGTGTACCAGAAGCGGAAGACTTCCCGTTTCTAGGCGTTGTCGACGCATCCGAAATCGCTCAACAACAACGAGATGACCCGGATTTGCTGGCGCTTATACAACACCTGCAGGGTCTCGACGTTCAAGTACCTCGCATATTCTCCAGAGGGCTCTCCACGTTCTGCCTTCGAGGAAGTGTCCTTTACAGGAGGAACTTTGAACCTAATGGCGAAACGTTTTTACTAGTCGTGCCCACAGCCATGCGACAGGAAATTCTGCATGCATGCCACGACGAGCCAACATCCGGCCACATGGGTGTGAGCCGAACATTCGCAAGGATTCGCCTGAAGTACTATTGGCCTAAGTTGCTCGCATCAGTGCAGCACTACGTCAAAACTTGTCGTCAATGTCAACGGCGCAAAACTCCAGCCGTAAAACCAGCCGGCCTTCTCCATCCAATAGACCCTCCGGATGCCCCATTCCAACAAGTTGGCATGGACTTTCTAGGACCTTTCCCGACATCATGTGCAGGCAAGAAATGGATTGTGGTAGCTACGGACTATCTGACCCGTTATGCTGAGACTGACTCTCTGTACAGTGCGACAGCTGCCGAAGTCGCCAAGTTCTTTGTGAACAACATAGTGCTCAGACATGGTGCGCCCATCGTCGTTATTACGGATCGGGGCACAGCATTTACTGCAGACCTTATGCAATGTCTGATGCGCATGACAAATACCGATCACAGGAGAACAACGGCGTATCACCCTCAGTCGAATGGTTTAACCGAACGCCTCAACAGAACTCTGACCGACATGCTATCAATGTATGTCGATGTTGAACATAAACAGTGGGATGAAATATTACCCTACGTAACATTCGCATATAATACCGCCGTTCAAGAAACAACCCACGTTGCCCCTTTCGAACTAGTATTCGGCCGAAGAGTGACCACCCCACTGGATGCCATGTTACCCCTACAGGACGAAAACAGCTATCCACCTGACTTAGATGACTTCTTGCAACGAGCCGAAGAAGCACGACAAATGGCAAGATACCGAATACGCCGTCAACAGCGCGTCGACTCTAGTCGGTACAACAAGCGACGCAGTGACGCACTTTATCATCCCGGTGACAAAGTGTGGATATGGATCCCAGTGCGCCGCCGCGGACTCTCTGAAAAGCTTCTTTGTCGCTACTTCGGCCCTTATGAAGTACTCAACCGTATCAGCGACGTCACTTATGAAGTCCGATCCGCGGGACACGTGAGCTCAAGACGCCGCAATACCACGGAAGTGGTACACGTAGTCCGCATGAAGCCCTATCACGACAGATCGTCGGAAAACTAGTGAGAGGGCGCATGTATCATTTTACTCTCTCAAGCATCGGGACGATGCGTCTGAGGAGGGGGATAATGCCGCGACAGGTTAGCCACGTCCAAGTAGCCGCCGCAATCATCATGGCAAGAGCACCAGCAAGACCCGGCTGGCATGCGTCACGCGTTCGTGCGCTCCAACAACGAGAAAGAGGAAGTTGTTGAATCTGTGCCTCTCGTCTACTCGGACTCGACGACGATAGTCATTAGGCTTGTGGGCACAAGTTCGCCCTAATAAAGTTGCTTGTTTTTTAGCCTGTCTGCCTCAGCATCGCTACAATATCAACCGTCGTAAAACCGCATTAAACAATGTCACTTAGTGAGATGTAGTGTTTTTCAACATTACAAGTCGGGAACTACGATATCTAATGTGAAAGCGCATGAAACCGTCGTAATCTTGTAGAAAACATTGTAAAGTTGCGAGTAAAACGTTTTCTAACGATAGAAGTGCGAAGGTTAGGTTAGGTTAGGTTAGTTTAAGCTAGGTAGCGTCGTGAAACTACCAAAAACGACGTCATCTAACGAGATAGTGTTGTTTTATAGCGAGTAATAAACTGCGATAGGTGAAATGTTGTGAAAGCACACAAAACGGCATGAACAAGCCAAATACTGCGTGTTCTACCGTTACAAGTGCGAAACTGCTATATTGTGATATTCTCGTTAAAGCGCATGCAAGCATCGTGAAACCTTAAAGAACAATGTCATTTAGCGAGATACAGCGTTCTGTACTGCAATAAGTTGGTGAAAAACTGTGAGGTTATGCAAATATCGTAATTGTGAACAAAACAGTGTAATAGAGCGTTTTTAGATACAAGTGCGAATGTTAGGTTAGGTTAAGATATGAACCGTCGTAAAACCGCATTAAACAATGTCAATTAGTGAGATGCAGTGTTTTTCACCATTAAAAGTGGGGAACTGCGATATCTAATGTGAAAGCGCTTGCAACCGTCGTTAGGTTAGGTTAGGATAGGTTAGGTTAGGTTAGGTTTGGTTAGGTTAGGTTAGGTTAGATTAGGTTAGGTTGGGTTGAGTTGGGTTAGGTTAGGTTAGGTTAGGTTAGGTTGGGTTAGGTTAGGTTAGGTTACGTTAGGTTAGGTTAGGTTAGGTAAAGATAATTTGGTTAGGTTAGGTAAGGTTAGGTTAGGTTAGGTTAGGTTGGGTTGGGTGTTGTTGGGTTGGGTTGGGTTGGGTTAGGTTGGGTTAGGTTAGGTTAGGTTACGTTAGGTTAGGTTAGGTTACGTTAGGTTATGTTAGGTTAGGTTAGGTTACGTTAGGTTAGGTTAGGTCAGGTAAGGTTAGGTTACGTTAGAATAGGTTAGGTTAGGTTAGGTTACGTTAGGTTAGGTTAAGTTAGGTTAGGTTAGGTTTGGTTAGGTTAGGTTAGGTCAGCTTAGGGTATGTTAGGTAAGGTTTGGTTAGGGTAGGTTAGGTTAGGTTGGGTTAGGTAAGGTTAGGTTAGGTTAAGATATGAACCGCGCTAAAACCGCATTAAACAATGTCACTTAGTGAGATGCTGTGTTTTTCACCATTACAAGTCGGGAACTGCGATATCTAATGTGAAAGCGCATGAAACCGTCGTAATCTTGTAGAAAACATTGTAAAGTAGCGAATAAAACGTTTTCTAACGATAGAAGTGCGAAGGTTCGGTTAGTTTGAGCTAGGTAGCGTCGTGAAACCACCAAAAACGATGTCATCTAACGAGGTAGTGTTGTTTTATTGCGAGTACGAAACGGCGATAGGTGAAATATTGGGAAAGCACACAAAATGGCATGAACTTGCCAGATACTGTGTCTTGTGCCGTTACAAGTGCGAAACTGCTTTATTGTGATATTCTCGTTAAAGCGCATGCAAGTATCGTGAAACCTTAAAGAACGATGTCATTTAGCGAGATACAGCGTTCTGTACTGTAATAAGTTGGTGAGAAACTGTGAGGTCAAGCAAATATCGTAATTGTGAACGAAACAGTGTAATTGAGCGTATTTAGATACAAGTGCGAATGTTAGGTTAGGCTGAGATATCAACCGTCGTAAAACCGCATTAAACAATGTCAGTGAGATGTAGTGTTTTTCAACATTACAAGTCGGGAACTACGATATCTAATGTGAAAGCGCATGAAACCGTCGTAATCTTGTAGAAAACATTGTAAAGTTGCGAGTAAAACGTTTTCTAACGATAGAAGTGCGAAGGTTAGGTTAGGTTAGGTTAGTTTAAGCTAGGTAGCGTCGTGAAACTACCAAAAACGACGTCATCTAACGAGATAGTGTTGTTTTATTGCGAGTACGAAACTGCGATAGGTAAAATGTGAAAGCACACAAAACGGCATGAACAAGCCAAATACTGCGTGTTGTACCGTTACAAGTGCGAAACTGCTATGTTGTGATATTCTCGTTAAAGCGCATGCAAGCATCGTGAAACCTTAAAGAACGATGTCATTTAGCGAGATACAGCGTTCTGTACTGCAATAAGTTGGTGAAAAACTGTGAGGTTATGCAAATATCGTAATTGTGAACAAAACAGTGTAATAAAGTGTTTTTAGATACAAGTGCGAATGTTAGGTTAGGTTAAGATATGAACCGTCGTAAAACCGCATTAAACAATGTCACTAAGTGAGATGCAGTGTTTTTCACCATTACAAGTCGGGAACTGCGATATCTAATGTGAAAGCGCTTGCAAACGTCGTTAGGTTAGGTTAGGTTAGGTTAGGTTAGGTTAGGTTACGTTAGGTTAGGTTTGGTTAGGTTAGGTTAGGTTAGGTTAGGTTATGTTAGGTTAGATTGGGTTAGGTTAGGTTAGGTTACGTTAGGTTAAGGTATGAACCGTCGTAAAACCGCATTAAACAATGTCACTTAGTGAGATGCAGTGTTTTTCACCTTTACAAGTTGGGAACTGCGATAGCTAATGTGAAAGCGCTTGAAACCGTCGTAATGTTCCAGAAAGCAATGTAAAGTAGCGAGTAAAACGTTTTCTAACGATAGAAGTGCGAAGGTTATGTTAGGTTGAGTTATGTTAGTTTAAGCTAGGTAGCGTCGTGAAACCACCAAAAACGACGTCATCTAACGAGATAGTGTTGTTTTATTGCGAGTATTAAACTGCGATAGGTGAAATGTTGTGAAAGCACACAAAACGGCATGAACAAGCTAAATACTGCGTGTTCTACCGTTACAAGTGCGAAACTGCTATATTGTGATATTCTCGTTAAAGCGCATGCAAGCATCGTGAAACCTTAAAGAACGATGTCATTTAGCGAGATACAGCGTTCTGTACTGCAATAAGTTGGTGAAAAACTGTGAGGTTATGCAAATATCCTAATTGTGAACGAAACAGTGTAATAGAGCGTTTTTTAATGCAAGTGCGAATGTTAGGTTAGGTTAAGATATGAACCGTCGTAAAACCGCATTAAACAATGTCACTTAGTGAAATGCAGTGTTTTTCACCATTACAAGTCGGGAACTGCGATATCTAATGTGAAAGCGCTTGCAAACGTCGTTAGGTTAGGTTAGGTTAGGTTAGGTTAGGTTACGTTAGGTTAGGTTAGGTTAGGTTTGGTTAGGTTGGGTTGAGTTGGGTTAGGTTAGGTTAGGTTAGGTTAGGTTGGGTTAGGTTAGGTTAGGTTAGGTTAGGTTACGTTAGGTTAGGTTAGGTTAGGTTACGTTTCATTTCATTTCATTTATTTATACTGTTAGCCCAGAAGTGGGCCGTTACAGGGTGGAAGTACAAACAATTATTTGCAAAAAAGAAGTACCGTACAGGTCTCGAGATAATTTCTCGGTACTATTGTGACCAGCAACTCGAAGTTATACATAACATACATAAATGGAACACACATACGATGCAATACATACGCGCAGAACAGCACATGACGCATTTGAGGCGGCACTTTTGTACCGCGCTGAAGATTTGAAAGACAACTACTGCAGGATCATGCAACCAACAAAAAGTACACACACACGCAAAAAAAACATATGTCACTGTTATTCGGAAAATAAACGTTAGGTTAGGTTAGGTTAGGTAAAGATAATTTGGTTAGGTTAGGTAAGGTTAGGTTAGGTTAGGTTAGGTTGGGTTGGGTGTTGTTGGGTTGGGTTGGGTTGGGTTAGGTTGGGTTAGGTTAGGTTAGGTTACGTTAGGTTAGGTTAGGTTACGTTAGGTTATGTTAGGTTAGGTTAGGTTACGTTAGGTTAGGTTAGGTCAGGTAAGGTTAGGTTACGTTAGAATAGGTTAGGTTAGGTTAGGTTACGTTAGGTTAGGTTAAGTTAGGTTAGGTTAGGTTTGGTTAGGTTAGGTTAGGTTAGCTTTGGTTAGGTTAGGTTGGGTTGGGTTGGGTTAGGTTGGGTTAGGTTAGGTTAGGTTAGGTTAGGTTGGGTTAGGTTAGTTTAGGTTAGGTTAGGTTAGGTTATGTTGGGTTGGGTTGGTTAGGTTAGGTTAGGTTAGGTTAGGTAAGGTTAGGTTAGGTTAGGTTAGGTTAGGTTGGGTTGGGTTGGTTAGGTTAGGTTAGGTTAGGTTAGGTAAGGTTAGGTTAGGTTAGGTTAGGTTACGTTAGGTTAAGGTATGAACCGTCGTAAAACCGCATTAGACAATGTCACTTAGTGAGATGCAGTGTTTTTCACCTTTACAAGTTGGGAACTGTGATATCTAATGTGAAAGCGCTTGAAACCGTCGTAATGTTGTAGAAAGCAATGTAAAGTAGCGAGTAAAACGTTTTCTAACGATAGAAGTGCGAAGGTTATGTTAGGTTGAGTTATGTTAGTTTAAGCTAGGTAGCGTCGTGAAACTACCAAAAACAACGTCATCTAACGAGATAGTGTTGTTTTATTGCGAGTACGAAACTGCGATAGGTGAAATGTTGTGAAAGCACACAAAACGCAATGAACAAGCCAAATACTGCGTGTTGTACCGTTACAAGTGCGAAACTGCTATGTTGTGATATTCTCGTTGAAGCGCATGCAAGCATCGTGAAATCTTAAAGAACGATGTCATTTAGCGAGATACAGCGTTCTGTACTGCAATAAGTTGGTGAAAAACTGTGAGGTTATGCAAATATCCTAATTGTGAACGAAACAGTGTAATAGAGCGTTTTTAATACAAGTGCGGATGTTAGGTTAGGTTAAGATATGAACCGTCGTAAAACCGCATTAAACAATGTCACTTAGTGAGATGCAGTGTTTTTCACCATTACAAGTCGGGAACTGCGATATCTAATGTGAAAGCGCTTGAAAACGTCGTTAGGTTAGGTTAGGTTAGGTTAGGTTTGGTTAGGTTAGGTTAGGTTAGGTCAGCTTAGGGTATGTTAGGTAAGGTTTGGTTAGGGTAGGTTAGGTTAGGTTGGGTTAGGTAAGGTTAGGTTAGGTTAAGATATGAACCGCGCTAAAACCGCATTAAACAATGTCACTTAGTTTTTCACCATTACAAGTCGGGAACTGCGATATCTAATGTGAAAGCGCATGAAACCGTCGTAATCTTGTAGAAAACATTGTAAAGTAGCGAATAAAACGTTTTCTAACGATAGAAGTGCGAAGGTTCGGTTAGTTTGAGCTAGGTAGCGTCGTGAAACCACCAAAAACGATGTCATCTAACGAGATAGTGTTGTTTTATTGCGAGTACGAAACTGCGATAGGTGAAATATTGGGAAAGCACACAAAATGGCATGAACTAGCCAGATACTGCGTCTTGTGCCGTTACAAGTGCGAAACTGCTTTATTGTGATATTCTCGTTAAAGCGCATGCAAATATCTTGAAACCTTAAAGAACGATGTCATTTAGCGAGATACAGCGTTCTGTACTGTAATAAGTTGGTGAGAAACTGTGAGGTCAAGCAAATATCGTAATTGTGAACGAAACAGTGTAATTGAGCGTATCTAGATACAAGTGCGAATGTTAGGTTAGGTTGAGATATCAACCGTCGTAAAACCGCATTAAACAATGTCACTTAGTGAGATGTAGTGTTTTTCAACATTACAAGTCGGGAACTACGATATCTAATGTGAAAGCGCATGAAACCGTCGTAATCTTGTAGAAAACATTGTACAGTTGCGAGTAAAACGTTTTCTAACGATAGAAGTGCGAAGGTTAGCTTGAGTTATGTTAGTTTAAGCTATGTAGCGTCGTGAGACCACCAAAAAGAACGTCATCTAACGAGATAGTGTTGTTTTATTGCGAGTACGAAACTGCGATAGGTAAAATGTTGTGAAAGCACACAAAACGGCATGAACAAGCCAAATACTGCGTGTTGTACCGTTACAAGTGCGAAACTGCTATGTTGTGACATTCTCGGTAAAGCGCATGCAAGTATCGTGAAACCTTAAAGAACGATGTCATTTAGCGAGATACAGCGTTCTGTACTGTAATAAGTTGGTGAGAAACTGTGAGGTCAAGCAAATATCGTAATTGTGAACGAAACAGTGTAATTGAGCGTCTTTAGATACAAGTGTGAATGTTAGGTTAGGTTCACATATCAACCATCGTAAAACCGCATTAAACAATGTCACTTAGTGAGATGTAGTGTTTTTCAACATTACAAGTCGGGAACTACGATATCTAATGTGAAAGCGCATGAAACCGTCGTAATCTTGTAGAAAACATTGTAAAGTTGCGAGTAAAACGTTTTCTAACGATAGAAGTGCGAAGGTTAGGTTAGGTTAGGTTAGTTTAAGCTAGGTAGCGTCGTGAAACTACCAAAAACGACGTCATCTAACGAGATAGTGTTGTTTTATACCGAGTATTAAACTGCGATAGGTGAAATGTGAAAGCACACAAAACGGCATGAACAAGCCAAATACTGCGTGTTCTACCGTTACAAGTGCGAAAGTGCTATATTGTGATACTCTCGTTAAAGCGCAAGCAAGCATCGTGAAACCTTAAAGAACAATGTCATTTAGCGAGATACAGCGTTCTGTACTGCAATAAGTTGGTGAAAAACTGTGAGGTCATGCAAATATCGTAATTGTGAACGAAACAGTGTAATAGAGCGTTTTTCAATACAAGTACGAATGTTAGGTTAGGTTAAGATATGAACCGTCGTAAAACCGCATTAAACAATGTCACTTAGTGAGATGCAGTGTTTTTCACCATTACAAGTCGGGAACTGCGATATCTAATGTGAAAGCGCTTGCAAACGTCGTTAGGTTAGGTTAGGTTAGGTTAGGTTAGGTTAGGTTACATTAGTTAGGTTTGGTTAGGTAAGGTTTGGTTAGGGTAGGTTAGGTTAGGTTGGGTTAGGTAAGGTTAGGTTAGGTTAAGATATGAACCGCGCTAAAACCGCATTAAACAATGTCACTTAGTGAGATGCTGTGTTTTTCACCATTACAAGTCGGGAACTGCGATATCTAATGTGAAAGCGCATGAAACCGTCGTAATCTTGTAGAAAACATTGTAAAGTTGCGAGTAAAACGTTTTCTAACGATAGAAGTGCGAAGGTTAGGTTAGGTTAGGTTAGTTTAAGCTAGGTAGCGTCGTGAAACTACCAAAAACGACGTCATCTAACGAGATAGTGTTGTTTTATAGCGAGTATTAAACTGCGATAGGTGAAATGTTGTGAAAGCACACAAAACGGCATGAACAAGCCAAATACTGCGTGTTCTACCGTTACAAGTGCGAAACTGCTATATTGTGATATTCTCGTTAAAGCGCATGCAAGCATCGTGAAACCTTGAACGATGTCATTTAGCGAGATACAGCGTTCTGTACTGCAATAAGTTGGTGAAAAACTGTGAGGTTATGCAAATATCCTAATTGTGAACGAAACAGTGTAATAGAGCGTTTTTTAATGCAAGTGCGAATGTTAGGTTAGGTTAAGATATGAACCGTCGTAAAACCGCATTAAACAATGTCACTTAGTGAAATGCAGTGTTTTTCACCATTACAAGTCGGGAACTGCGATATCTAATGTGAAAGCGCTTGCAAACGTCGTTAGGCTAGGTTAGGTTAGGTTAGGTTAGGTTACGTTAGGTTACGTTAGGTTAGGTTAGGTTAGGTTTGGTTAGGTTGGGTTGAGTTGGGTTAGGTTAGGTTAGGTTAGGTTAGGTTAGGTTGGGTTAGGTTAGGTTAGGTTAGGTTAGGTTACGTTAGGTTAGGTTAGGTTAGGTTACGTTAGGTTAGGTTGGGTTGGGTGTTGTTGGGTTGGGTTGGGTTGGGTTAGGTTGGGTTAGGTTAGGTTAGGTTACGTTAGGTTAGGTTAGGTTACGTTAGGTTATGTTAGGTTAGGTTAGGTTACGTTAGGTTAGGTTAGGTCAGGTTAGGTTACGTTAGAATAGGTTAGGTTAGGTTAGGTTACGTTAGGTTAGGTTAAGTTAGGTTAGGTTAGGTTTGGTTAGGTTAGGTTAGGTTAGCTTTGGTTAGGTTAGGTTGGGTTGGGTTGGGTTAGGTTGGGTTAGGTTAGGTTAGGTTGGGTTAGGTTAGTTTAGGTTAGGTTAGGTTAGGTTAGGTTGGGTTGGGTTGGTTAGGTTAGGTTAGGTTAGGTTAGGTAAGGTTAGGTTAGGTTAGGTTAGGTTAGGTTGGGTTGGGTTGGTTAGGTTAGGTTAGGTTAGGTTAGGTAAGGTTAGGTTAGGTTAGGTTAGGTTACGTTAGGTTAAGGTATGAACCGTCGTAAAACCGCATTAGACAATGTCACTTAGTGAGATGCAGTGTTTTTCACCTTTACAAGTTGGGAACTGTGATATCTAATGTGAAAGCGCTAGAAACCGTCGTAATGTTGTAGAAAGCAATGTAAAGTAGCGAGTAAAACGTTTTCTAACGATAGAAGTGCGAAGGTTATGTTAGGTTGAGTTATGTTAGTTTAAGCTAGGTAGCGTCGTGAAACTACCAAAAACAACGTCATCTAACGAGATAGTGTTGTTTTATTGCGAGTACGAAACTGCGATAGGTGAAATGTTGTGAAAGCACACAAAACGCAATGAACAAGCCAAATACTGCGTGTTGTACCGTTACAAGTGCGAAACTGCTATGTTGTGATATTCTCGTTGAAGCGCATGCAAGCATCGTGAAATCTTAAAGAACGATGTCATTTAGCGAGATACAGCGTTCTGTACTGCAATAAGTTGGTGAAAAACTGTGAGGTTATGCAAATATCCTAATTGTGAACGAAACAGTGTAATAGAGCGTTTTAATACAAGTGCGGATGTTAGGTTAGGTTAAGATATGAACCGTCGTAAAACCGCATTAAACAATGTCACTTAGTGAGATGCAGTGTTTTTCACCATTACAAGTAGGGAACTGCGATATCTAATGTGAAAGCGCTTGAAAACGTCGTTAGGTTAGGTTAGGTTAGGTTAGGTTTGGTTAGGTTAGGTTAGGTTAGGTCAGCTTAGGGTATGTTAGGTAAGGTTTGGTTAGGGTAGGTTAGGTTAGGCTGGGTTAGGTAAGGTTAGGTTAGGTTAAGATATGAACCGCGCTAAAACCGCATTAAACAATGTCACTTAGTGAGATGCTGTGTTTTTCACCATTACAAGTCGGGAACTGCGATATCTAATGTGAAAGCGCATGAAACCGTCGTAATCTTGTAGAAAACATTGTAAAGTAGCGAATAAAACGTTTTCTAACGATAGAAGTGCGAAGGTTCGGTTAGTTTGAGCTAGGTAGCGTCGTGAAACCACCAAAAACGATGTCATCTAACGAGATAGTGTTGTTTTATTGCGAGTACGAAACTGCGATAGGTGAAATATTGGGAAAGCACACAAAATGGCATGAACTAGCCAGATACTGCGTCTTGTGCCGTTACAAGTGCGAAACTGCTTTATTGTGATATTCTCGTTAAAGCGCATGCAAGTATCTTGAAACCTTAAAGAACGATGTCATTTAGCGAGATACAGCGTTCTGTACTGTAATAAGTTGGTGAGAAACTGTGAGGTCAAGCAAATATCGTAATTGTGAACGAAACAGTGTAATTGAGCGTATCTAGATACAAGTGCGAATGTTAGGTTAGGTTGAGATATCAACCGTCGTAAAACCGCATTAAACAATGTCACTTAGTGAGATGTAGTGTTTTTCAACATTACAAGTCGGGAACTACGATATCTAATGTGAAAGCGCATGAAACCGTCGTAATCTTGTAGAAAACATTGTAAAGTTGCGAGTAAAACGTTTTCTAACGATAGAAGTGCGAAGGTTAGCTTGAGTTATGTTAGTTTAAGCTATGTAGCGTCGTGAGACCACCAAAAAGAACGTCATCTAACGAGATAGTGTTGTTTTATTGCGAGTACGAAACTGCGATAGGTAAAATGTTGTGAAAGCACACAAAACGGCATGAACAAGCCAAATACTGCGTGTTGTACCGTTACAAGTGCGAAACTGCTATGTTGTGACATTCTCGGTAAAGCGCATGCAAGTATCGTGAAACCTTAAAGAACGATGTCATTTAGCGAGATACAGCGTTCTGTACTGTAATAAGTTGGTGAGAAACTGTGAGGTCAAGCAAATATCGTAATTGTGAACGAAACAGTGTAATTGAGCGTCTTTAGATACAAGTGTGAATGTTAGGTTAGGTTCACATATCAACCATCGTAAAACCGCATTAAACAATGTCACTTAGTGAGATGTAGTGTTTTTCAACATTACAAGTCGGGAACTACGATATCTAATGTGAAAGCGCATGAAACCGTCGTAATCTTGTAGAAAACATTGTAAAGTTTCGAGTAAAACGTTTTCTAACGATAGAAGTGCGAAGGTTAGGTTAGGTTAGGTTAGTTTAAGCTAGGTAGCGTCGTGAAACTACCAAAAACGACGTCATCTAACGAGATAGTGTTGTTTTATAGCGAGTATTAAACTGCGATAGGTGAAATGTGAAAGCACACAAAACGGCATGAACAAGCCAAATACTGCGTGTTCTACCGTTACAAGTGCGAAAGTGCTATATTGTGATACTCTCGTTAAAGCGCAAGCAAGCATCGTGAAACCTTAAAGAACAATGTCATTTAGCGAGATACAGCGTTCTGTACTGCAATAAGTTGGTGAAAAACTGTGAGGTCATGCAAATATCGTAATTGTGAACGAAACAGTGTAATAGAGCGTTTTTCAATACAAGTACGAATGTTAGGTTAGGTTAAGATATGAACCGTCGTAAAACCGCATTAAACAATGTCACTTAGTGAGATGCAGTGTTTTTCACCATTACAAGTCGGGAACTGCGATATCTAATGTGAAAGCGCTTGCAAACGTCGTTAGGTTAGGTTAGGTTAGGTTAGGTTAGGTTAGATTAGGTTACATTAGTTAGGTTTGGTTAGGTAAGGTTTGGTTAGGGTAGGTTAGGTTAGGTTGGGTTAGGTAAGGTTAGGTTAGGTTAAGATATGAACCGCGCTAAAACCGCATTAAACAATGTCACTTAGTGAGATGCTGTGTTTTTCACCATTACAAGTCGGGAACTGCGATATCTAATGTGAAAGCGCATGAAACCGTCGTAATCTTGTAGAAAACATTGTAAAGTAGCGAATAAAACGTTTTCTAACGATAGAAGTGCGAAGGTTCGGTTAGTTTGAGCTAGGTAGCGTCGTGAAACCACCAAAAACGATGTCATCTAACGAGATAGTGTTGTTTTATTGCGAGTACGAAACTGCGATAGGTGAAATATTGGGAAAGCACACAAAATGGCATGAACTAGCCAGATACTGCGTCTTGTGCCGTTACAAGTGCGAAACTGCTTTATTGTGATATTCTCGTTAAAGCGCATGCAAGTATCTTGAAACCTTAAAGAACGATGTCATTTAGCGAGATACAGCGTTCTGTACTGTAATAAGTTGGTGAGAAACTGTGAGGTCAAGCAAATATCGTAATTGTGAACGAAACAGTGTAATTGAGCGTATCTAGATACAAGTGCGAATGTTAGGTTAGGTTGAGATATCAACCGTCGTAAAACCGCATTAAACAATGTCACTTAGTGAGATGTAGTGTTTTTCAACATTACAAGTCGGGAACTACGATATCTAATGTGAAAGCGCATGAAACCGTCGTAATCTTGTAGAAAACATTGTAAAGTTGCGAGTAAAACGTTTTCTAACGATAGAAGTGCGAAGGTTAGCTTGAGTTATGTTAGTTTAAGCTATGTAGCGTCGTGAGACCACCAAAAAGAACGTCATCTAACGAGATAGTGTTGTTTTATTGCGAGTACGAAACTGCGATAGGTAAAATGTTGTGAAAGCACACAAAACGGCATGAACAAGCCAAATACTGCGTGTTGTACCGTTACAAGTGCGAAACTGCTATGTTGTGACATTCTCGGTAAAGCGCATGCAAGTATCGTGAAACCTTAAAGAACGATGTCATTTAGCGAGATACAGCGTTCTGTACTGTAATAAGTTGGTGAGAAACTGTGAGGTCAAGCAAATATCGTAATTGTGAACGAAACAGTGTAATTGAGCGTCTTTAGATACAAGTGTGAATGTTAGGTTAGGTTCACATATCAACCATCGTAAAACCGCATTAAACAATGTCACTTAGTGAGATGTAGTGTTTTTCAACATTACAAGTCGGGAACTACGATATCTAATGTGAAAGCGCATGAAACCGTCGTAATCTTGTAGAAAACATTGTAAAGTTGCGAGTAAAACGTTTTCTAACGATAGAAGTGCGAAGGTTAGGTTAGGTTAGGTTAGTTTAAGCTAGGTAGCGTCGTGAAACTACCAAAAACGACGTCATCTAACGAGATAGTGTTGTTTTATTGCGAGTACGAAACTGCGATAGGTAAAATGTTGTGAAAGCACACAAAACGGCATGAACAAGCCAAATACTGCGTGTTGTACCGTTACAAGTGCGAAACTGCTATGTTGTGACATTCTCGGTAAAGCGCATGCAAGTATCGTGAAACCTTAAAGAACGATGTCATTTAGCGAGATACAGCGTTCTGTACTGCAATAAGTTGGTGAAAAACTGTGAGGTTATGCAAATATCGTAATTGTGAACGAAACAGTGTAATAGAGCGTTTTTCAATACAAGTACGAATGTTAGGTTAGGTTAAGATATGAACCGTCGTAAAACCGCACTAAACAATGTCACTTAGTGAGATGCAGTGTTTTTAACCATTACAAGTCGGGAACTGCGATATCTAATGTGAAAGCGCTTGCAAACGTCGTTAGGTTAGGTTAGGTTAGGTTAGGTTAGGTTAGGTTAGGTTACGTTAGGTTAGGTTTGGTTAGGTTAGGTTAGGTTAGGTTAGGTTATGTTAGGCTAGGTTGGGTTAGGTTAGGTTAGCTTACGTTAGGTTAGGTTAGGTTAGGTTACGTTAGGTTAGGTTAGGTTAGGTAAAGATAATTTGGTTAGGTTAGGTAAGGTTAGGTTAGGTTAGGTTAGGTTGGGTTGGGTGTTGTTGGGTTGGGTTGGGTTGGGTTAGGTTGGGTTAGGTTAGGTTAGGTTACGTTAGGTTAGGTTAGGTTACGTTAGGTTATGTTAGGTTAGGTTAGGTTACGTTAGGTTAGGTTAGGTCAGGTAAGGTTAGGTTACGTTAGAATAGGTTAGGTTAGGTTAGGTTACGTTAGGTTAGGTTAAGTTAGGTTAGGTTAGGTTTGGTTAGGTTAGGTTAGGTTAGCTTTGGTTAGGTTAGGTTGGGTTGGGTTGGGTTAGGTTGGGTTAGGTTAGGTTAGGTTAGGTTAGGTTGGGTTAGGTTAGTTTAGGTTAGGTTAGGTTAGGTTATGTTGGGTTGGGTTGGTTAGGTTAGGTTAGGTTAGGTTAGGTAAGGTTAGGTTAGGTTAGGTTAGGTTAGGTTGGGTTGGGTTGGTTAGGTTAGGTTAGGTTAGGTTAGGTAAGGTTAGGTTAGGTTAGGTTAGGTTACGTTAGGTTAAGGTATGAACCGTCGTAAAACCGCATTAGACAATGTCACTTAGTGAGATGCAGTGTTTTTCACCTTTACAAGTTGGGAACTGTGATATCTAATGTGAAAGCGCTTGAAACCGTCGTAATGTTGTAGAAAGCAATGTAAAGTAGCGAGTAAAACGTTTTCTAACGATAGAAGTGCGAAGGTTATGTTAGGTTGAGTTATGTTAGTTTAAGCTAGGTAGCGTCGTGAAACTACCAAAAACAACGTCATCTAACGAGATAGTGTTGTTTTATTGCGAGTACGAAACTGCGATAGGTGAAATGTTGTGAAAGCACACAAAACGCAATGAACAAGCCAAATACTGCGTGTTGTACCGTTACAAGTGCGAAACTGCTATGTTGTGATATTCTCGTTGAAGCGCATGCAAGCATCGTGAAATCTTAAAGAACGATGTCATTTAGCGAGATACAGCGTTCTGTACTGCAATAAGTTGGTGAAAAACTGTGAGGTTATGCAAATATCCTAATTGTGAACGAAACAGTGTAATAGAGCGTTTTTAATACAAGTGCGGATGTTAGGTTAGGTTAAGATATGAACCGTCGTAAAACCGCATTAAACAATGTCACTTAGTGAGATGCAGTGTTTTTCACCATTACAAGTCGGGAACTGCGATATCTAATGTGAAAGCGCTTGAAAACGTCGTTAGGTTAGGTTAGGTTAGGTTAGGTTTGGTTAGGTTAGGTTAGGTTAGGTCAGCTTAGGGTATGTTAGGTAAGGTTTGGTTAGGGTAGGTTAGGTTAGGTTGGGTTAGGTAAGGTTAGGTTAGGTTAAGATATGAACCGCGCTAAAACCGCATTAAACAATGTCACTTAGTTTTTCACCATTACAAGTCGGGAACTGCGATATCTAATGTGAAAGCGCATGAAACCGTCGTAATCTTGTAGAAAACATTGTAAAGTAGCGAATAAAACGTTTTCTAACGATAGAAGTGCGAAGGTTCGGTTAGTTTGAGCTAGGTAGCGTCGTGAAACCACCAAAAACGATGTCATCTAACGAGATAGTGTTGTTTTATTGCGAGTACGAAACTGCGATAGGTGAAATATTGGGAAAGCACACAAAATGGCATGAACTAGCCAGATACTGCGTCTTGTGCCGTTACAAGTGCGAAACTGCTTTATTGTGATATTCTCGTTAAAGCGCATGCAAATATCTTGAAACCTTAAAGAACGATGTCATTTAGCGAGATACAGCGTTCTGTACTGTAATAAGTTGGTGAGAAACTGTGAGGTCAAGCAAATATCGTAATTGTGAACGAAACAGTGTAATTGAGCGTATCTAGATACAAGTGCGAATGTTAGGTTAGGTTGAGATATCAACCGTCGTAAAACCGCATTAAACAATGTCACTTAGTGAGATGTAGTGTTTTTCAACATTACAAGTCGGGAACTACGATATCTAATGTGAAAGCGCATGAAACCGTCGTAATCTTGTAGAAAACATTGTACAGTTGCGAGTAAAACGTTTTCTAACGATAGAAGTGCGAAGGTTAGCTTGAGTTATGTTAGTTTAAGCTATGTAGCGTCGTGAGACCACCAAAAAGAACGTCATCTAACGAGATAGTGTTGTTTTATTGCGAGTACGAAACTGCGATAGGTAAAATGTTGTGAAAGCACACAAAACGGCATGAACAAGCCAAATACTGCGTGTTGTACCGTTACAAGTGCGAAACTGCTATGTTGTGACATTCTCGGTAAAGCGCATGCAAGTATCGTGAAACCTTAAAGAACGATGTCATTTAGCGAGATACAGCGTTCTGTACTGTAATAAGTTGGTGAGAAACTGTGAGGTCAAGCAAATATCGTAATTGTGAACGAAACAGTGTAATTGAGCGTCTTTAGATACAAGTGTGAATGTTAGGTTAGGTTCACATATCAACCATCGTAAAACCGCATTAAACAATGTCACTTAGTGAGATGTAGTGTTTTTCAACATTACAAGTCGGGAACTACGATATCTAATGTGAAAGCGCATGAAACCGTCGTAATCTTGTAGAAAACATTGTAAAGTTGCGAGTAAAACGTTTTCTAACGATAGAAGTGCGAAGGTTAGGTTAGGTTAGGTTAGTTTAAGCTAGGTAGCGTCGTGAAACTACCAAAAACGACGTCATCTAACGAGATAGTGTTGTTTTATACCGAGTATTAAACTGCGATAGGTGAAATGTGAAAGCACACAAAACGGCATGAACAAGCCAAATACTGCGTGTTCTACCGTTACAAGTGCGAAAGTGCTATATTGTGATACTCTCGTTAAAGCGCAAGCAAGCATCGTGAAACCTTAAAGAACAATGTCATTTAGCGAGATACAGCGTTCTGTACTGCAATAAGTTGGTGAAAAACTGTGAGGTCATGCAAATATCGTAATTGTGAACGAAACAGTGTAATAGAGCGTTTTTCAATACAAGTACGAATGTTAGGTTAGGTTAAGATATGAACCGTCGTAAAACCGCATTAAACAATGTCACTTAGTGAGATGCAGTGTTTTTCACCATTACAAGTCGGGAACTGCGATATCTAATGTGAAAGCGCTTGCAAACGTCGTTAGGTTAGGTTAGGTTAGGTTAGGTTAGGTTAGGTTACATTAGTTAGGTTTGGTTAGGTAAGGTTTGGTTAGGGTAGGTTAGGTTAGGTTGGGTTAGGTAAGGTTAGGTTAGGTTAAGATATGAACCGCGCTAAAACCGCATTAAACAATGTCACTTAGTGAGATGCTGTGTTTTTCACCATTACAAGTCGGGAACTGCGATATCTAATGTGAAAGCGCATGAAACCGTCGTAATCTTGTAGAAAACATTGTAAAGTTGCGAGTAAAACGTTTTCTAACGATAGAAGTGCGAAGGTTAGGTTAGGTTAGGTTAGTTTAAGCTAGGTAGCGTCGTGAAACTACCAAAAACGACGTCATCTAACGAGATAGTGTTGTTTTATAGCGAGTATTAAACTGCGATAGGTGAAATGTTGTGAAAGCACACAAAACGGCATGAACAAGCCAAATACTGCGTGTTCTACCGTTACAAGTGCGAAACTGCTATATTGTGATATTCTCGTTAAAGCGCATGCAAGCATCGTGAAACCTTGAACGATGTCATTTAGCGAGATACAGCGTTCTGTACTGCAATAAGTTGGTGAAAAACTGTGAGGTTATGCAAATATCCTAATTGTGAACGAAACAGTGTAATAGAGCGTTTTTTAATGCAAGTGCGAATGTTAGGTTAGGTTAAGATATGAACCGTCGTAAAACCGCATTAAACAATGTCACTTAGTGAAATGCAGTGTTTTTCACCATTACAAGTCGGGAACTGCGATATCTAATGTGAAAGCGCTTGCAAACGTCGTTAGGCTAGGTTAGGTTAGGTTAGGTTAGGTTACGTTAGGTTACGTTAGGTTAGGTTAGGTTAGGTTTGGTTAGGTTGGGTTGAGTTGGGTTAGGTTAGGTTAGGTTAGGTTAGGTTGGGTTAGGTTAGGTTAGGTTAGGTTAGGTTAGGTTAGGTTAGGTTAGGTTAGGTTAGGTTAGGTTAGGTTAGGTTAGGTTAGGTTAGGTTAGGTTAGGTTAGGTTAGGTTAGGTTAGGTTACGTTAGGTTAGGTTGGGTTGGGTGTTGTTGGGTTGGGTTGGGTTGGGTTAGGTTGGGTTAGGTTAGGTTAGGTTACGTTAGGTTAGGTTAGGTTACGTTAGGTTATGTTAGGTTAGGTTAGGTTACGTTAGGTTAGGTTAGGTCAGGTTAGGTTACGTTAGAATAGGTTAGGTTAGGTTAGGTTACGTTAGGTTAGGTTAAGTTAGGTTAGGTTAGGTTTGGTTAGGTTAGGTTAGGTTAGCTTTGGTTAGGTTAGGTTGGGTTGGGTTGGGTTAGGTTGGGTTAGGTTAGGTTAGGTTGGGTTAGGTTAGTTTAGGTTAGGTTAGGTTAGGTTAGGTTGGGTTGGGTTGGTTAGGTTAGGTTAGGTTAGGTTAGGTAAGGTTAGGTTAGGTTAGGTTAGGTTAGGTTGGGTTGGGTTGGTTAGGTTAGGTTAGGTTAGGTTAGGTAAGGTTAGGTTAGGTTAGGTTAGGTTACGTTAGGTTAAGGTATGAACCGTCGTAAAACCGCATTAGACAATGTCACTTAGTGAGATGCAGTGTTTTTCACCTTTACAAGTTGGGAACTGTGATATCTAATGTGAAAGCGCTAGAAACCGTCGTAATGTTGTAGAAAGCAATGTAAAGTAGCGAGTAAAACGTTTTCTAACGATAGAAGTGCGAAGGTTATGTTAGGTTGAGTTATGTTAGTTTAAGCTAGGTAGCGTCGTGAAACTACCAAAAACAACGTCATCTAACGAGATAGTGTTGTTTTATTGCGAGTACGAAACTGCGATAGGTGAAATGTTGTGAAAGCACACAAAACGCAATGAACAAGCCAAATACTGCGTGTTGTACCGTTACAAGTGCGAAACTGCTATGTTGTGATATTCTCGTTGAAGCGCATGCAAGCATCGTGAAATCTTAAAGAACGATGTCATTTAGCGAGATACAGCGTTCTGTACTGCAATAAGTTGGTGAAAAACTGTGAGGTTATGCAAATATCCTAATTGTGAACGAAACAGTGTAATAGAGCGTTTTTAATACAAGTGCGGATGTTAGGTTAGGTTAAGATATGAACCGTCGTAAAACCGCATTAAACAATGTCACTTAGTGAGATGCAGTGTTTTTCACCATTACAAGTAGGGAACTGCGATATCTAATGTGAAAGCGCTTGAAAACGTCGTTAGGTTAGGTTAGGTTAGGTTAGGTTTGGTTAGGTTAGGTTAGGTTAGGTCAGCTTAGGGTATGTTAGGTAAGGTTTGGTTAGGGTAGGTTAGGTTAGGCTGGGTTAGGTAAGGTTAGGTTAGGTTAAGATATGAACCGCGCTAAAACCGCATTAAACAATGTCACTTAGTGAGATGCTGTGTTTTTCACCATTACAAGTCGGGAACTGCGATATCTAATGTGAAAGCGCATGAAACCGTCGTAATCTTGTAGAAAACATTGTAAAGTAGCGAATAAAACGTTTTCTAACGATAGAAGTGCGAAGGTTCGGTTAGTTTGAGCTAGGTAGCGTCGTGAAACCACCAAAAACGATGTCATCTAACGAGATAGTGTTGTTTTATTGCGAGTACGAAACTGCGATAGGTGAAATATTGGGAAAGCACACAAAATGGCATGAACTAGCCAGATACTGCGTCTTGTGCCGTTACAAGTGCGAAACTGCTTTATTGTGATATTCTCGTTAAAGCGCATGCAAGTATCTTGAAACCTTAAAGAACGATGTCATTTAGCGAGATACAGCGTTCTGTACTGTAATAAGTTGGTGAGAAACTGTGAGGTCAAGCAAATATCGTAATTGTGAACGAAACAGTGTAATTGAGCGTATCTAGATACAAGTGCGAATGTTAGGTTAGGTTGAGATATCAACCGTCGTAAAACCGCATTAAACAATGTCACTTAGTGAGATGTAGTGTTTTTCAACATTACAAGTCGGGAACTACGATATCTAATGTGAAAGCGCATGAAACCGTCGTAATCTTGTAGAAAACATTGTAAAGTTGCGAGTAAAACGTTTTCTAACGATAGAAGTGCGAAGGTTAGCTTGAGTTATGTTAGTTTAAGCTATGTAGCGTCGTGAGACCACCAAAAAGAACGTCATCTAACGAGATAGTGTTGTTTTATTGCGAGTACGAAACTGCGATAGGTAAAATGTTGTGAAAGCACACAAAACGGCATGAACAAGCTAAATACTGCGTGTTGTACCGTTACAAGTGCGAAACTGCTATGTTGTGACATTCTCGGTAAAGCGCATGCAAGTATCGTGAAACCTTAAAGAACGATGTCATTTAGCGAGATACAGCGTTCTGTACTGTAATAAGTTGGTGAGAAACTGTGAGGTCAAGCAAATATCGTAATTGTGAACGAAACAGTGTAATTGAGCGTCTTTAGATACAAGTGTGAATGTTAGGTTAGGTTCACATATCAACCATCGTAAAACCGCATTAAACAATGTCACTTAGTGAGATGTAGTGTTTTTCAACATTACAAGTCGGGAACTACGATATCTAATGTGAAAGCGCATGAAACCGTCGTAATCTTGTAGAAAACATTGTAAAGTTTCGAGTAAAACGTTTTCTAACGATAGAAGTGCGAAGGTTAGGTTAGGTTAGGTTAGTTTAAGCTAGGTAGCGTCGTGAAACTACCAAAAACGACGTCATCTAACGAGATAGTGTTGTTTTATAGCGAGTATTAAACTGCGATAGGTGAAATGTGAAAGCACACAAAACGGCATGAACAAGCCAAATACTGCGTGTTCTACCGTTACAAGTGCGAAAGTGCTATATTGTGATACTCTCGTTAAAGCGCAAGCAAGCATCGTGAAACCTTAAAGAACAATGTCATTTAGCGAGATACAGCGTTCTGTACTGCAATAAGTTGGTGAAAAACTGTGAGGTCATGCAAATATCGTAATTGTGAACGAAACAGTGTAATAGAGCGTTTTTCAATACAAGTACGAATGTTAGGTTAGGTTAAGATATGAACCGTCGTAAAACCGCATTAAACAATGTCACTTAGTGAGATGCAGTGTTTTTCACCATTACAAGTCGGGAACTGCGATATCTAATGTGAAAGCGCTTGCAAACGTCGTTAGGTTAGGTTAGGTTAGGTTAGGTTAGGTTAGATTAGGTTACATTAGTTAGGTTTGGTTAGGTAAGGTTTGGTTAGGGTAGGTTAGGTTAGGTTGGGTTAGGTAAGGTTAGGTTAGGTTAAGATATGAACCGCGCTAAAACCGCATTAAACAATGTCACTTAGTGAGATGCTGTGTTTTTCACCATTACAAGTCGGGAACTGCGATATCTAATGTGAAAGCGCATGAAACCGTCGTAATCTTGTAGAAAACATTGTAAAGTAGCGAATAAAACGTTTTCTAACGATAGAAGTGCGAAGGTTCGGTTAGTTTGAGCTAGGTAGCGTCGTGAAACCACCAAAAACGATGTCATCTAACGAGATAGTGTTGTTTTATTGCGAGTACGAAACTGCGATAGGTGAAATATTGGGAAAGCACACAAAATGGCATGAACTAGCCAGATACTGCGTCTTGTGCCGTTACAAGTGCGAAACTGCTTTATTGTGATATTCTCGTTAAAGCGCATGCAAGTATCTTGAAACCTTAAAGAACGATGTCATTTAGCGAGATACAGCGTTCTGTACTGTAATAAGTTGGTGAGAAACTGTGAGGTCAAGCAAATATCGTAATTGTGAACGAAACAGTGTAATTGAGCGTATCTAGATACAAGTGCGAATGTTAGGTTAGGTTGAGATATCAACCGTCGTAAAACCGCATTAAACAATGTCACTTAGTGAGATGTAGTGTTTTTCAACATTACAAGTCGGGAACTACGATATCTAATGTGAAAGCGCATGAAACCGTCGTAATCTTGTAGAAAACATTGTAAAGTTGCGAGTAAAACGTTTTCTAACGATAGAAGTGCGAAGGTTAGCTTGAGTTATGTTAGTTTAAGCTATGTAGCGTCGTGAGACCACCAAAAAGAACGTCATCTAACGAGATAGTGTTGTTTTATTGCGAGTACGAAACTGCGATAGGTAAAATGTTGTGAAAGCACACAAAACGGCATGAACAAGCCAAATACTGCGTGTTGTACCGTTACAAGTGCGAAACTGCTATGTTGTGACATTCTCGGTAAAGCGCATGCAAGTATCGTGAAACCTTAAAGAACGATGTCATTTAGCGAGATACAGCGTTCTGTACTGTAATAAGTTGGTGAGAAACTGTGAGGTCAAGCAAATATCGTAATTGTGAACGAAACAGTGTAATTGAGCGTCTTTAGATACAAGTGTGAATGTTAGGTTAGGTTCACATATCAACCATCGTAAAACCGCATTAAACAATGTCACTTAGTGAGATGTAGTGTTTTTCAACATTACAAGTCGGGAACTACGATATCTAATGTGAAAGCGCATGAAACCGTCGTAATCTTGTAGAAAACATTGTAAAGTTGCGAGTAAAACGTTTTCTAACGATAGAAGTGCGAAGGTTAGGTTAGGTTAGGTTAGTTTAAGCTAGGTAGCGTCGTGAAACTACCAAAAACGACGTCATCTAACGAGATAGTGTTGTTTTATTGCGAGTACGAAACTGCGATAGGTAAAATGTTGTGAAAGCACACAAAACGGCATGAACAAGCCAAATACTGCGTGTTGTACCGTTACAAGTGCGAAACTGCTATGTTGTGACATTCTCGGTAAAGCGCATGCAAGTATCGTGAAACCTTAAAGAACGATGTCATTTAGCGAGATACAGCGTTCTGTACTGCAATAAGTTGGTGAAAAACTGTGAGGTTATGCAAATATCGTAATTGTGAACGAAACAGTGTAATAGAGCGTTTTTCAATACAAGTACGAATGTTAGGTTAGGTTAAGATATGAACCGTCGTAAAACCGCACTAAACAATGTCACTTAGTGAGATGCAGTGTTTTTAACCATTACAAGTCGGGAACTGCGATATCTAATGTGAAAGCGCTTGCAAACGTCGTTAGGTTAGGTTAGGTTAGGTTAGGTTAGGTTAGGTTAGGTTACGTTAGGTTAGGTTTGGTTAGGTTAGGTTAGGTTAGGTTAGGTTATGTTAGGCTAGGTTGGGTTAGGTTAGGTTAGCTTACGTTAGGTTAAGGTATGAACCGTCGTAAAACCGCAATAAACAATGTCACTTAGTGAGATGCAGTGTTTTTCACCTTTACAAGTTGGGAACTGCGATATCTAATGTGAAAGCGCTTGAAACCGTCGTAATGTTGCAGAAAGTAATGTAAAGTAGCGAGTAAAACGTTTTCTAACGATAGAAGTGCGAAACTTATGTTACGTTATGTTAGTTTAAGCTAGGTAGCGTGGTGAAACCACCAAAAACGACGTCATCTAACGAGATAGTGTTGTTTTACTGCGAGTACGAAACTGCGATAGGTAAAATGTTGTGAAAGCACACAAAACGGCATGAACAAGCCAAATACTGCGTGTTGTACCGTTACAAGTGCGAAACTGCTATGTTTTGACATTCTCGGTAAAGCGCATGCAAGTATCGTGAAACCTTAAAGAACGATGTCATTTAGCGAGATACAGCGTTCTGTACTGTAATAAGTTGGTGAGAAACTGTGAGGTCAAGCAAATATCGTAATTGTGAACGAAACAGTGTAATTGAGCGTCTTTAGATACAAGTGCGAATGTTAGGTTAGGTTGACATATCAACCGTCGTAAAACCGCATTAAACAATGTCACTTAGTGAGATGTAGTGTTTTTCAACATTACAAGTCGGGAACTACGATATCTAATGTGAAAGCGCATGAAACCGTCGTAATCTTGTAGAAAACATTGTAAAGTTGCGAGTAAAACGTTTTCTAACGATAGAAGTGCGAAGGTTAGGTTAGGTTAGGTTAGTTTAAGCTAGGTAGCGTCGTGAAACTACCAAAAACGACGTCATCTAACGAGATAGTGTTGTTTTATTGCGAGTACGAAACTGCGATAGGTAAAATGTTGTGAAAGCACACAAAACGGCATGAACAAGCCAAATACTGCGTGTTGTACCGTTACAAGTGCGAAACTGCTATGTTGTGATATTCTCGTTAAAGCGCATGCAAGCATCGTGAAACCTTAAAGAACGATGTCATTTAGCGAGATACAGCGTTCTGTACTGCAATAAGTTGGTGAAAAACTGTGAGGTTATGCAAATATCGTAATTGTGAACAAAACAGTGTAATAAAGTGTTTTTAGATACAAGTGCGAATGTTAGGTTAGGTTAAGATATGAACCGTCGTAAAACCGCATTAAACAATGTAAATAGTGAGATGCAGTGTTTTTCACCATTAAAAGTCGGGAACTGCGATATCTAATGTGAAAGCGCTTGCAACCGTCGTTAGGTTAGGTTAGGTTAGGTTTTGTTAGGTTAGGTTAGGTTAGATTCGGTTAGGTTGGGTTGAGTTGGGTTAGGTTAGGTTAGGTTAGGTTAGGTTAGGTTGGGTTAGGTTAGGTTAGGTTAGGTTAGGTTACGTTAGGTTAGGTTTGGTTACGTTAGGTTAGGTTAGGTTAGGTAAGGATAATTTGGTTAGGTTAGGTAAGGTTAGGTTAGGTTAGGTTGGGTTGGGTGTTGTTGGGTTGGGTGTTGTTGGGTTGGGTTGGGTTGGGTTAGGTTGGGTTAGGCTAGGTTAGGTTACGTTAGGTTAGGTTAGGTTAGGTTACGTTAGGTTATGTTAGGTTAGGTTAGGTTACGTTAGGTTAGGTTAGGTCAGGTAAGGTTAGGTTACGTTAGAATGGGTTAGGTTAGGTTAGGTTACGTTAGGTTAGGTTAAGTTAGGTTAGGTTAGGTTTGGTTAGGTTAGCTTAGGTTAGGTTAGGTTGGGTTGGGTTGGGTTGGGTTAGGTTAGGTTAGGTTAGGTTAGGTTGGGTTAGGTTAGTTTAGGTTAGGTTAGGTTAGGTTAGGTTGGGTTGGGTTGGGTTAGGTTAGGTTAGGTTAGGTTTGGTAAGCTTAGGTTAGGTTAGGTTACGTTAGGTTAAGGTATGAACCGTCGTAAAACCGCATTAAACAATGTCACTTAGTGAGATGCAGTGTTTTTCACCTTTACAAGTTGGGAACTGTGATATCTAATGTGAAAGCGCTTGAAACCGTCGTAATGTTGTAGAAAGCAATGTAAAGTAGCGAGTAAAACGTTTTCTAACGATAGAAGTGCGAAGGTTATGTTAGGTTGAGTTATGTTAGTTTAAGCTAGGTAGCGTCGTGAAACTACCAAAAACAACGTCATCTAACGAGATAGTGTTGTTTTATTGCGAGTACGAAACTGCGATAGGTGAAATGTTGTGAAATCACACAAAACGGCATGAACAAGCCAAATACTGCGTGTTGTACCGTTACAAGTGCGAAACTGCTATGTTGTGATATTCTCGTTAAAGCGCATGCAAGCATCGTGAAACCTTAAAGAACGATGTCATTTAGCGAGATACAGCGTTCTGTACTGCAATAAGTTGGTGAAAAACTGTGAGGTTTTCAAATATCCTAATTGTGAACGAAACAGTGTAATAGAGCGTTTTTTAATGCAAGTGCGAATGTTAGGTTAGGTTAAGATATGAACCGTCGTAAAACCGCTTTAAACAATGTCACTTAGTGAAATGCAGTGTTTTTCACCATTACAAGTCGGGAACTGCGATATCTAATGTGAAAGCGCTTGCAAACGTCGTTAGGTTAGGTTAGGTTAGGTTAGGTTAGGTTACGTTAGGTTAGGTTAGGTTAGGTTTGGTTAGGTTAGGTTAGGTTAGGTTAGGTTAGGGATGTTAGGTAAGCTTTGGTTAGGTTAGGTTAGGTTAGGTTGGGTTAGGTAAGGTTAGGTTAGGTTAAGATATGAACCGCGCTAAAACCGCATTAAACAATGTCACTTAGTGAGATGCTGTGTTTTTCACCATTACAAGTCGGGAACTGCGATATCTAATGTGAAAGCGCATGAAACCGTCGTAATTTTGTAGAAAACATTGTAAAGTAGCGAATAAAACGTTTTCTAACGATAGAAGTGCGAAGGTTCGGTTAGTTTGAGCTAGGTAGCGCCGTGAAGCCACCAAAAACGATGTCATCTAACGAGATAGTGTTGTTTTATTGCGAGTACGAAACTGCGATAGGTGAAATATTGGGAAAGCACACAAAATGGCATGAACTAGCCAGATACTGCGTCTTGTGCCGTTACAAGTGCGAAACTGCTTTATTGTGATATTCTCGTTAAAGCGCATGCAAGTATCGTGAAACCTTAAAGAACGATGTCATTTAGCGAGATACAGCGTTCTGTACTGTAATAGGTTGGTGAGAAACTGTGAGGTCAAGCAAATATCGTAATTGTGAACGAAACAGTGTAATTGAGCGTATTTAGATACAAGTGCGAATGTTAGGTTAGGTTGAGATATCAACCGTCGTAAAACCGCATTAAACAATGTCACTTAGTGAGATGTAGTGTTTTTCAACATTACAAGTCGGGAACTACGATATCTAATGTGAAAGCGCATGAAACCGTCGTAATCTTGTAGAAAACATTGTAAAGTTGCGAGTAAAACGTTTTCTAACGATAGAAGTGCGAAGGTTAGCTTGAGTTATGTTAGTTTAAGCTATGTAGCGTCGTGAGACCACCAAAAAGGACGTCATCTAACGAGATAGTGTTGTTTTATTGCATGTACGAAACTGCAATAGGTGAAATGTTGTGAAAGTACACAAAACGGCTTGAACAAGCCAGATACTGCGTGTTGTACCATTACAAGTGCGAAACTGCTATAATGTGATATTCTCGTTAAAGCGCATGCAAGCATCGTGAAACCTTAAAGAACGATGTCATTTAGCGAGATACAGCGTTCTGTACTGCAATAAGTTGGTGAAAAACTGTGAGGTTATGCAAATATCGTAATTGTGAACGAAACAGTGTAATAGAGCGTTTTTCAATACAAGTACGAATGTTAGGTTAGGTTAAGATATGAACCGTCGTAAAACCGCATTAAACAATGTCACTTAGTGAGATGCAGTGTTTTTCACCATTACAAGTCGGGAACTGCGATATCTAATGTGAAAGCGCTTGCAAACGTCGTTAGGTTAGGTTAGGTTAGGTTAGGTTAGGTTAGGTTACGTTAGGTTAGGTTTGGTTAGGTTAGGTTAGGTTAGGTTAGGTTATGTTAGGTTAGGTTGGGTTAGGTTAGGTAAGGTTACGTTAGCTTAAGGTATGAACCGTCGTAAAACTGCATTAAACAATGTCACATAGTGAGATGCAGTGTTTTTCACCTTTACAAGTTGGGAACTGCGATATCTAATGTGAAAGCGCTTGAAACCGTCGTAATGATGTAGAAAGCAATGTAAAGTAGCTAGTAAAACGTTTTCTAACGATAGAAGTGCGAAGGTTATGTTAGGTTGAGTTATGTTAGTTTAAGCTACGTAGCGTCGTGAAACCACCAAAAACGACGTCATCTAACGAGATAGTGTTGTTTTATTGCGAGTATTAAACTGCGATAGGTGAAATGTTGTGAAAGCACACAAAACGGCATGAACAAGACAAATACTGCGTGTTCTACCGTTACAAGTGCGAAACTGCTATATTGTGATATTCTCGGTAAAGCGCATGCAAGTATCGTGAAACCTTAAAGAACGATGTCATTTAGCGAGATACAGCGTTCTGTACTGTAATAAGTTGGTGAGAAACTGTGAGGTCAAGCAAATATCGTAATTGTGAACGAAACAGTGTAATTGAGCGTCTTTAGATACAAGTGCGAATGTTAGGTTAGGTTGATATATCAACCGTCGTAAAACCGCATTAAACAATGTCACTTAGTGAGATGTAGTGTTTTTCAACATTACAAGTCGGGAACTACGATATCTAATGTGAAAGCGCATGAAACCGTCGTAATCTTGTAGAAAACATTGTAAAGTTGCGAGTAAAACGTTTTCTAACGATAGAAGTGCGAAGGTTAGGTTAGGTTAGGTTAGTTTAAGCTAGGTAGCGTCGTGAAACTACCAAAAACGACGTCATCTAACGAGATAGTGTTGTTTTATAGCGAGTAATAAACTGCGATAGGTGAAATGTTGTGAAAGCACACAAAACGGCATGAACAAGCCAAATACTGCGTGTTCTACCGTTACAAGTGCGAAACTGCTATATTGTGATATTCTCGTTAAAGCGCATGCAAGCATCGTGAAACCTTAAAGAACAATGTCATTTAGCGAGATACAGCGTTCTGTACTGCAATAAGTTGGTGAAAAACTGTGAGGTTATGCAAATATCGTAATTGTGAACAAAACAGTGTAATAGAGCGTTTTTAGATACAAGTGCGAATGTTAGGTTAGGTTAAGATATGAACCGTCGTAAAACCGCATTAAACAATGTCAATTAGTGAGATGCAGTGTTTTTCACCATTAAAAGTGGGGAACTGCGATATCTAATGTGAAAGCGCTTGCAACCGTCGTTAGGTTAGGTTAGGATAGGTTAGGTTAGGTTAGGTTTGGTTAGGTTAGGTTAGGTTAGATTAGGTTAGGTTGGGTTGAGTTGGGTTAGGTTAGGTTAGGTTAGGTTAGGTTGGGTTAGGTTAGGTTAGGTTAGGTTAGGTTACGTTAGGTTAGGTTAGGTTAGGTTACGTTAGGTTAGGTTAGGTTAGGTAAAGATAATTTGGTTAGGTTAGGTAAGGTTAGGTTAGGTTAGGTTAGGTTGGGTTGGGTGTTGTTGGGTTGGGTTGGGTTGGGTTAGGTTGGGTTAGGTTAGGTTAGGTTACGTTAGGTTAGGTTAGGTTAGGTTAGGTTACGTTAGGTTAGGTTAGGTCAGGTAAGGTTAGGTTACGTTAGAATAGGTTAGGTTAGGTTAGGTTACGTTAGGTTAGGTTAGGTTAAGTTAGGTTAGGTTAGGTTTGGTTAGGTTAGGTTAGGTTAGCTTTGGTTAGGTTAGGTTGGGTTGGGTTGGGTTAGGTTGGGTTAGGTTAGGTTAGGTTAGGTTAGTTTAGGTTAGGTTAGGTTAGGTTAGGTTGGGTTGGGTTGGTTAGGTTAGGTTAGGTTAGGTTAGGTAAGGTTAGGTTAGGTTAGGTTAGGTTAGGTTACGTTAGGTTAAGGTATGAACCGTCGTAAAACCGCATTAAACAATGTCACTTAGTGAGATGCAGTGTTTTTCACCTTTACAAGTTGGGAACTGTGATATCTAATGTGAAAGCGCTTGAAACCGTCGTAATGTTGTAGAAAGCAATGTAAAGTAGCGAGTAAAACGTTTTCTAACGATAGAAGTGCGAAGGTTATGTTAGGTTGAGTTATGTTAGTTTAAGCTAGGTAGCGTCGTGAAACTACCAAAAACAACGTCATCTAACGAGATAGTGTTGTTTTATTGCGAGTACGAAACTGCGATAGGTGAAATGTTGTGAAAGCACACAAAACGCAATGAACAAGCCAAATACTGCGTGTTGTACCGTTACAAGTGCGAAACTGCTATGTTGTGATATTCTCGTTGAAGCGCATGCAAGCATCGTGAAATCTTAAAGAACGATGTCATTTAGCGAGATACAGCGTTCTGTACTGCAATAAGTTGGTGAAAAACTGTGAGGTTATGCAAATATCCTAATTGTGAACGAAACAGTGTAATAGAGCGTTTTTAATACAAGTGCGAATGTTAGGTTAGGTTAAGATATGAACCGTCGTAAAACCGCATTAAACAATGTCACTTAGTGAGATGCAGTGTTTTTCACCATTACAAGTCGGGAACTGCGATATCTAATGTGAAAGCGCTTGAAAACGTCGTTAGGATAGGTTAGGTTAGGTTAGGTTTGGTTAGGTTAGGTTAGGTTAGGTCAGCTTAGGGTATGTTAGGTAAGGTTTGGTTAGGGTAGGTTAGGTTAGGTTGGGTTAGGTAAGGTTAGGTTAGGTTAAGATATGAACCGCGCTAAAACCGCATTAAACAATGTCACTTAGTGAGATGCTGTGTTTTTCACCATTACAAGTCGGGAACTGCGATATCTAATGTGAAAGCGCATGAAACCGTCGTAATCTTGTAGAAAACATTGTAAAGTAGCGAATAAAACGTTTTCTAACGATAGAAGTGCGAAGGTTCGGTTAGTTTGAGCTAGGTAGCGTCGTGAAACCACCAAAAACGATGTCATCTAACGAGATAGTGTTGTTTTATTGCGAGTACGAAACGGCGATAGGTGAAATATTGGGAAAGCACACAAAATGGCATGAACTAGCCAGATACTGCGTCTTGTGCCGTTACAAGTGCGAAACTGCTTTATTGTGATATTCTCGTTAAAGCGCATGCAAGTATCGTGAAACCTTAAAGAACGATGTCATTTAGCGAGATACAGCGTTCTGTACTGTAATAAGTTGGTGAGAAACTGTGAGGTCAAGCAAATATCGTAATTGTGAACGAAACAGTGTAATTGAGCGTTTTTCAATACAAGTACGAATGTTAGGTTAGGTTAAGATATGAACCGTCGTAAAACCGCACTAAACAATGTCACTTAGTGAGATGCAGTGTTTTTCACCATTACAAGTCGGGAACTGCGATATCTAATGTGAAAGCGCTTGCAAACGTCGTTAGGTTAGGTTAGGTTAGGTTAGGTTACGTTAGGTTAGGTTTGGTTAGGTTAGGTTAGGTTAGGTTAGGTTATGTTAGGCTAGGTTGGGTTAGGTTAGGTTAGCTTACGTTAGGTTAAGGTATGAACCGTCGTAAAACCGCAATAAACAATGTCACTTAGTGAGATGCAGTGTTTTTCACCTTTACAAGTTGGGAACTGCGATATCTAATGTGAAAGCGCTTGAAACCGTCGTAATGTTGCAGAAAGTAATGTAAAGTAGCGAGTAAAACGTTTTCTAACGATAGAAGTGCGAAACTTATGTTACGTTATGTTAGTTTAAGCTAGGTAGCGTCGTGAAACCACCAAAAACGACGTCATCTAACGAGATAGTGTTGTTTTATTGCGAGTACGAAACTGCGATAGGTAAAATGTTGTGAAAGCACACAAAACGGCATGAACAAGCCAAATACTGCGTGTTGTACCGTTACAAGTGCGAAACTGCTATGTTTTGACATTCTCGGTAAAGCGCATGCAAGTATCGTGAAACCTTAAAGAACGGTGTCATTTAGCGAGATACAGCGTTCTGTACTGTAATAAGTTGGTGAGAAACTGTGAGGTCAAGCAAATATCGTAATTGTGAACGAAACAGTGTAATTGAGCGTCTTTAGATACAAGTGCGAATGTTAGGTTAGGTTGACATATCAACCGTCGTAAAACCGCATTAAACAATGTCACTTAGTGAGATGTAGTGTTTTTCAACATTACAAGTCGGGAACTACGATATCTAATGTGAAAGCGCATGAAACCGTCGTAATCTTGTAGAAAACATTGTAAAGTTGCGAGTAAAACGTTTTCTAACGATAGAAGTGCGAAGGTTAGGTTAGGTTAGGTTAGTTTAAGCTAGGTAGCGTCGTGAAACTACCAAAAACGACGTCATCTAACGAGATAGTGTTGTTTTATTGCGAGTACGAAACTGCGATAGGTAAAATGTTGTGAAAGCACACAAAACGGCATGAACAAGCCAAATACTGCGTGTTGTACCGTTACAAGTGCGAAACTGCTATGTTGTGATATTCTCGTTAAAGCGCATGCAAGCATCGTGAAACCTTAAAGAACGATGTCATTTAGCGAGATACAGCGTTCTGTACTGCAATAAGTTGGTGAAAAACTGTGAGGTTATGCAAATATCGTAATTGTGAACAAAACAGTGTAATAAAGTGTTTTTAGATACAAGTGCGAATGTTAGGTTAGGTTAAGATATGAACCGTCGTAAAACCGCATTAAACAATGTAAATATTGAGATGCAGTGTTTTTCACCATTAAAAGTCGGGAACTGCGATATCTAATGTGAAAGCGCTTGCAACCGTCGTTAGGTTAGGTTAGGTTAGGTTTTGTTAGGTTAGGTTAGGTTAGATTCGGTTAGGTTGGGTTGAGTTGGGTTAGGTTAGGTTAGGTTAGGTTAGGTTGGGTTAGGTTAGGTTAGGTTAGGTTAGGTTACGTTAGGTTAGGTTACGTTACGTTAGGTTAGGTTAGGTTAGGTAAGGATAATTTGGTTAGGTTAGGTAAGGTTAGGTTAGGTTAGGTTGGGTTGGGTGTTGTTGGGTTGGGTGTTGTTGGGTTGGGTTGGGTTGGGTTAGGTTGGGTTAGGTTAGGTTAGGTTACGTTAGGTTAGGTTAGGTTAGGTTACGTTAGGTTATGTTAGGTTAGGTTAGGTTACGTTAGGTTAGGTTAGGTCAGGTAAGGTTAGGTTACGTTAGAATGGGTTAGGTTAGGTTAGGTTACGTTAGGTTAGGTTAAGTTAGGTTAGGTTAGGTTTGGTTAGGTTTGGTTAGGTTAGCTTAGGTTAGGTTAGGTTGGGTTGGGTTGGGTTGGGTTAGGTTAGGTTAGGTTGGGTTAGGTTAGTTTAGGTTAGGTTAGGTTAGGTTAGGTTGGGTTGGGTTGGGTTAGGTTAGGTTAGGTTAGGTTTGGTAAGGTTAGGTTAGGTTAGGTTACGTTAGGTTAAGGTATGAACCGTCGTAAAACCGCATTAAACAATGTCACTTAGTGAGATGCAGTGTTTTTCACCTTTACAAGTTGGGAACTGTGATATCTAATGTGAAAGCGCTTGAAACCGTCGTAATGTTGTAGAAAGCAATGTAAAGTAGCGAGTAAAACGTTTTCTAACGATAGAAGTGCGAAGGTTATGTTAGGTTGAGTTATGTTAGTTTAAGCTAGGTAGCGTCGTGAAACTACCAAAAACAACGTCATCTAACGAGATAGTGTTGTTTTATTGCGAGTACGAAACTGCGATAGGTGAAATGTTGTGAAATCCCACAAAACGGCATGAACAAGCCAAATACTGCGTGTTGTACCGTTACAAGTGCGAAACTGCTATGTTGTGATATTCTCGTTAAAGCGCATGCAAGCATCGTGAAACCTTAAAGAACGATGTCATTTAGCGAGATACAGCGTTCTGTACTGCAATAAGTTGGTGAAAAACTGTGAGGTTATGCAAATATCCTAATTGTGAACGAAACAGTGTAATAGAGCGTTTTTTAATGCAAGTGCGAATGTTAGGTTAGGTTAAGATATGAACCGTCGTAAAACCGCTTTAAACAATGTCACTTAGTGAAATGCAGTGTTTTTCACCAGTACAAGTCGGGAACTGCGATATCTAATGTGAAAGCGCTTGCAAACGTCGTTAGGTTAGGTTAGGTTAGGTTAGGTTAGGTTAGGTTAGGTTTGGTTAGGTTAGGTTAGGTTAGGTTAGGTTAGGGATGTTAGGTAAGCTTTGGTTAGGTTAGGTTAGGTTAGGTTGGGTTAGGTAAGGTTAGGTTAGGTTAAGATATGAACCGCGCTAAAACCGCATTAAACAATGTCACTTAGTGAGATGCTGTGTTTTTCACCATTACAAGTCGGGAACTGCGATATCTAATGTGAAAGCGCATGAAACCGTCGTAATCTTGTAGAAAACATTGTAAAGTAGCGAATAAAACGTTTTCTAACGATAGAAGTGCGAAGGTTCGGTTAGTTTGAGTTGGTAGCGCCGTGAAGCCACCAAAAACGATGTCATCTAACGAGATAGTGTTGTTTTATTGCGAGTACGAAACTGCGATAGGTGAAATATTGGGAAAGCACACAAAATGGCATGAACTAGCCAGATACTGCGTCTTGTGCCGTTACAAGTGCGAAACTGCTTTATTGTGATATTCTCGTTAAAGCGCATGCAAGTATCGTGAAACCTTAAAGAACGATGTCATTTAGCGAGATGCAGCGTTCTGTACTGTAATAGGTTGGTGAGAAACTGTGAGGTCAAGCAAATATCGTAATTGTGAACGAAACAGTGTAATTGAGCGTATTTAGATACAAGTGCGAATGTTAGGTTAGGTTGAGATATCAACCGTCGTAAAACCGCATTAAACAATGTCACTTAGTGAGATGTAGTGTTTTTCAACATTACAAGTCGGGAACTACGATATCTAATGTGAAAGCGCAAGAAACCGTCGTAATCTTGTAGAAAACATTGTAAAGTTGCGAGTAAAACGTTTTCTAACGATAGAAGTGCGAAGGTTAGCTTGAGTTATGTTAGTTTAAGCTATGTAGCGTCGTGAGACCACCAAAAAGGACGTCATCTAACGAGATAGTGTTGTTTTATTGCGAGTATTAAACTGCGATAGGTGAAATGTTGTGAAAGCACACAAAACGGCATGAACAAGCCAAATACTGCGTGTTCTACCGTTACAAGTGCGAAACTGCTATATTGTGATATTCTCGGTAAAGCGCATGCAAGTATCGTGAAACCTTAAAGAACGATGTCATTTAGCGAGATACAGCGTTCTGTACTGTAATAAGTTGGTGAGAAACTGTGAGGTCAAGCAAATATCGTAATTGTGAACGAAACAGTGTAATTGAGCGTCTTTAGATACAAGTGCGAATGTTAGGTTAGGTTGATATATCAACCGTCGTAAAACCGCATTAAACAATGTCACTTAGTGAGATGTAGTGTTTTTCAACATTACAAGTCGGGAACTACGATATCTAATGTGAAAGCGCATGAAACCGTCGTAATCTTGTAGAAAACATTGTAAAGTTGCGAGTAAAACGTTTTCTAACGATAGAAGTGCGAAGGTTAGGTTAGGTTAGGTTAGTTTAAGCTAGGTAGCGTCGTGAAACTACCAAAAACGACGTCATCTAACGGGATAGTGTTGTTTTATAGCGAGTAATAAACTGCGATAGGTGAAATGTTGTGAAAGCACACAAAACGGCATGAACAAGCCAAATACTGCGTGTTCTACCGTTACAAGTGCGAAACTGCTATATTGTGATATTCTCGTTAAAGCGCATGCAAGCATCGTGAAACCTTAAAGAACAATGTCATTTAGCGAGATACAGCGTTCTGTACTGCAATAAGTTGGTGAAAAACTGTGAGGTTATGCAAATATCGTAATTGTGAACAAAACAGTGTAATAGAGCGTTTTTAGATACAAGTGCGAATGTTAGGTTAGGTTGATATATCAACCGTCGTAAAACCGCATTAAACAATGTCACTTAGTGAGATGTAGTGTTTTTCAACATTACAAGTCGGGAACTACGATATCTAATGTGAAAGCGCATGAAACCGTCGTAATCTTGTAGAAAACATTGTAAAGTTGCGAGTAAAACGTTTTCTAACGATAGAAGTGCGAAGGTTAGGTTAGGTTAGGTTAGTTTAAGCTAGGTAGCGTCGTGAAACTACCAAAAACGACGTCATCTAACGAGATAGTGTTGTTTTATAGCGAGTAATAAACTGCGATAGGTGAAATGTTGTGAAAGCACACAAAACGGCATGAACAAGCCAAATACTGCGTGTTCTACCGTTACAAGTGCGAAACTGCTATATTGTGATATTCTCGTTAAAGCGCATGCAAGCATCGTGAAACCTTAAAGAACAATGTCATTTAGCGAGATACAGCGTTCTGTACTGCAATAAGTTGGTGAAAAACTGTGAGGTTATGCAAATATCGTAATTGTGAACAAAACAGTGTAATAGAGCGTTTTTAGATACAAGTGCGAATGTTAGGTTAGGTTAAGATATGAACCGTCGTAAAACCGCATTAAACAATGTCAATTAGTGAGATGCAGTGTTTTTCACCATTAAAAGTGGGGAACTGCGATATCTAATGTGAAAGCGCTTGCAACCGTCGTTAGGTTAGGTTAGGATAGGTTAGGTTAGGTTAGGTTTGGTTAGGTTAGGTTAGGTTAGATTAGGTTAGGTTGGGTTGAGTTGGGTTAGGTTAGGTTAGGTTAGGTTAGGTTGGGTTAGGTTAGGTTAGGTTAGGTTAGGTTACGTTAGGTTAGGTTAGGTTAGGTTACGTTAGGTTAGGTTAGGTTAGGTAAAGATAATTTGGTTAGGTTAGGTAAGGTTAGGTTAGGTTAGGTTAGGTTGGGTTGGGTGTTGTTGGGTTGGGTTGGGTTGGGTTAGGTTGGGTTAGGTTAGGTTAGGTTACGTTAGGTTAGGTTAGGTTAGGTTAGGTTACGTTAGGTTAGGTTAGGTCAGGTAAGGTTAGGTTACGTTAGAATAGGTTAGGTTAGGTTAGGTTACGTTAGGTTAGGTTAAGTTAGGTTAGGTTAGGTTTGGTTAGGTTAGGTTAGGTTAGCTTTGGTTAGGTTAGGTTGGGTTGGGTTGGGTTAGGTTGGGTTAGGTTAGGTTAGGTTAGGTTAGTTTAGGTTAGGTTAGGTTAGGTTAGGTTGGGTTGGGTTGGTTAGGTTAGGTTAGGTTAGGTTAGGTAAGGTTAGGTTAGGTTAGGTTAGGTTAGGTTACGTTAGGTTAAGGTATGAACCGTCGTAAAACCGCATTAAACAATGTCACTTAGTGAGATGCAGTGTTTTTCACCTTTACAAGTTGGGAACTGTGATATCTAATGTGAAAGCGCTTGAAACCGTCGTAATGTTGTAGAAAGCAATGTAAAGTAGCGAGTAAAACGTTTTCTAACGATAGAAGTGCGAAGGTTATGTTAGGTTGAGTTATGTTAGTTTAAGCTAGGTAGCGTCGTGAAACTACCAAAAACAACGTCATCTAACGAGATAGTGTTGTTTTATTGCGAGTACGAAACTGCGATAGGTGAAATGTTGTGAAAGCACACAAAACGCAATGAACAAGCCAAATACTGCGTGTTGTACCGTTACAAGTGCGAAACTGCTATGTTGTGATATTCTCGTTGAAGCGCATGCAAGCATCGTGAAATCTTAAAGAACGATGTCATTTAGCGAGATACAGCGTTCTGTACTGCAATAAGTTGGTGAAAAACTGTGAGGTTATGCAAATATCCTAATTGTGAACGAAACAGTGTAATAGAGCGTTTTTAATACAAGTGCGAATGTTAGGTTAGGTTAAGATATGAACCGTCGTAAAACCGCATTAAACAATGTCACTTAGTGAGATGCAGTGTTTTTCACCATTACAAGTCGGGAACTGCGATATCTAATGTGAAAGCGCTTGAAAACGTCGTTAGGATAGGTTAGGTTAGGTTAGGTTTGGTTAGGTTAGGTTAGGTTAGGTCAGCTTAGGGTATGTTAGGTAAGGTTTGGTTAGGGTAGGTTAGGTTAGGTTGGGTTAGGTAAGGTTAGGTTAGGTTAAGATATGAACCGCGCTAAAACCGCATTAAACAATGTCACTTAGTGAGATGCTGTGTTTTTCACCATTACAAGTCGGGAACTGCGATATCTAATGTGAAAGCGCATGAAACCGTCGTAATCTTGTAGAAAACATTGTAAAGTAGCGAGTAAAACGTTTTCTAACGATAGAAGTGCGAAACTTATGTTACGTTATGTTAGTTTAAGCTAGGTAGCGTCGTGAAACCACCAAAAACGACGTCATCTAACGAGATAGTGTTGTTTTATTGCGAGTACGAAACTGCGATAGGTAAAATGTTGTGAAAGCACACAAAACGGCATGAACAAGCCAAATACTGCGTGTTGTACCGTTACAAGTGCGAAACTGCTATGTTTTGACATTCTCGGTAAAGCGCATGCAAGTATCGTGAAACCTTAAAGAACGATGTCATTTAGCGAGATACAGCGTTCTGTACTGTAATAAGTTGGTGAGAAACTGTGAGGTCAAGCAAATATCGTAATTGTGAACGAAACAGTGTAATTGAGCGTCTTTAGATACAAGTGCGAATGTTAGGTTAGGTTGACATATCAACCGTCGTAAAACCGCATTAAACAATGTCACTTAGTGAGATGTAGTGTTTTTCAACATTACAAGTCGGGAACTACGATATCTAATGTGAAAGCGCATGAAACCGTCGTAATCTTGTAGAAAACATTGTAAAGTTGCGAGTAAAACGTTTTCTAACGATAGAAGTGCGAAGGTTAGGTTAGGTTAGGTTAGTTTAAGCTAGGTAGCGTCGTGAAACTACCAAAAACGACGTCATCTAACGAGATAGTGTTGTTTTATTGCGAGTACGAAACTGCGATAGGTAAAATGTTGTGAAAGCACACAAAACGGCATGAACAAGCCAAATACTGCGTGTTGTACCGTTACAAGTGCGAAACTGCTATGTTGTGATATTCTCGTTAAAGCGCATGCAAGCATCGTGAAACCTTAAAGAACGATGTCATTTAGCGAGATACAGCGTTCTGTACTGCAATAAGTTGGTGAAAAACTGTGAGGTTATGCAAATATCGTAATTGTGAACAAAACAGTGTAATAAAGTGTTTTTAGATACAAGTGCGAATGTTAGGTTAGGTTAAGATATGAACCGTCGTAAAACCGCATTAAACAATGTAAATAGTTAGATGCAGTGTTTTTCACCATTAAAAGTCGGGAACTGCGATATCTAATGTGAAAGCGCTTGCAACCGTCGTTAGGTTAGGTTAGGTTAGGTTTTGTTAGGTTAGGTTAGGTTAGATTCGGTTAGGTTGGGTTGAGTTGGGTTAGGTTAGGTTAGGTTAGGTTAGGTTGGGTTAGGTTAGGTTAGGTTAGGTTAGGTTACGTTAGGTTAGGTTAGGTTACGTTAGGTTAGGTTAGGTTAGGTAAGGATAATTTGGTTAGGTTAGGTAAGGTTAGGTTAGGTTAGGTTGGGTTGGGTGTTGTTGGGTTGGGTGTTGTTGGGTTGGGTTGGGTTGGGTTAGGTTGGGTTAGGTTAGGTTAGGTTACGTTAGGTTAGGTTAGGTTAGGTTACGTTAGGTTATGTTAGGTTAGGTTAGGTTACGTTAGGTTAGGTTAGGTCAGGTAAGGTTAGGTTACGTTAGAATGGGTTAGGTTAGGTTAGGTTACGTTAGGTTAGGTTAAGTTAGGTTAGGTTAGGTTTGGTTAGGTTTGGTTAGGTTAGCTTAGGTTAGGTTAGGTTGGGTTGGGTTGGGTTGGGTTAGGTTAGGTTAGGTTAGGTTAGGTTGGGTTAGGTTAGTTTAGGTTAGGTTAGGTTAGGTTAGGTTGGGTTGGGTTGGGTTAGGTTAGGTTAGGTTAGGTTTGGTAAGGTTAGGTTAGGTTAGGTTACGTTAGGTTAAGGTATGAACCGTCGTAAAACCGCATTAAACAATGTCACTTAGTGAGATGCAGTGTTTTTCATCTTTACAAGTTGGGAACTGTGATATCTAATGTGAAAGCGCTTGAAACCGTCGTAATGTTGTAGAAAGCAATGTAAAGTAGCGAGTAAAACGTTTTCTAACGATAGAAGTGCGAAGGTTATGTTAGGTTGAGTTATGTTAGTTTAAGCTAGGTAGCGTCGTGAAACTACCAAAAACAACGTCATCTAACGAGATAGTGTTGTTTTATTGCGAGTACGAAACTGCGATAGGTGAAATGTTGTGAAATCACACAAAACGGCATGAACAAGCCAAATACTGCGTGTTGTACCGTTACAAGTGCGAAACTGCTATGTTGTGATATTCTCGTTAAAGCGCATGCAAGCATCGTGAAACCTTAAAGAACGATGTCATTTAGCGAGATACAGCGTTCTGTACTGCAATAAGTTGGTGAAAAACTGTGAGGTTATGCAAATATCCTAATTGTGAACGAAACAGTGTAATAGAGCGTTTTTTAATGCAAGTGCGAATGTTAGGTTAGGTTAAGATATGAACCGTCGTAAAACCGCTTTAAACAATGTCACTTAGTGAAATGCAGTGTTTTTCACCAGTACAAGTCGGGAACTGCGATATCTAATGTGAAAGCGCTTGCAAACGTCGTTAGGTTAGGTTAGGTTAGGTTAGGTTAGGTTAGGTTTGGTTAGGTTAGGTTAGGTTAGGTTAGGTTAGGGATGTTAGGTAAGCTTTGGTTAGGTTAGGTTAGGTTAGGTTGGGTTAGGTAAGGTTAGGTTAGGTTAAGATATGAACCGCGCTAAAACCGCATTAAACAATGTCACTTAGTGAGATGCTGTGTTTTTCACCATTACAAGTCGGGAACTGCGATATCTAATGTGAAAGCGCATGAAACCGTCGTAATCTTGTAGAAAACATTGTAAAGTAGCGAATAAAACGTTTTCTAACGATAGAAGTGCGAAGGTTCGGTTAGTTTGAGCTAGGTAGCGCCGTGAAGCCACCAAAAACGATGTCATCTAACGAGATAGTGTTGTTTTATTGCGAGTACGAAACTGCGATAGGTGAAATATTGGGAAAGCACACAAAATGGCATGAACTAGCCAGATACTGCGTCTTGTGCCGTTACAAGTGCGAAACTGCTTTATTGTGATATTCTCGTTAAAGCGCATGCAAGTATCGTGAAACCTTAAAGAACGATGTCATTTAGCGAGATGCAGCGTTCTGTACTGTAATAGGTTGGTGAGAAACTGTGAGGTCAAGCAAATATCGTAATTGTGAACGAAACAGTGTAATTGAGCGTATTTAGATACAAGTGCGAATGTTAGGTTAGGTTGAGATATCAACCGTCGTAAAACCGCATTAAACAATGTCACTTAGTGAGATGTAGTGTTTTTCAACATTACAAGTCGGGAACTACGATATCTAATGTGAAAGCGCAAGAAACCGTCGTAATCTTGTAGAAAACATTGTAAAGTTGCGAGTAAAACGTTTTCTAACGATAGAAGTGCGAAGGTTAGCTTGAGTTATGTTAGTTTAAGCTATGTAGCGTCGTGAGACCACCAAAAAGGACGTCATCTAACGAGATAGTGTTGTTTTATTGCGAGTATTAAACTGCGATAGGTGAAATGTTGTGAAAGCACACAAAACGGCATGAACAAGCCAAATACTGCGTGTTCTACCGTTACAAGTGCGAAACTGCTATATTGTGATATTCTCGGTAAAGCGCATGCAAGTATCGTGAAACCTTAAAGAACGATGTCATTTAGCGAGATACAGCGTTCTGTACTGTAATAAGTTGGTGAGAAACTGTGAGGTCAAGCAAATATCGTAATTGTGAACGAAACAGTGTAATTGAGCGTCTTTAGATACAAGTGCGAATGTTAGGTTAGGTTGATATATCAACCGTCGTAAAACCGCATTAAACAATGTCACTTAGTGAGATGTAGTGTTTTTCAACATTACAAGTCGGGAACTACGATATCTAATGTGAAAGCGCATGAAACCGTCGTAATCTTGTAGAAAACATTGTAAAGTTGCGAGTAAAACGTTTTCTAACGATAGAAGTGCGAAGGTTAGGTTAGGTTAGGTTAGTTTAAGCTAGGTAGCGTCGTGAAACTACCAAAAACGACGTCATCTAACGAGATAGTGTTGTTTTATAGCGAGTAATAAACTGCGATAGGTGAAATGTTGTGAAAGCACACAAAACGGCATGAACAAGCCAAATACTGCGTGTTCTACCGTTACAAGTGCGAAACTGCTATATTGTGATATTCTCGTTAAAGCGCATGCAAGCATCGTGAAACCTTAAAGAACAATGTCATTTAGCGAGATACAGCGTTCTGTACTGCAATAAGTTGGTGAAAAACTGTGAGGTTATGCAAATATCGTAATTGTGAACAAAACAGTGTAATAGAGCGTTTTTAGATACAAGTGCGAATGTTAGGTTAGGTTAAGATATGAACCGTCGTAAAACCGCATTAAACAATGTCAATTAGTGAGATGCAGTGTTTTTCATCATTAAAAGTGGGGAACTGCGATATCTAATGTGAAAGCGCTTGCAACCGTCGTTAGGTTAGGTTAGGATAGGTTAGGTTAGGTTAGGTTTGGTTAGGTTAGGTTAGGTTAGATTAGGTTAGGTTGGGTTGAGTTGGGTTAGGTTAGGTTAGGTTAGGTTAGGTTGGGTTAGGTTAGGTTAGGTTAGGTTAGGTTACGTTAGGTTAGGTTAGGTTACGTTAGGTTAGGTTAGGTTAGGTAAAGATAATTTGGTTAGGTTAGGTAAGGTTAGGTTAGGTTAGGTTAGGTTGGGTTGGGTGTTGTTGGGTTGGGTTGGGTTGGGTTAGGTTGGGTTAGGTTAGGTTAGGTTACGTTAGGTTAGGTTAGGTTACGTTAGGTTATGTTAGGTTAGGTTAGGTTACGTTAGGTTAGGTTAGGTCAGGTAAGGTTAGGTTACGTTAGAATAGGTTAGGTTAGGTTAGGTTACGTTAGGTTAGGTTAAGTTAGGTTAGGTTAGGTTTGGTTAGGTTAGGTTAGGTTAGCTTTGGTTAGGTTAGGTTGGCTTGGGTTGGGTTAGGTTGGGTTAGGTTAGGTTAGGTTAGGTTAGGTTGGGTTAGGTTAGTTTAGGTTAGGTTAGGTTAGGTTAGGTTGGGTTGGGTTGGTTAGGTTAGGTTAGGTTAGGTTAGGTTAGGTTAGGTAAGGTTAGGTTAGGTTAGGTTAGGTTAGGTTACGTTAGGTTAAGGTATGAACCGTCGTAAAACCGCATTAAACAATGTCACATAGTGAGATGCAGTGTTTTTCACCTTTACAAGTTGGGAACTGCGATATCTAATGTGAAAGCGCTTGAAACCGTCGTAATGTTGTAGAAAGCAATGTAAAGTAGCTAGTAAAACGTTTTCTAACGATAGAAGTGCGAAGGTTATGTTAGGTTGAGTTATGTTAGTTTAAGCTACGTAGCGTCGTGAAACCACCAAAAACGACGTCATCTAACGAGATAGTGTTGTTTTATTGCGAGTATTAAACTGCGATAGGTGAAATGTTGTGAAAGCACACAAAACGCAATGAACAAGCCAAATACTGCGTGTTGTACCGTTACAAGTGCGAAACTGCTATGTTGTGATATTCTCGTTGAAGCGCATGCAAGCATCGAGAAATCTTAAAGAACGATGTCATTTAGCGAGATACAGCGTTCTGTACTGCAATAAGTTGGTGAAAAACTGTGAGGTTATGCAAATATCCTAATTGTGAACGAAACAGTGTAATAGAGCGTTTTTAATACAAGTGCGAATGTTAGGTTAGGTTAAGATATGAACCGTCGTAAAACCGCATTAAACAATGTCACTTAGTGAGATGCAGTGTTTTTCACCATTACAAGTCGGGAACTGCGATATCTAATGTGAAAGCGCTTGAAAACGTCGTTAGGATAGGTTAGGTTAGGTTAGGTTTGGTTAGGTTAGGTTAGGTTAGGTCAGCTTAGGGTATGTTAGGTAAGGTTTGGTTAGGGTAGGTTAGGTTAGGTTGGGTTAGGTAAGGTTAGGTTAGGTTAAGATATGAACCGCGCTAAAACCGCATTAAACAATGTCACTTAGTGAGATGCTGTGTTTTTCACCATTACAAGTCGGGAACTGCGATATCTAATGTGAAAGCGCATGAAACCGTCGTAATCTTGTAGAAAACATTGTAAAGTAGCGAATAAAACGTTTTCTAACGATAGAAGTGCGAAGGTTCGGTTAGTTTGAGCTAGGTAGCGTCGTGAAACCACCAAAAACGATGTCATCTAACGAGATAGTGTTGTTTTATTGCGAGTACGAAACGGCGATAGGTGAAATATTGGTTAAGCACACAAAATGGCATGAACTAGCCAGATACTGCGTCTTGTGCCGTTACAAGTGCGAAACTGCTTTATTGTGATATTCTCGTTAAAGCGCATGCAAGTATCGTGAAACCTTAAAGAACGATGTCATTTAGCGAGATACAGCGTTCTGTACTGTAATAAGTTGGTGAGAAACTGTGAGGTCAAGCAAATATCGTAATTGTGAACGAAACAGTGTAATTGAGCGTATTTAGATACAAGTGCGAATGTTAGGTTAGGCTGAGATATCAACCGTCGTAAAACCGCATTAAACAATGTCAGTGAGATGTAGTGTTTTTCAACATTACAAGTCGGGAACTACGATATCTAATGTGAAAGCGCATGAAACCGTCGTAATCTTGTAGAAAACATTGTAAAGTTGCGAGTAAAACGTTTTCTAACGATAGAAGTGCGAAGGTTAGCTTGAGTTATGTTAGTTTAAGCTATGTAGCGTCGTGAGACCACCAAAAAGGACGTCATCTAACGAGATAGTGTTGTTTTATTGCATGTACGAAACTGCAATAGGTGAAATGTTGTGAAAGTACACAAAACGGCTTGAACAAGCCAGATACTGCGTGTTGTAATGTTACAAGTGCGAAACTGCTATAATGTGATATTCTCGTTAAAGCGCATGCAAGCATCGTGAAACCTTAAAGAACGATGTCATTTAGCGAGATACAGCGTTCTGTACTGCAATAAGTTGGTGAAAAACTGTGAGGTTATGCAAATATCGTAATTGTGAACGAAACAGTGTAATAGAGCGTTTTTCAATACAAGTACGAATGTTAGGTTAGGTTAAGATATGAACCGTCGTAAAACCGCACTAAACAATGTCACTTAGTGAGATGCAGTGTTTTTCACCATTACAAGTCGGGAACTGCGATATCTAATGTGAAAGCGCTTGCAAACGTCGTTAGGTTAGGTTAGGTTAGGTTAGGTTACGTTAGGTTAGGTTTGGTTAGGTTAGGTTAGGTTAGGTTAGGTTATGTTAGGCTAGGTTGGGTTAGGTTAGGTTAGCTTACGTTAGGTTAAGGTATGAACCGTCGTAAAACCGCAATAAACAATGTCACTTAGTGAGATGCAGTGTTTTTCACCTTTACAAGTTGGGAACTGCGATATCTAATGTGAAAGCGCTTGAAACCGTCGTAATGTTGCAGAAAGTAATGTAAAGTAGCGAGTAAAACGTTTTCTAACGATAGAAGTGCGAAACTTATGTTACGTTATGTTAGTTTAAGCTAGGTAGCGTCGTGAAACCACCAAAAACGACGTCATCTAACGAGATAGTGTTGTTTTATTGCGAGTACGAAACTGCGATAGGTAAAATGTTGTGAAAGCACACAAAACGGCATGAACAAGCCAAATACTGCGTGTTGTACCGTTACAAGTGCGAAACTGCTATGTTTTGACATTCTCGGTAAAGCGCATGCAAGTATCGTGAAACCTTAAAGAACGATGTCATTTAGCGAGATACAGCGTTCTGTACTGTAATAAGTTGGTGAGAAACTGTGAGGTCAAGCAAATATCGTAATTGTGAACGAAACAGTGTAATTGAGCGTCTTTAGATACAAGTGCGAATGTTAGGTTAGGTTGACATATCAACCGTCGTAAAACAGCATTAAACAATGTCACTTAGTGAGATGTAGTGTTTTTCAACATTACAAGTCGGGAACTACGATATCTAATGTGAAAGCGCATGAAACCGTCGTAATCTTGTAGAAAACATTGTAAAGTTGCGAGTAAAACGTTTTCTAACGATAGAAGTGCGAAGGTTAGGTTAGGTTAGGTTAGTTTAAGCTAGGTAGCGTCGTGAAACTACCAAAAACGACGTCATCTAACGAGATAGTGTTGTTTTATTGCGAGTACGAAACTGCGATAGGTAAAATGTTGTGAAAGCACACAAAACGGCATGAACAAGCCAAATACTGCGTGTTGTACCGTTACAAGTGCGAAACTGCTATGTTGTGATATTCTCGTTAAAGCGCATGCAAGCATCGTGAAACCTTAAAGAACGATGTCATTTAGCGAGATACAGCGTTCTGTACTGCAATAAGTTGGTGAAAAACTGTGAGGTTATGCAAATATCGTAATTGTGAACAAAACAGTGTAATAAAGTGTTTTTAGATACAAGTGCGAATGTTAGGTTAGGTTAAGATATGAACCGTCGTAAAACCGCATTAAACAATGTAAATAGTGAGATGCAGTGTTTTTCACCATTAAAAGTCGGGAACTGCGATATCTAATGTGAAAGCGCTTGCAACCGTCGTTAGGTTAGGTTAGGTTAGGTTTTGTTAGGTTAGGTTAGGTTAGATTCGGTTAGGTTGGGTTGAGTTGGGTTAGGTTAGGTTAGGTTAGGTTAGGTTGGGTTAGGTTAGGTTAGGTTAGGTTAGGTTACGTTAGGTTAGGTTAGGTTACGTTAGGTTAGGTTAGGTTAGGTAAGGATAATTTGGTTAGGTTAGGTAAGGTTAGGTTAGGTTAGGTTGGGTTGGGTGTTGTTGGGTTGGGTGTTGTTGGGTTGGGTTGGGTTAGGTTGGGTTAGGTTAGGTTAGGTTACGTTAGGTTAGGTTAGGTTAGGTTACGTTAGGTTATGTTAGGTTAGGTTAGGTTACGTTAGGTTAGGTTAGGTCAGGTAAGGTTAGGTTACGTTAGAATGGGTTAGGTTAGGTTAGGTTACGTTAGGTTAGGTTAAGTTAGGTTAGGTTAGGTTTGGTTAGGTTTGGTTAGGTTAGCTTAGGTTAGGTTAGGTTGGGTTGGGTTGGGTTGGGTTAGGTTAGGTTAGGTTAGGTTAGGTTGGGTTAGGTTAGTTTAGGTTAGGTTAGGTTAGGTTAGGTTGGGTTGGGTTGGGTTAGGTTAGGTTAGGTTAGGTTTGGTAAGGTTAGGTTAGGTTAGGTTAGGTTACGTTAGGTTAAGGTATGAACCGTCGTAAAACAGCATTAAACAATGTCACTTAGTGAGATGCAGTGTTTTTCACCTTTACAAGTTGGGAACTGTGATATCTAATGTGAAAGCGCTTGAAACCGTCGTAATGTTGTAGAAAGCAATGTAAAGTAGCGAGTAAAACGTTTTCTAACGATAGAAGTGCGAAGGTTATGTTAGGTTGAGTTATGTTAGTTTAAGCTAGGTAGCGTCGTGAAACTACCAAAAACAACGTCATCTAACGAGATAGTGTTGTTTTATTGCGAGTACGAAACTGCGATAGGTGAAATGTTGTGAAATCACACAAAACGGCATGAACAAGCCAAATACTGCGTGTTGTACCGTTACAAGTGCGAAACTGCTATGTTGTGATATTCTCGTTAAAGCGCATGCAAGCATCGTGAAACCTTAAAGAACGATGTCATTTAGCGAGATACAGCGTTCTGTACTGCAATAAGTTGGTGAGAAACTGTGAGGTCAAGCAAATATCGTAATTGTGAACGAAACAGTGTAATTGAGCGTCTTTAGATACAAGTGCGAATGTTAGGTTAGGTTGACATATCAACCGTCGTAAAACCGCATTAAACAATGTCACTTAGTGAGATGTAGTGTTTTTCAACACTACAAGTCGGGAACTACGATATCTAATGTGAAAGCGCATGAAACCGTCGTAATCTTGTAGAAAACGATGTAAAGTTGCGAGTAAAACGTTTTCTAACGATAGAAGTGCGAAGGTTAGGTTAGGTTAGGTTAGTTTAAGCTAGGTAGCGTCGTGAAACTACCAAAAACGACGTCATCTAACGAGATAGTGTTGTTTTATAGCGAGTAATAAACTGCGATAGGTGAAATGTTGTGAAAGCACACAAAACGGCATGAACAAGCCAAATACTGCGTGTTCTACCGTTACAAGTGCGAAACTGCTATATTGTGATATTCTCGTTAAAGCGCATGCAAGCATCGTGAAACCTTAAAGAACAATGTCATTTAGCGAGATACAGCGTTCTGTACTGCAATAAGTTGGTGAAAAACTGTGAGGTTATGCAAATATCGTAATTGTGAACAAAACAGTGTAATAGAGCGTTTTTAGATACAAGTGCGAATGTTAGGTTAGGTTAAGACATGAACCGTCGTAAAACCGCATTAAACAATGTCAATTAGTGAGATGCAGTGTTTTTCACCATTAAAAGTGGGGAACTGCGATATCTAATGTGAAAGCGCTTGCAACCGTCGTTAGGTTAGGTTAGGATAGGTTAGGTTAGGTTACGTTTGGTTAGGCTAGGTTAGGTTAGATTAGGTTAGGTTGGGTTGAGTTGGGTTAGGTTAGGTTAGGTTAGGTTGGGTTGGGTTAGGTTAGGTTAGGTTAGGTTAGGTTACGTTAGGTTAGGTTAGGTTAGGTTACGTTAGGTTAGGTTAGGTTAGGTAAAGATAATTTGGTTAGGTTAGGTAAGGTTAGGTTAGGTTAGGTTAGGTTGGGTTGGGTGTTGTTGGGTTGGGTTGGGTTGGGTTAGGTTGGGTTAGGTTAGGTTAGGTTACGTTAGGTTAGGTTAGGTTACGTTAGGTTATGTTAGGTTAGGTTAGGTTACGTTAGGTTAGGTTAGGTCAGGTAAGGTTAGGTTACGTTAGAATAGGTTAGGTTAGGTTAGGTTACGTTAGGTTAGGTTAAGTTAGGTTAGGTTAGGTTTGGTTAGGTTAGGTTAGGTTAGCTTTGGTTAGGTTAGGTTGGGTTGGGTTGGGTTAGGTTGGGTTAGGTTAGGTTAGGTTAGGTTAGGTTGGGTTAGGTTAGTTTAGGTTAGGTTAGGTTAGGTTAGGTTGGGTTGGGTTGGTTAGGTTAGGTTAGGTTAGGTTAGGTAAGGTTAGGTTAGGTTAGGTTAGGTTAGGTTACGTTAGGTTAAGGTATGAACCGTCGTAAAACCGCATTAAACAATGTCACTTAGTGAGATGCAGTGTTTTTCACCTTTACAAGTTGGGAACTGTGATATCTAATGTGAAAGCGCTTGAAACCGTCGTAATGTTGTAGAAAGCAATGTAAAGTAGCGAGTAAAACGTTTTCTAACGATAGAAGTGCGAAGGTTATGTTAGGTTGAGTTATGTTAGTTTAAGCTAGGTAGCGTCGTGAAACTACCAAAAACAACGTCATCTAACGAGATAGTGTTGTTTTATTGCGAGTACGAAACTGCGATAGGTGAAATGTTGTGAAAGCACACAAAACGCAATAAACAAGCCAAATACTGCGTGTTGTACCGTTACAAGTGCGAAACTGCTATGTTGTGATATTCTCGTTGAAGCGCATGCAAGCATCGTGAAATCTTAAAGAACGATGTCATTTAGCGAGATACAGCGTTCTGTACTGCAATAAGTTGGTGAAAAACTGTGAGGTTATGCAAATATCCTAATTGTGAACGAAACAGTGTAATAGAGCGTTTTTAATACAAGTGCGAATGTTAGGTTAGGTTAAGATATGAACCGTCGTAAAACCGCATTAAACAATGTCACTTAGTGAGATGCAGTGTTTTTCACCATTACAAGTCGGGAACTGCGATATCTAATGTGAAAGCGCATGAAACCGTCGAAATCTTGTAGAAAACATTGTAAAGTAGCGAATAAAACGTTTTCTAACGATAGAAGTGCGAAGGTTCGGTTAGTTTGAGCTAGGTAGCGTCGTGAGACCACCAACAAGAACGTCATCTAACGAGATAGTGTTGTTCTATTGCGAGTACGAAACTGCGATAGGTAAAATGTTGTGAAAGCACACAAAACGACATGAACAAGCCAAATACTGCGTGTTGTACCGTTACAAGTGCGAAACTGCTATGTTGTGACATTCTCGGTAAAGCGCATGCAAGTATCGTGAAACCTTAAAGAACGATGTCATTTAGCGAGATACAGCGTTCTGTACTGTAATAAGTTGGTGAGAAACTGTGAGGTCAAGCAAATATCGTAATTGTGAACGAAACAGTGTAATTGAGCGTCTTTAGATACAAGTGTGAATGTTAGGTTAGGTTCACATATCAACCATCGTAAAACCGCATTAAACAATGTCACTTAGTGAGATGTAGTGTTTTTCAACATTACAAGTCGGGAACTACGATATCTAATGTGAAAGCGCATGAAACCGTCGTAATCTTGTAGAAAACATTGTAAAGTTGCGAGTAAAACGTTTTCTAACGATAGAAGTGCGAAGGTTAGGTTAGGTTAGGTTAGTTTAAGCTAGGTAGCGTCATGAAACTACCGAAAACGACGTCATCTAACGAGATAGTGTTGTTTTATTGCGAGTATTAAACTGCGATAGGTGAAATGTTGTGAAAGCACACAAAACGGCATGAACAAGCCAAATACTGCGTGTTCTACCGTTACAAGTGCGAAACTGCTATATTGTGATATTCTCGTTAAAGCGCATGCAAGCATCGTGAAACCTTAAAGAACAATGTCATTTAGCGAGATACAGCGTTCTGTACTGCAATAAGTTGGTGAAAAACTGTGAGGTTATGCAAATATCGTAATTGTGAACGAGACAGTGTAATAGAGCGTTTTTCAATACAAGTACGAATGTTAGGTTAGGTTAAGATATGAACCGTCGTAAAACCGCATTAAACAATGTCACTAAGTGAGATGCAGTGTTTTTCACCATTACAAGTCGGGAACTGCGATATCTAATGTGAAAGCGCTTGCAAACGTCGTTAGGTTAGGTTAGGTTAGGTTAGGTTAGGTTAGGTTACGTTAGGTTAGGTTTGGTTAGGTTAGGTTAGGTTAGGTTATGTTAGGTTAGATTGGGTTAGGTTAGGTTAGGTTACGTTAGGTTAAGGTATGAACCGTCGTAAAACCGCATTAAACAATGTCACTTAGTGAGATGCAGTGTTTTTCACCTTTACAAGTTGGGAACTGCGATAGCTAATGTGAAAGCGCTTGAAACCGTCGTAATGTTCCAGAAAGCAATGTAAAGTAGCGAGTAAAACGTTTTCTAACGATAGAAGTGCGAAGGTTATGTTAGGTTGAGTTATGTTAGTTTAAGCTAGGTAGCGTCGTGAAACCACCAAAAACGACGTCATCTAACGAGATAGTGTTGTTTTATTGCGAGTATTAAACTGCGATAGGTGAAATGTTGTGAAAGCACACAAAACGGCATGAACAAGCCAAATACTGCGTGTTCTACCGTTACAAGTGCGAAACTGCTATATTGTGATATTCTCGTTAAAGCGCATGCAAGCATCGTGAAACCTTAAAGAACGATGTCATTTAGCGAGATACAGCGTTCTGTACTGCAATAAGTTGGTGAAAAACTGTGAGGTTATGCAAATATCCTAATTGTGAACGAAACAGTGTAATAGAGCGTTTTTTAATGCAAGTGCGAATGTTAGGTTAGGTTAAGATATGAACCGTCGTAAAACCGCATTAAACAATGTCACTTAGTGAAATGCAGTGTTTTTCACCATTACAAGTCGGGAACTGCGATATCTAATGTGAAAGCGCTTGCAAACGTCGTTAGGTTAGGTTAGGTTAGGTTAGCTTAGGTTACGTTAGGTTAGGTTAGGTTAGGTTTGGTTAGGTTGGGTTGAGTTGGGTTAGGTTAGGTTAGGTTAGGTTAGGTTGGGTTAGGTTAGGTTAGGTTAGGTTAGGTTACGTTAGGTTAGGTTAGGTTAGGTTACGTTAGGTTAGGTTAGGTTAGGTAAAGATAATTTGGTTAGGTTAGGTAAGGTTAGGTTAGGTTAGGTTAGGTTGGGTTGGGTGTTGTTGGGTTGGGTTGGGTTGGGTTAGGTTGGGTTAGGTTAGGTTAGGTTACGTTAGGTTAGGTTAGGTTACGTTAGGTTATGTTAGGTTAGGTTAGGTTACGTTAGGTTAGGTTAGGTCAGGTAAGGTTAGGTTACGTTAGAATAGGTTAGGTTAGGTTAGGTTACGTTAGGTTAGGTTAAGTTAGGTTAGGTTAGGTTTGGTTAGGTTAGGTTAGGTTAGCTTTGGTTAGGTTAGGTTGGGTTGGGTTGGGTTAGGTTGGGTTAGGTTAGGTTAGGTTAGGTTAGGTTGGGTTAGGTTAGTTTAGGTTAGGTTAGGTTAGGTTATGTTGGGTTGGGTTGGTTAGGTTAGGTTAGGTTAGGTTAGGTAAGGTTAGGTTAGGTTAGGTTAGGTTAGGTTGGGTTGGGTTGGTTAGGTTAGGTTAGGTTAGGTTAGGTAAGGTTAGGTTAGGTTAGGTTAGGTTACGTTAGGTTAAGGTATGAACCGTCGTAAAACCGCATTAGACAATGTCACTTAGTGAGATGCAGTGTTTTTCACCTTTACAAGTTGGGAACTGTGATATCTAATGTGAAAGCGCTTGAAACCGTCGTAATGTTGTAGAAAGCAATGTAAAGTAGCGAGTAAAACGTTTTCTAACGATAGAAGTGCGAAGGTTATGTTAGGTTGAGTTATGTTAGTTTAAGCTAGGTAGCGTCGTGAAACTACCAAAAACAACGTCATCTAACGAGATAGTGTTGTTTTATTGCGAGTACGAAACTGCGATAGGTGAAATGTTGTGAAAGCACACAAAACGCAATGAACAAGCCAAATACTGCGTGTTGTACCGTTACAAGTGCGAAACTGCTATGTTGTGATATTCTCGTTGAAGCGCATGCAAGCATCGTGAAATCTTAAAGAACGATGTCATTTAGCGAGATACAGCGTTCTGTACTGCAATAAGTTGGTGAAAAACTGTGAGGTTATGCAAATATCCTAATTGTGAACGAAACAGTGTAATAGAGCGTTTTTAATACAAGTGCGGATGTTAGGTTAGGTTAAGATATGAACCGTCGTAAAACCGCATTAAACAATGTCACTTAGTGAGATGCAGTGTTTTTCACCATTACAAGTCGGGAACTGCGATATCTAATGTGAAAGCGCTTGAAAACGTCGTTAGGTTAGGTTAGGTTAGGTTAGGTTTGGATAGGTTAGGTTAGGTTAGGTCAGCTTAGGGTATGTTAGGTAAGGTTTGGTTAGGGTAGGTTAGGTTAGGTTGGGTTAGGTAAGGTTAGGTTAGGTTAAGATATGAACCGCGCTAAAACCGCATTAAACAATGTCACTTAGTGAGATGCTGTGTTTTTCACCATTACAAGTCGGGAACTGCGATATCTAATGTGAAAGCGCATGAAACCGTCGTAATCTTGTAGAAAACATTGTAAAGTAGCGAATAAAACGTTTTCTAACGATAGAAGTGCGAAGGTTCGGTTAGTTTGAGCTAGGTAGCGTCGTGAAACCACCAAAAACGATGTCATCTAACGAGATAGTGTTGTTTTATTGCGAGTACGAAACTGCGATAGGTGAAATATTGGGAAAGCACACAAAATGGCATGAACTAGCCAGATACTGCGTCTTGTGCCGTTACAAGTGCGAAACTGCTTTATTGTGATATTCTCGTTAAAGCGCATGCAAATATCTTGAAACCTTAAAGAACGATGTCATTTAGCGAGATACAGCGTTCTGTACTGTAATAAGTTGGTGAGAAACTGTGAGGTAGAGCAAATATCGTAATTGTGAACGAAACAGTGTAATTGAGCGTATCTAGATACAAGTGCGAATGTTAGGTTAGGTTGAGATATCAACCGTCGTAAAACCGCATTAAACAATGTCACTTAGTGAGATGTAGTGTTTTTCAACATTACAAGTCGGGAACTACGATATCTAATGTGAAAGCGCATGAAACCGTCGTAATCTTGTAGAAAACATTGTACAGTTGCGAGTAAAACGTTTTCTAACGATAGAAGTGCGAAGGTTAGCTTGAGTTATGTTAGTTTAAGCTATGTAGCGTCGTGAGACCACCAAAAAGAACGTCATCTAACGAGATAGTGTTGTTTTATTGCGAGTACGAAACTGCGATAGGTAAAATGTTGTGAAAGCACACAAAACGGCATGAACAAGCCAAATACTGCGTGTTGTACCGTTACAAGTGCGAAACTGCTATGTTGTGACATTCTCGGTAAAGCGCATGCAAGTATCGTGAAACCTTAAAGAACGATGTCATTTAGCGAGATACAGCGTTCTGTACTGTAATAAGTTGGTGAGAAACTGTGAGGTCAAGCAAATATCGTAATTGTGAACGAAACAGTGTAATTGAGCGTCTTTAGATACAAGTGTGAATGTTAGGTTAGGTTCACATATCAACCATCGTAAAACCGCATTAAACAATGTCACTTAGTGAGATGTAGTGTTTTTCAACATTACAAGTCGGGAACTACGATATCTAATGTGAAAGCGCATGAAACCGTCGTAATCTTGTAGAAAACATTGTAAAGTTGCGAGTAAAACGTTTTCTAACGATAGAAGTGCGAAGGTTAGGTTAGGTTAGGTTAGTTTAAGCTAGGTAGCGTCGTGAAACTACCAAAAACGACGTCATCTAACGAGATAGTGTTGTTTTATAGCGAGTATTAAACTGCGATAGGTGAAATGTGAAAGCACACAAAACGGCATGAACAAGCCAAATACTGCGTGTTCTACCGTTACAAGTGCGAAAGTGCTATATTGTGATACTCTCGTTAAAGCGCAAGCAAACATCGTGAAACCTTAAAGAACAATGTCATTTAGCGAGATACAGCGTTCTGTACTGCAATAAGTTGGTGAAAAACTGTGAGGTCATGCAAATATCGTAATTGTGAACGAAACAGTGTAATAGAGCGTTTTTCAATACAAGTACGAATGTTAGGTTAGGTTAAGATATGAACCGTCGTAAAACCGCATTAAACAATGTCACTTAGTGAGATGCAGTGTTTTTCACCATTACAAGTCGGGAACTGCGATATCTAATGTGAAAGCGCTTGCAAACGTCGTTAGGTTAGGTTAGGTTAGGTTAGGTTAGGTTAGGTTACATTAGTTAGGTTTGGTTAGGTAAGGTTTGGTTAGGGTAGGTTAGGTTAGGTTGGGTTAGGTAAGGTTAGGTTAGGTTAAGATATGAACCGCGCTAAAACCGCATTAAACAATGTCACTTAGTGAGATGCTGTGTTTTTCACCATTACAAGTCGGGAACTGCGATATCTAATGTGAAAGCGCATGAAACCGTCGTAATCTTGTAGAAAACATTGTAAAGTTGCGAGTAAAACGTTTTCTAACGATAGAAGTGCGAAGGTTAGGTTAGGTTAGGTTAGTTTAAGCTAGGTAGCGTCGTGAAACTACCAAAAACGACGTCATCTAACGAGATAGTGTTGTTTTATAGCGAGTATTAAACTGCGATAGGTGAAATGTTGTGAAAGCACACAAAACGGCATGAACAAGCCAAATACTGCGTGTTCTACCGTTACAAGTGCGAAACTGCTATATTGTGATATTCTCGTTAAAGCGCATGCAAGCATCGTGAAACCTTAAAGAACGATGTCATTTAGCGAGATACAGCGTTCTGTACTGCAATAAGTTGGTGAAAAACTGTGAGGTTATGCAAATATCCTAATTGTGAACGAAACAGTGTAATAGAGCGTTTTTTAATGCAAGTGCGAATGTTAGGTTAGGTTAAGATATGAACCGTCGTAAAACCGCATTAAACAATGTCACTTAGTGAAATGCAGTGTTTTTCACCATTACAAGTCGGGAACTGCGATATCTAATGTGAAAGCGCTTGCAAACGTCGTTAGGTTAGGTTAGGTTAGGTTAGGTTAGGTTACGTTAGGTTACGTTAGGTTAGGTTAGGTTAGGTTTGGTTAGGTTGGGTTGAGTTGGGTTAGGTTAGGTTAGGTTAGGTTAGGTTAGGTTAGGTTGGGTTAGGTTAGGTTAGGTTAGGTTAGGTTACGTTAGGTTAGGTTAGGTTAGGTTACGTTAGGTTAGGTTAGGTTAGGTAAAGATAATTTGGTTAGGTTAGGTAAGGTTAGGTTAGGTTAGGTTAGGTTGGGTTGGGTGTTGTTGGGTTGGGTTGGGTTGGGTTAGGTTGGGTTAGGTTAGGTTAGGTTACGTTAGGTTAGGTTAGGTTACGTTAGGTTATGTTAGGTTAGGTTAGGTTACGTTAGGTTAGGTTAGGTCAGGTAAGGTTAGGTTACGTTAGAATAGGTTAGGTTAGGTTAGGTTACGTTAGGTTAGGTTAAGTTAGGTTAGGTTAGGTTTGGTTAGGTTAGGTTAGGTTAGCTTTGGTTAGGTTAGGTTGGGTTGGGTTGGGTTAGGTTGGGTTAGGTTAGGTTAGGTTGGGTTAGGTTAGTTTAGGTTAGGTTAGGTTAGGTTAGGTTGGGTTGGGTTGGTTAGGTTAGGTTAGGTTAGGTTAGGTAAGGTTAGGTTAGGTTAGGTTAGGTTAGGTTGGGTTGGGTTGGTTAGGTTAGGTTAGGTTAGGTTAGGTAAGGTTAGGTTAGGTTAGGTTAGGTTACGTTAGGTTAAGGTATGAACCGTCGTAAAACCGCATTAGACAATGTCACTTAGTGAGATGCAGTGTTTTTCACCTTTACAAGTTGGGAACTGTGATATCTAATGTGAAAGCGCTAGAAACCGTCGTAATGTTGTAGAAAGCAATGTAAAGTAGCGAGTAAAACGTTTTCTAACGATAGAAGTGCGAAGGTTATGTTAGGTTGAGTTATGTTAGTTTAAGCTAGGTAGCGTCGTGAAACTACCAAAAACAACGTCATCTAACGAGATAGTGTTGTTTTATTGCGAGTACGAAACTGCGATAGGTGAAATGTTGTGAAAGCACACAAAACGCAATGAACAAGCCAAATACTGCGTGTTGTACCGTTACAAGTGCGAAACTGCTATGTTGTGATATTCTCGTTGAAGCGCATGCAAGCATCGTGAAATCTTAAAGAACGATGTCATTTAGCGAGATACAGCGTTCTGTACTGCAATAAGTTGGTGAAAAACTGTGAGGTTATGCAAATATCCTAATTGTGAACGAAACAGTGTAATAGAGCGTTTTTAATACAAGTGCGGATGTTAGGTTAGGTTAAGATATGAACCGTCGTAAAACCGCATTAAACAATGTCACTTAGTGAGATGCAGTGTTTTTCACCATTACAAGTCGGGAACTGCGATATCTAATGTGAAAGCGCTTGAAAACGTCGTTAGGTTAGGTTAGGTTAGGTTAGGTTTGGTTAGGTTAGGTTAGGTTAGGTCAGCTTAGGGTATGTTAGGTAAGGTTTGGTTAGGGTAGGTTAGGTTAGGCTGGGTTAGGTAAGGTTAGGTTAGGTTAAGATATGAACCGCGCTAAAACCGCATTAAACAATGTCACTTAGTGAGATGCTGTGTTTTTCACCATTACAAGTCGGGAACTGCGATATCTAATGTGAAAGCGCATGAAACCGTCGTAATCTTGTAGAAAACATTGTAAAGTAGCGAATAAAACGTTTTCTAACGATAGAAGTGCGAAGGTTCGGTTAGTTTGAGCTAGGTAGCGTCGTGAAACCACCAAAAACGATGTCATCTAACGAGATAGTGTTGTTTTATTGCGAGTACGAAACTGCGATAGGTGAAATATTGGGAAAGCACACAAAATGGCATGAACTAGCCAGATACTGCGTCTTGTGCCGTTACAAGTGCGAAACTGCTTTATTGTGATATTCTCGTTAAAGCGCATGCAAGTATCTTGAAACCTTAAAGAACGATGTCATTTAGCGAGATACAGCGTTCTGTACTGTAATAAGTTGGTGAGAAACTGTGAGGTCAAGCAAATATCGTAATTATGAACGAAACAGTGTAATTGAGCGTATCTAGATACAAGTGCGAATGTTAGGTTAGGTTGAGATATCAACCGTCGTAAAACCGCATTAAACAATGTCACTTAGTGAGATGTAGTGTTTTTCAACATTACAAGTCGGGAACTACGATATCTAATGTGAAAGCGCATGAAACCGTCGTAATCTTGTAGAAAACATTGTAAAGTTGCGAGTAAAACGTTTTCTAACGATAGAAGTGCGAAGGTTAGCTTGAGTTATGTTAGTTTAAGCTATGTAGCGTCGTGAGACCACCAAAAAGAACGTCATCTAACGAGATAGTGTTGTTTTATTGCGAGTACGAAACTGCGATAGGTAAAATGTTGTGAAAGCACACAAAACGGCATGAACATGCCAAATACTGCGTGTTGTACCGTTACAAGTGCGAAACTGCTATGTTGTGACATTCTCGGTAAAGCGCATGCAAGTATCGTGAAACCTTAAAGAACGATGTCATTTAGCGAGATACAGCGTTCTGTACTGTAATAAGTTGGTGAGAAACTGTGAGGTCAAGCAAATATCGTAATTGTGAACGAAACAGTGTAATTGAGCGTCTTTAGATACAAGTGTGAATGTTAGGTTAGGTTCACATATCAACCATCGTAAAACCGCATTAAACAATGTCACTTAGTGAGATGTAGTGTTTTTCAACATTACAAGTCGGGAACTACGATATCTAATGTGAAAGCGCATGAAACCGTCGTAATCTTGTAGAAAACATTGTAAAGTTTCGAGTAAAACGTTTTCTAACGATAGAAGTGCGAAGGTTAGGTTAGGTTAGGTTAGTTTAAGCTAGGTAGCGTCGTGAAACTACCAAAAACGACGTCATCTAACGAGATAGTGTTGTTTTATAGCGAGTATTAAACTGCGATAGGTGAAATGTGAAAGCACACAAAACGGCATGAACAAGCCAAATACTGCGTGTTCTACCGTTACAAGTGCGAAAGTGCTATATTGTGATACTCTCGTTAAAGCGCAAGCAAGCATCGTGAAACCTTAAAGAACAATGTCATTTAGCGAGATACAGCGTTCTGTACTGCAATAAGTTGGTGAAAAACTGTGAGGTCATGCAAATATCGTAATTGTGAACGAAACAGTGTAATAGAGCGTTTTTCAATACAAGTACGAATGTTAGGTTAGGTTAAGATATGAACCGTCGTAAAACCGCATTAAACAATGTCACTTAGTGAGATGCAGTGTTTTTCACCATTACAAGTCGGGAACTGCGATATCTAATGTGAAAGCGCTTGCAAACGTCGTTAGGTTAGGTTAGGTTAGGTTAGGTTAGGTTAGGTTACATTAGTTAGGTTTGGTTAGGTAAGGTTTGGTTAGGGTAGGTTAGGTTAGGTTGGGTTAGGTAAGGTTAGGTTAGGTTAAGATATGAACCGCGCTAAAACCGCATTAAACAATGTCACTTAGTGAGATGCTGTGTTTTTCACCATTACAAGTCGGGAACTGCGATATCTAATGTGAAAGCGCATGAAACCGTCGTAATCTTGTAGAAAACATTGTAAAGTTGCGAGTAAAACGTTTTCTAACGATAGAAGTGCGAAGGTTAGGTTAGGTTAGGTTAGTTTAAGCTAGGTAGCGTCGTGAAACTACCAAAAACGACGTCATCTAACGAGATAGTGTTGTTTTATAGCGAGTATTAAACTGCGATAGGTGAAATGTTGTGAAAGCACACAAAACGGCATGAACAAGCCAAATACTGCGTGTTCTACCGTTACAAGTGCGAAACTGCTATATTGTGATATTCTCGTTAAAGCGCATGCAAGCATCGTGAAACCTTAAAGAACGATGTCATTTAGCGAGATACAGCGTTCTGTACTGCAATAAGTTGGTGAAAAACTGTGAGGTTATGCAAATATCCTAATTGTGAACGAAACAGTGTAATAGAGCGTTTTTTAATGCAAGTGCGAATGTTAGGTTAGGTTAAGATATGAACCGTCGTAAAACCGCATTAAACAATGTCACTTAGTGAAATGCAGTGTTTTTCACCATTACAAGTCGGGAACTGCGATATCTAATGTGAAAGCGCTTGCAAACGTCGTTAGGTTAGGTTAGGTTAGGTTAGGTTAGGTTACGTTAGGTTACGTTAGGTTAGGTTAGGTTAGGTTTGGTTAGGTTGGGTTGAGTTGGGTTAGGTTAGGTTAGGTTAGGTTAGGTTAGGTTGGGTTAGGTTAGGTTAGGTTAGGTTAGGTTACGTTAGGTTAGGTTAGGTTAGGTTACGTTAGGTTAGGTTAGGTTAGGTAAAGATAATTTGGTTAGGTTAGGTAAGGTTAGGTTAGGTTAGGTTAGGTTGGGTTGGGTGTTGTTGGGTTGGGTTGGGTTGGGTTAGGTTGGGTTAGGTTAGGTTAGGTTACGTTAGGTTAGGTTAGGTTACGTTAGGTTATGTTAGGTTAGGTTAGGTTACGTTAGGTTAGGTTAGGTCAGGTAAGGTTAGGTTACGTTAGAATAGGTTAGGTTAGGTTAGGTTACGTTAGGTTAGGTTAAGTTAGGTTAGGTTAGGTTTGGTTAGGTTAGGTTAGGTTAGCTTTGGTTAGGTTAGGTTGGGTTGGGTTGGGTTAGGTTGGGTTAGGTTAGGTTAGGTTGGGTTAGGTTAGTTTAGGTTAGGTTAGGTTAGGTTAGGTTGGGTTGGGTTGGTTAGGTTAGGTTAGGTTAGGTTAGGTAAGGTTAGGTTAGGTTAGGTTAGGTTAGGTTGGGTTGGGTTGGTTAGGTTAGGTTAGGTTAGGTTAGGTAAGGTTAGGTTAGGTTAGGTTAGGTTACGTTAGGTTAAGGTATGAACCGTCGTAAAACCGCATTAGACAATGTCACTTAGTGAGATGCAGTGTTTTTCACCTTTACAAGTTGGGAACTGTGATATCTAATGTGAAAGCGCTAGAAACCGTCGTAATGTTGTAGAAAGCAATGTAAAGTAGCGAGTAAAACGTTTTCTAACGATAGAAGTGCGAAGGTTATGTTAGGTTGAGTTATGTTAGTTTAAGCTAGGTAGCGTCGTGAAACTACCAAAAACAACGTCATCTAACGAGATAGTGTTGTTTTATTGCGAGTACGAAACTGCGATAGGTGAAATGTTGTGAAAGCACACAAAACGCAATGAACAAGCCAAATACTGCGTGTTGTACCGTTACAAGTGCGAAACTGCTATGTTGTGATATTCTCGTTGAAGCGCATGCAAGCATCGTGAAATCTTAAAGAACGATGTCATTTAGCGAGATACAGCGTTCTGTACTGCAATAAGTTGGTGAAAAACTGTGAGGTTATGCAAATATCCTAATTGTGAACGAAACAGTGTAATAGAGCGTTTTTAATACAAGTGCGGATGTTAGGTTAGGTTAAGATATGAACCGTCGTAAATCCGCATTAAACAATGTCACTTAGTGAGATGCAGTGTTTTTCACCATTACAAGTCGGGAACTGCGATATCTAATGTGAAAGCGCTTGAAAACGTCGTTAGGTTAGGTTAGGTTAGGTTAGGTTTGGTTAGGTTAGGTTAGGTTAGGTCAGCTTAGGGTATGTTAGGTAAGGTTTGGTTAGGGTAGGTTAGGTTAGGCTGGGTTAGGTAAGGTTAGGTTAGGTTAAGATATGAACCGCGCTAAAACCGCATTAAACAATGTCACTTAGTGAGATGCTGTGTTTTTCACCATTACAAGTCGGGAACTGCGATATCTAATGTGAAAGCGCATGAAACCGTCGTAATCTTGTAGAAAACATTGTAAAGTAGCGAATAAAACGTTTTCTAACGATAGAAGTGCGAAGGTTCGGTTAGTTTGAGCTAGGTAGCGTCGTGAAACCACCAAAAACGATGTCATCTAACGAGATAGTGTTGTTTTATTGCGAGTACGAAACTGCGATAGGTGAAATATTGGGAAAGCACACAAAATGGCATGAACTAGCCAGATACTGCGTCTTGTGCCGTTACAAGTGCGAAACTGCTTTATTGTGATATTCTCGTTAAAGCGCATGCAAGTATCTTGAAACCTTAAAGAACGATGTCATTTAGCGAGATACAGCGTTCTGTACTGTAATAAGTTGGTGAGAAACTGTGAGGTCAAGCAAATATCGTAATTATGAACGAAACAGTGTAATTGAGCGTATCTAGATACAAGTGCGAATGTTAGGTTAGGTTGAGATATCAACCGTCGTAAAACCGCATTAAACAATGTCACTTAGTGAGATGTAGTGTTTTTCAACATTACAAGTCGGGAACTACGATATCTAATGTGAAAGCGCATGAAACCGTCGTAATCTTGTAGAAAACATTGTAAAGTTGCGAGTAAAACGTTTTCTAACGATAGAAGTGCGAAGGTTAGCTTGAGTTATGTTAGTTTAAGCTATGTAGCGTCGTGAGACCACCAAAAAGAACGTCATCTAACGAGATAGTGTTGTTTTATTGCGAGTACGAAACTGCGATAGGTAAAATGTTGTGAAAGCACACAAAACGGCATGAACATGCCAAATACTGCGTGTTGTACCGTTACAAGTGCGAAACTGCTATGTTGTGACATTCTCGGTAAAGCGCATGCAAGTATCGTGAAACCTTAAAGAACGATGTCATTTAGCGAGATACAGCGTTCTGTACTGTAATAAGTTGGTGAGAAACTGTGAGGTCAAGCAAATATCGTAATTGTGAACGAAACAGTGTAATTGAGCGTCTTTAGATACAAGTGTGAATGTTAGGTTAGGTTCACATATCAACCATCGTAAAACCGCATTAAACAATGTCACTTAGTGAGATGTAGTGTTTTTCAACATTACAAGTCGGGAACTACGATATCTAATGTGAAAGCGCATGAAACCGTCGTAATCTTGTAGAAAACATTGTAAAGTTTCGAGTAAAACGTTTTCTAACGATAGAAGTGCGAAGGTTAGGTTAGGTTAGGTTAGTTTAAGCTAGGTAGCGTCGTGAAACTACCAAAAACGACGTCATCTAACGAGATAGTGTTGTTTTATAGCGAGTATTAAACTGCGATAGGTGAAATGTGAAAGCACACAAAACGGCATGAACAAGCCAAATACTGCGTGTTCTACCGTTACAAGTGCGAAAGTGCTATATTGTGATACTCTCGTTAAAGCGCAAGCAAGCATCGTGAAACCTTAAAGAACAATGTCATTTAGCGAGATACAGCGTTCTGTACTGCAATAAGTTGGTGAAAAACTGTGAGGTCATGCAAATATCGTAATTGTGAACGAAACAGTGTAATAGAGCGTTTTTCAATACAAGTACGAATGTTAGGTTAGGTTAAGATATGAACCGTCGTAAAACCGCATTAAACAATGTCACTTAGTGAGATGCAGTGTTTTTCACCATTACAAGTCGGGAACTGCGATATCTAATGTGAAAGCGCTTGCAAACGTCGTTAGGTTAGGTTAGGTTAGGTTAGGTTAGGTTAGATTAGGTTACATTAGTTAGGTTTGGTTAGGTAAGGTTTGGTTAGGGTAGGTTAGGTTAGGTTGGGTTAGGTAAGGTTAGGTTAGGTTAAGATATGAACCGCGCTAAAACCGCATTAAACAATGTCACTTAGTGAGATGCTGTGTTTTTCACCATTACAAGTCGGGAACTGCGATATCTAATGTGAAAGCGCATGAAACCGTCGTAATCTTGTAGAAAACATTGTAAAGTAGCGAATAAAACGTTTCTAACGATAGAAGTGCGAAGGTTCGGTTAGTTTGAGCTAGGTAGCGTCGTGAAACCACCAAAAACGATGTCATCTAACGAGATAGTGTTGTTTTATTGCGAGTACGAAACTGCGATAGGTGAAATATTGGGAAAGCACACAAAATGGCATGAACTAGCCAGATACTGCGTCTTGTGCCGTTACAAGTGCGAAACTGCTTTATTGTGATATTCTCGTTAAAGCGCATGCAAGTATCTTGAAACCTTAAAGAACGATGTCATTTAGCGAGATACAGCGTTCTGTACTGTAATAAGTTGGTGAGAAACTGTGAGGTCAAGCAAATATCGTAATTGTGAACGAAACAGTGTAATTGAGCGTATCTAGATACAAGTGCGAATGTTAGGTTAGGTTGAGATATCAACCGTCGTAAAACCGCATTAAACAATGTCACTTAGTGAGATGTAGTGTTTTTCAACATTACAAGTCGGGAACTACGATATCTAATGTGAAAGCGCATGAAACCGTCGTAATCTTGTAGAAAACATTGTAAAGTTGCGAGTAAAACGTTTTCTAACGATAGAAGTGCGAAGGTTAGCTTGAGTTATGTTAGTTTAAGCTATGTAGCGTCGTGAGACCACCAAAAAGAACGTCATCTAACGAGATAGTGTTGTTTTATTGCGAGTACGAAACTGCGATAGGTAAAATGTTGTGAAAGCACACAAAACGGCATGAACAAGCCAAATACTGCGTGTTGTACCGTTACAAGTGCGAAACTGCTATGTTGTGACATTCTCGGTAAAGCGCATGCAAGTATCGTGAAACCTTAAAGAACGATGTCATTTAGCGAGATACAGCGTTCTGTACTGTAATAAGTTGGTGAGAAACTGTGAGGTCAAGCAAATATCGTAATTGTGAACGAAACAGTGTAATTGAGCGTCTTTAGATACAAGTGTGAATGTTAGGTTAGGTTCACATATCAACCATCGTAAAACCGCATTAAACAATGTCACTTAGTGAGATGTAGTGTTTTTCAACATTACAAGTCGGGAACTACGATATCTAATGTGAAAGCGCATGAAACCGTCGTAATCTTGTAGAAAACATTGTAAAGTTGCGAGTAAAACGTTTTCTAACGATAGAAGTGCGAAGGTTAGGTTAGGTTAGGTTAGTTTAAGCTAGGTAGCGTCGTGAAACTACCAAAAACGACGTCATCTAACGAGATAGTGTTGTTTTATAGCGAGTATTAAACTGCGATAGGTGAAATGTGAAAGCACACAAAACGGCATGAACAAGCCAAATACTGCGTGTTCTACCGTTACAAGTGCGAAAGTGCTATATTGTGATACTCTCGTTAAAGCGCAAGCAAGCATCGTGAAACCTTAAAGAACAATGTCATTTAGCGAGATACAGCGTTCTGTACTGCAATAAGTTGGTGAAAAACTGTGAGGTCATGCAAATATCGTAATTGTGAACGAAACAGTGTAATAGAGCGTTTTTCAATACAAGTACGAATGTTAGGTTAGGTTAAGATATGAACCGTCGTAAAACCGCATTAAACAATGTCACTTAGTGAGATGCAGTGTTTTTCACCATTACAAGTCGGGAACTGCGATATCTAATGTGAAAGCGCTTGCAAACGTCGTTAGGTTAGGTTAGGTTAGGTTACATTAGTTAGGTTTGGTTAGGTTAGGTTAGGTTATGTTAGGTTAGGTTGGGTTAGGTTAGGTTAGGTTACGTTAGGTTAAGGTATGAACCGTCGTAAAACCGCAATAAACAATGTCACTTAGTGAGATGCAGTGTTTTTCACCTTTACAAGTTGGGAACTGCGATATCTAATGTGAGAGCGCTTGAAACCGTCGTAATGTTGTAGAAAGCAATGTAAAGTAGCGAGTAAAACGTTTTCTAACGATAGAAGTGCGAAGGTTAGGTTAGGTTAGGTTAGTTTAAGCTAGGTAGCGTCGTGAAACTACCAAAAACGACGTCATCTAACGAGATAGTGTTGTTTTATTGCGAGTATTAAACTGCGATAGGTGAAATGTTGTGAAAGCACACAAAACGGCATGAACAAGCCAAATACTGCGTGTTCTACCGTTACAAGTGCGAAACTGCTATATTGTGATATTCTCGTTAAAGCGCATGCAAGCATCGTGAAACCTTAAAGAACAATGTCATTTAGCGAGATACAGCGTTCTGTACTGCAATAAGTTGGTGAAAAACTGTGAGGTTATGCAAATATCGTAATGGTGAACGAAACAGTGTAATAGAGCGTTTTTCAATACAAGTACGAATGTTAGGTTAGGTTAAGATATGAACCGTCGTAAAACCGCATTAAACAATGTCACTTAGTGAGATGCAGTGTTTTTCACCATTACAAGTCGGGAACTGCGATATCCAATGTGAATGCGCTTGCAAACGTCGTTAGATAAGGTTAGGTTAGGTTAGGTAAGGTTAGGTTAGGTTTGGTTAGGTTAGTTTAGGTTAGGTTAGGTTAGGTTAGATTAGGTTAGGTTGGGTTGAGTTGGGTTAGGTTAGGTTGGGTTAGGTTAGGTTAGGTTGGGTTAGGTTAGGTTAGGTTAGGTTAGGTTACGTTAGGTTAGGTTAGGTTACGTTAGGTTAGGTTAGGTTAGCTTAGGTTAGGTTAGGTTGGGTTGGGTTGGGTTGGGTTAGGTTAGGTTAGGTTAGGTTAGGTTGGGTTAGGTTAGTTTAGGTTAGGTTAGGTTAGGTTAGGTTGGGTTGGGTTGGGTTAGGTTAGGTTAGGTTAGGTTTGGTAAGGTTAGGTTAGGTTAGGTTACGTTAGGTTAAGGTATGAACCGTCGTAAAACCGCATTAAACAATGTCACTTAGTGAGATGCAGTGTTTTTCACCTTTACAAGTTGGGAACTGTGATATCTAATGTGAAAGCGCTTGAAACCGTCGTAATGTTGTAGAAAGCAATGTAAAGTAGCGAGTAAAACGTTTTCTAACGATAGAAGTGCGAAGGTTATGTTCGGTTGAGTTATGTTAGTTTAAGCTAGGTAGCGTCGTGAAACTACCAAAAACAACGTCATCTAACGAGATAGTGTTGTTTTATTGCGAGTACGAAACTGCGATAGGTGAAATGTTGTGAAAGCACACAAAACGGCATGAACACGCCAAATACTGCGTGTTGTACCGTTACAAGTGCAAAACTGCTATGTTGTGATATTCTCGTTAAAGCGCATGCAAGCATCGTGAAACCTTAAAGAACGACGTCATTTAGCGAGATACAGCGTTCTGTACTGCAATAAGTTGGTGAAAAACTGTGAGGTTATGCAAATATCCTAATTGTGAACGAAACAGTGTAATAGAGCGTTTTTTAATGCAAGTGCGAATGTTAGGTTAGGTTAAGATATGAACCGTCGTAAAACCGCATTAAACAATGTCACTTAGTGAGATGCAGTGTTTTTCACCATTACAAGTCGGGAACTGCGATATCTAAAGTGAAAGCGCTTGCAAACGTCGTTAGGTTAGGTTAGGTTAGGTTAGGTTACGTTAGGTTACGTTAGGTTAGGTTAGGTTAGGTTTGGTTAGGTTAGGTTAGGTTAGGTTAGGGATGTTAGGTAAGGTTTGGTTAGGTTAGGTTAGGTTAGGTTGGGTTAGGTAAGGTTAGGTTAGGTTAAGATATGAACCGCGCTAAAACCGCATTAAACAATGTCACTTAGTGATATGCTGTGTTTTTCACCATTAAAAGTCGGGAACTGCGATATCTAATGTGAAAGCGCATGAAACCGTCGTAATCTTGTAGAAAACATTGTAAAGTAGCGAATAAAACGTTTTCTAACGATAGAAGTGCGAAGGTTCGGTTAGTTTGAAATGTCAGTGAGATGTAGTGTTTTTCAACATTACAAGTCGGGAACTACGATATCTAATGTGAAAGCGCATGAAACCGTCGTAATCTTGTAGAAAACATTGTAAAGTTGCGAGTAAAACGTTTTCTAACGATAGAAGTGCGAAGGTTAGCTTGAGTTATGTTAGTTTAAGCTATGTAGCGTCGTGAGACCACCAAAAAGGACGTCATCTAACGAGATAGTGTTGTTTTATTGCATGTACGAAACTGCAATAGGTGAAATGTTGTGAAAGTACACAAAACGGCTTGAACAAGCCAGATACTGCGTGTTGTACCGTTACAAGTGCGAAACTGCTATGTTTTGACATTCTCGGTGAAGCGCATGCAAGTATCGTGAAACCTTAAAGAACGATGTCATTTAGCGAGATACAGCGTTCTGTACTGTAATAAGTTGGTGAGAAACTGTGAGGTCAAGCAAATATCGTAATTGTGAACGAAACAGTGTAATTGAGCGTCTTTAGATACAAGTGCGAATGTTAGGTTAGGTTGACATATCAACCGTCGTAAAACCGCATTAAACAATGTCACTTAGTGAGATGTAGTGTTTTTCAAAATTACAAGTCGGGAACTACGATATCTAATGTGAAAGCGCATGAAACCGTCGTAATCTTGTAGAAAACATTGTAAAGTTGCGAGTAAAACGTTTTCTAACGATAGAAGTGCGAAGGTTAGGTTAGGTTAGGTTAGTTTAAGCTAGGTAGCGTCGTGAAACTACCAAAAACGACGTCATCTAACGATATAGTGTTGTTTTATAGCGAGTATTAAACTGCGATAGGTGAAATGTTGTGAAAGCACACAAAACGGCATGAACAAGCCAAATACTGCGTGTTGTACCGTTACAAGTGCGAAACTGCTATATTGTGATATTCTCGTTAAAGCGCATGCAAGCATCGTGAAACCTTAAAGAAATATGTCATTTAGCGAGATACAACGTTCTGTACTGCAATAAGTTGGTGAAAAACTGTGAGGTTATGCAAACATCGTAATTGTGAACAAAACAGTGTAATAAAGCGTTTTTAGATACAAGTGCGAATGTTAGGTTAGGTTAAGATATGAACCGTCGTAAAACCGCATTAAACAATGTCAATTAGTGAGATGCAGTGTTTTTCACCATTAAAAGTCGGGAACTGCGATATCTAATGTGAAAGCGCTTGCAACCGTCGTTAGGTTAGGTTAGGTAAGGTTTTGTTAGGTTAGGTTAGGTTAGGTTAGATTAGGTTAGGTTGGGTTGAGTTGGGTTAGGTTAGGTTAGGTTAGGTTAGGTTGGGTTAGGTTAGGTTAGGTTAGGTTAGGTTAGGTTACGTTAGGTTAGGTTAGGTTAGGTTAGGTTAGGTTAGGTTACGTTAGGTTAGGTTAGGTTAGGTAAGGATAATTTGGTTAGGTTAGGTAAGGTTAGGTTAGGTTAGGTTGGGTTGGGTGTTGTTGGGTTGGGTTGGGTTGGGTTAGGCTGGGTTAGGTTAGGTTAGGTTACGTTAGGTTAGGTTAGGTTAGGTTAGGTTACGTTAGGTTATGTTAGGTTAGGTTAGGTTACGTTAGGTTAGGTTAGGTCAGGTAAGGTTAGGTTACGTAGAATAGGTTAGGTTAGGTTAGGTTACGTTAGGTTAGGTTAAGTTAGGTTAGGTTAGGTTTGGTTAGGTTTGGTTTGGTTAGCTTAGGTTAGGTTAGGTTGGGTTGGGTTGGGTTAGGTTAGGTTAGGTTAGGTTAGGTTGGGTTAGGTTAGTTTAGGTTAGGTTAGGTTAGGTTAGGTTGGGTTGGGTTGGGTTAGGTTAGGTTAGGTTAGGTTTGGTAAGGTTAGGTTAGGTTAGGTTACGTTAGGTTAAGGTATGAACCGTCGTAAAACCGCATTAAACAATGTCACTTAGTGAGATGCAGTGTTTTTCACCTTTACAAGTTGGGAACTGTGATATCTAATGTGAAAGCGCTTGAAACCGTCGTAATGGTGTAGAAAGCAATGTAAAGTAGCGAGTAAAACGTTTTCTAACGATAGAAGTGCGAAGGTTATGTTAGGTTGAGGTATGTTAGTTTAAGCTAGGTAGCGTCGTGAAACTACCAAAAACAACGTCATCTAACGAGATAGTGTTGTTTTATTGCGAGTACGAAACTGCGATAGGTGAAATGTTGTGAAAGCACACAAAACGGCATGAACAAGCCAAATACTGCGTGTTGTACCGTTACAAGTGCAAAACTGCTATGTTGTGATATTCTCGTTAAAGCGCATGCAAGCATCGTGAAACCTTAAAGAACGACGTCATTTAGCGAGATACAGCGTTCTGTACTGCAATAAGTTGGTGAAAAACTGTGAGGTTATGCAAATATCCTAATTGTGAACGAAACAGTGTAATAGAGCGTTTTTTAATGCAAGTGCGAATGTTAGGTTAGGTTAAGATATGAACCGTCGTAAAACCGCATTAAACAATGTCACTTAGTGAGATGCAGTGTTTTTCACCTTTACAAGTTGGGAACTGCGATATCTAATGTGAAAGCGCTTGAAACCGTCGTAATGTTGCAGAAAGTAATGTAAAGTAGCGAGTAAAACGTTTTCTAACGATAGAAGTGCGAAACTTATGTTACGTTATGTTAGTTTAAGCTAGGTAGCGTCGTGAAACCACCAAAAACGACGTCATCTAACGAGATAGTGTTGTTTTATTGCGAGTACGAAACTGCGATAGGTAAAATGTTGTGAAAGCACACAAAACGGCATGAACAAGCCAAATACTGCGTGTTGTACCGTTACAAGTGCGAAACTGCTATGTTTTGACATTCTCGGTAAAGCGCATGCAAGTATCGTGAAACCTTAAAGAACGATGTCATTTAGCGAGATACAGCGTTCTGTACTGTAATAAGTTGGTGAGAAACTGTGAGGTCAAGCAAATATCGTAATTGTGAACGAAACAGTGTAATTGAGCGTCTTTAGATACAAGTGCGAATGTTAGGTTAGGTTGACATATCAACCGTCGTAAAACCGCATTAAACAATGTCACTTAGTGAGATGTAGTGTTTTTCAACATTACAAGTCGGGAACTACGATATCTAATGTGAAAGCGCATGAAACCGTCGTAATCTTGTAGAAAACATTGTAAAGTTGCGAGTAAAACGTTTTCTAACGATAGAAGTGCGAAGGTTAGGTTAGGTTAGGTTAGTTTAAGCTAGGTAGCGTCGTGAAACTACCAAAAACGACGTCATCTAACGAGATAGTGTTGTTTTATTGCGAGTACGAAACTGCGATAGGTAAAATGTTGTGAAAGCACACAAAACGGCATGAACAAGCCAAATACTGCGTGTTGTACCGTTACAAGTGCGAAACTGCTATGTTGTGATATTCTCGTTAAAGCGCATGCAAGCATCGTGAAACCTTAAAGAACGATGTCATTTAGCGAGATACAGCGTTCTGTACTGCAATAAGTTGGTGAAAAAATGTGAGGTTATGCAAATATCGTAATTGTGAACAAAACAGTGTAATAAAGTGTTTTTAGATACAAGTGCGAATGTTAGGTTAGGTTAAGATATGAACCGTCGTAAAACCGCATTAAACAATGTAAATAGTGAGATGCAGTGTTTTTCACCATTAAAAGTCGGGAACTGCGATATCTAATGTGAAAGCGCTTGCAACCGTCGTTAGGTTAGGTTAGGTTAGGTTTTGTTAGGTTAGGTTAGGTTAGATTCGGTTAGGTTGGGTTGAGTTGGGTTAGGTTAGGTTAGGTTAGGTTAGGTTGGGTTAGGTTAGGTTAGGTTAGGTTAGGTTACGTTAGGTTAGGTTAGGTTACGTTAGGTTAGGTTAGGTTAGGTAAGGATAATTTGGTTAGGTTAGGTAAGGTTAGGTTAGGTTAGGTTGGGTTGGGTGTTGTTGGGTTGGGTGTTGTTGGGTTGGGTTGGGTTGGGTTAGGTTGGGTTAGGTTAGGTTAGGTTACGTTAGGTTAGGTTAGGTTACGTTAGGTTATGTTAGGTTAGGTTAGGTTACGTTAGGTTAGGTTAGGTCAGGTAAGGTTAGGTTACGTTAGAATGGGTTAGGTTAGGTTAGGTTACGTTAGGTTAGGTTAAGTTAGGTTAGGTTAGGTTTGGTTAGGTTTGGTTAGGTTAGCTTAGGTTAGGTTAGGTTGGGTTGGGTTGGGTTGGGTTAGGTTAGGTTAGGTTAGGTTAGGTTGGGTTAGGTTAGTTTAGGTTAGGTTAGGTTAGGTTAGGTTGGGTTGGGTTGGGTTAGGTTAGGTTAGGTTAGGTTTGGTAAGGTTAGGTTAGGTTAGGTTACGTTAGGTTAAGGTATGAACCGTCGTAAAACCGCATTAAACAATGTCACTTAGTGAGATGCAGTGTTTTTCACCTTTACAAGTTGGGAACTGTGATATCTAATGTGAAAGCGCTTGAAACCGTCGTAATGTTGTAGAAAGCAATGTAAAGTAGCGAGTAAAACGTTTTCTAACGATAGAAGTGCGAAGGTTATGTTAGGTTGAGTTATGTTAGTTTAAGCTAGGTAGCGTCGTGAAACTACCAAAAACAACGTCATCTAACGAGATAGTGTTGTTTTATTGCGAGTACGAAACTGCGATAGGTGAAATGTTGTGAAATCACACAAAACGGCATGAACAAGCCAAATACTGCGTGTTGTACCGTTACAAGTGCGAAACTGCTATGTTGTGATATTCTCGTTAAAGCGCATGCAAGCATCGTGAAACCTTAAAGAACGATGTCATTTAGGGAGATACAGCGTTCTGTACTGCAATAAGTTGGTGAAAAACTGTGAGGTTATGCAAATATCCTAATTGTGAACGAAACAGTGTAATAGAGCGTTTTTTAATGCAAGTGCGAATGTTAGGTTAGGTTAAGATATGAACCGTCGTAAAACCGCTTTAAACAATGTCACTTAGTGAAATGCAGTGTTTTTCACCATTACAAGTCGGGAACTGCGATATCTAATGTGAAAGCGCTTGCAAACGTCGTTAGGTTAGGTTAGGTTAGGTTAGGTTACGTTAGGTTAGGTTAGGTTAGGTTTGGTTAGGTTAGGTTAGGTTAGGTTAGGTTAGGGATGTTAGGTAAGCTTTGGTTAGGTTAGGTTAGGTTAGGTTGGGTTAGGTAAGGTTAGGTTAGGTTAAGATATGAACCGCGCTAAAACCGCATTAAACAATGTCACTTAGTGAGATGCTGTGTTTTTCACCATTACAAGTCGGGAACTGCGATATCTAATGTGAAAGCGCATGAAACCGTCGTAATCTTGTAGAAAACATTGTAAAGTAGCGAATAAAACGTTTTCTAACGATAGAAGTGCGAAGGTTCGGTTAGTTTGAGCTAGGTAGCGCCGTGAAGCCACCAAAAACGATGTCATCTAACGAGATAGTGTTGTTTTATTGCGAGTACGAAACTGCGATAGGTGAAATATTGGGAAAGCACACAAAATGGCATGAACTAGCCAGATACTGCGTCTTGTGCCGTTACAAGTGCGAAACTGCTTTATTGTGATATTCTCATTAAAGCGCATGCAAGTATCGTGAAACCTTAAAGAACGATGTCATTTAGCGAGATACAGCGTTCTGTACTGTAATAGGTTGGTGAGAAACTGTGAGGTCAAGCAAATATCGTAATTGTGAACGAAACAGTGTAATTGAGCGTATTTAGATACAAGTGCGAATGTTAGGTTAGGTTGAGATATCAACCGTCGTAAAACCGCATTAAACAATGTCACTTAGTGAGATGTAGTGTTTTTCAACATTACAAGTCGGGAACTACGATATCTAATGTGAAAGCGCATGAAACCGTCGTAATCTTGTAGAAAACATTGTAAAGTTGCGAGTAAAACGTTTTCTAACGATAGAAGTGCGAAGGTTAGCTTGAGTTATGTTAGTTTAAGCTATGTAGCGTCGTGAGACCACCAAAAAGGACGTCATCTAACGAGATAGTGTTGTTTTATTGCATGTACGAAACTGCAATAGGTGAAATGTTGTGAAAGTACACAAAACGGCTTGAACAAGCCAGATACTGCGTGTTGTACCGTTACAAGTGCGAAACTGCTATAATGTGATATTCTCGTTAAAGCACATGCAAGCATCGTGAAACCTTAAAGAACGATGTCATTTAGCGAGATACAGCGTTCTGTACTGCAATAAGTTGGTGAAAAACTGTGAGGTTATGCAAATATCGTAATTGTGAACGAAACAGTGTAATAGAGCGTTTTTCAATACAAGTACGAATGTTAGGTTAGGTTAAGATATGAACCGTCGTAAAACCGCATTAAACAATGTCACTTAGTGAGATGCAGTGTTTTTCACCATTACAAGTCGGGAACTGCGATATCTAATGTGAAAGCGCTTGCAAACGTCGTTAGGTTAGGTTAGGTTAGGTTAGGTTAGGTTAGGTTAGGTTAGGTTAGGTTACGTTAGGTTAGGTTTGGTTAGGTTAGGTTAGGTTAGGTTATGTTAGGTTAGGTTGGGTTAGGTTAGGTAAGGTTACGTTAGGTTAAGGTATGAACCGTCGTAAAACCGCATTCAACAATGTCACATAGTGAGATGCAGTGTTTTTCACCTTTACAAGTTGGGAACTGCGATATCTAATGTGAAAGCGCTTGAAACCGTCGTAATGTTGTAGAAAGCAATGTAAAGTAGCTAGTAAAACGTTTTCTAACGATATAAGTGCGAAGGTTATGTTAGGTTGAGTTATGTTAGTTTAAGCTACGTAGCGTCGTGAAATCACCAAAAACGACGTCATCTAACGAGATAGTGTTGTTTTATTGCGAGTATTAAACTGCGATAGGTGAAATGTTGTGAAAGCACACAAAACGGCATGAACAAGCCAAATACTGCGTGTTCTACCGTTACAAGTGCGAAACTGCTATAGAAACCGTCGTAATCTTGTAGAAAACATTGTAAAGTTGCGAGTAAAACGTTTTCTAACGATAGAAGTGCGAAGGTTAGGTTAGGTTAGGTTAGTTTAAGCTAGGTAGCGTCGTGAAACTACCAAAAACGACGTCATCTAACGAGATAGTGTTGTTTTATAGCGAGTAATAAACTGCGATAGGTGAAATGTTGTGAAAGCACACAAAACGGCATGAACAAGCCAAATACTGCGTGTTCTACCGTTACAAGTGCGAAACTGCTATATTGTGATATTCTCGTTAAAGCGCATGCAAGCATCGTGAAACCTTAAAGAACAATGTCATTTAGCGAGATACAGCGTTCTGTACTGCAATAAGTTGGTGAAAAACTGTGAGGTTATGCAAATATCGTAATTGTGAACAAAACAGTGTAATAGAGCGTTTTTAGATACAAGTGCGAATGTTAGGTTAGGTTAAGATATGAACCGTCGTAAAACCGCATTAAACAATGTCAATTAGTGAGATGCAGTGTTTTTCACCATTAAAAGTGGGGAACTGCGATATCTAATGTGAAAGCGCTTGCAACCGTCGTTAGGTTAGGTTAGGATAGGTTAGGTTAGGTTAGGTTTGGTTAGGTTAAGTTAGGTTAGATTAGGTTAGGTTGGGTTGAGTTGGGTTAGGTTAGGTTAGGTTAGGTTAGGTTGGGTTAGGTTAGGTTGGGTTAGGTAAGGTTAGGTTAGGTTAAGATATGAACCGCGCTAAAACCGCATTAAACAATGTCACTTAGTGATATGCTGTGTTTTTCACCATTAAAAGTCGGGAACTGCGATATCTAATGTGAAAGCGCATGAAACCGTCGTAATCTTGTAGAAAACATTGTAATGTAGCGAATAAAACGTTTTCTAACGATAGAAGTGCGAAGGTTCGGTTAGTTTGAGCTAGGTAGCGTCGTGAAGCCACCAAAAACGATGTCATCAAACGAGATAGTGTTGTTTAATTGCGAGTACGAAACTGCGATAGGTGAAATATTGGGAAAGCACACAAAATGGCATGAACTAGCCAGATACTGCGTCTTGTGCCGTTACAAGTGCGAAACTGCTTTATTGTGATATTCTCGTTAAAGCGCATGCAAGTATTGTGAAACCTTAAAGAACGATGTCATTTAGCGAGATACAGCGTTCTGTACTGTAATAAGTTGGTGAGAAACTGTGAGGTCAAGCAAATATCGTAATTGTGAACGAAACAGTGTAATTGAGCGTATCTAGATACAAGTGCGAATGTTAGGTTAGGTTGAGATATCAACCGTCGTAAAACCGCATTAAACAATGTCACTTAGTGAGATGTAGTGTTTTTCAACATTACAAGTCGGGAACTACGATATCTAATGTGAAAGCGCATGAAACCGTCGTAATCTTGTAGAAAACATTGTAAAGTTGCGAGTAAAACGTTTTCTAACGATAGAAGTGCGAAGGTTAGCTTGAGTTATGTTAGTTTAAGCTATGTAGCGTCGTGAGACCACCAAAAAGAACGTCATCTAACGAGATAGTGTTGTTTTATTGCGAGTACGAAACTGCGATAGGTAAAATGTTGTGAAAGCACACAAAACGGCATGAACAAGCCAAATACTGCGTGTTGTACCGTTACAAGTGCGAAACTGCTATGTTGTGACATTCTCGGTAAAGCGCATGCAAGTATCGTGAAACCTTAAAGAACGATGTCATTTAGCGAGATACAGCGTTCTGTACTGTAATAAGTTGGTGAGAAACTGTGAGGTCAAGCAAATATCGTAATTGTGAACGAAACAGTGTAATTGAGCGTCTTTAGATACAAGTGTGAATGTTAGGTTAGGTTCACATATCAACCATCGTAAAACCGCATTAAACAATGTCACTTAGTGAGATGTAGTGTTTTTCAACATTACAAGTCGGGAACTACGATATCTAATGTGAAAGCGCATGAAACCGTCGTAATCTTGTAGAAAACATTGTAAAGTTGCGAGTAAAACGTTTTCTAACGATAGAAGTGCGAAGGTTAGGTTAGGTTAGGTTAGTTTAAGCTAGGTAGCGTCGTGAAACTACCAAAAACGACGTCATCTAACGAGATAGTGTTGTTTTATAGCGAGTATTAAACTGCGATAGGTGAAATGTGAAAGCACACAAAACGGCATGAACAAGCCAAATACTGCGTGTTCTACCGTTACAAGTGCGAAAGTGCTATATTGTGATACTCTCGTTAAAGCGCAAGCAAGCATCGTGAAACCTTAAAGAACAATGTCATTTAGCGAGATACAGCGTTCTGTACTGCAATAAGTTGGTGAAAAACTGTGAGGTCATGCAAATATCGTAATTGTGAACGAAACAGTGTAATAGAGCGTTTTTCAATACAAGTACGAATGTTAGGTTAGGTTAAGATATGAACCGTCGTAAAACCGCATTAAACAATGTCACTTAGTGAGATGCAGTGTTTTTCACCATTACAAGTCGGGAACTGCGATATCTAATGTGAAAGCGCTTGCAAACGTCGTTAGGTTAGGTTAGGTTAGGTTACATTAGTTAGGTTTGGTTAGGTTAGGTTAGGTTATGTTAGGTTAGGTTGGGTTAGGTTAGGTTAGGTTACGTTAGGTTAAGGTATGAACCGTCGTAAAACCGCAATAAACAATGTCACTTAGTGAGATGCAGTGTTTTTCACCTTTACAAGTTGGGAACTGCGATATCTAATGTGAGAGCGCTTGAAACCGTCGTAATGTTGTAGAAAGCAATGTAAAGTAGCGAGTAAAACGTTTTCTAACGATAGAAGTGCGAAGGTTAGGTTAGGTTAGGTTAGTTTAAGCTAGGTAGCGTCGTGAAACTACCAAAAACGACGTCATCTAACGAGATAGTGTTGTTTTATTGCGAGTATTAAACTGCGATAGGTGAAATGTTGTGAAAGCACACAAAACGGCATGAACAAGCCAAATACTGCGTGTTCTACCGTTACAAGTGCGAAACTGCTATATTGTGATATTCTCGTTAAAGCGCATGCAAGCATCGTGAAACCTTAAAGAACAATGTCATTTAGCGAGATACAGCGTTCTGTACTGCAATAAGTTGGTGAAAAACTGTGAGGTTATGCAAATATCGTAATGGTGAACGAAACAGTGTAATAGAGCGTTTTTCAATACAAGTACGAATGTTAGGTTAGGTTAAGATATGAACCGTCGTAAAACCGCATTAAACAATGTCACTTAGTGAGATGCAGTGTTTTTCACCATTACAAGTCGGGAACTGCGATATCCAATGTGAATGCGCTTGCAAACGTCGTTAGATAAGGTTAGGTTAGGTTAGGTAAGGTTAGGTTAGGTTTGGTTAGGTTAGTTTAGGTTAGGTTAGGTTAGGTTAGATTAGGTTAGGTTGGGTTGAGTTGGGTTAGGTTAGGTTGGGTTAGGTTAGGTTAGGTTGGGTTAGGTTAGGTTAGGTTAGGTTAGGTTACGTTAGGTTAGGTTAGGTTACGTTAGGTTAGGTTAGGTTAGCTTAGGTTAGGTTAGGTTGGGTTGGGTTGGGTTGGGTTAGGTTAGGTTAGGTTAGGTTAGGTTGGGTTAGGTTAGTTTAGGTTAGGTTAGGTTAGGTTAGGTTGGGTTGGGTTGGGTTAGGTTAGGTTAGGTTAGGTTTGGTAAGGTTAGGTTAGGTTAGGTTACGTTAGGTTAAGGTATGAACCGTCGTAAAACCGCATTAAACAATGTCACTTAGTGAGATGCAGTGTTTTTCACCTTTACAAGTTGGGAACTGTGATATCTAATGTGAAAGCGCTTGAAACCGTCGTAATGTTGTAGAAAGCAATGTAAAGTAGCGAGTAAAACGTTTTCTAACGATAGAAGTGCGAAGGTTATGTTAGGTTGAGTTATGTTAGTTTAAGCTAGGTAGCGTCGTGAAACTACCAAAAACAACGTCATCTAACGAGATAGTGTTGTTTTATTGCGAGTACGAAACTGCGATAGGTGAAATGTTGTGAAAGCACACAAAACGGCATGAACACGCCAAATACTGCGTGTTGTACCGTTACAAGTGCAAAACTGCTATGTTGTGATATTCTCGTTAAAGCGCATGCAAGCATCGTGAAACCTTAAAGAACGACGTCATTTAGCGAGATACAGCGTTCTGTACTGCAATAAGTTGGTGAAAAACTGTGAGGTTATGCAAATATCCTAATTGTGAACGAAACAGTGTAATAGAGCGTTTTTTAATGCAAGTGCGAATGTTAGGTTAGGTTAAGATATGAACCGTCGTAAAACCGCATTAAACAATGTCACTTAGTGAGATGCAGTGTTTTTCACCATTACAAGTCGGGAACTGCGATATCTAAAGTGAAAGCGCTTGCAAACGTCGTTAGGTTAGGTTAGGTTAGGTTAGGTTACGTTAGGTTACGTTAGGTTACGTTAGGTTAGGTTAGGTTAGGTTTGGTTAGGTTAGGTTAGGTTAGGTTAGGGATGTTAGGTAAGGTTTGGTTAGGTTAGGTTAGGTTAGGTTGGGTTAGGTAAGGTTAGGTTAGGTTAAGATATGAACCGCGCTAAAACCGCATTAAACAATGTCACTTAGTGATATGCTGTGTTTTTCACCATTAAAAGTCGGGAACTGCGATATCTAATGTGAAAGCGCATGAAACCGTCGTAATCTTGTAGAAAACATTGTAAAGTAGCGAATAAAACGTTTTCTAACGATAGAAGTGCGAAGGTTCGGTTAGTTTGAAATGTCAGTGAGATGTAGTGTTTTTCAACATTACAAGTCGGGAACTACGATATCTAATGTGAAAGCGCATGAAACCGTCGTAATCTTGTAGAAAACATTGTAAAGTTGCGAGTAAAACGTTTTCTAACGATAGAAGTGCGAAGGTTAGCTTGAGTTATGTTAGTTTAAGCTATGTAGCGTCGTGAGACCACCAAAAAGGACGTCATCTAACGAGATAGTGTTGTTTTATTGCATGTACGAAACTGCAATAGGTGAAATGTTGTGAAAGTACACAAAACGGCTTGAACAAGCCAGATACTGCGTGTTGTACCGTTACAAGTGCGAAACTGCTATGTTTTGACATTCTCGGTGAAGCGCATGCAAGTATCGTGAAACCTTAAAGAACGATGTCATTTAGCGAGATACAGCGTTCTGTACTGTAATAAGTTGGTGAGAAACTGTGAGGTCAAGCAAATATCGTAATTGTGAACGAAACAGTGTAATTGAGCGTCTTTAGATACAAGTGCGAATGTTAGGTTAGGTTGACATATCAACCGTCGTAAAACCGCATTAAACAATGTCACTTAGTGAGATGTAGTGTTTTTCAAAATTACAAGTCGGGAACTACGATATCTAATGTGAAAGCGCATGAAACCGTCGTAATCTTGTAGAAAACATTGTAAAGTTGCGAGTAAAACGTTTTCTAACGATAGAAGTGCGAAGGTTAGGTTAGGTTAGGTTAGTTTAAGCTAGGTAGCGTCGTGAAACTACCAAAAACGACGTCATCTAACGATATAGTGTTGTTTTATAGCGAGTATTAAACTGCGATAGGTGAAATGTTGTGAAAGCACACAAAACGGCATGAACAAGCCAAATACTGCGTGTTGTACCGTTACAAGTGCGAAACTGCTATATTGTGATATTCTCGTTAAAGCGCATGCAAGCATCGTGAAACCTTAAAGAAATATGTCATTTAGCGAGATACAACGTTCTGTACTGCAATAAGTTGGTGAAAAACTGTGAGGTTATGCAAACATCGTAATTGTGAACAAAACAGTGTAATAAAGCGTTTTTAGATACAAGTGCGAATGTTAGGTTAGGTTAAGATATGAACCGTCGTAAAACCGCATTAAACAATGTCAATTAGTGAGATGCAGTGTTTTTCACCATTAAAAGTCGGGAACTGCGATATCTAATGTGAAAGCGCTTGCAACCGTCGTTAGGTTAGGTTAGGTAAGGTTTTGTTAGGTTAGGTTAGGTTAGGTTAGATTAGGTTAGGTTGGGTTGAGTTGGGTTAGGTTAGGTTAGGTTAGGTTAGGTTGGGTTAGGTTAGGTTAGGTTAGGTTAGGTTAGGTTACGTTAGGTTAGGTTAGGTTAGGTTAGGTTAGGTTAGGTTACGTTAGGTTAGGTTAGGTTAGGTAAGGATAATTTGGTTAGGTTAGGTAAGGTTAGGTTAGGTTAGGTTGGGTTGGGTGTTGTTGGGTTGGGTTGGGTTGGGTTAGGCTGGGTTAGGTTAGGTTAGGTTACGTTAGGTTAGGTTAGGTTAGGTTAGGTTACGTTAGGTTATGTTAGGTTAGGTTAGGTTACGTTAGGTTAGGTTAGGTCAGGTAAGGTTAGGTTACGTAGAATAGGTTAGGTTAGGTTAGGTTACGTTAGGTTAGGTTAAGTTAGGTTAGGTTAGGTTTGGTTAGGTTTGGTTTGGTTAGCTTAGGTTAGGTTAGGTTGGGTTGGGTTGGGTTAGGTTAGGTTAGGTTAGGTTAGGTTGGGTTAGGTTAGTTTAGGTTAGGTTAGGTTAGGTTAGGTTGGGTTGGGTTGGGTTAGGTTAGGTTAGGTTAGGTTTGGTAAGGTTAGGTTAGGTTAGGTTACGTTAGGTTAAGGTATGAACCGTCGTAAAACCGCATTAAACAATGTCACTTAGTGAGATGCAGTGTTTTTCACCTTTACAAGTTGGGAACTGTGATATCTAATGTGAAAGCGCTTGAAACCGTCGTAATGGTGTAGAAAGCAATGTAAAGTAGCGAGTAAAACGTTTTCTAACGATAGAAGTGCGAAGGTTATGTTAGGTTGAGGTATGTTAGTTTAAGCTAGGTAGCGTCGTGAAACTACCAAAAACAACGTCATCTAACGAGATAGTGTTGTTTTATTGCGAGTACGAAACTGCGATAGGTGAAATGTTGTGAAAGCACACAAAACGGCATGAACAAGCCAAATACTGCGTGTTGTACCGTTACAAGTGCAAAACTGCTATGTTGTGATATTCTCGTTAAAGCGCATGCAAGCATCGTGAAACCTTAAAGAACGACGTCATTTAGCGAGATACAGCGTTCTGTACTGCAATAAGTTGGTGAAAAACTGTGAGGTTATGCAAATATCCTAATTGTGAACGAAACAGTGTAATAGAGCGTTTTTTAATGCAAGTGCGAATGTTAGGTTAGGTTAAGATATGAACCGTCGTAAAACCGCATTAAACAATGTCACTTAGTGAGATGCAGTGTTTTTCACCTTTACAAGTTGGGAACTGCGATATCTAATGTGAAAGCGCTTGAAACCGTCGTAATGTTGCAGAAAGTAATGTAAAGTAGCGAGTAAAACGTTTTCTAACGATAGAAGTGCGAAACTTATGTTACGTTATGTTAGTTTAAGCTAGGTAGCGTCGTGAAACCACCAAAAACGACGTCATCTAACGAGATAGTGTTGTTTTATTGCGAGTACGAAACTGCGATAGGTAAAATGTTGTGAAAGCACACAAAACGGCATGAACAAGCCAAATACTGCGTGTTGTACCGTTACAAGTGCGAAACTGCTATGTTTTGACATTCTCGGTAAAGCGCATGCAAGTATCGTGAAACCTTAAAGAACGATGTCATTTAGCGAGATACAGCGTTCTGTACTGTAATAAGTTGGTGAGAAACTGTGAGGTCAAGCAAATATCGTAATTGTGAACGAAACAGTGTAATTGAGCGTCTTTAGATACAAGTGCGAATGTTAGGTTAGGTTGACATATCAACCGTCGTAAAACCGCATTAAACAATGTCACTTAGTGAGATGTAGTGTTTTTCAACATTACAAGTCGGGAACTACGATATCTAATGTGAAAGCGCATGAAACCGTCGTAATCTTGTAGAAAACATTGTAAAGTTGCGAGTAAAACGTTTTCTAACGATAGAAGTGCGAAGGTTAGGTTAGGTTAGGTTAGTTTAAGCTAGGTAGCGTCGTGAAACTACCAAAAACGACGTCATCTAACGAGATAGTGTTGTTTTATTGCGAGTACGAAACTGCGATAGGTAAAATGTTGTGAAAGCACACAAAACGGCATGAACAAGCCAAATACTGCGTGTTGTACCGTTACAAGTGCGAAACTGCTATGTTGTGATATTCTCGTTAAAGCGCATGCAAGCATCGTGAAACCTTAAAGAACGATGTCATTTAGCGAGATACAGCGTTCTGTACTGCAATAAGTTGGTGAAAAAATGTGAGGTTATGCAAATATCGTAATTGTGAACAAAACAGTGTAATAAAGTGTTTTTAGATACAAGTGCGAATGTTAGGTTAGGTTAAGATATGAACCGTCGTAAAACCGCATTAAACAATGTAAATAGTGAGATGCAGTGTTTTTCACCATTAAAAGTCGGGAACTGCGATATCTAATGTGAAAGCGCTTGCAACCGTCGTTAGGTTAGGTTAGGTTAGGTTTTGTTAGGTTAGGTTAGGTTAGATTCGGTTAGGTTGGGTTGAGTTGGGTTAGGTTAGGTTAGGTTAGGTTAGGTTGGGTTAGGTTAGGTTAGGTTAGGTTAGGTTACGTTAGGTTAGGTTAGGTTACGTTAGGTTAGGTTAGGTTAGGTAAGGATAATTTGGTTAGGTTAGGTAAGGTTAGGTTAGGTTAGGTTGGGTTGGGTGTTGTTGGGTTGGGTGTTGTTGGGTTGGGTTGGGTTGGGTTAGGTTGGGTTAGGTTAGGTTAGGTTACGTTAGGTTAGGTTAGGTTACGTTAGGTTATGTTAGGTTAGGTTAGGTTACGTTAGGTTAGGTTAGGTCAGGTAAGGTTAGGTTACGTTAGAATGGGTTAGGTTAGGTTAGGTTACGTTAGGTTAGGTTAAGTTAGGTTAGGTTAGGTTTGGTTAGGTTTGGTTAGGTTAGCTTAGGTTAGGTTAGGTTGGGTTGGGTTGGGTTGGGTTAGGTTAGGTTAGGTTAGGTTAGGTTGGGTTAGGTTAGTTTAGGTTAGGTTAGGTTAGGTTAGGTTGGGTTGGGTTGGGTTAGGTTAGGTTAGGTTAGGTTTGGTAAGGTTAGGTTAGGTTAGGTTACGTTAGGTTAAGGTATGAACCGTCGTAAAACCGCATTAAACAATGTCACTTAGTGAGATGCAGTGTTTTTCACCTTTACAAGTTGGGAACTGTGATATCTAATGTGAAAGCGCTTGAAACCGTCGTAATGTTGTAGAAAGCAATGTAAAGTAGCGAGTAAAACGTTTTCTAACGATAGAAGTGCGAAGGTTATGTTAGGTTGAGTTATGTTAGTTTAAGCTAGGTAGCGTCGTGAAACTACCAAAAACAACGTCATCTAACGAGATAGTGTTGTTTTATTGCGAGTACGAAACTGCGATAGGTGAAATGTTGTGAAATCACACAAAACGGCATGAACAAGCCAAATACTGCGTGTTGTACCGTTACAAGTGCGAAACTGCTATGTTGTGATATTCTCGTTAAAGCGCATGCAAGCATCGTGAAACCTTAAAGAACGATGTCATTTAGGGAGATACAGCGTTCTGTACTGCAATAAGTTGGTGAAAAACTGTGAGGTTATGCAAATATCCTAATTGTGAACGAAACAGTGTAATAGAGCGTTTTTTAATGCAAGTGCGAATGTTAGGTTAGGTTAAGATATGAACCGTCGTAAAACCGCTTTAAACAATGTCACTTAGTGAAATGCAGTGTTTTTCACCATTACAAGTCGGGAACTGCGATATCTAATGTGAAAGCGCTTGCAAACGTCGTTAGGTTAGGTTAGGTTAGGTTAGGTTACGTTAGGTTAGGTTAGGTTAGGTTTGGTTAGGTTAGGTTAGGTTAGGTTAGGTTAGGGATGTTAGGTAAGCTTTGGTTAGGTTAGGTTAGGTTAGGTTGGGTTAGGTAAGGTTAGGTTAGGTTAAGATATGAACCGCGCTAAAACCGCATTAAACAATGTCACTTAGTGAGATGCTGTGTTTTTCACCATTACAAGTCGGGAACTGCGATATCTAATGTGAAAGCGCATGAAACCGTCGTAATCTTGTAGAAAACATTGTAAAGTAGCGAATAAAACGTTTTCTAACGATAGAAGTGCGAAGGTTCGGTTAGTTTGAGCTAGGTAGCGCCGTGAAGCCACCAAAAACGATGTCATCTAACGAGATAGTGTTGTTTTATTGCGAGTACGAAACTGCGATAGGTGAAATATTGGGAAAGCACACAAAATGGCATGAACTAGCCAGATACTGCGTCTTGTGCCGTTACAAGTGCGAAACTGCTTTATTGTGATATTCTCATTAAAGCGCATGCAAGTATCGTGAAACCTTAAAGAACGATGTCATTTAGCGAGATACAGCGTTCTGTACTGTAATAGGTTGGTGAGAAACTGTGAGGTCAAGCAAATATCGTAATTGTGAACGAAACAGTGTAATTGAGCGTATTTAGATACAAGTGCGAATGTTAGGTTAGGTTGAGATATCAACCGTCGTAAAACCGCATTAAACAATGTCACTTAGTGAGATGTAGTGTTTTTCAACATTACAAGTCGGGAACTACGATATCTAATGTGAAAGCGCATGAAACCGTCGTAATCTTGTAGAAAACATTGTAAAGTTGCGAGTAAAACGTTTTCTAACGATAGAAGTGCGAAGGTTAGCTTGAGTTATGTTAGTTTAAGCTATGTAGCGTCGTGAGACCACCAAAAAGGACGTCATCTAACGAGATAGTGTTGTTTTATTGCATGTACGAAACTGCAATAGGTGAAATGTTGTGAAAGTACACAAAACGGCTTGAACAAGCCAGATACTGCGTGTTGTACCGTTACAAGTGCGAAACTGCTATAATGTGATATTCTCGTTAAAGCACATGCAAGCATCGTGAAACCTTAAAGAACGATGTCATTTAGCGAGATACAGCGTTCTGTACTGCAATAAGTTGGTGAAAAACTGTGAGGTTATGCAAATATCGTAATTGTGAACGAAACAGTGTAATAGAGCGTTTTTCAATACAAGTACGAATGTTAGGTTAGGTTAAGATATGAACCGTCGTAAAACCGCATTAAACAATGTCACTTAGTGAGATGCAGTGTTTTTCACCATTACAAGTCGGGAACTGCGATATCTAATGTGAAAGCGCTTGCAAACGTCGTTAGGTTAGGTTAGGTTAGGTTAGGTTAGGTTAGGTTAGGTTAGGTTACGTTAGGTTAGGTTTGGTTAGGTTAGGTTAGGTTAGGTTATGTTAGGTTAGGTTGGGTTAGGTTAGGTAAGGTTACGTTAGGTTAAGGTATGAACCGTCGTAAAACCGCATTCAACAATGTCACATAGTGAGATGCAGTGTTTTTCACCTTTACAAGTTGGGAACTGCGATATCTAATGTGAAAGCGCTTGAAACCGTCGTAATGTTGTAGAAAGCAATGTAAAGTAGCTAGTAAAACGTTTTCTAACGATATAAGTGCGAAGGTTATGTTAGGTTGAGTTATGTTAGTTTAAGCTACGTAGCGTCGTGAAATCACCAAAAACGACGTCATCTAACGAGATAGTGTTGTTTTATTGCGAGTATTAAACTGCGATAGGTGAAATGTTGTGAAAGCACACAAAACGGCATGAACAAGCCAAATACTGCGTGTTCTACCGTTACAAGTGCGAAACTGCTATAGAAACCGTCGTAATCTTGTAGAAAACATTGTAAAGTTGCGAGTAAAACGTTTTCTAACGATAGAAGTGCGAAGGTTAGGTTAGGTTAGGTTAGTTTAAGCTAGGTAGCGTCGTGAAACTACCAAAAACGACGTCATCTAACGAGATAGTGTTGTTTTATAGCGAGTAATAAACTGCGATAGGTGAAATGTTGTGAAAGCACACAAAACGGCATGAACAAGCCAAATACTGCGTGTTCTACCGTTACAAGTGCGAAACTGCTATATTGTGATATTCTCGTTAAAGCGCATGCAAGCATCGTGAAACCTTAAAGAACAATGTCATTTAGCGAGATACAGCGTTCTGTACTGCAATAAGTTGGTGAAAAACTGTGAGGTTATGCAAATATCGTAATTGTGAACAAAACAGTGTAATAGAGCGTTTTTAGATACAAGTGCGAATGTTAGGTTAGGTTAAGATATGAACCGTCGTAAAACCGCATTAAACAATGTCAATTAGTGAGATGCAGTGTTTTTCACCATTAAAAGTGGGGAACTGCGATATCTAATGTGAAAGCGCTTGCAACCGTCGTTAGGTTAGGTTAGGATAGGTTAGGTTAGGTTAGGTTTGGTTAGGTTAAGTTAGGTTAGATTAGGTTAGGTTGGGTTGAGTTGGGTTAGGTTAGGTTAGGTTAGGTTAGGTTGGGTTAGGTTAGGTTGGGTTAGGTAAGGTTAGGTTAGGTTAAGATATGAACCGCGCTAAAACCGCATTAAACAATGTCACTTAGTGATATGCTGTGTTTTTCACCATTAAAAGTCGGGAACTGCGATATCTAATGTGAAAGCGCATGAAACCGTCGTAATCTTGTAGAAAACATTGTAATGTAGCGAATAAAACGTTTTCTAACGATAGAAGTGCGAAGGTTCGGTTAGTTTGAGCTAGGTAGCGTCGTGAAGCCACCAAAAACGATGTCATCAAACGAGATAGTGTTGTTTAATTGCGAGTACGAAACTGCGATAGGTGAAATATTGGGAAAGCACACAAAATGGCATGAACTAGCCAGATACTGCGTCTTGTGCCGTTACAAGTGCGAAACTGCTTTATTGTGATATTCTCGTTAAAGCGCATGCAAGTATTGTGAAACCTTAAAGAACGATGTCATTTAGCGAGATACAGCGTTCTGTACTGTAATAAGTTGGTGAGAAACTGTGAGGTCAAGCAAATATCGTAATTGTGAACGAAACAGTGTAATTGAGCGTATTTAGATACAAGTGCGAATCTTAGGTTAGGCTGAGATATCAACCGTCGTAAAACCGCATTAAACAATGTCAGTGAGATGTAGTGTTTTTCAACATTACAAGTCGGGAACTACGATATCTAATGTGAAAGCGCATGAAACCGTCGTAATCTTGTAGAAAACATTGTAAAGTTGCGAGTAAAACGTTTTCTAACGATAGAAGTGCGAAGGTTAGCTTGAGTTATGTTAGTTTAAGCTATGTAGCGTCGTGAGACCACCAAAAAGGACGTCATCTAACGAGATAGTGTTGTTTTATTGCATGTACGAAACTGCAATAGGTGAAATGTTGTGAAAGTACACAAAACGGCTTGAACAAGCCAGATACTGCGTGTTGTACCGTTACAAGTGCGAAACTGCTATAATGTGATATTCTCGTTAAAGCGCATGCAAGCATCGTGAAACCTTAAAGAACGATGTCATTTAGCGAGATACAGCGTTCTGTACTGCAATAAGTTGGTGAAAAACTGTGAGGTTATGCAAATATCGTAATTGTGAACGAAACAGTGTAATAGAGCGTTTTTCAATACAAGTACGAATGTTAGGTTAGGTTAAGATATGAACCGTCGTAAAACCGCACTAAACAATGTCACTTAGTGAGATGCAGTGTTTTTCACCATTACAAGTCGGGAACTGCGATATCTAATGTGAAAGCGCTTGCAAACGTCGTTAGGTTAGGTTAGGTTAGGTTAGGTTAGGCTAGGTTAGGTTACGTTAGGTTAGGTTTGGTTAGGTTAGGTTAGGTTAGGTTAGGTTAGGTTAGGCTAGGTTGGGTTAGGTTAGGTTAGCTTACGTTAGGTTAAGGTATGAACCGTCGTAAAACCGCAATAAACAATGTCACTTAGTGAGATGCAGTGTTTTTCACCTTTACAAGTTGGGAACTGCGATATCTAATGTGAAAGCGCTTGAAACCGTCGTAATGTTGCAGAAAGTAATGTAAAGTAGCGAGTAAAACGTTTTCTAACGATAGAAGTGCGAAACTTATGTTACGTTATGTTAGTTTAAGCTAGGTAGCGTCGTGAAACCACCAAAAACGACGTCATCTAACGAGATAGTGTTGTTTTATTGCGAGTACGAAACTGCGATAGGTAAAATGTTGTGAAAGCACACAAAACGGCATGAACAAGCCAAATACTGCGTGTTGTACCGTTACAAGTGCGAAACTGCTATGTTTTGACATTCTCGGTAAAGCGCATGCAAGTATCGTGAAACCTTAAAGAACGATGTCATTTAGCGAGATACAGCGTTCTGTACTGTAATAAGTTGGTGAGAAACTGTGAGGTCAAGCAAATATCGTAATTGTGAACGAAACAGTGTAATTGAGCGTCTTTAGATACAAGTGCGAATGTTAGGTTAGGTTGACATATCAACCGTCGTAAAACCGCATTAAACAATGTCACTTAGTGAGATGTAGTGTTTTTCAATATTACAAGTCGGGAACTACGATATCTAATGTGAAAGCGCATGAAACCGTCGTAATCTTGTAGAAAACATTGTAAAGTTGCGAGTAAAACGTTTTCTAACGATAGAAGTGCGAAGGTTAGGTTAGGTTAGGTTAGTTTAAGCTAGGTAGCGTCGTGAAACTACCAAAAACGACGTCATCTAACGAGATAGTGTTGTTTTATTGCGAGTACGAAACTGCGATAGGTAAAATGTTGTGAAAGCACACAAAACGGCATGAACAAGCCAAATACTGCGTGTTGTACCGTTACAAGTGCGAAACTGCTATGTTGTGATATTCTCGTTAAAGCGCATGCAAGCATCGTGAAACCTTAAAGAACGATGTCATTTAGCGAGATACAGCGTTCTGTACTGCAATAAGTTGGTGAAAAAATGTGAGGTTATGCAAATATCGTAATTGTGAACAAAACAGTGTAATAAAGTGTTTTTAGATACAAGTGCGAATGTTAGGTTAGGTTAAGATATGAACCGTCGTAAAACCGCATTAAACAATGTAAATAGTGAGATGCAGTGTTTTTCACCATTAAAAGTCGGGAACTGCGATATCTAATGTGAAAGCGCTTGCAAACGTCGTTAGGTTAGGTTAGGTTAGGTTACATTAGTTAGGTTTGGTTAGGTTAGGTTAGGTTATGTTAGGTTAGGTTGGGTTAGGTTAGGTTAGGTTACGTTAGGTTAAGGTATGAACCGTCGTAAAACCGCAATAAACAATGTCACTTAGTGAGATGCAGTGTTTTTCACCTTTACAAGTTGGGAACTGCGATATCTAATGTGAGAGCGCTTGAAACCGTCGTAATGTTGTAGAAAGCAATGTAAAGTAGCGAGTAAAACGTTTTCTAACGATAGAAGTGCGAAGGTTAGGTTAGGTTAGGTTAGTTTAAGCTAGGTAGCGTCGTGAAACTACCAAAAACGACGTCATCTAACGAGATAGTGTTGTTTTATTGCGAGTATTAAACTGCGATAGGTGAAATGTTGTGAAAGCACACAAAACGGCATGAACAAGCCAAATACTGCGTGTTCTACCGTTACAAGTGCGAAACTGCTATATTGTGATATTCTCGTTAAAGCGCATGCAAGCATCGTGAAACCTTAAAGAACAATGTCATTTAGCGAGATACAGCGTTCTGTACTGCAATAAGTTGGTGAAAAACTGTGAGGTTATGCAAATATCGTAATGGTGAACGAAACAGTGTAATAGAGCGTTTTTCAATACAAGTACGAATGTTAGGTTAGGTTAAGATATGAACCGTCGTAAAACCGCATTAAACAATGTCACTTAGTGAGATGCAGTGTTTTTCACCATTACAAGTCGGGAACTGCGATATCCAATGTGAATGCGCTTGCAAACGTCGTTAGATAAGGTTAGGTTAGGTTAGGTAAGGTTAGGTTAGGTTTGGTTAGGTTAGTTTAGGTTAGGTTAGGTTAGGTTAGATTAGGTTAGGTTGGGTTGAGTTGGGTTAGGTTAGGTTGGGTTAGGTTAGGTTAGGTTGGGTTAGGTTAGGTTAGGTTAGGTTAGGTTACGTTAGGTTAGGTTAGGTTACGTTAGGTTAGGTTAGGTTAGCTTAGGTTAGGTTAGGTTGGGTTGGGTTGGGTTGGGTTAGGTTAGGTTAGGTTAGGTTAGGTTGGGTTAGGTTAGTTTAGGTTAGGTTAGGTTAGGTTAGGTTGGGTTGGGTTGGGTTAGGTTAGGTTAGGTTAGGTTTGGTAAGGTTAGGTTAGGTTAGGTTACGTTAGGTTAAGGTATGAACCGTCGTAAAACCGCATTAAACAATGTCACTTAGTGAGATGCAGTGTTTTTCACCTTTACAAGTTGGGAACTGTGATATCTAATGTGAAAGCGCTTGAAACCGTCGTAATGTTGTAGAAAGCAATGTAAAGTAGCGAGTAAAACGTTTTCTAACGATAGAAGTGCGAAGGTTATGTTAGGTTGAGTTATGTTAGTTTAAGCTAGGTAGCGTCGTGAAACTACCAAAAACAACGTCATCTAACGAGATAGTGTTGTTTTATTGCGAGTACGAAACTGCGATAGGTGAAATGTTGTGAAAGCACACAAAACGGCATGAACACGCCAAATACTGCGTGTTGTACCGTTACAAGTGCAAAACTGCTATGTTGTGATATTCTCGTTGAAGCGCATGCAAGCATCGTGAAATCTTAAAGAACGATGTCATTTAGCGAGATACAGCGTTCTGTACTGCAATAAGTTGGTGAAAAACTGTGAGGTTATGCAAATATCCTAATTGTGAACGAAACAGTGTAATAGAGCGTTTTTAATACAAGTGCGAATGTTAGGTTAGGTTAAGATATGAACCGTCGTAAAACCGCATTAAACAATGTCACTTAGTGAGATGCAGTGTTTTTCACCATTACAAGTCGGGAACTGCGATATCTAATGTGAAAGCGCTTGCAAACGTCGTTAGGTTAGGTTAGGTTAGGTTAGGTTAGGTTACGTTAGGTTAGGTTTGGTTAGGTTAGGTTAGGTTAGGTTAGGTTATGTTAGGCTAGGTTGGGTTAGGTTAGGTTAGCTTACGTTAGGTTAAGGTATGAACCGTCGTAAAACCGCAATAAACAATGTCACTTAGTGAGATACAGTGTTTTTCACCTTTACAAGTTGGGAACTGCGATATCTAATGTGAAAGCGCTTGAAACCGTCGTAATGTTGCAGAAAGTAATGTAAAGTAGCGAGTAAAACGTTTTCTAACGATAGAAGTGCGAAACTTATGTTACGTTATGTTAGTTTAAGCTAGGTAGCGTCGTGAAACCACCAAAAACGACGTCATCTAACGAGATAGTGTTGTTTTATTGCGAGTACGAAACTGCGATAGGTAAAATGTTGTGAAAGCACACAAAACGGCATGAACAAGCCAAATACTGCGTGTTGTACCGTTACAAGTGCGAAACTGCTATGTTTTGACATTCTCGGTAAAGCGCATGCAAGTATCGTCAAACCTTAAAGAACGATGTCATTTAGCGAGATACAGCGTTCTGTACTGTAATAAGTTGGTGAGAAACTGTGAGGTCAAGCAAATATCGTAATTGTGAACGAAACAGTGTAATTGAGCGTCTTTAGATACAAGTGCGAATGTTAGGTTAGGTTGACATATCAACCGTCGTAAAACCGCATTAAACAATGTCACTTAGTGAGATGTAGTGTTTTTCAACATTACAAGTCGGGAACTACGATATCTAATGTGAAAGCGCATGAAACCGTCGTAATCTTGTAGAAAACATTGTAAAGTTGCGAGTAAAACGTTTTCTAACGATAGAAGTGCGAAGGTTAGGTTAGGTTAGGTTAGTTTAAGCTAGGTAGCGTCGTGAAACTACCAAAAACGACGTCATCTAACGAGATAGTGTTGTTTTATTGCGAGTACGAAACTGCGATAGGTAAAATGTGAAAGCACACAAAACGGCATGAACAAGCCAAATACTGCGTGTTGTACCGTTACAAGTGCGAAACTGCTATGTTGTGATATTCTCGTTAAAGCGCATGCAAGCATCGTGAAACCTTAAAGAACGATGTCATTTAGCGAGATACAGCGTTCTGTACTGCAATAAGTTGGTGAAAAACTGTGAGGTTATGCAAATATCGTAATTGTGAACAAAACAGTGTAATAAAGTGTTTTTAGATACAAGTGCGAATGTTAGGTTAGGTTAAGATATGAACCGTCGTAAAACCGCATTAAACAATGTCACTTAGTGAGATGCAGTGTTTTTCACCATTACAAGTCGGGAACTGCGATATCTAAAGTGAAAGCGCTTGCAAACGTCGTTAGGTTAGGTTAGGTTAGGTTAGGTTACGTTAGGTTACGTTAGGTTAGGTTAGGTTAGGTTTGGTTAGGTTAGGTTAGGTTAGGTTAGGGATGTTAGGTAAGGTTTGGTTAGGTTAGGTTAGGTTAGGTTGGGTTAGGTAAGGTTAGGTTAGGTTAAGATATGAACCGCGCTAAAACCGCATTAAACAATGTCACTTAGTGATATGCTGTGTTTTTCACCATTAAAAGTCGGGAACTGCGATATCTAATGTGAAAGCGCATGAAACCGTCGTAATCTTGTAGAAAACATTGTAAAGTAGCGAATAAAACGTTTTCTAACGATAGAAGTGCGAAGGTTCGGTTAGTTTGAAATGTCAGTGAGATGTAGTGTTTTTCAACATTACAAGTCGGGAACTACGATATCTAATGTGAAAGCGCATGAAACCGTCGTAATCTTGTAGAAAACATTGTAAAGTTGCGAGTAAAACGTTTTCTAACGATAGAAGTGCGAAGGTTAGCTTGAGTTATGTTAGTTTAAGCTATGTAGCGTCGTGAGACCACCAAAAAGGACGTCATCTAACGAGATAGTGTTGTTTTATTGCATGTACGAAACTGCAATAGGTGAAATGTTGTGAAAGTACACAAAACGGCTTGAACAAGCCAGATACTGCGTGTTGTACCGTTACAAGTGCGAAACTGCTATGTTTTGACATTCTCGGCGAAGCGCATGCAAGTATCGTGAAACCTTAAAGAACGATGTCATTTAGCGAGATACAGCGTTCTGTACTGTAATAAGTTGGTGAGAAACTGTGAGGTCAAGCAAATATCGTAATTGTGAACGAAACAGTGTAATTGAGCGTCTTTAGATACAAGTGCGAATGTTAGGTTAGGTTGACATATCAACCGTCGTAAAACCGCATTAAACAATGTCACTTAGTGAGATGTAGTGTTTTTCAAAATTACAAGTCGGGAACTACGATATCTAATGTGAAAGCGCATGAAACCGTCGTAATCTTGTAGAAAACATTGTAAAGTTGCGAGTAAAACGTTTTCTAACGATAGAAGTGCGAAGGTTAGGTTAGGTTAGGTTAGTTTAAGCTAGGTAGCGTCGTGAAACTACCAAAAACGACGTCATCTAACGATATAGTGTTGTTTTATAGCGAGTATTAAACTGCGATAGGTGAAATGTTGTGAAAGCACACAAAACGGCATGAACAAGCCAAATACTGCGTGTTGTACCGTTACAAGTGCGAAACTGCTATATTGTGATATTCTCGTTAAAGCGCATGCAAGCATCGTGAAACCTTAAAGAAATATGTCATTTAGCGAGATACAACGTTCTGTACTGCAATAAGTTGGTGAAAAACTGTGAGGTTATGCAAACATCGTAATTGTGAACAAAACAGTGTAATAAAGCGTTTTTAGATACAAGTGCGAATGTTAGGTTAGGTTAAGATATGAACCGTCGTAAAACCGCATTAAACAATGTCAATTAGTGAGATGCAGTGTTTTTCACCATTAAAAGTCGGGAACTGCGATATCTAATGTGAAAGCGCTTGCAACCGTCGTTAGGTTAGGTTAGGTAAGGTTTTGTTAGGTTAGGTTAGGTTAGGTTAGATTAGGTTAGGTTGGGTTGAGTTGGGTTAGGTTAGGTTAGGTTAGGTTAGGTTGGGTTAGGTTAGGTTAGGTTAGGTTAGGTTACGTTAGGTTAGGTTAGGTTACGTTAGGTTAGGTTAGGTTACGTTAGGTTAGGTTAGGTTAGGTAAGGATAATTTGGTTAGGTTAGGTAAGGTTAGGTTAGGTTAGGTTGGGTTGGGTGTTGTTGGGTTGGGTGTTGTTGGGTTGGGTTGGGTTGGGTTAGGTTGGGTTAGGTTAGGTTAGGTTACGTTAGGTTAGGTTAGGTTAGGTTACGTTAGGTTATGTTAGGTTAGGTTAGGTTACGTTAGGTTAGGTTAGGTCAGGTAAGGTTAGGTTACGTTAGAATGGGTTAGGTTAGGTTAGGTTACGTTAGGTTAGGTTAAGTTAGGTTAGGTTAGGTTTGGTTAGGTTTGGTTAGGTTAGCTTAGGTTAGGTTAGGTTGGGTTGGGTTGGGTTGGGTTAGGTTAGGTTAGGTTAGGTTAGGTTGGGTTAGGTTAGTTTAGGTTAGGTTAGGTTAGGTTAGGTTGGGTTGGGTTGGGTTAGGTTAGGTTAGGTTAGGTTTGGTAAGGTTAGGTTAGGTTAGGTTACGTTAGGTTAAGGTATGAACCGTCGTAAAACCGCATTAAACAATGTCACTTAGTGAGATGCAGTGTTTTTCACCTTTACAAGTTGGGAACTGTGATATCTAATGTGAAAGCGCTTGAAACCGTCGTAATGTTGTAGAAAGCAATGTAAAGTAGCGAGTAAAACGTTTTCTAACGATAGAAGTGCGAAGGTTATGTTAGGTTGAGTTATGTTAGTTTAAGCTAGGTAGCGTCGTGAAACTACCAAAAACAACGTCATCTAACGAGATAGTGTTGTTTTATTGCGAGTACGAAACTGCGATAGGTGAAATGTTGTGAAATCACACAAAACGGCATGAACAAGCCAAATACTGCGTGTTGTACCGTTACAAGTGCGAAACTGCTATGTTGTGATATTCTCGTTAAAGCGCATGCAAGCATCGTGAAACCTTAAAGAACGATGTCATTTAGCGAGATACAGCGTTCTGTACTGCAATAAGTTGGTGAAAAACTGTGAGGTTATGCAAATATCCTAATTGTGAACGAAACAGTGTAATAGAGCGTTTTTTAATGCAAGTGCGAATGTTAGGTTAGGTTAAGATATGAACCGTCGTAAAACCGCTTTAAACAATGTCACTTAGTGAAATGCAGTGTTTTTCACCAGTACAAGTCGGGAACTGCGATATCTAATGTGAAAGCGCTTGCAAACGTCGTTAGGTTAGGTTAGGTTAGGTTAGGTTAGGTTAGGTTAGGTTAGGTTAGGTTAGGTTAGGTTAGGTTAGGTTAGGGATGTTAGGTAAGCTTTGGTTAGGTTAGGTTAGGTTAGGTTGGGTTAGGTAAGGTTAGGTTAGGTTAAGACATGAACCGCGCTAAAACCGCATTAAACAATGTCACTTAGTGAGATGCTGTGTTTTTCACCATTACAAGTCGGGAACTGCGATATCTAATGTGAAAGCGCATGAAACCGTCGTAATCTTGTAGAAAACATTGTAAAGTAGCGAATAAAACGTTTTCTAACGATAGAAGTGCGAAGGTTCGGTTAGTTTGAGCTAGGTAGCGCCGTGAAGCCACCAAAAACGATGTCATCTAACGAGATAGTGTTGTTTTATTGCGAGTACGAAACTGCGATAGGTGAAATATTGGGAAAGCACACAAAATGGCATGAACTAGCCAGATACTGCGTCTTGTGCCGTTACAAGTGCGAAACTGCTTTATTGTGATATTCTCGTTAAAGCGCATGCAAGTATCGTGAAACCTTAAAGAACGATGTCATTTAGCGAGATGCAGCGTTCTGTACTGTAATAGGTTGGTGAGAAACTGTGAGGTCAAGCAAATATCGTAATTGTGAACGAAACAGTGTAATTGAGCGTATTTAGATACAAGTGCGAATGTTAGGTTAGGTTGAGATATCAACCGTCGTAAAACCGCATTAAACAATGTCACTTAGTGAGATGTAGTGTTTTTCAACATTACAAGTCGGGAACTACGATATCTAATGTGAAAGCGCAAGAAACCGTCGTAATCTTGTAGAAAACATTGTAAAGTTGCGAGTAAAACGTTTTCTAACGATAGAAGTGCGAAGGTTAGCTTGAGTTATGTTAGTTTAAGCTATGTAGCGTCGTGAGACCACCAAAAAGGACGTCATCTAACGAGATAGTGTTGTTTTATTGCGAGTATTAAACTGCGATAGGTGAAATGTTGTGAAAGCACACAAAACGGCATGAACAAGCCAAATACTGCGTGTTCTACCGTTACAAGTGCGAAACTGCTATATTGTGATATTCTCGGTAAAGCGCATGCAAGTATCGTGAAACCTTAAAGAACGATGTCATTTAGCGAGATACAGCGTTCTGTACTGTAATAAGTTGGTGAGAAACTGTGAGGTCAAGCAAATATCGTAATTGTGAACGAAACAGTGTAATTGAGCGTCTTTAGATACAAGTGCGAATGTTAGGTTAGGTTGATATATCAACCGTCGTAAAACCGCATTAAACAATGTCACTTAGTGAGATGTAGTGTTTTTCAACATTACAAGTCGGGAACTACGATATCTAATGTGAAAGCGCATGAAACCGTCGTAATCTTGTAGAAAACATTGTAAAGTTGCGAGTAAAACGTTTTCTAACGATAGAAGTGCGAAGGTTAGGTTAGGTTAGGTTAGTTTAAGCTAGGTAGCGTCGTGAAACTACCAAAAACGACGTCATCTAACGAGATAGTGTTGTTTTATAGCGAGTAATAAACTGCGATAGGTGAAATGTTGTGAAAGCACACAAAACGGCATGAACAAGCCAAATACTGCGTGTTCTACCGTTACAAGTGCGAAACTGCTATATTGTGATATTCTCGTTAAAGCGCATGCAAGCATCGTGAAACCTTAAAGAACAATGTCATTTAGCGAGATACAGCGTTCTGTACTGCAATAAGTTGGTGAAAAACTGTGAGGTTATGCAAATATCGTAATTGTGAACGAAACAGTGTAATTGAGCGTCTTTAGATACAAGTGCGAATGTTAGGTTAGGTTGATATATCAACCGTCGTAAAACCGCATTAAACAATGTCACTTAGTGAGATGTAGTGTTTTTCAACATTACAAGTCGGGAACTACGATATCTAATGTGAAAGCGCATGAAACCGTCGTAATCTTGTAGAAAACATTGTAAAGTTGCGAGTAAAACGTTTTCTAACGATAGAAGTGCGAAGGTTAGGTTAGGTTAGGTTAGTTTAAGCTAGGTAGCGTCGTGAAACTACCAAAAACGACGTCATCTAACGAGATAGTGTTGTTTTATAGCGAGTAATAAACTGCGATAGGTGAAATGTTGTGAAAGCACACAAAACGGCATGAACAAGCCAAATACTGCGTGTTCTACCGTTACAAGTGCGAAACTGCTATATTGTGATATTCTCGTTAAAGCGCATGCAAGCATCGTGAAACCTTAAAGAACAATGTCATTTAGCGAGATACAGCGTTCTGTACTGCAATAAGTTGGTGAAAAACTGTGAGGTTATGCAAATATCGTAATTGTGAACAAAACAGTGTAATAGAGCGTTTTTAGATACAAGTGCGAATGTTAGGTTAGGTTAAGATATGAACCGTCGTAAAACCGCATTAAACAATGTCAATTAGTGAGATGCAGTGTTTTTCACCATTAAAAGTGGGGAACTGCGATATCTAATGTGAAAGCGCTTGCAACCGTCGTTAGGTTAGGTTAGGATAGGTTAGGTTAGGTTAGGTTTGGTTAGGTTAGGTTAGGTTAGATTAGGTTAGGTTGGGTTGAGTTGGGTTAGGTTAGGTTAGGTTAGGTTTGGTTGGGTTAGGTTAGGTTAGGTTAGGTTAGGTTACGTTAGGTTAGGTTAGGTTAGGTTACGTTAGGTTAGGTTAGGTTAGGTAAAGATAATTTGGTTAGGTTAGGTAAGGTTAGGTTAGGTTAGGTTAGGTTGGGTTGGGTGTTGTTGGGTTGGGTTGGGTTGGGTTAGGTTGGGTTAGGTTAGGTTAGGTTACGTTAGGTTAGGTTAGGTTAGGTTAGGTTACGTTAGGTTAGGTTAGGTCAGGTAAGGTTAGGTTACGTTAGAATAGGTTAGGTTAGGTTAGGTTACGTTAGGTTAGGTTAAGTTAGGTTAGGTTAGGTTTGGTTAGGTTAGGTTAGGTTAGCTTTGGTTAGGTTAGGTTGGGTTGGGTTGGGTTAGGTTGGGTTAGGTTAGGTTAGGTTAGGTTAGTTTAGGTTAGGTTAGGTTAGGTTAGGTTGGGTTGGGTTGGTTAGGTTAGGTTAGGTTAGGTTAGGTAAGGTTAGGTTAGGTTAGGTTAGGTTAGGTTACGTTAGGTTAAGGTATGAACCGTCGTAAAACCGCATTAAACAATGTCACTTAGTGAGATGCAGTGTTTTTCACCTTTACAAGTTGGGAACTGTGATATCTAATGTGAAAGCGCTTGAAACCGTCGTAATGTTGTAGAAAGCAATGTAAAGTAGCGAGTAAAACGTTTTCTAACGATAGAAGTGCGAAGGTTATGTTAGGTTGAGTTATGTTAGTTTAAGCTAGGTAGCGTCGTGAAACTACCAAAAACAACGTCATCTAACGAGATAGTGTTGTTTTATTGCGAGTACGAAACTGCGATAGGTGAAATGTTGTGAAAGCACACAAAACGCAATGAACAAGCCAAATACTGCGTGTTGTACCGTTACAAGTGCGAAACTGCTATGTTGTGATATTCTCGTTGAAGCGCATGCAAGCATCGTGAAATCTTAAAGAACGATGTCATTTAGCGAGATACAGCGTTCTGTACTGCAATAAGTTGGTGAAAAACTGTGAGGTTATGCAAATATCCTAATTGTGAACGAAACAGTGTAATAGAGCGTTTTTAATACAAGTGCGAATGTTAGGTTAGGTTAAGATATGAACCGTCGTAAAACCGCAATAAACAATGTCACTTAGTGAGATGCAGTGTTTTTCACCATTACAAGTCGGGAACTGCGATATCTAATGTGAAAGCGCTTGAAAACGTCGTTAGGATAGGTTAGGTTAGGTTAGGTTTGGTTAGGTTAGGTTAGGTTAGGTCAGCTTAGGGTATGTTAGGTAAGGTTTGGTTAGGGTAGGTTAGGTTAGGTTGGGTTAGGTAAGGTTAGGTTAGGTTAAGATATGAACCGCGCTAAAACCGCATTAAACAATGTCACTTAGTGAGATGCTGTGTTTTTCACCATTACAAGTCGGGAACTGCGATATCTAATGTGAAAGCGCATGAAACCGTCGTAATCTTGTAGAAAACATTGTAAAGTAGCGAATAAAACGTTTTCTAACGATAGAAGTGCGAAGGTTCGGTTAGTTTGAGCTAGGTAGCGTCGTGAAACCACCAAAAACGATGTCATCTAACGAGATAGTGTTGTTTTATTGCGAGTACGAAACGGCGATAGGTGAAATATTGGGAAAGCACACAAAATGGCATGAACTAGCCAGATACTGCGTCTTGTGCCGTTACAAGTGCGAAACTGCTTTATTGTGATATTCTCGTTAAAGCGCATGCAAGTATCGTGAAACCTTAAAGAACGATGTCATTTAGCGAGATACAGCGTTCTGTACTGTAATAAGTTGGTGAGAAACTGTGAGGTCAAGCAAATATCGTAATTGTGAACGAAACAGTGTAATTGAGCGTTTTTCAATACAAGTACGAATGTTAGGTTAGGTTAAGATATGAACCGTCGTAAAACCGCACTAAACAATGTCACTTAGTGAGATGCAGTGTTTTTCACCATTACAAGTCGGGAACTGCGATATCTAATGTGAAAGCGTTTGCAAACGTCGTTAGGTTAGGTTAGGTTAGGTTAGGTTAGGTTACGTTAGGTTAGGTTTGGTTAGGTTAGGTTAGGTTAGGTTAGGTTATGTTAGGCTAGGTTGGGTTAGGTTAGGTTAGCTTACGTTAGGTTAAGGTATGAACCGTCGTAAAACCGCAATAAACAATGTCACTTAGTGAGATGCAGTGTTTTTCACCTTTACAAGTTGGGAACTGCGATATCTAATGTGAAAGCGCTTGAAACCGTCGTAATGTTGCAGAAAGTAATGTAAAGTAGCGAGTAAAACGTTTTCTAACGATAGAAGTGCGAAACTTAGGTTATGTTAGTTTAAGCTAGGTAGCGTCGTGAAACCACCAAAAACGACGTCATCTAACGAGATAGTGTTGTTTTCATCGTGGTTAACAGCGCGAAACACCCGGACAGGAGCGATAGAAGGACACGGTACAGCGCTGACTTTCAACTGAAATTTTTATTGAAAACACGAGAATATATATATAGACAGAACAGAAGACCTCGTGACCAAACCAGCCCCCTCAATCGATAAAATTATACACGGCGACAAGGCTTTGTCATGTGCACGCAATCTTGCCACAAAATAACACATACTTCAAACTATAAGATTCCAATGTCGCCAAGAAAACCGGGCATGAGCAGACGAATGAACTTTAGCCACTATCTAACAAAGATAATTCATTACCAAGTAAGGCGATAGACGGCTGGCTAACGCATTGAGACCCTTTCTTATTTATGAAAAATGCCTCCATAATTTCTCTTGAAAGCTTGTCTGGGTGCTTGAAGAGTACTTTTGTTTTTTCAAAAAGTGGGTGGCATCCACATTCGCGGCAATGCAAAGACAAATGTGAATGCGCAAATCCTTTCAAGGAACTGTGGTGTTCCCTTAGCCGTATATTGACACAACGCTATTCTATCGCTCCTGTCCGGGTGTTTCGCGCTGTTAACCACGATGAATGCTCACCAACTAGCCCAGTTTTCCATCTTGCTCAGTGTTGTTTTATTGCGAGTACGAAACTGCGATAGGTAAAATGTTGTGAAAGCACACAAAACGGCATGAACAAGCCAAATACTGCGTGTTGTACCGTTACAAGTGCGAAACTGCTATGTTTTGACATTCTCGGTAAAGCGCATGCAAGTATCGTGAAACCTTAAAGAACGATGTCATTTAGCGAGATACAGCGTTCTGTACTGTAATAAGTTGGTGAGAAACTGTGAGGTCAAGCAAATATCGTAATTGTGAACGAAACAGTGTAATTGAGCGTCTTTAGATACAAGTGCGAATGTTAGGTTAGGTTGACATATCAACCGTCGTAAAACCGCATTAAACAATGTCACTTAGTGAGATGTAGTGTTTTTCAACATTACAAGTCGGGAACTACGATATCTAATGTGAAAGCGCATGAAACCGTCGTAATCTTGTAGAAAACATTGTAAAGTTGCGAGTAAAACGTTTTCTAACGATAGAAGTGCGAAGGTTAGGTTAGGTTAGGTTAGTTTAAGCTAGGTAGCGTCGTGAAACTACCAAAAACGACGTCATCTAACGAGATAGTGTTGTTTTATTGCGAGTACGAAACTGCGATAGGTAAAATGTTGTGAAAGCACACAAAACGGCATGAACAAGCCAAATACTGCGTGTTGTACCGTTACAAGTGCGAAACTGCTATGTTGTGATATTCTCGTTAAAGCGCATGCAAGCATCGTGAAACCTTAAAGAACGATGTCATTTAGCGAGATACAGCGTTCTGTACTGCAATAAGTTGGTGAAAAACTGTGAGGTTATGCAAATATCGTAATTGTGAACAAAACAGTGTAATAAAGTGTTTTTAGATACAAGTGCGAATGTTAGGTTAGGTTAAGATATGAACCGTCGTAAAACCGCATTAAACAATGTAAATAGTGAGATGCAGTGTTTTTCACCATTAAAAGTCGGGAACTGCGATATCTAATGTGAAAGCGCTTGCAACCGTCGTTAGGTTAGGTTAGGTTAGGTTTTGTTAGGTTAGGTTAGGTTAGATTCGGTTAGGTTGGGTTGAGTTGGGTTAGGTTAGGTTAGGTTAGGTTAGGTTGGGTTAGGTTAGGTTAGGTTAGGTTAGGTTACGTTAGGTTAGGTTAGGTTACGTTAGGTTAGGTTAGGTTAGGTAAGGATAATTTGGTTAGGTTAGGTAAGGTTAGGTTAGGTTAGGTTGGGTTGGGTGTTGTTGGGTTGGGTGTTGTTGGGTTGGGTTGGGTTGGGTTAGGTTGGGTTAGGTTAGGTTAGGTTACGTTAGGTTAGGTTAGGTTAGGTTACGTTAGGTTATGTTAGGTTAGGTTAGGTTACGTTAGGTTAGGTTAGGTCAGGTAAGGTTAGGTTACGTTAGAATGGGTTAGGTTAGGTTAGGTTACGTTAGGTTAGGTTAAGTTAGGTTAGGTTAGGTTTGGTTAGGTTTGGTTAGGTTAGCTTAGGTTAGGTTAGGTTGGGTTGGGTTGGGTTGGGTTAGGTTAGGTTAGGTTAGGTTAGGTTGGGTTAGGTTAGTTTAGGTTAGGTTAGGTTAGGTTAGGTTGGGTTGGGTTGGGTTAGGTTAGGTTAGGTTAGGTTTGGTAAGGTTAGGTTAGGTTAGGTTACGTTAGGTTAAGGTATGAACCGTCGTAAAACCGCATTAAACAATGTCACTTAGTGAGATGCAGTGTTTTTCACCTTTACAAGTTGGGAACTGTGATATCTAATGTGAAAGCGCTTGAAACCGTCGTATTGTTGTAGAAAGCAATGTAAAGTAGCGAGTAAAACGTTTTCTAACGATAGAAGTGCGAAGGTTATGTTAGGTTGAGTTATGTTAGTTTAAGCTAGGTAGCGTCTTGAAACTACCAAAAACAACGTCATCTAACGAGATAGTGTTGTTTTATTGCGAGTACGAAACTGCGATAGGTGAAATGTTGTGAAATCACACAAAACGGCATGAACAAGCCAAATACTGCGTGTTGTACCGTTACAAGTGCGAAACTGCTATGTTGTGATATTCTCGTTAAAGCGCATGCAAGCATCGTGAAACCTTAAAGAACGATGTCATTTAGCGAGATACAGCGTTCTGTACTGCAATAAGTTGGTGAAAAACTGTGAGGTTATGCAAATATCCTAATTGTGAACGAAACAGTGTAATAGAGCGTTTTTTAATGCAAGTGCGAATGTTAGGTTAGGTTAAGATATGAACCGTCGTAAAACCGCTTTAAACAATGTCACTTAGTGAAATGCAGTGTTTTTCACCAGTACAAGTCGGGAACTGCGATATCTAATGTGAAAGCGCTTGCAAACGTCGTTAGGTTAGGTTAGGTTAGGTTAGGTTAGGTTAGGTTAGGTTAGGTTAGGTTTGGTTAGGTTAGGTTAGGTTAGGTTAGGTTAGGGATGTTAGGTAAGCTTTGGTTAGGTTAGGTTAGGTTAGGTTGGGTTAGGTAAGGTTAGGTTAGGTTAAGATATGAACCGCGCTAAAACCGCATTAAACAATGTCACTTAGTGAGATGCTGTGTTTTTCACCATTACAAGTCGGGAACTGCGATATCTAATGTGAAAGCGCATGAAACCGTCGTAATCTTGTAGAAAACATTGTAAAGTAGCGAATAAAACGTTTTCTAACGATAGAAGTGCGAAGGTTCGGTTAGTTTGAGCTAGGTAGCGCCGTGAAGCCACCAAAAACGATGTCATCTAACGAGATAGTGTTGTTTTATTGCGAGTATTAAACTGCGATAGGTGAAATGTTGTGAAAGCACACAAAACGGCATGAACAAGCCAAATACTGCGTGTTCTACCGTTACAAGTGCGAAACTGCTATATTGTGATATTCTCGGTAAAGCGCATGCAAGTATCGTGAAACCTTAAAGAACGATGTCATTTAGCGAGATACAGCGTTCTGTACTGTAATAAGTTGGTGAGAAACTGTGAGGTCAAGCAAATATCGTAATTGTGAACGAAACAGTGTAATTGAGCGTCTTTATATACAAGTGCGAATGTTAGGTTAGGTTGACATATCAACCGTCGTAAAACCGCATTAAACAATGTCACTTAGTGAGATGTAGTGTTTTTCAACATTACAAGTCGGGAACTACGATATCTAATGTGAAAGCGCATGAAACCGTCGTAATCTTGTAGAAAACATTGTAAAGTTGCGAGTAAAACGTTTTCTAACGATAGAAGTGCGAAGGTTAGGTTAGGTTAGGTTAGTTTAAGCTAGGTAGCGTCGTGAAACTACCAAAAACGACGTCATCTAACGAGATAGTGTTGTTTTATTGCGAGTACGAAACTGCGATAGGTAAAATGTTGTGAAAGCACACAAAACGGCATGAACAAGCCAAATACTGCGTGTTGTACCGTTACAAGTGCGAAACTGCTATGTTGTGATATTCTCGTTAAAGCGCATGCAAGCATCGTGAAACCTTAAAGAACGATGTCATTTAGCGAGATACAGCGTTCTGTACTGCAATAAGTTGGTGAAAAACTGTGAGGTTATGCAAATATCGTAATTGTGAACAAAACAGTGTAATAAAGTGTTTTTAGATACAAGTGCGAATGTTAGGTTAGGTTAAGATATGAACCGTCGTAAAACCGCATTAAACAATGTAAATAGTGAGATGCAGTGTTTTTCACCATTAAAAGTCGGGAACTGCGATATCTAATGTGAAAGCGCTTGCAACCGTCGTTAGGTTAGGTTAGGTTAGGTTTTGTTAGGTTAGGTTAGGTTAGATTCGGTTAGGTTGGGTTGAGTTGGGTTAGGTTAGGTTAGGTTAGGTTAGGTTGGGTTAGGTTAGGTTAGGTTAGGTTAGGTTACGTTAGGTTAGGTTAGGTTACGTTAGGTTAGGTTAGGTTAGGTAAGGATAATTTGGTTAGGTTAGGTAAGGTTAGGTTAGGTTAGGTTGGGTTGGGTGTTGTTGGGTTGGGTGTTGTTGGGTTGGGTTGGGTTGGGTTAGGTTGGGTTAGGTTAGGTTAGGTTACGTTAGGTTAGGTTAGGTTAGGTTACGTTAGGTTATGTTAGGTTAGGTTAGGTTACGTTAGGTTAGGTTAGGTCAGGTAAGGTTAGGTTACGTTAGAATGGGTTAGGTTAGGTTAGGTTACGTTAGGTTAGGTTAAGTTAGGTTAGGTTAGGTTTGGTTAGGTTTGGTTAGGTTAGCTTAGGTTAGGTTAGGTTGGGTTGGGTTGGGTTGGGTTAGGTTAGGTTAGGTTAGGTTAGGTTGGGTTAGGTTAGTTTAGGTTAGGTTAGGTTAGGTTAGGTTGGGTTGGGTTGGGTTAGGTTAGGTTAGGTTAGGTTTGGTAAGGTTAGGTTAGGTTAGGTTACGTTAGGTTAAGGTATGAACCGTCGTAAAACCGCATTAAACAATGTCACTTAGTGAGATGCAGTGTTTTTCACCTTTACAAGTTGGGAACTGTGATATCTAATGTGAAAGCGCTTGAAACCGTCGTATTGTTGTAGAAAGCAATGTAAAGTAGCGAGTAAAACGTTTTCTAACGATAGAAGTGCGAAGGTTATGTTAGGTTGAGTTATGTTAGTTTAAGCTAGGTAGCGTCGTGAAACTACCAAAAACAACGTCATCTAACGAGATAGTGTTGTTTTATTGCGAGTACGAAACTGCGATAGGTGAAATGTTGTGAAATCACACAAAACGGCATGAACAAGCCAAATACTGCGTGTTGTACCGTTACAAGTGCGAAACTGCTATGTTGTGATATTCTCGTTAAAGCGCATGCAAGCATCGTGAAACCTTAAAGAACGATGTCATTTAGCGAGATACAGCGTTCTGTACTGCAATAAGTTGGTGAAAAACTGTGAGGTTATGCAAATATCCTAATTGTGAACGAAACAGTGTAATAGAGCGTTTTTTAATGCAAGTGCGAATGTTAGGTTAGGTTAAGATATGAACCGTCGTAAAACCGCTTTAAACAATGTCACTTAGTGAAATGCAGTGTTTTTCACCAGTACAAGTCGGGAACTGCGATATCTAATGTGAAAGCGCTTGCAAACGTCGTTAGGTTAGGTTAGGTTAGGTTAGGTTAGGTTAGGTTAGGTTTGGTTAGGTTAGGTTAGGTTAGGTTAGGTTAGGGATGTTAGGTAAGCTTTGGTTAGGTTAGGTTAGGTTAGGTTGGGTTAGGTAAGGTTAGGTTAGGTTAAGATATGAACCGCGCTAAAACCGCATTAAACAATGTCACTTAGTGAGATGCTGTGTTTTTCACCATTACAAGTCGGGAACTGCGATATCTAATGTGAAAGCGCATGAAACCGTCGTAATCTTGTAGAAAACATTGTAAAGTAGCGAATAAAACGTTTTCTAACGATAGAAGTGCGAAGGTTCGGTTAGTTTGAGCTAGGTAGCGCCGTGAAGCCACCAAAAACGATGTCATCTAACGAGATAGTGTTGTTTTATTGCGAGTATTAAACTGCGATAGGTGAAATGTTGTGAAAGCACACAAAACGGCATGAACAAGCCAAATACTGCGTGTTCTACCGTTACAAGTGCGAAACTGCTATATTGTGATATTCTCGGTAAAGCGCATGCAAGTATCGTGAAACCTTAAAGAACGATGTCATTTAGCGAGATACAGCGTTCTGTACTGTAATAAGTTGGTGAGAAACTGTGAGGTCAAGCAAATATCGTAATTGTGAACGAAACAGTGTAATTGAGCGTCTTTAGATACAAGTGCGAATGTTAGGTTAGGTTGATATATCAACCGTCGTAAAACCGCATTAAACAATGTCACTTAGTGAGATGCTGTGTTTTTCACCATTACAAGTCGGGAACTGCGATATCTAATGTGAAAGCGCATGAAACCGTCGTAATCTTGTAGAAAACATTGTAAAGTAGCGAATAAAACGTTTTCTAACGATAGAAGTGCGAAGGTTCGGTTAGTTTGAGCTAGGTAGCGTCGTGAAACCACCAAAAACGATGTCATCTAACGAGATAGTGTTGTTTTATTGCGAGTACGAAACGGCGATAGGTGAAATATTGGTTAAGCACACAAAATGGCATGAACTAGCCAGATACTGCGTCTTGTGCCGTTACAAGTGCGAAACTGCTTTATTGTGATATTCTCGTTAAAGCGCATGCAAGTATCGTGAAACCTTAAAGAACGATGTCATTTAGCGAGATACAGCGTTCTGTACTGTAATAAGTTGGTGAGAAACTGTGAGGTCAAGCAAATATCGTAATTGTGAACGAAACAGTGTAATTGAGCGTATTTAGATACAAGTGCGAATGTTAGGTTAGGCTGAGATATCAACCGTCGTAAAACCGCATTAAACAATGTCAGTGAGATGTAGTGTTTTTCAACATTACAAGTCGGGAACTACGATATCTAATGTGAAAGCGCATGAAACCGTCGTAATCTTGTAGAAAACATTGTAAAGTTGCGAGTAAAACGTTTTCTAACGATAGAAGTGCGAAGGTTAGCTTGAGTTATGTTAGTTTAAGCTATGTAGTGTCGTGAGACCACCAAAAAGGACGTCATCTAACGAGATAGTGTTGTTTTATTGCATGTACGAAACTGCAATAGGTGAAATGTTGTGAAAGTACACAAAACGGCTTGAACAAGCCAGATACTGCGTGTTGTACCGTTACAAGTGCGAAACTGCTATAATGTGATATTCTCGTTAAAGCGCATGCAAGCATCGTGAAACCTTAAAGAACGATGTCATTTAGCGAGATACAGCGTTCTGTACTGCAATAAGTTGGTGAAAAACTGTGAGGTTATGCAAATATCGTAATTGTGAACGAAACAGTGTAATAGAGCGTTTTTCAATACAAGTACGAATGTTAGGTTAGGTTAAGATATGAACCGTCGTAAAACCGCACTAAACAATGTCACTTAGTGAGATGCAGTGTTTTTCACCATTACAAGTCGGGAACTGCGATATCTAATGTGAAAGCGCTTGCAAACGTCGTTAGGTTAGGTTAGGTTAAGTTAGGTTAGGTTAGGTTAGGTTACGTTAGGTTAGGTTTGGTTAGGTTAGGTTAGGTTAGGTTAGGTTATGTTAGGCTAGGTTGGGTTAGGTTAGGTTAGCTTACGTTAGGTTAAGGTATGAACCGTCGTAAAACCGCAATAAACAATGTCACTTAGTGAGATGCAGTGTTTTTCACCTTTACAAGTTGGGAACTGCGATATCTAATGCGAAAGCGCTTGAAACCGTCGTAATGTTGCAGAAAGTAATGTAAAGTAGCGAGTAAAACGTTTTCTAACGATAGAAGTGCGAAACTTATGTTACGTTATGTTAGTTTAAGCTAGGTAGCGTCGTGAAACCACCAAAAACGACGTCATCTAACGAGATAGTGTTGTTTTATTGCGAGTACGAAACTGCGATAGGTAAAATGTTGTGAAAGCACACAAAACGGCATGAACAAGCCAAATACTGCGTGTTGTACCGTTACAAGTGCGAAACTGCTATGTTTTGACATTCTCGGTAAAGCGCATGCAAGTATCGTGAAACCTTAAAGAACGATGTCATTTAGCGAGATACAGCGTTCTGTACTGTAATAAGTTGGTGAGAAACTGTGAGGTCAAGCAAATATCGTAATTGTGAACGAAACAGTGTAATTGAGCGTCTTTAGATACAAGTGCGAATGTTAGGTTAGGTTGACATATCAACCGTCGTAAAACCGCATTAAACAATGTCACTTAGTGAGATGTAGTGTTTTTCAACATTACAAGTCGGGAACTACGATATCTAATGTGAAAGCGCATGAAACCGTCGTAATCTTGTAGAAAACATTGTAAAGTTGCGAGTAAAACGTTTTCTAACGATAGAAGTGCGAAGGTTAGGTTAGGTTAGGTTAGTTTAAGCTAGGTAGCGTCGTGAAACTACCAAAAACGACGTCATCTAACGAGATAGTGTTGTTTTATTGCGAGTACGAAACTGCGATAGGTAAAATGTTGTGAAAGCACACAAAACGGCATGAACAAGCCAAATACTGCGTGTTGTACCGTTACAAGTGCGAAACTGCTATGTTGTGATATTCTCGTTAAAGCGCATGCAAGCATCGTGAAACCTTAAAGAACGATGTCATTTAGCGAGATACAGCGTTCTGTACTGCAATAGGTTGGTGAAAAACTGTGAGGTTATGCAAATATCGTAATTGTGAACAAAACAGTGTAATAAAGTGTTTTTAGATACAAGTGCGAATGTTAGGTTAGGTTAAGATATGAACCGTCGTAAAACCGCATTAAACAATGTAAATAGTGAGATGCAGTGTTTTTCACCATTAAAAGTCGGGAACTGCGATATCTAATGTGAAAGCGCTTGCAACCGTCGTTAGGTTAGGTTAGGTTAGGTTTTGTTAGGTTAGGTTAGGTTAGATTCGGTTAGGTTGGGTTGAGTTGGGTTAGGTTAGGTTAGGTTAGGTTAGGTTGGGTTAGGTTAGGTTAGGTTAGGTTAGGTTACGTTAGGTTAGGTTAGGTTACGTTAGGTTAGGTTAGGTTAGGTAAGGATAATTTGGTTAGGTTAGGTAAGGTTAGGTTAGGTTAGGTTGGGTTGGGTGTTGTTGGGTTGGGTGTTGTTGGGTTGGGTTGGGTTGGGTTAGGTTGGGTTAGGTTAGGTTAGGTTACGTTAGGTTAGGTTAGGTTAGGTTACGTTAGGTTATGTTAGGTTAGGTTAGGTTACGTTAGGTTAGGTTAGGTCAGGTAAGGTTAGGTTACGTTAGAATGGGTTAGGTTAGGTTAGGTTACGTTAGGTTAGGTTAAGTTAGGTTAGGTTAGGTTTGGTTAGGTTTGGTTAGGTTAGCTTAGGTTAGGTTAGGTTGGGTTGGGTTGGGTTGGGTTAGGTTAGGTTAGGTTAGGTTAGGTTGGGTTAGGTTAGTTTAGGTTAGGTTAGGTTAGGTTAGGTTGGGTTAGGTTAGGTTTGGTAAGGTTAGGTTAGGTTAGGTTAGGTTACGTTAGGTTAAGGTATGAACCGTCATAAAACAGCATTAAACAATGTCACTTAGTGAGATGCAGTGTTTTTCACCTTTACAAGTTGGGAACTGTGATATCTAATGTGAAAGCGCTTGAAACCGTCGTAATGTTGTAGAAAGCAATGTAAAGTAGCGAGTAAAACGTTTTCTAACGATAGAAGTGCGAAGGTTATGTTAGGTTGAGTTATGTTAGTTTAAGCTAGGTAGCGTCGTGAAACTACCAAAAACAACGTCATCTAACGAGATAGTGTTGTTTTATTGCGAGTACGAAACTGCGATAGGTGAAATGTTGTGAAAGCACACAAAACGCAATAAACAAGCCAAATACTGCGTGTTGTACCGTTACAAGTGCGAAACTGCTATGTTGTGATATTCTCGTTGAAGCGCATGCAAGCATCGTGAAATCTTAAAGAACGATGTCATTTAGCGAGATACAGCGTTCTGTACTGCAATAAGTTGGTGAAAAATTGTGAGGTTATGCAAATATCCTAATTGTGAACGAAACAGTGTAATAGAGCGTTTTTAATACAAGTGCGAATGTTAGGTTAGGTTAAGATATGAACCGTCGTAAAACCGCATTAAACAATGTCACTTAGTGAGATGCAGTGTTTTTCACCATTACAAGTCGGGAACTGCGATATCTAATGTGAAAGCGCTTGCAAACGTCGTTAGGTTAGGTTAGGTTAGGTTAGGTTAGGTTTGGTTAGGTTAGGTTAGGTTAGGTTAGGTTAGGGATGTTAGGTAAGCTTTGGTTAGGTTAGGTTAGGTTAGGTTAGGTTGGGTTAGGTAAGGTTAGGTTAGGTTAAGGTATGAACCGTCGTAAAACCGCATTAAACAATGTCACATAGTGAGATGCAGTGTTTTTCACCTTTACAAGTTGGGAACTGCGATATCTAATGTGAAAGCGCTTGAAACCGTCGTAATGTTGTAGAAAGCAATGTAAAGTAGCTAGTAAAACGTTTTCTAACGATAGAAGTGCGAAGGTTATGTTAGGTTGAGTTATGTTAGTTTAAGCTACGTAGCGTCGTGAAACCACCAAAAACGACGTCATCTAACGAGATAGTGTTGTTTTATTGCGAGTATTAAACTGCGATAGGTGAAATGTTGTGAAAGCACACAAAACGGCATGAACAAGCCAAATACTGCGTGTTCTACCGTTACAAGTGCGAAACTGCTATATTGTGATATTCTCGGTAAAGCGCATGCAAGTATCGTGAAACCTTAAAGAACGATGTCATTTAGCGAGATACAGCGTTCTGTACTGTAATAAGTTGGTGAGAAACTGTGAGGTCAAGCAAATATCGTAATTGTGAACGAAACAGTGTAATTGAGCGTCTTTAGATACAAGTGTGAATGTTAGGTTAGGTTCACATATCAACCATCGTAAAACCGCATTAAACAATGTCACTTAGTGAGATGTAGTGTTTTTCAACATTACAAGTCGGGAACTACGATATCTAATGTGAAAGCGCATGAAACCGTCGTAATCTTGTAGAAAACATTGTAAAGTTGCGAGTAAAACGTTTTCTAACGATAGAAGTGCGAAGGTTAGGTTAGGTTAGGTTAGTTTAAGCTAGGTAGCGTCATGAAACTACCAAAAACGACGTCATCTAACGAGATAGTGTTGTTTTATTGCGAGTATTAAACTGCGATAGGTGAAATGTTGTGAAAGCACACAAAACGGCATGAACAAGCCAAATACTGCGTGTTCTACCGTTACAAGTGCGAAACTGCTATATTGTGATATTCTCGTTAAAGCGCATGCAAGCATCGTGAAACCTTAAAGAACAATGTCATTTAGCGAGATACAGCGTTCTGTACTGCAATAAGTTGGTGAAAAACTGTGAGGTTATGCAAATATCGTAAATGTGAACGAGACAGTGTAATAGAGCGTTTTTCAATACAAGTACGAATGTTAGGTTAGGTTAAGATATGAACCGTCGTAAAACCGCATTAAACAATGTAAATAGTGAGATGCAGTGTTTTTCACCATTAAAAGTCGGGAACTGCGATATCTAATGTGAAAGCGCTTGCAACCGTCGTTAGGTTAGGTTAGGTTAGGTTTTGTTAGGTTAGGTTAGGTTAGATTCGGTTAGGTTGGGTTGAGTTGGGTTAGGTTAGGTTAGGTTAGGTTGGGTTAGGTTAGGTTAGGTTAGGTTAGGTTACGTTAGGTTAGGTTAGGTTACGTTAGGTTAGGTTAGGTTAGGTAAGGATAATTTGGTTAGGTTAGGTAAGGTTAGGTTAGGTTAGGTTGGGTTGGGTGTTGTTGGGTTGGGTGTTGTTGGGTTGGGTTGGGTTGGGTTAGGTTGGGTTAGGTTAGGTTAGGTTACGTTAGGTTAGGTTAGGTTAGGTTACGTTAGGTTATGTTAGGTTAGGTTAGGTTACGTTAGGTTAGGTTAGGTCAGGTAAGGTTAGGTTACGTTAGAATGGGTTAGGTTAGGTTAGGTTACGTTAGGTTAGGTTAAGTTAGGTTAGGTTAGGTTTGGTTAGGTTTGGTTAGGTCAGCTTAGGTTAGGTTAGGTTGGGTTGGGTTGGGTTGGGTTAGGTTAGGTTAGGTTAGGTTGGGTTAGGTTAGTTTAGGTTAGGTTAGGTTAGGTTAGGTTGGGTTGGGTTGGGTTAGGTTAGGTTAGGTTAGGTTTGGTAAGGTTAGGTTAGGTTAGGTTAGGTTACGTTAGGTTAAGGTATGAACCGTCGTAAAACAGCATTAAACAATGTCACTTAGTGAGATGCAGTGTTTTTCACCTTTACAAGTTGGGAACTGTGATATCTAATGTGAAAGCGCTTGAAACCGTCGTAATGTTGTAGAAAGCAATGTAAAGTAGCGAGTAAAACGTTTTCTAACGATAGAAGTGCGAAGGTTATGTTAGGTTGAGTTATGTTAGTTTAAGCTAGGTAGCGTCGTGAAACTACCAAAAACAACGTCATCTAACGAGATAGTGTTGTTTTATTGCGAGTACGAAACTGCGATAGGTGAAATGTTGTGAAATCACACAAAACGGCATGAACAAGCCAAATACTGCGTGTTGTACCGTTACAAGTGCGAAACTGCTATGTTGTGATATTCTCGTTAAAGCGCATGCAAGCATCGTGAAACCTTAAAGAACGATGTCATTTAGCGAGATACAGCGTTCTGTACTGCAATAAGTTGGTGAAAAACTGTGAGGTTATGCAAATATCCTAATTGTGAACGAAACAGTGTAATAGAGCGTTTTTTAATGCAAGTGCGAATGTTAGGTTAGGTTAAGATATGAACCGTCGTAAAACCGCTTTAAACAATGTCACTTAGTGAAATGCAGTGTTTTTCACCATTACAAGTCGGGAACTGCGATATCTAATGTGAAAGCGCTTGCAAACGTCGTTAGGTTAGGTTAGGTTAGGTTAGGTTAGGTTTGGTTAGGTTAGGTTAGGTTAGGTTAGGTTAGGGATGTTAGGTAAGCTTTGGTTAGGTTAGGTTAGGTTAGGTTAGGTTGGGTTAGGTAAGGTTAGGTTAGGTTAAGGTATGAACCGTCGTAAAACCGCATTAAACAATGTCACATAGTGAGATGCAGTGTTTTTCACCTTTACAAGTTGGGAACTGCGATATCTAATGTGAAAGCGCTTGAAACCGTCGTAATGTTGTAGAAAGCAATGTAAAGTAGCTAGTAAAACGTTTTCTAACGATAGAAGTGCGAAGGTTATGTTAGGTTGAGTTATGTTAGTTTAAGCTACGTAGCGTCGTGAAACCACCAAAAACGACGTCATCTAACGAGATAGTGTTGTTTTATTGCGAGTATTAAACTGCGATAGGTGAAATGTTGTGAAAGCACACAAAACGGCATGAACAAGCCAAATACTGCGTGTTCTACCGTTACAAGTGCGAAACTGCTATATTGTGATATTCTCGGTAAAGCGCATGCAAGTATCGTGAAACCTTAAAGAACGATGTCATTTAGCGAGATACAGCGTTCTGTACTGTAATAAGTTGGTGAGAAACTGTGAGGTCAAGCAAATATCGTAATTGTGAACGAAACAGTGTAATTGAGCGTCTTTAGATACAAGTGCGAATGTTAGGTTAGGTTGACATATCAACCGTCGTAAAACCGCATTAAACAATGTCACTTAGTGAGATGTAGTGTTTTTCAACATTACAAGTCGGGAACTACGATATCTAATGTGAAAGCGCATGAAACCGTCGTAATCTTGTAGAAAACATTGTAAAGTTGCGAGTAAAACGTTTTCTAACGATAGAAGTGCGAAGGTTAGGTTAGGTTAGGTTAGTTTAAGCTAGGTAGCGTCGTGAAACTACCAAAAACGACGTCATCTAACGAGATAGTGTTGTTTTATAGCGAGTAATAAACTGCGATAGGTGAAATGTTGTGAAAGCACACAAAACGGCATGAACAAGCCAAATACTGCGTGTTCTACCGTTACAAGTGCGAAACTGCTATATTGTGATATTCTCGTTAAAGCGCATGCAAGCATCGTGAAACCTTAAAGAACAATGTCATTTAGCGAGATACAGCGTTCTGTACTGCAATAAGTTGGTGAAAAACTGTGAGGTTATGCAAATATCGTAATTGTGAACAAAACAGTGTAATAGAGCGTTTTTAGATACAAGTGCGAATGTTAGGTTAGGTTAAGACATGAACCGTCGTAAAACCGCATTAAACAATGTCAATTAGTGAGATGCAGTGTTTTTCACCATTAAAAGTGGGGAACTGCGATATCTAATGTGAAAGCGCTTGCAACCGTCGTTAGGTTAGGTTAGGATAGGTTAGGTTAGGTTACGTTTGGTTAGGCTAGGTTAGGTTAGATTAGGTTAGGTTGGGTTGAGTTGGGTTAGGTTAGGTTAGGTTAGGTTGGGTTGGGTTAGGTTAGGTTAGGTTAGGTTAGGTTACGTTAGGTTAGGTTAGGTTAGGTTACGTTAGGTTAGGTTAGGTTAGGTAAAGATAATTTGGTTAGGTTAGGTAAGGTTAGGTTAGGTTAGGTTAGGTTGGGTTGGGTGTTGTTGGGTTGGGTTGGGTTGGGTTAGGTTGGGTTAGGTTAGGTTAGGTTACGTTAGGTTAGGTTAGGTTACGTTAGGTTATGTTAGGTTAGGTTAGGTTACGTTAGGTTAGGTTAGGTCAGGTAAGGTTAGGTTACGTTAGAATAGGTTAGGTTAGGTTAGGTTACGTTAGGTTAGGTTAAGTTAGGTTAGGTTAGGTTTGGTTAGGTTAGGTTAGGTTAGCTTTGGTTAGGTTAGGTTGGGTTGGGTTGGGTTAGGTTGGGTTAGGTTAGGTTAGGTTAGGTTAGGTTGGGTTAGGTTAGTTTAGGTTAGGTTAGGTTAGGTTAGGTTGGGTTGGGTTGGTTAGGTTAGGTTAGGTTAGGTTAGGTAAGGTTAGGTTAGGTTAGGTTAGGTTAGGTTACGTTAGGTTAAGGTATGAACCGTCGTAAAACCGCATTAAACAATGTCACTTAGTGAGATGCAGTGTTTTTCACCTTTACAAGTTGGGAACTGTGATATCTAATGTGAAAGCGCTTGAAACCGTCGTAATGTTGTAGAAAGCAATGTAAAGTAGCGAGTAAAACGTTTTCTAACGATAGAAGTGCGAAGGTTATGTTAGGTTGAGTTATGTTAGTTTAAGCTAGGTAGCGTCGTGAAACTACCAAAAACAACGTCATCTAACGAGATAGTGTTGTTTTATTGCGAGTACGAAACTGCGATAGGTGAAATGTTGTGAAAGCACACAAAACGCAATAAACAAGCCAAATACTGCGTGTTGTACCGTTACAAGTGCGAAACTGCTATGTTGTGATATTCTCGTTGAAGCGCATGCAAGCATCGTGAAATCTTAAAGAACGATGTCATTTAGCGAGATACAGCGTTCTGTACTGCAATAAGTTGGTGAAAAACTGTGAGGTTATGCAAATATCCTAATTGTGAACGAAACAGTGTAATAGAGCGTTTTTAATACAAGTGCGAATGTTAGGTTAGGTTAAGATATGAACCGTCGTAAAACCGCATTAAACAATGTCACTTAGTGAGATGCAGTGTTTTTCACCATTACAAGTCGGGAACTGCGATATCTAATGTGAAAGCGCATGAAACCGTCGTAATCTTGTAGAAAACATTGTAAAGTAGCGAATAAAACGTTTTCTAACGATAGAAGTGCGAAGGTTCGGTTAGTTTGAGCTAGGTAGCGTCGTGAGACCACCAACAAGAACGTCATCTAACGAGATAGTGTTGTTCTATTGCGAGTACGAAACTGCGATAGGTAAAATGTTGTGAAAGCACACAAAACGACATGAACAAGCCAAATACTGCGTGTTGTACCGTTACAAGTGCGAAACTGCTATGTTGTGACATTCTCGGTAAAGCGCATGCAAGTATCGTGAAACCTTAAAGAACGATGTCATTTAGCGAGATACAGCGTTCTGTACTGTAATAAGTTGGTGAGAAACTGTGAGGTCAAGCAAATATCGTAATTGTGAACGAAACAGTGTAATTGAGCGTCTTTAGATACAAGTGTGAATGTTAGGTTAGGTTCACATATCAACCATCGTAAAACCGCATTAAACAATGTCACTTAGTGAGATGTAGTGTTTTTCAACATTACAAGTCGGGAACTACGATATCTAATGTGAAAGCGCATGAAACCGTCGTAATCTTGTAGAAAACATTGTAAAGTTGCGAGTAAAACGTTTTCTAACGATAGAAGTGCGAAGGTTAGGTTAGGTTAGGTTAGTTTAAGCTAGGTAGCGTCATGAAACTACCAAAAACGACGTCATCTAACGAGATAGTGTTGTTTTATTGCGAGTATTAAACTGCGATAGGTGAAATGTTGTGAAAGCACACAAAACGGCATGAACAAGCCAAATACTGCGTGTTCTACCGTTACAAGTGCGAAACTGCTATATTGTGATATTCTCGTTAAAGCGCATGCAAGCATCGTGAAACCTTAAAGAACAATGTCATTTAGCGAGATACAGCGTTCTGTACTGCAATAAGTTGGTGAAAAACTGTGAGGTTATGCAAATATCGTAATTGTGAACGAGACAGTGTAATAGAGCGTTTTTCAATACAAGTACGAATGTTAGGTTAGGTTAAGATATGAACCGTCGTAAAACCGCATTAAACAATGTCACTAAGTGAGATGCAGTGTTTTTCACCATTACAAGTCGGGAACTGCGATATCTAATGTGAAAGCGCTTGCAAACGTCGTTAGGTTAGGTTAGGTTAGGTTAGGTTAGGTTAGGTTACGTTAGGTTAGGTTTGGTTGGGTTGAGTTGGGTTAGGTTAGGTTAGGTTAGGTTGGGTTAGGTTAGGTTAGGTTAGGTTAGGTTACGTTAGGTTAGGTTAGGTTACGTTAGGTTAGGTTAGGTTAGGTAAGGATAATTTGGTTAGGTTAGGTAAGGTTAGGTTAGGTTAGGTTGGGTTGGGTGTTGTTGGGTTGGGTGTTGTTGGGTTGGGTTGGGTTGGGTTAGGTTGGGTTAGGTTAGGTTAGGTTACGTTAGGTTAGGTTAGGTTAGGTTACGTTAGGTTATGTTAGGTTAGGTTAGGTTACGTTAGGTTAGGTTAGGTCAGGTAAGGTTAGGTTACGTTAGAATGGGTTAGGTTAGGTTAGGTTACGTTAGGTTAGGTTAAGTTAGGTTAGGTTAGGTTTGGTTAGGTTTGGTTAGGTTAGCTTAGGTTAGGTTAGGTTGGGTTGGGTTGGGTTGGGTTAGGTTAGGTTAGGTTAGGTTGGGTTAGGTTAGTTTAGGTTAGGTTAGGTTAGGTTAGGTTGGGTTGGGTTGGGTTAGGTTAGGTTAGGTTAGGTTTGGTAAGGTTAGGTTAGGTTAGGTTAGGTTACGTTAGGTTAAGGTATGAACCGTCGTAAAACAGCATTAAACAATGTCACTTAGTGAGATGCAGTGTTTTTCACCTTTACAAGTTGGGAACTGTGATATCTAATGTGAAAGCGCTTGAAACCGTCGTAATGTTGTAGAAAGCAATGTAAAGTAGCGAGTAAAACGTTTTCTAACGATAGAAGTGCGAAGGTTATGTTAGGTTGAGTTATGTTAGTTTAAGCTAGGTAGCGTCGTGAAACTACCAAAAACAACGTCATCTAACGAGATAGTGTTGTTTTATTGCGAGTACGAAACTGCGATAGGTGAAATGTTGTGAAATCACACAAAACGGCATGAACAAGCCAAATACTGCGTGTTGTACCGTTACAAGTGCGAAACTGCTATGTTGTGATATTCTCGTTAAAGCGCATGCAAGCATCGTGAAACCTTAAAGAACGATGTCATTTAGCGAGATACAGCGTTCTGTACTGCAATAAGTTGGTGAAAAACTGTGAGGTTATGCAAATATCCTAATTGTGAACGAAACAGTGTAATAGAGCGTTTTTTAATGCAAGTGCGAATGTTAGGTTAGGTTAAGATATGAACCGTCGTAAAACCGCTTTAAACAATGTCACTTAGTGAAATGCAGTGTTTTTCACCATTACAAGTCGGGAACTGCGATATCTAATGTGAAAGCGCTTGCAAACGTCGTTAGGTTAGGTTAGGTTAGGTTAGGTTAGGTTTGGTTAGGTTAGGTTAGGTTAGGTTAGGTTAGGGATGTTAGGTAAGCTTTGGTTAGGTTAGGTTAGGTTAGGTTAGGTTGGGTTAGGTAAGGTTAGGTTAGGTTAAGGTATGAACCGTCGTAAAACCGCATTAAACAATGTCACATAGTGAGATGCAGTGTTTTTCACCTTTACAAGTTGGGAACTGCGATATCTAATGTGAAAGCGCTTGAAACCGTCGTAATGTTGTAGAAAGCAATGTAAAGTAGCTAGTAAAACGTTTTCTAACGATAGAAGTGCGAAGGTTATGTTAGGTTGAGTTATGTTAGTTTAAGCTACGTAGCGTCGTGAAACCACCAAAAACGACGTCATCTAACGAGATAGTGTTGTTTTATTGCGAGTATTAAACTGCGATAGGTGAAATGTTGTGAAAGCACACAAAACGGCATGAACAAGCCAAATACTGCGTGTTCTACCGTTACAAGTGCGAAACTGCTATATTGTGATATTCTCGGTAAAGCGCATGCAAGTATCGTGAAACCTTAAAGAACGATGTCATTTAGCGAGATACAGCGTTCTGTACTGTAATAAGTTGGTGAGAAACTGTGAGGTCAAGCAAATATCGTAATTGTGAACGAAACAGTGTAATTGAGCGTCTTTAGATACAAGTGCGAATGTTAGGTTAGGTTGACATATCAACCGTCGTAAAACCGCATTAAACAATGTCACTTAGTGAGATGTAGTGTTTTTCAACATTACAAGTCGGGAACTACGATATCTAATGTGAAAGCGCATGAAACCGTCGTAATCTTGTAGAAAACATTGTAAAGTTGCGAGTAAAACGTTTTCTAACGATAGAAGTGCGAAGGTTAGGTTAGGTTAGGTTAGTTTAAGCTAGGTAGCGTCGTGAAACTACCAAAAACGACGTCATCTAACGAGATAGTGTTGTTTTATAGCGAGTAATAAACTGCGATAGGTGAAATGTTGTGAAAGCACACAAAACGGCATGAACAAGCCAAATACTGCGTGTTCTACCGTTACAAGTGCGAAACTGCTATATTGTGATATTCTCGTTAAAGCGCATGCAAGCATCGTGAAACCTTAAAGAACAATGTCATTTAGCGAGATACAGCGTTCTGTACTGCAATAAGTTGGTGAAAAACTGTGAGGTTATGCAAATATCGTAATTGTGAACAAAACAGTGTAATAGAGCGTTTTTAGATACAAGTGCGAATGTTAGGTTAGGTTAAGACATGAACCGTCGTAAAACCGCATTAAACAATGTCAATTAGTGAGATGCAGTGTTTTTCACCATTAAAAGTGGGGAACTGCGATATCTAATGTGAAAGCGCTTGCAACCGTCGTTAGGTTAGGTTAGGATAGGTTAGGTTAGGTTACGTTTGGTTAGGCTAGGTTAGGTTAGATTAGGTTAGGTTGGGTTGAGTTGGGTTAGGTTAGGTTAGGTTAGGTTGGGTTGGGTTAGGTTAGGTTAGGTTAGGTTAGGTTACGTTAGGTTAGGTTAGGTTAGGTTACGTTAGGTTAGGTTAGGTTAGGTAAAGATAATTTGGTTAGGTTAGGTAAGGTTAGGTTAGGTTAGGTTAGGTTGGGTTGGGTGTTGTTGGGTTGGGTTGGGTTGGGTTAGGTTGGGTTAGGTTAGGTTAGGTTACGTTAGGTTAGGTTAGGTTACGTTAGGTTATGTTAGGTTAGGTTAGGTTACGTTAGGTTAGGTTAGGTCAGGTAAGGTTAGGTTACGTTAGAATAGGTTAGGTTAGGTTAGGTTACGTTAGGTTAGGTTAAGTTAGGTTAGGTTAGGTTTGGTTAGGTTAGGTTAGGTTAGCTTTGGTTAGGTTAGGTTGGGTTGGGTTGGGTTAGGTTGGGTTAGGTTAGGTTAGGTTAGGTTAGGTTGGGTTAGGTTAGTTTAGGTTAGGTTAGGTTAGGTTAGGTTGGGTTGGGTTGGTTAGGTTAGGTTAGGTTAGGTTAGGTAAGGTTAGGTTAGGTTAGGTTAGGTTAGGTTACGTTAGGTTAAGGTATGAACCGTCGTAAAACCGCATTAAACAATGTCACTTAGTGAGATGCAGTGTTTTTCACCTTTACAAGTTGGGAACTGTGATATCTAATGTGAAAGCGCTTGAAACCGTCGTAATGTTGTAGAAAGCAATGTAAAGTAGCGAGTAAAACGTTTTCTAACGATAGAAGTGCGAAGGTTATGTTAGGTTGAGTTATGTTAGTTTAAGCTAGGTAGCGTCGTGAAACTACCAAAAACAACGTCATCTAACGAGATAGTGTTGTTTTATTGCGAGTACGAAACTGCGATAGGTGAAATGTTGTGAAAGCACACAAAACGCAATAAACAAGCCAAATACTGCGTGTTGTACCGTTACAAGTGCGAAACTGCTATGTTGTGATATTCTCGTTGAAGCGCATGCAAGCATCGTGAAATCTTAAAGAACGATGTCATTTAGCGAGATACAGCGTTCTGTACTGCAATAAGTTGGTGAAAAACTGTGAGGTTATGCAAATATCCTAATTGTGAACGAAACAGTGTAATAGAGCGTTTTTAATACAAGTGCGAATGTTAGGTTAGGTTAAGATATGAACCGTCGTAAAACCGCATTAAACAATGTCACTTAGTGAGATGCAGTGTTTTTCACCATTACAAGTCGGGAACTGCGATATCTAATGTGAAAGCGCATGAAACCGTCGTAATCTTGTAGAAAACATTGTAAAGTAGCGAATAAAACGTTTTCTAACGATAGAAGTGCGAAGGTTCGGTTAGTTTGAGCTAGGTAGCGTCGTGAGACCACCAACAAGAACGTCATCTAACGAGATAGTGTTGTTCTATTGCGAGTACGAAACTGCGATAGGTAAAATGTTGTGAAAGCACACAAAACGACATGAACAAGCCAAATACTGCGTGTTGTACCGTTACAAGTGCGAAACTGCTATGTTGTGACATTCTCGGTAAAGCGCATGCAAGTATCGTGAAACCTTAAAGAACGATGTCATTTAGCGAGATACAGCGTTCTGTACTGTAATAAGTTGGTGAGAAACTGTGAGGTCAAGCAAATATCGTAATTGTGAACGAAACAGTGTAATTGAGCGTCTTTAGATACAAGTGTGAATGTTAGGTTAGGTTCACATATCAACCATCGTAAAACCGCATTAAACAATGTCACTTAGTGAGATGTAGTGTTTTTCAACATTACAAGTCGGGAACTACGATATCTAATGTGAAAGCGCATGAAACCGTCGTAATCTTGTAGAAAACATTGTAAAGTTGCGAGTAAAACGTTTTCTAACGATAGAAGTGCGAAGGTTAGGTTAGGTTAGGTTAGTTTAAGCTAGGTAGCGTCATGAAACTACCAAAAACGACGTCATCTAACGAGATAGTGTTGTTTTATTGCGAGTATTAAACTGCGATAGGTGAAATGTTGTGAAAGCACACAAAACGGCATGAACAAGCCAAATACTGCGTGTTCTACCGTTACAAGTGCGAAACTGCTATATTGTGATATTCTCGTTAAAGCGCATGCAAGCATCGTGAAACCTTAAAGAACAATGTCATTTAGCGAGATACAGCGTTCTGTACTGCAATAAGTTGGTGAAAAACTGTGAGGTTATGCAAATATCGTAATTGTGAACGAGACAGTGTAATAGAGCGTTTTTCAATACAAGTACGAATGTTAGGTTAGGTTAAGATATGAACCGTCGTAAAACCGCATTAAACAATGTCACTAAGTGAGATGCAGTGTTTTTCACCATTACAAGTCGGGAACTGCGATATCTAATGTGAAAGCGCTTGCAAACGTCGTTAGGTTAGGTTAGGTTAGGTTAGGTTAGGTTACGTTAGGTTAGGTTTGGTTAGGTTAGGTTAGGTTAGGTTATGTTAGGTTAGATTGGGTTAGGTTAGGTTAGGTTACGTTAGGTTAAGGTATGAACCGTCGTAAAACCGCATTAAACAATGTCACTTAGTGAGATGCAGTGTTTTTCACCTTTACAAGTTGGGAACTGCGATATCTAATGTGAAAGCGCATGAAACCGTCGTAATCTTGTAGAAAACATTGTAAAGTTGCGAGTAAAACGTTTTCTAACGATAGAAGTGCGAAGGTTAGCTTGAGTTATGTTAGTTTAAGCTATGTAGCGTCGTGAGACCACCAAAAAGGACGTCATCTAACGAGATAGTGTTGTTTTATTGCATGTACGAAACTGCAATAGGTGAAATGTTGTGAAAGTACACAAAACGGCTTGAACAAGCCAGATACTGCGTGTTGTACCGTTACAAGTGCGAAACTGCTATAATGTGATATTCTCGTTAAAGCGCATGCAAGCATCGTGAAACCTTAAAGAACGATGTCATTTAGCGAGATACAGCGTTCTGTACTGCAATAAGTTGGTGAAAAACTGTGAGGTTATGCAAATATCGTAATTGTGAACGAGACAGTGTAATAGAGCGTTTTTCAATACAAGTACGAATGTTAGGTTAGGTTAAGATATGAACCGTCGTAAAACCGCATTAAACAATGTCACTAAGTGAGATGCAGTGTTTTTCACCATTACAAGTCGGGAACTGCGATATCTAATGTGAAAGCGCTTGCAAACGTCGTTAGGTTAGGTTAGGTTAGGTTAGGTTAGGTTAGGTTACGTTAGGTTAGGTTTGGTTAGGTTAGGTTAGGTTAGGTTATGTTAGGTTAGATTGGGTTAGGTTAGGTTAGGTTACGTTAGGTTAAGGTATGAACCGTCGTAAAACCGCATTAAACAATGTCACTTAGTGAGATGCAGTGTTTTTCACCTTTACAAGTTGGGAACTGCGATAGCTAATGTGAAAGCGCTTGAAACCGTCGTAATGTTCCAGAAAGCAATGTAAAGTAGCGAGTAAAACGTTTTCTAACGATAGAAGTGCGAAGGTTATGTTAGGTTGAGTTATGTTAGTTTAAGCTAGGTAGCGTCGTGAAACCACCAAAAACGACGTCATCTAACGAGATAGTGTTGTTTTATTGCGAGTATTAAACTGCGATAGGTGAAATGTTGTGAAAGCACACAAAACGGCATGAACAAGCCAAATACTGCGTGTTCTACCGTTACAAGTGCGAAACTGCTATATTGTGATATTCTCGTTAAAGCGCATGCAAGCATCGTGAAACCTTAAAGAACGATGTCATTTAGCGAGATACAGCGTTCTGTACTGCAATAAGTTGGTGAAAAACTGTGAGGTTATGCAAATATCCTAATTGTGAACGAAACAGTGTAATAGAGCGTTTTTTAATGCAAGTGCGAATGTTAGGTTAGGTTAAGATATGAACCGTCGTAAAACCGCATTAAACAATGTCACTTAGTGAAATGCAGTGTTTTTCACCATTACAAGTCGGGAACTGCGATATCTAATGTGAAAGCGCTTGCAAACGTCGTTAGCTTAGGTTAGGTTAGGTTAGCTTAGGTTACGTTAGGTTAGGTTAGGTTAGGTTTGGTTAGGTTGGGTTGAGTTGGGTTAGGTTAGGTTAGGTTAGGTTAGGTTGGGTTAGGTTAGGTTAGGTTAGGTTAGGTTACGTTAGGTTAGGTTAGGTTAGGTTACGTTAGGTTAGGTTAGGTTAGGTAAAGATAATTTGGTTAGGTTAGGTAAGGTTAGGTTAGGTTAGGTTAGGTTGGGTTGGGTGTTGTTGGGTTGGGTTGGGTTGGGTTAGGTTGGGTTAGGTTAGGTTAGGTTACGTTAGGTTAGGTTAGGTTACGTTAGGTTATGTTAGGTTAGGTTAGGTTACGTTAGGTTAGGTTAGGTCAGGTAAGGTTAGGTTACGTTAGAATAGGTTAGGTTAGGTTAGGTTACGTTAGGTTAGGTTAAGTTAGGTTAGGTTAGGTTTGGTTAGGTTAGGTTAGGTTAGCTTTGGTTAGGTTAGGTTGGGTTGGGTTGGGTTAGGTTGGGTTAGGTTAGGTTAGGTTAGGTTAGGTTGGGTTAGGTTAGTTTAGGTTAGGTTAGGTTAGGTTATGTTGGGTTGGGTTGGTTAGGTTAGGTTAGGTTAGGTTAGGTAAGGTTAGGTTAGGTTAGGTTAGGTTAGGTTGGGTTGGGTTGGTTAGGTTAGGTTAGGTTAGGTTAGGTAAGGTTAGGTTAGGTTAGGTTAGGTTACGTTAGGTTAAGGTATGAACCGTCGTAAAACCGCATTAGACAATGTCACTTAGTGAGATGCAGTGTTTTTCACCTTTACAAGTTGGGAACTGTGATATCTAATGTGAAAGCGCTTGAAACCGTCGTAATGTTGTAGAAAGCAATGTAAAGTAGCGAGTAAAACGTTTTCTAACGATAGAAGTGCGAAGGTTATGTTAGGTTGAGTTATGTTAGTTTAAGCTAGGTAGCGTCGTGAAACTACCAAAAACAACGTCATCTAACGAGATAGTGTTGTTTTATTGCGAGTACGAAACTGCGATAGGTGAAATGTTGTGAAAGCACACAAAACGCAATGAACAAGCCAAATACTGCGTGTTGTACCGTTACAAGTGCGAAACTGCTATGTTGTGATATTCTCGTTGAAGCGCATGCAAGCATCGTGAAATCTTAAAGAACGATGTCATTTAGCGAGATACAGCGTTCTGTACTGCAATAAGTTGGTGAAAAACTGTGAGGTTATGCAAATATCCTAATTGTGAACGAAACAGTGTAATAGAGCGTTTTTAATACAAGTGCGGATGTTAGGTTAGGTTAAGATATGAACCGTCGTAAAACCGCATTAAACAATGTCACTTAGTGAGATGCAGTGTTTTTCACCATTACAAGTCGGGAACTGCGATATCTAATGTGAAAGCGCTTGAAAACGTCGTTAGGTTAGGTTAGGTTAGGTTAGGTTTGGATAGGTTAGGTTAGGTTAGGTCAGCTTAGGGTATGTTAGGTAAGGTTTGGTTAGGGTAGGTTAGGTTAGGTTGGGTTAGGTAAGGTTAGGTTAGGTTAAGATATGAACCGCGCTAAAACCGCATTAAACAATGTCACTTAGTGAGATGCTGTGTTTTTCACCATTACAAGTCGGGAACTGCGATATCTATTGTGAAAGCGCATGAAACCGTCGTAATCTTGTAGAAAACATTGTAAAGTAGCGAATAAAACGTTTTCTAACGATAGAAGTGCGAAGGTTCGGTTAGTTTGAGCTAGGTAGCGTCGTGAAACCACCAAAAACGATGTCATCTAACGAGATAGTGTTGTTTTATTGCGAGTACGAAACTGCGATAGGTGAAATATTGGGAAAGCACACAAAATGGCATGAACTAGCCAGATACTGCGTCTTGTGCCGTTACAAGTGCGAAACTGCTTTATTGTGATATTCTCGTTAAAGCGCATGCAAGTATCTTGAAACCTTAAAGAACGATGTCATTTAGCGAGATACAGCGTTCTGTACTGTAATAAGTTGGTGAGAAACTGTGAGGTAGAGCAAATATCGTAATTGTGAACGAAACAGTGTAATTGAGCGTATCTAGATACAAGTGCGAATGTTAGGTTAGGTTGAGATATCAACCGTCGTAAAACCGCATTAAACAATGTCACTTAGTGAGATGTAGTGTTTTTCAACATTACAAGTCGGGAACTACGATATCTAATGTGAAAGCGCATGAAACCGTCGTAATCTTGTAGAAAACATTGTACAGTTGCGAGTAAAACGTTTTCTAACGATAGAAGTGCGAAGGTTAGCTTGAGTTATGTTAGTTTAAGCTATGTAGCGTCGTGAGACCACCCAAAAGAACGTCATCTAACGAGATAGTGTTGTTTTATTGCGAGTACGAAACTGCGATAGGTAAAATGTTGTGAAAGCACACAAAACGGCATGAACAAGCCAAATACTGCGTGTTGTACCGTTACAAGTGCGAAACTGCTATGTTGTGACATTCTCGGTAAAGCGCATGCAAGTATCGTGAAACCTTAAAGAACGATGTCATTTAGCGAGATACAGCGTTCTGTACTGTAATAAGTTGGTGAGAAACTGTGAGGTCAAGCAAATATCGTAATTGTGAACGAAACAGTGTAATTGAGCGTCTTTAGATACAAGTGTGAATGTTAGGTTAGGTTCACATATCAACCATCGTAAAACCGCATTAAACAATGTCACTTAGTGAGATGTAGTGTTTTTCAACATTACAAGTCGGGAACTACGATATCTAATGTGAAAGCGCATGAAACCGTCGTAATCTTGTAGAAAACATTGTAAAGTTGCGAGTAAAACGTTTTCTAACGATAGAAGTGCGAAGGTTAGGTTAGGTTAGGTTAGTTTAAGCTAGGTAGCGTCGTGAAACTACCAAAAACGACGTCATCTAACGAGATAGTGTTGTTTTATAGCGAGTATTAAACTGCGATAGGTGAAATGTGAAAGCCCACAAAACGGCATGAACAAGCCAAATACTGCGTGTTCTACCGTTACAAGTGCGAAAGTGCTATATTGTGATACTCTCGTTAAAGCGCAAGCAAACATCGTGAAACCTTAAAGAACAATGTCATTTAGCGAGATACAGCGTTCTGTACTGCAATAAGTTGGTGAAAAACTGTGAGGTCATGCAAATATCGTAATTGTGAACGAAACAGTGTAATAGAGCGTTTTTCAATACAAGTACGAATGTTAGGTTAGGTTAAGATATGAACCGTCGTAAAACCGCATTAAACAATGTCACTTAGTGAGATGCAGTGTTTTTCACCATTACAAGTCGGGAACTGCGATATCTAATGTGAAAGCGCTTGCAAACGTCGTTAGGTTAGGTTAGGTTAGGTTAGGTTAGGTTAGGTTACATTAGTTAGGTTTGGTTAGGTAAGGTTTGGTTAGGGTAGGTTAGGTTAGGTTGGGTTAGGTAAGGTTAGGTTAGGTTAAGATATGAACCGCGCTAAAACCGCATTAAACAATGTCACTTAGTGAGATGCTGTGTTTTTCACCATTACAAGTCGGGAACTGCGATATCTAATGTGAAAGCGCATGAAACCGTCGTAATCTTGTAGAAAACATTGTAAAGTTGCGAGTAAAACGTTTTCTAACGATAGAAGTGCGAAGGTTAGGTTAGGTTAGGTTAGTTTAAGCTAGGTAGCGTCGTGAAACTACCAAAAACGACGTCATCTAACGAGATAGTGTTGTTTTATAGCGAGTATTAAACTGCGATAGGTGAAATGTTGTGAAAGCACACAAAACGGCATGAACAAGCCAAATACTGCGTGTTCTACCGTTACAAGTGCGAAACTGCTATATTGTGATATTCTCGTTAAAGCGCATGCAAGCATCGTGAAACCTTAAAGAACGATGTCATTTAGCGAGATACAGCGTTCTGTACTGCAATAAGTTGGTGAAAAACTGTGAGGTTATGCAAATATCCTAATTGTGAACGAAACAGTGTAATAGAGCGTTTTTTAATGCAAGTGCGAATGTTAGGTTAGGTTAAGATATGAACCGTCGTAAAACCCCATTAAACAATGTCACTTAGTGAAATGCAGTGTTTTTCACCATTACAAGTCGGGAACTGCGATATCTAATGTGAAAGCGCTTGCAAACGTCGTTAGGTTAGGTTAGGTTAGGTTAGGTTAGGTTACGTTAGGTTACGTTAGGTTAGGTTAGGTTAGGTTTGGTTAGGTTGGGTTGAGTTGGGTTAGGTTAGGTTAGGTTAGGTTAGGTTAGGTTGGGTTAGGTTAGGTTAGGTTAGGTTAGGTTACGTTAGGTTAGGTTAGGTTAGGTTACGTTAGGTTAGGTTAGGTTAGGTAAAGATAATTTGGTTAGGTTAGGTAAGGTTAGGTTAGGTTAGGTTAGGTTGGGTTGGGTGTTGTTGGGTTGGGTTGGGTTGGGTTAGGTTGGGTTAGGTTAGGTTAGGTTACGTTAGGTTAGGTTAGGTTACGTTAGGTTATGTTAGGTTAGGTTAGGTTACGTTAGGTTAGGTTAGGTCAGGTAAGGTTAGGTTACGTTAGAATAGGTTAGGTTAGGTTAGGTTACGTTAGGTTAGGTTAACTTAGGTTAGGTTAGGTTTGGTTAGGTTAGGTTAGGTTAGCTTTGGTTAGGTTAGGTTGGGTTGGGTTGGGTTAGGTTGGGTTAGGTTAGGTTAGGTTGGGTTAGGTTAGTTTAGGTTAGGTTAGGTTAGGTTAGGTTGGGTTGGGTTGGTTAGGTTAGGTTAGGTTAGGTTAGGTAAGGTTAGGTTAGGTTAGGTTAGGTTAGGTTGGGTTGGGTTGGTTAGGTTAGGTTAGGTTAGGTTAGGTAAGGTTAGGTTAGGTTAGGTTAGGTTACGTTAGGTTAAGGTATGAACCGTCGTAAAACCGCATTAGACAATGTCACTTAGTGAGATGCAGTGTTTTTCACCTTTACAAGTTGGGAACTGTGATATCTAATGTGAAAGCGCTAGAAACCGTCGTAATGTTGTAGAAAGCAATGTAAAGTAGCGAGTAAAACGTTTTCTAACGATAGAAGTGCGAAGGTTATGTTAGGTTGAGTTATGTTAGTTTAAGCTAGGTAGCGTCGTGAAACTACCAAAAACAACGTCATCTAACGAGATAGTGTTGTTTTATTGCGAGTACGAAACTGCGATAGGTGAAATGTTGTGAAAGCACACAAAACGCAATAAACAAGCCAAATACTGCGTGTTGTACCGTTACAAGTGCGAAACTGCTATGTTGTGATATTCTCGTTGAAGCGCATGCAAGCATCGTGAAATCTTAAAGAACGATGTCATTTAGCGAGATACAGCGTTCTGTACTGCAATAAGTTGGTGAAAAACTGTGAGGTTATGCAAATATCCTAATTGTGAACGAAACAGTGTAATAGAGCGTTTTTAATACAAGTGCGGATGTTAGGTTAGGTTAAGATATGAACCGTCGTAAAACCGCATTAAACAATGTCACTTAGTGAGATGCAGTGTTTTTCACCATTACAAGTCGGGAACTGCGATATCTAATGTGAAAGCGCTTGAAAACGTCGTTAGGTTAGGTTAGGTTAGGTTAGATTTGGTTAGGTTAGGTTAGGTTAGGTCAGCTTAGGGTATGTTAGGTAAGGTTTGGTTAGGGTAGGTTAGGTTAGGCTGGGTTAGGTAAGGTTAGGTTAGGTTAAGATATGAACCGCGCTAAAACCGCATTAAACAATGTCACTTAGTGAGATGCTGTGTTTTTCACCATTACAAGTCGGGAACTGCGATATCTAATGTGAAAGCGCATGAAACCGTCGTAATCTTGTAGAAAACATTGTAAAGTAGCGAATAAAACGTTTTCTAACGATAGAAGTGCGAAGGTTCGGTTAGTTTGAGCTAGGTAGCGTCGTGAAACCACCAAAAACGATGTCATCTAACGAGATAGTGTTGTTTTATTGCGAGTACGAAACTGCGATAGGTGAAATATTGGGAAAGCACACAAAATGGCATGAACTAGCCAGATACTGCGTCTTGTGCCGTTACAAGTGCGAAACTGCTTTATTGTGATATTCTCGTTAAAGCGCATGCAAGTATCTTGAAACCTTAAAGAACGATGTCATTTAGCGAGATACAGCGTTCTGTACTGTAATAAGTTGGTGAGAAACTGTGAGGTAGAGCAAATATCGTAATTGTGAACGAAACAGTGTAATTGAGCGTATCTAGATACAAGTGCGAATGTTAGGTTAGGTTGAGATATCAACCGTCGTAAAACCGCATTAAACAATGTCACTTAGTGAGATGTAGTGTTTTTCAACATTACAAGTCGGGAACTACGATATCTAATGTGAAAGCGCATGAAACCGTCGTAATCTTGTAGAAAACATTGTAAAGTTGCGAGTAAAACGTTTTCTAACGATAGAAGTGCGAAGGTTAGCTTGAGTTATGTTAGTTTAAGCTATGTAGCGTCGTGAGACCACCAAAAAGAACGTCATCTAACGAGATAGTGTTGTTTTATTGCGAGTACGAAACTGCGATAGGTAAAATGTTGTGAAAGCACACAAAACGGCATGAACAAGCCAAATACTGCGTGTTGTACCGTTACAAGTGCGAAACTGCTATGTTGTGACATTCTCGGTAAAGCGCATGCAAGTATCGTGAAACCTTAAAGAACGATGTCATTTAGCGAGATACAGCGTTCTGTACTGTAATAAGTTGGTGAGAAACTGTGAGGTCAAGCAAATATCGTAATTGTGAACGAAACAGTGTAATTGAGCGTCTTTAGATACAAGTGTGAATGTTAGGTTAGGTTCACATATCAACCATCGTAAAACCGCATTAAACAATGTCACTTAGTGAGATGTAGTGTTTTTCAACATTACAAGTCGGGAACTACGATATCTAATGTGAAAGCGCATGAAACCGTCGTAATCTTGTAGAAAACATTGTAAAGTTTCGAGTAAAACGTTTTCTAACGATAGAAGTGCGAAGGTTAGGTTAGGTTAGGTTAGTTTAAGCTAGGTAGCGTCGTGAAACTACCAAAAACGACGTCATCTAACGAGATAGTGTTGTTTTATAGCGAGTATTAAACTGCGATAGGTGAAATGTGAAAGCACACAAAACGGCATGAACAAGCCAAATACTGCGTGTTCTACCGTTACAAGTGCGAAAGTGCTATATTGTGATACTCTCGTTAAAGCGCAAGCAAGCATCGTGAAACCTTAAAGAACAATGTCATTTAGCGAGATACAGCGTTCTGTACTGCAATAAGTTGGTGAAAAACTGTGAGGTCATGCAAATATCGTAATTGTGAACGAAACAGTGTAATAGAGCGTTTTTCAATACAAGTACGAATGTTAGGTTAGGTTAAGATATGAACCGTCGTAAAACCGCATTAAACAATGTCACTTAGTGAGATGCAGTGTTTTTCACCATTACAAGTCGGGAACTGCGATATCTAATGTGAAAGCGCTTGCAAACGTCGTTAGGTTAGGTTAGGTTAGGTTACATTAGTTAGGTTTGGTTAGGTTAGGTTAGGTTATGTTAGGTTAGGTTGGGTTAGGTTAGGTTAGGTTACGTTAGGTTAAGGTATGAACCGTCGTAAAACCGCAATAAACAATGTCACTTAGTGAGATGCAGTGTTTTTCACCTTTACAAGTTGGGAACTGCGATATCTAATGTGAGAGCGCTTGAAACCGTCGTAATGTTGTAGAAAGCAATGTAAAGTAGCGAGTAAAACGTTTTCTAACGATAGAAGTGCGAAGGTTAGGTTAGGTTAGGTTAGTTTAAGCTAGGTAGCGTCGTGAAACTACCAAAAACGACGTCATCTAACGAGATAGTGTTGTTTTATTGCGAGTATTAAACTGCGATAGGTGAAATGTTGTGAAAGCACACAAAACGGCATGAACAAGCCAAATACTGCGTGTTCTACCGTTACAAGTGCGAAACTGCTATATTGTGATATTCTCGTTAAAGCGCATGCAAGCATCGTGAAACCTTAAAGAACAATGTCATTTAGCGAGATACAGCGTTCTGTACTGCAATAAGTTGGTGAAAAACTGTGAGGTTATGCAAATATCGTAATGGTGAACGAAACAGTGTAATAGAGCGTTTTTCAATACAAGTACGAATGTTAGGTTAGGTTAAGATATGAACCGTCGTAAAACCGCATTAAACAATGTCACTTAGTGAGATGCAGTGTTTTTCACCATTACAAGTCGGGAACTGCGATATCCAATGTGAATGCGCTTGCAAACGTCGTTAGATAAGGTTAGGTTAGGTTAGGTAAGGTTAGGTTAGGTTTGGTTAGGTTAGTTTAGGTTAGGTTAGGTTAGGTTAGATTAGGTTAGGTTGGGTTGAGTTGGGTTAGGTTAGGTTGGGTTAGGTTAGGTTAGGTTGGGTTAGGTTAGGTTAGGTTAGGTTAGGTTACGTTAGGTTAGGTTAGGTTACGTTAGGTTAGGTTAGGTTAGCTTAGGTTAGGTTAGGTTGGGTTGGGTTGGGTTGGGTTAGGTTAGGTTAGGTTAGGTTAGGTTGGGTTAGGTTAGTTTAGGTTAGGTTAGGTTAGGTTGGGTTGGGTTGGGTTAGGTTAGGTTAGGTTAGGTTTGGTAAGGTTAGGTTAGGTTAGGTTACGTTAGGTTAAGGTATGAACCGTCGTAAAACCGCATTAAACAATGTCACTTAGTGAGATGCAGTGTTTTTCACCTTTACAAGTTGGGAACTGTGATATCTAATGTGAAAGCGCTTGAAACCGTCGTAATGTTGTAGAAAGCAATGTAAAGTAGCGAGTAAAACGTTTTCTAACGATAGAAGTGCGAAGGTTATGTTAGGTTGAGTTATGTTAGTTTAAGCTAGGTAGCGTCGTGAAACTACCAAAAACAACGTCATCTAACGAGATAGTGTTGTTTTATTGCGAGTACGAAACTGCGATAGGTGAAATGTTGTGAAAGCACACAAAACGGCATGAACACGCCAAATACTGCGTGTTGTACCGTTACAAGTGCAAAACTGCTATGTTGTGATATTCTCGTTAAAGCGCATGCAAGCATCGTGAAACCTTAAAGAACGACGTCATTTAGCGAGATACAGCGTTCTGTACTGCAATAAGTTGGTGAAAAACTGTGAGGTTATGCAAATATCCTAATTGTGAACGAAACAGTGTAATAGAGCGTTTTTTAATGCAAGTGCGAATGTTAGGTTAGGTTAAGATATGAACCGTCGTAAAACCGCATTAAACAATGTCACTTAGTGAGATGCAGTGTTTTTCACCATTACAAGTCGGGAACTGCGATATCTAAAGTGAAAGCGCTTGCAAACGTCGTTAGGTTAGGTTAGGTTAGGTTAGGTTACGTTAGGTTACGTTAGGTTAGGTTAGGTTAGGTTTGGTTAGGTTAGGTTAGGTTAGGTTAGGGATGTTAGGTAAGGTTTGGTTAGGTTAGGTTAGGTTAGGTTGGGTTAGGTAAGGTTAGGTTAGGTTAAGATATGAACCGCGCTAAAACCGCATTAAACAATGTCACTTAGTGATATGCTGTGTTTTTCACCATTAAAAGTTGGGAACTGCGATATCTAATGTGAAAGCGCATGAAACCGTCGTAATCTTGTAGAAAACATTGTAAAGTAGCGAATAAAACGTTTTCTAACGATAGAAGTGCGAAGGTTCGGTTAGTTTGAAATGTCAGTGAGATGTAGTGTTTTTCAACATTACAAGTCGGGAACTACGATATCTAATGTGAAAGCGCATGAAACCGTCGTAATCTTGTAGAAAACATTGTAAAGTTGCGAGTAAAACGTTTTCTAACGATAGAAGTGCGAAGGTTAGCTTGAGTTATGTTAGTTTAAGCTATGTAGCGTCGTGAGACCACCAAAAAGGACGTCATCTAACGAGATAGTGTTGTTTTATTGCATGTACGAAACTGCAATAGGTGAAATGTTGTGAAAGTACACAAAACGGCTTGAACAAGCCAGATACTGCGTGTTGTACCGTTACAAGTGCGAAACTGCTATGTTTTGACATTCTCGGTGAAGCGCATGCAAGTATCGTGAAACCTTAAAGAACGATGTCATTTAGCGAGATACAGCGTTCTGTACTGTAATAAGTTGGTGAGAAACTGTGAGGTCAAGCAAATATCGTAATTGTGAACGAAACAGTGTAATTGAGCGTCTTTAGATACAAGTGCGAATGTTAGGTTAGGTTGACATATCAACCGTCGTAAAACCGCATTAAACAATGTCACTTAGTGAGATGTAGTGTTTTTCAACATTACAAGTCGGGAACTACGATATCTAATGTGAAAGCGCATGAAACCGTCGTAATCTTGTAGAAAACATTGTAAAGTTGCGAGTAAAACGTTTTCTAACGATAGAAGTGCGAAGGTTAGGTTAGGTTAGGTTAGTTTAAGCTAGGTAGCGTCGTGAAACTACCAAAAACGACGTCATCTAACGATATACTGTTGTTTTATAGCGAGTATTAAACTGCGATAGGTGAAATGTTGTGAAAGCACACAAAACGGCATGAACAAGCCAAATACTGCGTGTTCTACCGTTACAAGTGCGAAACTGCTATATTGTGATATTCTCGTTAAAGCGCATGCAAGCATCGTGAAACCTTAAAGAAATATGTCATTTAGCGAGATACAACGTTCTGTACTGCAATAAGTTGGTGAAAAACTGTGAGGTTATGCAAACATCGTAATTGTGAACAAAACAGTGTAATAAAGCGTTTTTAGATACAAGTGCGAATGTTAGGTTAGGTTAAGATATGAACCGTCGTAAAACCGCATTAAACAATGTCAATTAGTGAGATGCAGTGTTTTTCACCATTAAAAGTCGGGAACTGCGATATCTAATGTGAAAGCGCTTGCAACCGTCGTTAGGTTAGGTTAGGTAAGGTTTTGTTAGGTTAGGTTAGGTTAGGTTAGATTAGGTTAGGTTGGGTTGAGTTGGGTTAGGTTAGGTTAGGTTAGGTTAGGTTGGGTTAGGTTAGGTTAGGTTAGGTTAGGTTACGTTAGGTTAGGTTAGGTTAGGTTAGGTTAGGTTAGGTTACGTTAGGTTAGGTTAGGTTAGGTAAGGATAATTTGGTTAGGTTAGGTAAGGTTAGGTTAGGTTAGGTTGGGTTGGGTGTTGTTGGGTTGGGTTGGGTTGGGTTAGGCTGGGTTAGGTTAGGTTAGGTTACGTTAGGTTAGGTTAGGTTAGGTTAGGTTACGTTAGGTTATGTTAGGTTAGGTTAGGTTACGTTAGGTTAGGTTAGGTCAGGTAAGGTTAGGTTACGTAGAATAGGTTAGGTTAGGTTAGGTTACGTTAGGTTAGGTTAAGTTAGGTTAGGTTAGGTTTGGTTAGGTTTGGTTTGGTTAGCTTAGGTTAGGTTAGGTTGGGTTGGGTTGGGTTAGGTTAGGTTAGGTTAGGTTAGGTGTGGTTAGGTTAGTTTAGGTTAGGTTAGGTTAGGTTAGGTTGGGTTGGGTTGGGTTAGGTTAGGTTAGGTTAGGTTTGGTAAGGTTAGGTTAGGTTAGGTTACGTTAGGTTAAGGTATGAACCGTCGTAAAACCGCATTAAACAATGTCACTTAGTGAGATGCAGTGTTTTTCACCTTTACAAGTTGGGAACTGTGATATCTAATGTGAAAGCGCTTGAAACCGTCGTAATGGTGTAGAAAGCAATGTAAAGTAGCGAGTAAAACGTTTTCTAACGATAGAAGTGCGAAGGTTATGTTAGGTTGAGTTATGTTAGTTTAAGCTAGGTAGCGTCGTGAAACTACCAAAAACAACGTCATCTAACGAGATAGTGTTGTTTTATTGCGAGTACGAAACTGCGATAGGTGAAATGTTGTGAAAGCACACAAAACGGCATGAACAAGCCAAATACTGCGTGTTGTACCGTTACAAGTGCAAAACTGCTATGTTGTGATATTCTCGTTAAAGCGCATGCAAGCATCGTGAAACCTTAAAGAACGACGTCATTTAGCGAGATACAGCGTTCTGTACTGCAATAAGTTGGTGAAAAACTGTGAGGTTATGCAAATATCCTAATTGTGAACGAAACAGTGTAATAGAGCGTTTTTTAATGCAAGTGCGAATGTTAGGTTAGGTTAAGATATGAACCGTCGTAAAACCGCATTAAACAATGTCACTTAGTGAGATGCAGTGTTTTTCACCTTTACAAGTTGGGAACTACGATATCTAATGTGAAAGCGCATGAAACCGTCGTAATCTTGTAGAAAACATTGTAAAGTTGCGAGTAAAACGTTTTCTAACGATAGAAGTGCGAAGGTTAGGTTAGGTTAGGTTAGTTTAAGCTAGGTAGCGTCGTGAAACTACCAAAAACGACGTCATCTAACGAGATAGTGTTGTTTTATAGCGAGTACGAAACTGCGATAGGTAAAATGTTGTGAAAGCACACAAAACGGCATGAACAAGCCAAATACTGCGTGTTGTACCGTTACAAGTGCGAAACTGCTATGTTGTGACATTCTCGGTAAAGCGCATGCAAGTATCGTGAAACCTTAAAGAACGATGTCATTTAGCGAGATACAGCGTTCTGTACTGTAATAAGTTGGTGAGAAACTGTGAGGTCAAGCAAATATCGTAATTGTGAACGAAACAGTGTAATTGAGCGTCTTTAGATACAAGTGTGAATGTTAGGTTAGGTTCACATATCAACCATCGTAAAACCGCATTAAACAATGTCACTTAGTGAGATGTAGTGTTTTTCAACATTACAAGTCGGGAACTACGATATCTAATGTGAAAGCGCATGAAACCGTCGTAATCTTGTAGAAAACATTGTAAAGTTGCGAGTAAAACGTTTTCTAACGATAGAAGTGCGAAGGTTAGGTTAGGTTAGGTTAGTTTAAGCTAGGTAGCGTCGTGAAACTACCAAAAACGACGTCATCTAACGAGATAGTGTTGTTTTATAGCGAGTATTAAACTGCGATAGGTGAAATGTGAAAGCACACAAAACGGCATGAACAAGCCAAATACTGCGTGTTCTACCGTTACAAGTGCGAAAGTGCTATATTGTGATACTCTCGTTAAAGCGCAAGCAAGCATCGTGAAACCTTAAAGAACAATGTCATTTAGCGAGATACAGCGTTCTGTACTGCAATAAGTTGGTGAAAAACTGTGAGGTCATGCAAATATCGTAATTGTGAACGAAACAGTGTAATAGAGCGTTTTTCAATACAAGTACGAATGTTAGGTTAGGTTAAGATATGAACCGTCGTAAAACCGCATTAAACAATGTCACTTAGTGAGATGCAGTGTTTTTCACCATTACAAGTCGGGAACTGCGATATCTAATGTGAAAGCGCTTGCAAACGTCGTTAGGTTAGGTTAGGTTAGGTTACATTAGTTAGGTTTGGTTAGGTTAGGTTAGGTTATGTTAGGTTAGGTTGGGTTAGGTTAGGTTAGGTTACGTTAGGTTAAGGTATGAACCGTCGTAAAACCGCAATAAACAATGTCACTTAGTGAGATGCAGTGTTTTTCACCTTTACAAGTTGGGAACTGCGATATCTAATGTGAGAGCGCTTGAAACCGTCGTAATGTTGTAGAAAGCAATGTAAAGTAGCGAGTAAAACGTTTTCTAACGATAGAAGTGCGAAGGTTAGGTTAGGTTAGGTTAGTTTAAGCTAGGTAGCGTCGTGAAACTACCAAAAACGACGTCATCTAACGAGATAGTGTTGTTTTATTGCGAGTATTAAACTGCGATAGGTGAAATGTTGTGAAAGCACACAAAACGGCATGAACAAGCCAAATACTGCGTGTTCTACCGTTACAAGTGCGAAACTGCTATATTGTGATATTCTCGTTAAAGCGCATGCAAGCATCGTGAAACCTTAAAGAACAATGTCATTTAGCGAGATACAGCGTTCTGTACTGCAATAAGTTGGTGAAAAACTGTGAGGTTATGCAAATATCGTAATGGTGAACGAAACAGTGTAATAGAGCGTTTTTCAATACAAGTACGAATGTTAGGTTAGGTTAAGATATGAACCGTCGTAAAACCGCATTAAACAATGTCACTTAGTGAGATGCAGTGTTTTTCACCATTACAAGTCGGGAACTGCGATATCCAATGTGAATGCGCTTGCAAACGTCGTTAGATAAGGTTAGGTTAGGTTAGGTAAGGTTAGGTTAGGTTTGGTTAGGTTAGTTTAGGTTAGGTTAGGTTAGGTTAGATTAGGTTAGGTTGGGTTGAGTTGGGTTAGGTTAGGTTGGGTTAGGTTAGGTTAGGTTGGGTTAGGTTAGGTTAGGTTAGGTTAGGTTACGTTAGGTTAGGTTAGGTTACGTTAGGTTAGGTTAGGTTAGCTTAGGTTAGGTTAGGTTGGGTTGGGTTGGGTTGGGTTAGGTTAGGTTAGGTTAGGTTAGGTTGGGTTAGGTTAGTTTAGGTTAGGTTAGGTTAGGTTGGGTTGGGTTGGGTTAGGTTAGGTTAGGTTAGGTTTGGTAAGGTTAGGTTAGGTTAGGTTACGTTAGGTTAAGGTATGAACCGTCGTAAAACCGCATTAAACAATGTCACTTAGTGAGATGCAGTGTTTTTCACCTTTACAAGTTGGGAACTGTGATATCTAATGTGAAAGCGCTTGAAACCGTCGTAATGTTGTAGAAAGCAATGTAAAGTAGCGAGTAAAACGTTTTCTAACGATAGAAGTGCGAAGGTTATGTTAGGTTGAGTTATGTTAGTTTAAGCTAGGTAGCGTCGTGAAACTACCAAAAACAACGTCATCTAACGAGATAGTGTTGTTTTATTGCGAGTACGAAACTGCGATAGGTGAAATGTTGTGAAAGCACACAAAACGGCATGAACACGCCAAATACTGCGTGTTGTACCGTTACAAGTGCAAAACTGCTATGTTGTGATATTCTCGTTAAAGCGCATGCAAGCATCGTGAAACCTTAAAGAACGACGTCATTTAGCGAGATACAGCGTTCTGTACTGCAATAAGTTGGTGAAAAACTGTGAGGTTATGCAAATATCCTAATTGTGAACGAAACAGTGTAATAGAGCGTTTTTTAATGCAAGTGCGAATGTTAGGTTAGGTTAAGATATGAACCGTCGTAAAACCGCATTAAACAATGTCACTTAGTGAGATGCAGTGTTTTTCACCATTACAAGTCGGGAACTGCGATATCTAAAGTGAAAGCGCTTGCAAACGTCGTTAGGTTAGGTTAGGTTAGGTTAGGTTACGTTAGGTTACGTTAGGTTAGGTTAGGTTAGGTTTGGTTAGGTTAGGTTAGGTTAGGTTAGGGATGTTAGGTAAGGTTTGGTTAGGTTAGGTTAGGTTAGGTTGGGTTAGGTAAGGTTAGGTTAGGTTAAGATATGAACCGCGCTAAAACCGCATTAAACAATGTCACTTAGTGATATGCTGTGTTTTTCACCATTAAAAGTCGGGAACTGCGATATCTAATGTGAAAGCGCATGAAACCGTCGTAATCTTGTAGAAAACATTGTAAAGTAGCGAATAAAACGTTTTCTAACGATAGAAGTGCGAAGGTTCGGTTAGTTTGAAATGTCAGTGAGATGTAGTGTTTTTCAACATTACAAGTCGGGAACTACGATATCTAATGTGAAAGCGCATGAAACCGTCGTAATCTTGTAGAAAACATTGTAAAGTTGCGAGTAAAACGTTTTCTAACGATAGAAGTGCGAAGGTTAGCTTGAGTTATGTTAGTTTAAGCTATGTAGCGTCGTGAGACCACCAAAAAGGACGTCATCTAACGAGATAGTGTTGTTTTATTGCATGTACGAAACTGCAATAGGTGAAATGTTGTGAAAGTACACAAAACGGCTTGAACAAGCCAGATACTGCGTGTTGTACCGTTACAAGTGCGAAACTGCTATGTTTTGACATTCTCGGTGAAGCGCATGCAAGTATCGTGAAACCTTAAAGAACGATGTCATTTAGCGAGATACAGCGTTCTGTACTGTAATAAGTTGGTGAGAAACTGTGAGGTCAAGCAAATATCGTAATTGTGAACGAAACAGTGTAATTGAGCGTCTTTAGATACAAGTGCGAATGTTAGGTTAGGTTGACATATCAACCGTCGTAAAACCGCATTAAACAATGTCACTTAGTGAGATGTAGTGTTTTTCAACATTACAAGTCGGGAACTACGATATCTAATGTGAAAGCGCATGAAACCGTCGTAATCTTGTAGAAAACATTGTAAAGTTGCGAGTAAAACGTTTTCTAACGATAGAAGTGCGAAGGTTAGGTTAGGTTAGGTTAGTTTAAGCTAGGTAGCGTCGTGAAACTACCAAAAACGACGTCATCTAACGATATAGTGTTGTTTTATAGCGAGTATTAAACTGCGATAGGTGAAATGTTGTGAAAGCACACAAAACGGCATGAACAAGCCAAATACTGCGTGTTCTACCGTTACAAGTGCGAAACTGCTATATTGTGATATTCTCGTTAAAGCGCATGCAAGCATCGTGAAACCTTAAAGAAATATGTCATTTAGCGAGATACAACGTTCTGTACTGCAATAAGTTGGTGAAAAACTGTGAGGTTATGCAAACATCGTAATTGTGAACAAAACAGTGTAATAAAGCGTTTTTAGATACAAGTGCGAATGTTAGGTTAGGTTAAGATATGAACCGTCGTAAAACCGCATTAAACAATGTCAATTAGTGAGATGCAGTGTTTTTCACCATTAAAAGTCGGGAACTGCGATATCTAATGTGAAAGCGCTTGCAACCGTCGTTAGGTTAGGTTAGGTAAGGTTTTGTTAGGTTAGGTTAGGTTAGGTTAGATTAGGTTAGGTTGGGTTGAGTTGGGTTAGGTTAGGTTAGGTTAGGTTAGGTTGGGTTAGGTTAGGTTAGGTTAGGTTAGGTTACGTTAGGTTAGGTTAGGTTAGGTTAGGTTAGGTTAGGTTACGTTAGGTTAGGTTAGGTTAGGTAAGGATAATTTGGTTAGGTTAGGTAAGGTTAGGTTAGGTTAGGTTGGGTTGGGTGTTGTTGGGTTGGGTTGGGTTGGGTTAGGCTGGGTTAGGTTAGGTTAGGTTACGTTAGGTTAGGTTAGGTTAGGTTAGGTTACGTTAGGTTATGTTAGGTTAGGTTAGGTTACGTTAGGTTAGGTTAGGTCAGGTAAGGTTAGGTTACGTAGAATAGGTTAGGTTAGGTTAGGTTACGTTAGGTTAGGTTAAGTTAGGTTAGGTTAGGTTTGGTTAGGTTTGGTTTGGTTAGCTTAGGTTAGGTTAGGTTGGGTTGGGTTGGGTTAGGTTAGGTTAGGTTAGGTTAGGTTGGGTTAGGTTAGTTTAGGTTAGGTTAGGTTAGGTTAGGTTGGGTTGGGTTGGGTTAGGTTAGGTTAGGTTAGGTTTGGTAAGGTTAGGTTAGGTTAGGTTACGTTAGGTTAAGGTATGAACCGTCGTAAAACCGCATTAAACAATGTCACTTAGTGAGATGCAGTGTTTTTCACCTTTACAAGTTGGGAACTGTGATATCTAATGTGAAAGCGCTTGAAACCGTCGTAATGGTGTAGAAAGCAATGTAAAGTAGCGAGTAAAACGTTTTCTAACGATAGAAGTGCGAAGGTTATGTTAGGTTGAGTTATGTTAGTTTAAGCTAGGTAGCGTCGTGAAACTACCAAAAACAACGTCATCTAACGAGATAGTGTTGTTTTATTGCGAGTACGAAACTGCGATAGGTGAAATGTTGTGAAAGCACACAAAACGGCATGAACAAGCCAAATACTGCGTGTTGTACCGTTACAAGTGCAAAACTGCTATGTTGTGATATTCTCGTTAAAGCGCATGCAAGCATCGTGAAACCTTAAAGAACGACGTCATTTAGCGAGATACAGCGTTCTGTACTGCAATAAGTTGGTGAAAAACTGTGAGGTTATGCAAATATCCTAATTGTGAACGAAACAGTGTAATAGAGCGTTTTTTAATGCAAGTGCGAATGTTAGGTTAGGTTAAGATATGAACCGTCGTAAAACCGCATTAAACAATGTCACTTAGTGAGATGCAGTGTTTTTCACCTTTACAAGTTGGGAACTACGATATCTAATGTGAAAGCGCATGAAACCGTCGTAATCTTGTAGAAAACATTGTAAAGTTGCGAGTAAAACGTTTTCTAACGATAGAAGTGCGAAGGTTAGGTTAGGTTAGGTTAGTTTAAGCTAGGTAGCGTCGTGAAACTACCAAAAACGACGTCATCTAACGAGATAGTGTTGTTTTATAGCGAGTACGAAACTGCGATAGGTAAAATGTTGTGAAAGCACACAAAACGGCATGAACAAGCCAAATACTGCGTGTTGTACCGTTACAAGTGCGAAACTGCTATGTTGTGACATTCTCGGTAAAGCGCATGCAAGTATCGTGAAACCTTAAAGAACGATGTCATTTAGCGAGATACAGCGTTCTGTACTGTAATAAGTTGGTGAGAAACTGTGAGGTCAAGCAAATATCGTAATTGTGAACGAAACAGTGTAATTGAGCGTCTTTAGATACAAGTGTGAATGTTAGGTTAGGTTCACATATCAACCATCGTAAAACCGCATTAAACAATGTCACTTAGTGAGATGCAGTGTTTTTCACCATTACAAGTCGGGAACTGCGATATCTAATGTGAAAGCGCTTGCAAACGTCGTTAGGTTAGGTTAGGTTAGGTTACATTAGTTAGGTTTGGTTAGGTTAGGTTAGGTTATGTTAGGTTAGGTTGGGTTAGGTTAGGTTAGGTTACGTTAGGTTAAGGTATGAACCGTCGTAAAACCGCAATAAACAATGTCACTTAGTGAGATGCAGTGTTTTTCACCTTTACAAGTTGGGAACTGCGATATCTAATGTGAGAGCGCTTGAAACCGTCGTAATGTTGTAGAAAGCAATGTAAAGTAGCGAGTAAAACGTTTTCTAACGATAGAAGTGCGAAGGTTAGGTTAGGTTAGGTTAGTTTAAGCTAGGTAGCGTCGTGAAACTACCAAAAACGACGTCATCTAACGAGATAGTGTTGTTTTATTGCGAGTATTAAACTGCGATAGGTGAAATGTTGTGAAAGCACACAAAACGGCATGAACAAGCCAAATACTGCGTGTTCTACCGTTACAAGTGCGAAACTGCTATATTGTGATATTCTCGTTAAAGCGCATGCAAGCATCGTGAAACCTTAAAGAACAATGTCATTTAGCGAGATACAGCGTTCTGTACTGCAATAAGTTGGTGAAAAACTGTGAGGTTATGCAAATATCGTAATGGTGAACGAAACAGTGTAATAGAGCGTTTTTCAATACAAGTACGAATGTTAGGTTAGGTTAAGATATGAACCGTCGTAAAACCGCATTAAACAATGTCACTTAGTGAGATGCAGGGTTTTTCACCATTACAAGTCGGGAACTGCGATATCCAATGTGAATGCGCTTGCAAACGTCGTTAGATAAGGTTAGGTTAGGTTAGGTAAGGTTAGGTTAGGTTTGGTTAGGTTAGTTTAGGTTAGGTTAGGTTAGGTTAGATTAGGTTAGGTTGGGTTGAGTTGGGTTAGGTTAGGTTGGGTTAGGTTAGGTTAGGTTGGGTTAGGTTAGGTTAGGTTAGGTTAGGTTACGTTAGGTTAGGTTAGGTTACGTTAGGTTAGGTTAGGTTAGCTTAGGTTAGGTTAGGTTGGGTTGGGTTGGGTTGGGTTAGGTTAGGTTAGGTTAGGTTAGGTTGGGTTAGGTTAGTTTAGGTTAGGTTAGGTTAGGTTGGGTTGGGTTGGGTTAGGTTAGGTTAGGTTAGGTTTGGTAAGGTTAGGTTAGGTTAGGTTACGTTAGGTTAAGGTATGAACCGTCGTAAAACCGCATTAAACAATGTCACTTAGTGAGATGCAGTGTTTTTCACCTTTACAAGTTGGGAACTGTGATATCTAATGTGAAAGCGCTTGAAACCGTCGTAATGTTGTAGAAAGCAATGTAAAGTAGCGAGTAAAACGTTTTCTAACGATAGAAGTGCGAAGGTTATGTTAGGTTGAGTTATGTTAGTTTAAGCTAGGTAGCGTCGTGAAACTACCAAAAACAACGTCATCTAACGAGATAGTGTTGTTTTATTGCGAGTACGAAACTGCGATAGGTGAAATGTGAAAGCACACAAAACGGCATGAACACGCCAAATACTGCGTGTTGTACCGTTACAAGTGCAAAACTGCTATGTTGTGATATTCTCGTTAAAGCGCATGCAAGCATCGTGAAACCTTAAAGAACGACGTCATTTAGCGAGATACAGCGTTCTGTACTGCAATAAGTTGGTGAAAAACTGTGAGGTTATGCAAATATCCTAATTGTGAACGAAACAGTGTAATAGAGCGTTTTTTAATGCAAGTGCGAATGTTAGGTTAGGTTAAGATATGAACCGTCGTAAAACCGCATTAAACAATGTCACTTAGTGAGATGCAGTGTTTTTCACCATTACAAGTCGGGAACTGCGATATCTAAAGTGAAAGCGCTTGCAAACGTCGTTAGGTTAGGTTAGGTTAGGTTAGGTTACGTTAGGTTACGTTAGGTTAGGTTAGGTTAGGTTTGGTTAGGTTAGGTTAGGTTAGGTTAGGGATGTTAGGTAAGGTTTGGTTAGGTTAGGTTAGGTTAGGTTGGGTTAGGTAAGGTTAGGTTAGGTTAAGATATGAACCGCGCTAAAACCGCATTAAACAATGTCACTTAGTGATATGCTGTGTTTTTCACCATTAAAAGTCGGGAACTGCGATATCTAATGTGAAAGCGCATGAAACCGTCGTAATCTTGTAGAAAACATTGTAAAGTAGCGAATAAAACGTTTTCTAACGATAGAAGTGCGAAGGTTCGGTTAGTTTGAAATGTCAGTGAGATGTAGTGTTTTTCAACATTACAAGTCGGGAACTACGATATCTAATGTGAAAGCGCATGAAACCGTCGTAATCTTGTAGAAAACATTGTAAAGTTGCGAGTAAAACGTTTTCTAACGATAGAAGTGCGAAGGTTAGCTTGAGTTATGTTAGTTTAAGCTATGTAGCGTCGTGAGACCACCAAAAAGGACGTCATCTAACGAGATAGTGTTGTTTTATTGCATGTACGAAACTGCAATAGGTGAAATGTTGTGAAAGTACACAAAACGGCTTGAACAAGCCAGATACTGCGTGTTGTACCGTTACAAGTGCGAAACTGCTATGTTTTGACATTCTCGGTGAAGCGCATGCAAGTATCGTGAAACCTTAAAGAACGATGTCATTTAGCGAGATACAGCGTTCTGTACTGTAATAAGTTGGTGAGAAACTGTGAGGTCAAGCAAATATCGTAATTGTGAACGAAACAGTGTAATTGAGCGTCTTTAGATACAAGTGCGAATGTTAGGTTAGGTTGACATATCAACCGTCGTAAAACCGCATTAAACAATGTCACTTAGTGAGATGTAGTGTTTTTCAACATTACAAGTCGGGAACTACGATATCTAATGTGAAAGCGCATGAAACCGTCGTAATCTTGTAGAAAACATTGTAAAGTTGCGAGTAAAACGTTTTCTAACGATAGAAGTGCGAAGGTTAGGTTAGGTTAGGTTAGTTTAAGCTAGGTAGCGTCGTGAAACTACCAAAAACGACGTCATCTAACGATATAGTGTTGTTTTATAGCGAGTATTAAACTGCGATAGGTGAAATGTTGTGAAAGCACACAAAACGGCATGAACAAGCCAAATACTGCGTGTTCTACCGTTACAAGTGCGAAACTGCTATATTGTGATATTCTCGTTAAAGCGCATGCAAGCATCGTGAAACCTTAAAGAAATATGTCATTTAGCGAGATACAACGTTCTGTACTGCAATAAGTTGGTGAAAAACTGTGAGGTTATGCAAACATCGTAATTGTGAACAAAACAGTGTAATAAAGCGTTTTTAGATACAAGTGCGAATGTTAGGTTAGGTTAAGATATGAACCGTCGTAAAACCGCATTAAACAATGTCAATTAGTGAGATGCAGTGTTTTTCACCATTAAAAGTCGGGAACTGCGATATCTAATGTGAAAGCGCTTGCAACCGTCGTTAGGTTAGGTTAGGTAAGGTTTTGTTAGGTTAGGTTAGGTTAGGTTAGATTAGGTTAGGTTGGGTTGAGTTGGGTTAGGTTAGGTTAGGTTAGGTTAGGTTGGGTTAGGTTAGGTTAGGTTAGGTTAGGTTACGTTAGGTTAGGTTAGGTTAGGTTAGGTTACGTTAGGTTAGGTTAGGTTAGGTAAGGATAATTTGGTTAGGTTAGGTAAGGTTAGGTTAGGTTAGGTTGGGTTGGGTGTTGTTGGGTTGGGTTGGGTTGGGTTAGGCTGGGTTAGGTTAGGTTAGGTTACGTTAGGTTAGGTTAGGTTAGGTTAGGTTACGTTAGGTTATGTTAGGTTAGGTTAGGTTACGTTAGGTTAGGTTAGGTCAGGTAAGGTTAGGTTACGTAGAATAGGTTAGGTTAGGTTAGGTTACGTTAGGTTAGGTTAAGTTAGGTTAGGTTAGGTTTGGTTAGGTTTGGTTTGGTTAGCTTAGGTTAGGTTAGGTTGGGTTGGGTTGGGTTAGGTTAGGTTAGGTTAGGTTAGGTTGGGTTAGGTTAGTTTAGGTTAGGTTAGGTTAGGTTAGGTTGGGTTGGGTTGGGTTAGGTTAGGTTAGGTTAGGTTTGGTAAGGTTAGGTTAGGTTAGGTTACGTTAGGTTAAGGTATGAACCGTCGTAAAACCGCATTAAACAATGTCACTTAGTGAGATGCAGTGTTTTTCACCTTTACAAGTTGGGAACTGTGATATCTAATGTGAAAGCGCTTGAAACCGTCGTAATGGTGTAGAAAGCAATGTAAAGTAGCGAGTAAAACGTTTTCTAACGATAGAAGTGCGAAGGTTATGTTAGGTTGAGTTATGTTAGTTTAAGCTAGGTAGCGTCGTGAAACTACCAAAAACAACGTCATCTAACGAGATAGTGTTGTTTTATTGCGAGTACGAAACTGCGATAGGTGAAATGTTGTGAAAGCACACAAAACGGCATGAACAAGCCAAATACTGCGTGTTGTACCGTTACAAGTGCAAAACTGCTATGTTGTGATATTCTCGTTAAAGCGCATGCAAGCATCGTGAAACCTTAAAGAACGACGTCATTTAGCGAGATACAGCGTTCTGTACTGCAATAAGTTGGTGAAAAACTGTGAGGTTATGCAAATATCCTAATTGTGAACGAAACAGTGTAATAGAGCGTTTTTTAATGCAAGTGCGAATGTTAGGTTAGGTTAAGATATGAACCGTCGTAAAACCGCATTAAACAATGTCACTTAGTGAGATGCAGTGTTTTTCACCTTTACAAGTTGGGAACTGCGATATCTAATGTGAAAGCGCTTGAAACCGTCGTAATGTTGCAGAAAGTAATGTAAAGTAGCGAGTAAAACGTTTTCTAACGATAGAAGTGCGAAACTTATGTTACGTTATGTTAGTTTAAGCTAGGTAGCGTCGTGAAACCACCAAAAACGACGTCATCTAACGAGATAGTGTTGTTTTATTGCGAGTACGAAACTGCGATAGGTAAAATGTTGTGAAAGCACACAAAACGGCATGAACAAGCCAAATACTGCGTGTTGTACCGTTACAAGTGCGAAACTGCTATGTTTTGACATTCTCGGTAAAGCGCATGCAAGTATCGTGAAACCTTAAAGAACGATGTCATTTAGCGAGATACAGCGTTCTGTACTGTAATAAGTTGGTGAGAAACTGTGAGGTCAAGCAAATATCGTAATTGTGAACGAAACAGTGTAATTGAGCGTCTTTAGATACAAGTGCGAATGTTAGGTTAGGTTGACATATCAACCGTCGTAAAACCGCATTAAACAATGTCACTTAGTGAGATGTAGTGTTTTTCAACATTACAAGTCGGGAACTACGATATCTAATGTGAAAGCGCATGAAACCGTCGTAATCTTGTAGAAAACATTGTAAATGTGCGAGTAAAACGTTTTCTAACGATAGAAGTGCGAAGGTTAGGTTAGGTTAGGTTAGTTTAAGCTAGGTAGCGTCGTGAAACTACCAAAAACGACGTCATCTAACGAGATAGTGTTGTTTTATTGCGAGTACGAAACTGCGATAGGTAAAATGTTGTGAAAGCACACAAAACGGCATGAACAAGCCAAATACTGCGTGTTGTACCGTTACAAGTGCGAAACTGCTATGTTGTGATATTCTCGTTAAAGCGCATGCAAGCATCGTGAAACCTTAAAGAACGATGTCATTTAGCGAGATACAGCGTTCTGTACTGCAATAAGTTGGTGAAAAAATGTGAGGTTATGCAAATATCGTAATTGTGAACAAAACAGTGTAATAAAGTGTTTTTAGATACAAGTGCGAATGTTAGGTTAGGTTAAGATATGAACCGTCGTAAAACCGCATTAAACAATGTAAATAGTGAGATGCAGTGTTTTTCACCATTAAAAGTCGGGAACTGCGATATCTAATGTGAAAGCGCTTGCAACCGTCGTTAGGTTAGGTTAGGTTAGGTTTTGTTAGGTTAGGTTAGGTTAGATTCGGTTAGGTTGGGTTGAGTTGGGTTAGGTTAGGTTAGGTTAGGTTAGGTTGGGTTAGGTTAGGTTAGGTTAGGTTAGGTTACGTTAGGTTAGGTTAGGTTACGTTAGGTTAGGTTAGGTTAGGTAAGGATAATTTGGTTAGGTTAGGTAAGGTTAGGTTAGGTTAGGTTGGGTTGGGTGTTGTTGGGTTGGGTGTTGTTGGGTTGGGTTGGGTTGGGTTAGGTTGGGTTAGGTTAGGTTAGGTTACGTTAGGTTAGGTTAGGTTAGGTTACGTTAGGTTATGTTAGGTTAGGTTAGGTTACGTTAGGTTAGGTTAGGTCAGGTAAGGTTAGGTTACGTTAGAATGGGTTAGGTTAGGTTAGGTTACGTTAGGTTAGGTTAAGTTAGGTTAGGTTAGGTTTGGTTAGGTTTGGTTAGGTTAGCTTAGGTTAGGTTAGGTTGGGTTGGGTTGGGTTGGGTTAGGTTAGGTTAGGTTAGGTTAGGTTGGGTTAGGTTAGTTTAGGTTAGGTTAGGTTAGGTTAGGTTGGGTTGGGTTGGGTTAGGTTAGGTTAGGTTAGGTTTGGTAAGGTTAGGTTAGGTTAGGTTACGTTAGGTTAAGGTATGAACCGTCGTAAAACCGCATTAAACAATGTCACTTAGTGAGATGCAGTGTTTTTCACCTTTACAAGTTGGGAACTGTGATATCTAATGTGAAAGCGCTTGAAACCGTCGTAATGTTGTAGAAAGCAATGTAAAGTAGCGAGTAAAACGTTTTCTAACGATAGAAGTGCGAAGGTTATGTTAGGTTGAGTTATGTTAGTTTAAGCTAGGTAGCGTCGTGAAACTACCAAAAACAACGTCATCTAACGAGATAGTGTTGTTTTATTGCGAGTACGAAACTGCGATAGGTGAAATGTTGTGAAATCACACAAAACGGCATGAACAAGCCAAATACTGCGTGTTGTACCGTTACAAGTGCGAAACTGCTATGTTGTGATATTCTCGTTAAAGCGCATGCAAGCATCGTGAAACCTTAAAGAACGATGTCATTTAGGGAGATACAGCGTTCTGTACTGCAATAAGTTGGTGAAAAACTGTGAGGTTATGCAAATATCCTAATTGTGAACGAAACAGTGTAATAGAGCGTTTTTTAATGCAAGTGCGAATGTTAGGTTAGGTTAAGATATGAACCGTCGTAAAACCGCTTTAAACAATGTCACTTAGTGAAATGCAGTGTTTTTCACCATTACAAGTCGGGAACTGCGATATCTAATGTGAAAGCGCTTGCAAACGTCGTTAGGTTAGGTTAGGTTAGGTTAGGTTACGTTAGGTTAGGTTAGGTTAGGTTTGGTTAGGTTAGGTTAGGTTAGGTTAGGTTAGGGATGTTAGGTAAGCTTTGGTTAGGTTAGGTTAGGTTAGGTTGGGTTAGGTAAGGTTAGGTTAGGTTAAGATATGAACCGCGCTAAAACCGCATTAAACAATGTCACTTAGTGAGATGCTGTGTTTTTCACCATTACAAGTCGGGAACTGCGATATCTAATGTGAAAGCGCATGAAACCGTCGTAATCTTGTAGAAAACATTGTAAAGTAGCGAATAAAACGTTTTCTAACGATAGAAGTGCGAAGGTTCGGTTAGTTTGAGCTAGGTAGCGCCGTGAAGCCACCAAAAACGATGTCATCTAACGAGATAGTGTTGTTTTATTGCGAGTACGAAACTGCGATAGGTGAAATATTGGGAAAGCACACAAAATGGCATGAACTAGCCAGATACTGCGTCTTGTGCCGTTACAAGTGCGAAACTGCTTTATTGTGATATTCTCGTTAAAGCGCATGCAAGTATCGTGAAACCTTAAAGAACGATGTCATTTAGCGAGATACAGCGTTCTGTACTGTAATAGGTTGGTGAGAAACTGTGAGGTCAAGCAAATATCGTAATTGTGAACGAAACAGTGTAATTGAGCGTATTTAGATACAAGTGCGAATGTTAGGTTAGGTTGAGATATCAACCGTCGTAAAACCGCATTAAACAATGTCACTTAGTGAGATGTAGTGTTTTTCAACATTACAAGTCGGGAACTACGATATCTAATGTGAAAGCGCATGAAACCGTCGTAATCTTGTAGAAAACATTGTAAAGTTGCGAGTAAAACGTTTTCTAACGATAGAAGTGCGAAGGTTAGCTTGAGTTATGTTAGTTTAAGCTATGTAGCGTCGTGAGACCACCAAAAAGGACGTCATCTAACGAGATAGTGTTGTTTTATTGCATGTACGAAACTGCAATAGGTGAAATGTTGTGAAAGTACACAAAACGGCTTGAACAAGCCAGATACTGCGTGTTGTACCGTTACAAGTGCGAAACTGCTATAATGTGATATTCTCGTTAAAGCACATGCAAGCATCGTGAAACCTTAAAGAACGATGTCATTTAGCGAGATACAGCGTTCTGTACTGCAATAAGTTGGTGAAAAACTGTGAGGTTATGCAAATATCGTAATTGTGAACGAAACAGTGTAATAGAGCGTTTTTCAATACAAGTACGAATGTTAGGTTAGGTTAAGATATGAACCGTCGTAAAACCGCATTAAACAATGTCACTTAGTGAGATGCAGTGTTTTTCACCATTACAAGTCGGGAACTGCGATATCTAATGTGAAAGCGCTTGCAAACGTCGTTAGGTTAGGTTAGGTTAGGTTAGGTTAGGTTACGTTAGGTTAGGTTTGGTTAGGTTAGGTTAGGTTAGGTTATGTTAGGTTAGGTTGGGTTAGGTTAGGTAAGGTTACGTTAGGTTAAGGTATGAACCGTCGTAAAACCGCATTCAACAATGTCACATAGTGAGATGCAGTGTTTTTCACCTTTACAAGTTGGGAACTGCGATATCTAATGTGAAAGCGCTTGAAACCGTCGTAATGTTGTAGAAAGCAATGTAAAGTAGCTAGTAAAACGTTTTCTAACGATAGAAGTGCGAAGGTTATGTTAGGTTGAGTTATGTTAGTTTAAGCTACGTAGCGTCGTGAAATCACCAAAAACGACGTCATCTAACGAGATAGTGTTGTTTTATTGCGAGTATTAAACTGCGATAGGTGAAATGTTGTGAAAGCACACAAAACGGCATGAACAAGCCAAATACTGCGTGTTCTACCGTTACAAGTGCGAAACTGCTATATTGTGATATTCTCGGTAAAGCGCATGCAAGTATCGTGAAACCTTAAAGAACGATGTCATTTAGCGAGATACAGCGTTCTGTACTGTAATAAGTTGGTGAGAAACTGTGAGGTCAAGCAAATATCGTAATTGTGAACGAAACAGTGTAATTGAGCGTCTTTAGATACAAGTGCGAATGTTAGGTTAGGTTGATATATCAACCGTCGTAAAACCGCATTAAACAATGTCACTTAGTGAGATGTAGTGTTTTTCAACATTACAAGTCGGGAACTACGATATCTAATGTGAAAGCGCATGAAACCGTCGTAATCTTGTAGAAAACATTGTAAAGTTGCGAGTAAAACGTTTTCTAACGATAGAAGTGCGAAGGTTAGGTTAGGTTAGGTTAGTTTAAGCTAGGTAGCGTCGTGAAACTACCAAAAACGACGTCATCTAACGAGATAGTGTTGTTTTATAGCGAGTAATAAACTGCGATAGGTGAAATGTTGTGAAAGCACACAAAACGGCATGAACAAGCCAAATACTGCGTGTTCTACCGTTACAAGTGCGAAACTGCTATATTGTGATATTCTCGTTAAAGCGCATGCAAGCATCGTGAAACCTTAAAGAACAATGTCATTTAGCGAGATACAGCGTTCTGTACTGCAATAAGTTGGTGAAAAACTGTGAGGTTATGCAAATATCGTAATTGTGAACAAAACAGTGTAATAGAGCGTTTTTAGATACAAGTGCGAATGTTAGGTTAGGTTAAGATATGAACCGTCGTAAAACCGCATTAAACAATGTCAATTAGTGAGATGCAGTGTTTTTCACCATTAAAAGTGGGGAACTGCGATATCTAATGTGAAAGCGCTTGCAACCGTCGTTAGGTTAGGTTAGGATAGGTTAGGTTAGGTTAGGTTTGGTTAGGTTAGGTTAGGTTAGGTTAGATTAGGTTAGGTTGGGTTGAGTTGGGTTAGGTTAGGTTAGGTTAGGTTAGGTTGGGTTAGGTTAGGTTGGGTTAGGTAAGGTTAGGTTAGGTTAAGATATGAACCGCGCTAAAACCGCATTAAACAATGTCACTTAGTGATATGCTGTGTTTTTCACCATTAAAAGTCGGGAACTGCGATATCTAATGTGAAAGCGCATGAAACCGTCGTAATCTTGTAGAAAACATTGTAAAGTAGCGAATAAAACGTTTTCTAACGATAGAAGTGCGAAGGTTCGGTTAGTTTGAGCTAGGTAGCGTCGTGAAGCCACCAAAAACGATGTCATCAAACGAGATAGTGTTGTTTAATTGCGAGTACGAAACTGCGATAGGTGAAATATTGGGAAAGCACACAAAATGGCATGAACTAGCCAGATACTGCGTCTTGTGCCGTTACAAGTGCGAAACTGCTTTATTGTGATATTCTCGTTAAAGCGCATGCAAGTATCGTGAAACCTTAAAGAACGATGTCATTTAGCGAGATACAGCGTTCTGTACTGTAATAGGTTGGTGAGAAACTGTGAGGTCAAGCAAATATCGTAATTGTGAACGAAACAGTGTAATTGAGCGTATTTAGATACAAGTGCGAATGTTAGGTTAGGCTGAGATATCAACCGTCGTAAAACCGCATTAAACAATGTCAGTGAGATGTAGTGTTTTTCAACATTACAAGTCGGGAACTACGATATCTAATGTGAAAGCGCATGAAACCGTCGTAATCTTGTAGAAAACATTGTAAAGTTGCGAGTAAAACGTTTTCTAACGATAGAAGTGCGAAGGTTAGCTTGAGTTATGTTAGTTTAAGCTATGTAGCGTCGTGAGACCACCAAAAAGGACGTCATCTAACGAGATAGTGTTGTTTTATTGCATGTACGAAACTGCAATAGGTGAAATGTTGTGAAAGTACACAAAACGGCTTGAACAAGCCAGATACTGCGTGTTGTACCGTTACAAGTGCGAAACTGCTATAATGTGATATTCTCGTTAAAGCGCATGCAAGCATCGTGAAACCTTAAAGAACGATGTCATTTAGCGAGATACAGCGTTCTGTACTGCAATAAGTTGGTGAAAAACTGTGAGGTTATGCAAATATCGTAATTGTGAACGAAACAGTGTAATAGAGCGTTTTTCAATACAAGTACGAATGTTAGGTTAGGTTAAGATATGAACCGTCGTAAAACCGCACTAAACAATGTCACTTAGTGAGATGCAGTGTTTTTCACCATTACAAGTCGGGAACTGCGATATCTAATGTGAAAGCGCTTGCAAACGTCGTTAGGTTAGGTTAGGTTAGGTTAGGTTAGGCTAGGTTAGGTTACGTTAGGTTAGGTTTGGTTAGGTTAGGTTAGGTTAGGTTAGGTTATGTTAGGCTAGGTTGGGTTAGGTTAGGTTAGCTTACGTTAGGTTAAGGTATGAACCGTCGTAAAACCGCAATAAACAATGTCACTTAGTGAGATGCAGTGTTTTTCACCTTTACAAGTTGGGAACTGCGATATCTAATGTGAAAGCGCTTGAAACCGTCGTAATGTTGCAGAAAGTAATGTAAAGTAGCGAGTAAAACGTTTTCTAACGATAGAAGTGCGAAACTTATGTTACGTTATGTTAGTTTAAGCTAGGTAGCGTCGTGAAACCACCAAAAACGACGTCATCTAACGAGAGAGTGTTGTTTTATTGCGAGTACGAAACTGCGATAGGTAAAATGTTGTGAAAGCACACAAAACGGCATGAACAAGCCAAATACTGCGTGTTGTACCGTTACAAGTGCGAAACTGCTATGTTTTGACATTCTCGGTAAAGTGCATGCAAGTATCGTGAAACCTTAAAGAACGATGTCATTTAGCGAGATACAGCGTTCTGTACTGTAATAAGTTGGTGAGAAACTGTGAGGTCAAGCAAATATCGTAATTGTGAACGAAACAGTGTAATTGAGCGTCTTTAGATACAAGTGCGAATGTTAGGTTAGGTTGACATATCAACCGTCGTAAAACCGCATTAAACAATGTCACTTAGTGAGATGTAGTGTTTTTCAATATTACAAGTCGGGAACTACGATATCTAATGTGAAAGCGCATGAAACCGTCGTAATCTTGTAGAAAACATTGTAAAGTTGCGAGTAAAACGTTTTCTAACGATAGAAGTGCGAAGGTTAGGTTAGGTTAGGTTAGTTTAAGCTAGGTAGCGTCGTGAAACTACCAAAAACGACGTCATCTAACGAGATAGTGTTGTTTTATTGCGAGTACGAAACTGCGATAGGTAAAATGTTGTGAAAGCACACAAAACGGCATGAACAAGCCAAATACTGCGTGTTGTACCGTTACAAGTGCGAAACTGCTATGTTGTGATATTCTCGTTAAAGCGCATGCAAGCATCGTGAAACCTTAAAGAACGATGTCATTTAGCGAGATACAGCGTTCTGTACTGCAATAAGTTGGTGAAAAAATGTGAGGTTATGCAAATATCGTAATTGTGAACAAAACAGTGTAATAAAGTGTTTTTAGATACAAGTGCGAATGTTAGGTTAGGTTAAGATATGAACCGTCGTAAAACCGCATTAAACAATGTAAATAGTGAGATGCAGTGTTTTTCACCATTAAAAGTCGGGAACTGCGATATCTAATGTGAAAGCGCTTGCAAACGTCGTTAGGTTAGGTTAGGTTAGGTTACATTAGTTAGGTTTGGTTAGGTTAGGTTAGGTTATGTTAGGTTAGGTTGGGTTAGGTTAGGTTAGGTTACGTTAGGTTAAGGTATGAACCGTCGTAAAACCGCAATAAACGATGTCACTTAGTGAGATGCAGTGTTTTTCACCTTTACAAGTTGGGAACTGCGATATCTAATGTGAGAGCGCTTGAAACCGTCGTAATGTTGTAGAAAGCAATGTAAAGTAGCGAGTAAAACGTTTTCTAACGATAGAAGTGCGAAGGTTAGGTTAGGTTAGGTTAGTTTAAGCTAGGTAGCGTCGTGAAACTACCAAAAACGACGTCATCTAACGAGATAGTGTTGTTTTATTGCGAGTATTAAACTGCGATAGGTGAAATGTTGTGAAAGCACACAAAACGGCATGAACAAGCCAAATACTGCGTGTTCTACCGTTACAAGTGCGAAACTGCTATATTGTGATATTCTCGTTAAAGCGCATGCAAGCATCGTGAAACCTTAAAGAACAATGTCATTTAGCGAGATACAGCGTTCTGTACTGCAATAAGTTGGTGAAAAACTGTGAGGTTATGCAAATATCGTAATGGTGAACGAAACAGTGTAATAGAGCGTTTTTCAATACAAGTACGAATGTTAGGTTAGGTTAAGATATGAACCGTCGTAAAACCGCATTAAACAATGTCACTTAGTGAGATGCAGTGTTTTTCACCATTACAAGTCGGGAACTGCGATATCCAATGTGAATGCGCTTGCAAACGTCGTTAGATAAGGTTAGGTTAGGTTAGGTAAGGTTAGGTTAGGTTTGGTTAGGTTAGTTTAGGTTAGGTTAGGTTAGGTTAGATTAGGTTAGGTTGGGTTGAGTTGGGTTAGGTTAGGTTGGGTTAGGTTAGGTTAGGTTGGGTTAGGTTAGGTTAGGTTAGGTTAGGTTACGTTAGGTTAGGTTAGGTTACGTTAGGTTAGGTTAGGTTAGCTTAGGTTAGGTTAGGTTGGGTTGGGTTGGGTTGGGTTAGGTTAGGTTAGGTTAGGTTAGGTTGGGTTAGGTTAGTTTAGGTTAGGTTAGGTTAGGTTAGGTTGGGTTGGGTTGGGTTAGGTTAGGTTAGGTTAGGTTTGGTAAGGTTAGGTTAGGTTAGGTTACGTTAGGTTAAGGTATGAACCGTCGTAAAACCGCATTAAACAATGTCACTTAGTGAGATGCAGTGTTTTTCACCTTTACAAGTTGGGAACTGTGATATCTAATGTGAAAGCGCTTGAAACCGTCGTAATGTTGTAGAAAGCAATGTAAAGTAGCGAGTAAAACGTTTTCTAACGATAGAAGTGCGAAGGTTATGTTAGGTTGAGTTATGTTAGTTTAAGCTAGGTAGCGTCGAGAAACTACCAAAAACAACGTCATCTAACGAGATAGTGTTGTTTTATTGCGAGTACGAAACTGCGATAGGTGAAATGTTGTGAAAGCACACAAAACGGCATGAACACGCCAAATACTGCGTGTTGTACCGTTACAAGTGCAAAACTGCTATGTTGTGATATTCTCGTTAAAGCGCATGCAAGCATCGTGAAACCTTAAAGAACGACGTCATTTAGCGAGATACAGCGTTCTGTACTGCAATAAGTTGGTGAAAAACTGTGAGGTTATGCAAATATCCTAATTGTGAACGAAACAGTGTAATAGAGCGTTTTTTAATGCAAGTGCGAATGTTAGGTTAGGTTAAGATATGAACCGTCGTAAAACCGCATTAAACAATGTCACTTAGTGAGATGCAGTGTTTTTCACCATTACAAGTCGGGAACTGCGATATCTAAAGTGAAAGCGCTTGCAAACGTCGTTAGGTTAGGTTAGGTTAGGTTAGGTTACGTTAGGTTACGTTAGGTTAGGTTAGGTTAGGTTTGGTTAGGTTAGGTTAGGTTAGGTTAGGGATGTTAGGTAAGGTTTGGTTAGGTTAGGTTAGGTTAGGTTGGGTTAGGTAAGGTTAGGTTAGGTTAAGATATGAACCGCGCTAAAACCGCATTAAACAATGTCACTTAGTGATATGCTGTGTTTTTCACCATTAAAAGTCGGGAACTGCGATATCTAATGTGAAAGCGCATGAAACCGTCGTAATCTTGTAGAAAACATTGTAAAGTAGCGAATAAAACGTTTTCTAACGATAGAAGTGCGAAGGTTCGGTTAGTTTGAAATGTCAGTGAGATGTAGTGTTTTTCAACATTACAAGTCGGGAACTACGATATCTAATGTGAAAGCGCATGAAACCGTCGTAATCTTGTAGAAAACATTGTAAAGTTGCGAGTAAAACGTTTTCTAACGATAGAAGTGCGAAGGTTAGCTTGAGTTATGTTAGTTTAAGCTATGTAGCGTCGTGAGACCACCAAAAAGGACGTCATCTAACGAGATAGTGTTGTTTTATTGCATGTACGAAACTGCAATAGGTGAAATGTTGTGAAAGTACACAAAACGGCTTGAACAAGCCAGATACTGCGTGTTGTACCGTTACAAGTGCGAAACTGCTATGTTTTGACATTCTCGGTGAAGCGCATGCAAGTATCGTGAAACCTTAAAGAACGATGTCATTTAGCGAGATACAGCGTTCTGTACTGTAATAAGTTGGTGAGAAACTGTGAGGTCAAGCAAATATCGTAATTGTGAACGAAACAGTGTAATTGAGCGTCTTTAGATACAAGTGCGAATGTTAGGTTAGGTTGACATATCAACCGTCGTAAAACCGCATTAAACAATGTCACTTAGTGAGATGTAGTGTTTTTCAACATTACAAGTCGGGAACTACGATATCTAATGTGAAAGCGCATGAAACCGTCGTAATCTTGTAGAAAACATTGTAAAGTTGCGAGTAAAACGTTTTCTAACGATAGAAGTGCGAAGGTTAGGTTAGGTTAGGTTAGTTTAAGCTAGGTAGCGTCGTGAAACTACCAAAAACGACGTCATCTAACGATATAGTGTTGTTTTATAGCGAGTATTAAACTGCGATAGGTGAAATGTTGTGAAAGCACACAAAACGGCATGAACAAGCCAAATACTGCGTGTTCTACCGTTACAAGTGCGAAACTGCTATATTGTGATATTCTCGTTAAAGCGCATGCAAGCATCGTGAAACCTTAAAGAAATATGTCATTTAGCGAGATACAACGTTCTGTACTGCAATAAGTTGGTGAAAAACTGTGAGGTTATGCAAACATCGTAATTGTGAACAAAACAGTGTAATAAAGCGTTTTTAGATACAAGTGCGAATGTTAGGTTAGGTTAAGATATGAACCGTCGTAAAACCGCATTAAACAATGTCAATTAGTGAGATGCAGTGTTTTTCACCATTAAAAGTCGGGAACTGCGATATCTAATGTGAAAGCGCTTGCAACCGTCGTTAGGTTAGGTTAGGTAAGGTTTTGTTAGGTTAGGTTAGGTTAGGTTAGATTAGGTTAGGTTGGGTTGAGTTGGGTTAGGTTAGGTTAGGTTAGGTTAGGTTGGGTTAGGTTAGGTTAGGTTAGGTTAGGTTACGTTAGGTTAGGTTAGGTTAGGTTAGGTTAGGTTAGGTTACGTTAGGTTAGGTTAGGTTAGGTAAGGATAATTTGGTTAGGTTAGGTAAGGTTAGGTTAGGTTAGGTTGGGTTGGGTGTTGTTGGGTTGGGTTGGGTTGGGTTAGGCTGGGTTAGGTTAGGTTAGGTTACGTTAGGTTAGGTTAGGTTAGGTTAGGTTACGTTAGGTTATGTAGGTTAGGTTAGGTTACGTTAGGTTAGGTTAGGTCAGGTAAGGTTAGGTTACGTAGAATAGGTTAGGTTAGGTTAGGTTACGTTAGGTTAGGTTAAGTTAGGTTAGGTTAGGTTTGGTTAGGTTTGGTTTGGTTAGCTTAGGTTAGGTTAGGTTGGGTTGGGTTGGGTTAGGTTAGGTTAGGTTAGGTTAGGTTGGGTTAGGTTAGTTTAGGTTAGGTTAGGTTAGGTTAGGTTGGGTTGGGTTGGGTTAGGTTAGGTTAGGTTAGGTTTGGTAAGGTTAGGTTAGGTTAGGTTACGTTAGGTTAAGGTATGAACCGTCGTAAAACCGCATTAAACAATGTCACATAGTGAGATGCAGTGTTTTTCACCTTTACAAGTTGGGAACTGCGATATCTAATGTGAAAGCGCTTGAAACCGTCGTAATGTTGCAGAAAGTAATGTAAAGTAGCGAGTAAAACGTTTTCTAACGATAGAAGTGCGAAACTTATGTTACGTTATGTTAGTTTAAGCTAGGTAGCGTCGTGAAACCACCAAAAACGACGTCATCTAACGAGATAGTGTTGTTTTATTGCGAGTACGAAACTGCGATAGGTAAAATGTTGTGAAAGCACACAAAACGGCATGAACAAGCCAAATACTGCGTGTTGTACCGTTACAAGTGCGAAACTGCTATGTTTTGACATTCTCGGTAAAGCGCATGCAAGTATCGTGAAACCTTAAAGAACGATGTCATTTAGCGAGATACAGCGTTCTGTACTGTAATAAGTTGGTGAGAAACTGTGAGGTCAAGCAAATATCGTAATTGTGAACGAAACAGTGTAATTGAGCGTCTTTAGATACAAGTGCGAATGTTAGGTTAGGTTGACATATCAACCGTCGTAAAACCGCATTAAACAATGTCACTTAGTGAGATGTAGTGTTTTTCAACATTACAAGTCGGGAACTACGATATCTAATGTGAAAGCGCATGAAACCGTCGTAATCTTGTAGAAAACATTGTAAAGTTGCGAGTAAAACGTTTTCTAACGATAGAAGTGCGAAGGTTAGGTTAGGTTAGGTTAGTTTAAGCTAGGTAGCGTCGTGAAACTACCAAAAACGACGTCATCTAACGAGATAGTGTTGTTTTATTGCGAGTACGAAACTGCGATAGGTAAAATGTTGTGAAAGCACACAAAACGGCATGAACAAGCCAAATACTGCGTGTTGTACCGTTACAAGTGCGAAACTGCTATGTTGTGATATTCTCGTTAAAGCGCATGCAAGCATCGTGAAACCTTAAAGAACGATGTCATTTAGCGAGATACAGCGTTCTGTACTGCAATAAGTTGGTGAAAAAATGTGAGGTTATGCAAATATCGTAATTGTGAACAAAACAGTGTAATAAAGTGTTTTTAGATACAAGTGCGAATGTTAGGTTAGGTTAAGATATGAACCGTCGTAAAACCGCATTAAACAATGTAAATAGTGAGATGCAGTGTTTTTCACCATTAAAAGTCGGGAACTGCGATATCTAATGTGAAAGCGCTTGCAACCGTCGTTAGGTTAGGTTAGGTTAGGTTTTGTTAGGTTAGGTTAGGTTAGATTCGGTTAGGTTGGGTTGAGTTGGGTTAGGTTAGGTTAGGTTAGGTTGGGTTAGGTTAGGTTAGGTTAGGTTAGGTTACGTTAGGTTAGGTTAGGTTACGTTAGGTTAGGTTAGGTTAGGTAAGGATAATTTGGTTAGGTTAGGTAAGGTTAGGTTAGGTTAGGTTGGGTTGGGTGTTGTTGGGTTGGGTGTTGTTGGGTTGGGTTGGGTTAGGTTGGGTTAGGTTAGGTTAGGTTACGTTAGGTTAGGTTAGGTTAGGTTACGTTAGGTTATGTTAGGTTAGGTTAGGTTACGTTAGGTTAGGTTAGGTCAGGTAAGGTTAGGTTACGTTAGAATGGGTTAGGTTAGGTTAGGTTACGTTAGGTTAGGTTAAGTTAGGTTAGGTTAGGTTTGGTTAGGTTTGGTTAGGTTAGCTTAGGTTAGGTTAGGTTGGGTTGGGTTGGGTTGGGTTAGGTTAGGTTAGGTTAGGTTAGGTTGGGTTAGGTTAGTTTAGGTTAGGTTAGGTTAGGTTAGGTTGGGTTGGGTTGGGTTAGGTTAGGTTAGGTTAGGTTTGGTAAGGTTAGGTTAGGTTAGGTTACGTTAGGTTAAGGTATGAACCGTCGTAAAACCGCATTAAACAATGTCACTTAGTGAGATGCAGTGTTTTTCACCTTTACAAGTTGGGAACTGTGATATCTAATGTGAAAGCGCTTGAAACCGTCGTAATGTTGTAGAAAGCAATGTAAAGTAGCGAGTAAAACGTTTTCTAACGATAGAAGTGCGAAGGTTATGTTAGGTTGAGTTATGTTAGTTTAAGCTAGGTAGCGTCGTGAAACTACCAAAAACAACGTCATCTAACGAGATAGTGTTGTTTTATTGCGAGTACGAAACTGCGATAGGTGAAATGTTGTGAAATCACACAAAACGGCATGAACAAGCCAAATACTGCGTGTTGTACCGTTACAAGTGCGAAACTGCTATGTTGTGATATTCTCGTTAAAGCGCATGCAAGCATCGTGAAACCTTAAAGAACGATGTCATTTAGGGAGATACAGCGTTCTGTACTGCAATAAGTTGGTGAAAAACTGTGAGGTTATGCAAATATCCTAATTGTGAACGAAACAGTGTAATAGAGCGTTTTTTAATGCAAGTGCGAATGTTAGGTTAGGTTAAGATATGAACCGTCGTAAAACCGCTTTAAACAATGTCACTTAGTGAAATGCAGTGTTTTTCACCATTACAAGTCGGGAACTGCGATATCTAATGTGAAAGCGCTTGCAAACGTCGTTAGGTTAGGTTAGGTTAGGTTAGGTTACGTTAGGTTAGGTTAGGTTAGGTTTGGTTAGGTTAGGTTAGGTTAGGTTAGGTTAGGGATGTTAGGTAAGCTTTGGTTAGGTTAGGTTAGGTTAGGTTGGGTTAGGTAAGGTTAGGTTAGGTTAAGATATGAACCGCGCTAAAACCGCATTAAACAATGTCACTTAGTGAGATGCTGTGTTTTTCACCATTACAAGTCGGGAACTGCGATATCTAATGTGAAAGCGCATGAAACCGTCGTAATCTTGTAGAAAACATTGTAAAGTAGCGAATAAAACGTTTTCTAACGATAGAAGTGCGAAGGTTCGGTTAGTTTGAGCTAGGTAGCGCCGTGAAGCCACCAAAAACGATGTCATCTAACGAGATAGTGTTGTTTTATTGCGAGTACGAAACTGCGATAGGTGAAATATTGGGAAAGCACACAAAATGGCATGAACTAGCCAGATACTGCGTCTTGTGCCGTTACAAGTGCGAAACTGCTTTATTGTGATATTCTCGTTAAAGCGCATGCAAGTATCGTGAAACCTTAAAGAACGATGTCATTTAGCGAGATACAGCGTTCTGTACTGTAATAGGTTGGTGAGAAACTGTGAGGTCAAGCAAATATCGTAATTGTGAACGAAACAGTGTAATTGAGCGTATTTAGATACAAGTGCGAATGTTAGGTTAGGTTGAGATATCAACCGTCGTAAAACCGCATTAAACAATGTCACTTAGTGAGATGTAGTGTTTTTCAACATTACAAGTCGGGAACTACGATATCTAATGTGAAAGCGCATGAAACCGTCGTAATCTTGTAGAAAACATTGTAAAGTTGCGAGTAAAACGTTTTCTAACGATAGAAGTGCGAAGGTTAGCTTGAGTTATGTTAGTTTAAGCTATGTAGCGTCGTGAGACCACCAAAAAGGACGTCATCTAACGAGATAGTGTTGTTTTATTGCATGTACGAAACTGCAATAGGTGAAATGTTGTGAAAGTACACAAAACGGCTTGAACAAGCCAGATACTGCGTGTTGTACCGTTACAAGTGCGAAACTGCTATAATGTGATATTCTCGTTAAAGCACATGCAAGCATCGTGAAACCTTAAAGAACGATGTCATTTAGCGAGATACAGCGTTCTGTACTGCAATAAGTTGGTGAAAAACTGTGAGGTTATGCAAATATCGTAATTGTGAACGAAACAGTGTAATAGAGCGTTTTTCAATACAAGTACGAATGTTAGGTTAGGTTAAGATATGAACCGTCGTAAAACCGCATTAAACAATGTCACTTAGTGAGATGCAGTGTTTTTCACCATTACAAGTCGGGAACTGCGATATCTAATGTGAAAGCGCTTGCAAACGTCGTTAGGTTAGGTTAGGTTAGGTTAGGTTAGGTTAGGTTAGGTTACGTTAGGTTAGGTTTGGTTAGGTTAGGTTAGGTTAGGTTATGTTAGGTTAGGTTGGGTTAGGTTAGGTAAGGTTACGTTAGGTTAAGGTATGAACCGTCGTAAAACCGCATTAAACAATGTCACATAGTGAGATGCAGTGTTTTTCACCTTTACAAGTTGGGAACTGCGATATCTAATGTGAAAGCGCTTGAAACCGTCGTAATGTTGTAGAAAGCAATGTAAAGTAGCTAGTAAAACGTTTTCTAACGATAGAAGTGCGAAGGTTATGTTAGGTTGAGTTATGTTAGTTTAAGCTACGTAGCGTCGTGAAATCACCAAAAACGACGTCATCTAACGAGATAGTGTTGTTTTATTGCGAGTATTAAACTGCGATAGGTGAAATGTTGTGAAAGCACACAAAACGGCATGAACAAGCCAAATACTGCGTGTTCTACCGTTACAAGTGCGAAAATGCTATATTGTGATATTCTCGGTAAAGCGCATGCAAGTATCGTGAAACCTTAAAGAACGATGTCATTTAGCGAGATACAGCGTTCTGTACTGTAATAAGTTGGTGAGAAACTGTGAGGTCAAGCAAATATCGTAATTGTGAACGAAACAGTGTAATTGAGCGTCTTTAGATACAAGTGCGAATGTTAGGTTAGGTTGATATATCAACCGTCGTAAAACCGCATTAAACAATGTCACTTAGTGAGATGTAGTGTTTTTCAACATTACAAGTCGGGAACTACGATATCTAATGTGAAAGCGCATGAAACCGTCGTAATCTTGTAGAAAACATTGTAAAGTTGCGAGTAAAACGTTTTCTAACGATAGAAGTGCGAAGGTTAGGTTAGGTTAGGTTAGTTTAAGCTAGGTAGCGTCGTGAAACTACCAAAAACGACATCTAACGAGATAGTGTTGTTTTATAGCGAGTAATAAACTGCGATAGGTGAAATGTTGTGAAAGCACACAAAACGGCATGAACAAGCCAAATACTGCGTGTTCTACCGTTACAAGTGCGAAACTGCTATATTGTGATATTCTCGTTAAAGCGCATGCAAGCATCGTGAAACCTTAAAGAACAATGTCATTTAGCGAGATACAGCGTTCTGTACTGCAATAAGTTGGTGAAAAACTGTGAGGTTATGCAAATATCGTAATTGTGAACAAAACAGTGTAATAGAGCGTTTTTAGATACAAGTGCGAATGTTAGGTTAGGTTAAGATATGAACCGTCGTAAAACCGCATTAAACAATGTCAATTAGTGAGATGCAGTGTTTTTCACCATTAAAAGTGGGGAACTGCGATATCTAATGTGAAAGCGCTTGCAACCGTCGTTAGGTTAGGTTAGGATAGGTTAGGTTAGGTTAGGTTTGGTTAGGTTAGGTTAGGTTAGATTAGGTTAGGTTGGGTTGAGTTGGGTTAGGTTAGGTTAGGTTAGGTTAGGTTGGGTTAGGTTAGGTTGGGTTAGGTAAGGTTAGGTTAGGTTAAGATATGAACCGCGCTAAAACCGCATTAAACAATGTCACTTAGTGATATGCTGTGTTTTTCACCATTAAAAGTCGGGAACTGCGATATCTAATGTGAAAGCGCATGAAACCGTCGTAATCTTGTAGAAAACGTTGTAAAGTAGCGAATAAAACGTTTTCTAACGATAGAAGTGCGAAGGTTCGGTTAGTTTGAGCTAGGTAGCGTCGTGAAGCCACCAAAAACGATGTCATCAAACGAGATAGTGTTGTTTAATTGCGAGTACGAAACTGCGATAGGTGAAATATTGGGAAAGCACACAAAATGGCATGAACTAGCCAGATACTGCGTCTTGTGCCGTTACAAGTGCGAAACTGCTTTATTGTGATATTCTCGTTAAAGCGCATGCAAGTATCGTGAAACCTTAAAGAACGATGTCATTTAGCGAGATACAGCGTTCTGTACTGTAATAAGTTGGTGAGAAACTGTGAGGTCAAGCAAATATCGTAATTGTGAACGAAACAGTGTAATTGAGCGTATTTAGATACAAGTGCGAATGTTAGGTTAGGCTGAGATATCAACCGTCGTAAAACCGCATTAAACAATGTCAGTGAGATGTAGTGTTTTTCAACATTACAAGTCGGGAACTACGATATCTAATGTGAAAGCGCATGAAACCGTCGTAATCTTGTAGAAAACATTGTAAAGTTGCGAGTAAAACGTTTTCTAACGATAGAATGCGAAGGTTAGCTTGAGTTATGTTAGTTTAAGCTATGTAGCGTCGTGAGACCACCAAAAAGGACGTCATCTAACGAGATAGTGTTGTTTTATTGCATGTACGAAACTGCAATAGGTGAAATGTTGTGAAAGTACACAAAACGGCTTGAACAAGCCAGATACTGCGTGTTGTACCGTTACAAGTGCGAAACTGCTATAATGTGATATTCTCGTTAAAGCGCATGCAAGCATCGTGAAACCTTAAAGAACGATGTCATTTAGCGAGATACAGCGTTCTGTACTGCAATAAGTTGGTGAAAAACTGTGAGGTTATGCAAATATCGTAATTGTGAACGAAACAGTGTAATAGAGCGTTTTTCAATACAAGTACGAATGTTAGGTTAGGTTAAGATATGAACCGTCGTAAAACCGCACTAAACAATGTCACTTAGTGAGATGCAGTGTTTTTCACCATTACAAGTCGGGAACTGCGATATCTAATGTGAAAGCGCTTGCAAACGTCGTTAGGTTAGGTTAGGTTAGGTTAGGTTAGGCTAGGTTAGGTTACGTTAGGTTAGGTTTGGTTAGGTTAGGTTAGGTTAGGTTAGGTTATGTTAGGCTAGGTTGGGTTAGGTTAGGTTAGCTTACGTTAGGTTAAGGTATGAACCGTCGTAAAACCGCAATAAACAATGTCACTTAGTGAGATGCAGTGTTTTTCACCTTTACAAGTTGGGAACTGCGATATCTAAAGTGAAAGCGCTTGAAACCGTCGTAATGTTGCAGAAAGTAATGTAAAGTAGCGAGTAAAACGTTTTCTAACGATAGAAGTGCGAAACTTATGTTACGTTATGTTAGTTTAAGCTAGGTAGCGTCGTGAAACCACCAAAAACGACGTCATCTAACGAGATAGTGTTGTTTTATTGCGAGTACGAAACTGCGATAGGTAAAATGTTGTGAAAGCACACAAAACGGCATGAACAAGCCAAATACTGCGTGTTGTACCGTTACAAGTGCGAAACTGCTATGTTTTGACATTCTCGGTAAAGCGCATGCAAGTATCGTGAAACCTTAAAGAACGATGTCATTTAGCGAGATACAGCGTTCTGTACTGTAATAAGTTGGTGAGAAACTGTGAGGTCAAGCAAATATCGTAATTGTGAACGAAACAGTGTAATTGAGCGTCTTTAGATACAAGTGCGAATGTTAGGTTAGGTTGACATATCAACCGTCGTAAAACCGCATTAAACAATGTCACTTAGTGAGATGTAGTGTTTTTCAATATTACAAGTCGGGAACTACGATATCTAATGTGAAAGCGCATGAAACCGTCGTAATCTTGTAGAAAACATTGTAAAGTTGCGAATAAAACGTTTTCTAACGATAGAAGTGCGAAGGTTAGGTTAGGTTAGGTTAGTTTAAGCTAGGTAGCGTCGTGAAACTACCAAAAACGACGTCATCTAACGAGATAGTGTTGTTTTATTGCGAGTACGAAACTGCGATAGGTAAAATGTTGTGAAAGCACACAAAACGGCATGAACAAGCCAAATACTGCGTGTTGTACCGTTACAAGTGCGAAACTGCTATGTTGTGATATTCTCGTTAAAGCGCATGCAAGCATCGTGAAACCTTAAAGAACGATGTCATTTAGCGAGATACAGCGTTCTGTACTGCAATAAGTTGGTGAAAAAATGTGAGGTTATGCAAATATCGTAATTGTGAACAAAACAGTGTAATAAAGTGTTTTTAGATACAAGTGCGAATGTTAGGTTAGGTTAAGATATGAACCGTCGTAAAACCGCATTAAACAATGTAAATAGTGAGATGCAGTGTTTTTCACCATTAAAAGTCGGGAACTGCGATATCTAATGTGAAAGCGCTTGCAACCGTCGTTAGGTTAGGTTAGGTTAGGTTTTGTTAGGTTAGGTTAGGTTAGATTCGGTTAGGTTGGGTTGAGTTGGGTTAGGTTAGGTTAGGTTAGGTTAGGTTGGGTTAGGTTAGGTTAGGTTAGGTTAGGTTACGTTAGGTTAGGTTAGGTTACGTTAGATTAGGTTAGGTTAGGTAAGGATAATTTGGTTAGGTTAGGTAAGGTTAGGTTAGGTTAGGTTGGGTTGGGTGTTGTTGGGTTGGGTGTTGTTGGGTTGGGTTGGGTTGGGTTAGGTTGGGTTAGGTTAGGTTAGGTTACGTTAGGTTAGGTTAGGTTAGGTTACGTTAGGTTATGTTAGGTTAGGTTAGGTTACGTTAGGTTAGGTTAGGTCAGGTAAGGTTAGGTTACGTTAGAATGGGTTAGGTTAGGTTAGGTTACGTTAGGTTAGGTTAAGTTAGGTTAGGTTAGGTTTGGTTAGGTTTGGTTAGGTTAGCTTAGGTTAGGTTAGGTTGGGTTGGGTTGGGTTGGGTTATGTTAGGTTAGGTTAGGTTAGGTTGGGTTAGGTTAGTTTAGGTTAGGTTAGGTTAGGTTAGGTTGGGTTGGGTTGGGTTAGGTTAGGTTAGGTTAGGTTTGGTAAGGTTAGGTTAGGTTAGGTTACGTTAGGTTAAGGTATGAACCGTCGTAAAACCGCATTAAACAATGTCACTTAGTGAGATGCAGTGTTTTTCACCTTTACAAGTTGGGAACTGTGATATCTAATGTGAAAGCGCTTGAAACCGTCGTAATGTTGTAGAAAGCAATGTAAAGTAGCGAGTAAAACGTTTTCTAACGATAGAAGTGCGAAGGTTATGTTAGGTTGAGTTATGTTAGTTTAAGCTAGGTAGCGTCGTGAAACTACCAAAAACAACGTCATCTAACGAGATAGTGTTGTTTTATTGCGAGTACGAAACTGCGATAGGTGAAATGTTGTGAAATCACACAAAACGGCATGAACAAGCCAAATACTGCGTGTTGTACCGTTACAAGTGCGAAACTGCTATGTTGTGATATTCTCGTTAAAGCGCATGCAAGCATCGTGAAACCTTAAAGAACGATGTCATTTAGCGAGATACAGCGTTCTGTACTGCAATAAGTTGGTGAAAAACTGTGAGGTTATGCAAATATCCTAATTGTGAACGAAACAGTGTAATAGAGCGTTTTTTAATGCAAGTGCGAATGTTAGGTTAGGTTAAGATATGAACCGTCGTAAAACCGCTTTAAACAATGTCACTTAGTGAAATGCAGTGTTTTTCACCATTACAAGTCGGGAACTGCGATATCTAATGTGAAAGCGCTTGCAAACGTCGTTAGGTTAGGTTAGGTTAGGTTAGGTTACGTTAGGTTAGGTTAGGTTAGGTTTGGTTAGGTTAGGTTAGGTTAGGTTAGGTTAGGGATGTTAGGTAAGCTTTGGTTAGGTTAGGTTAGGTTAGGTTAGGTTAGGGATGTTAGGTAAGCTTTGGTTAGGTTAGGTTAGGTTAGGTTGGGTTAGGTAAGGTTAGGTTAGGTTAAGATATGAACCGCGCTAAAACCGCATTAAACAATGTCACTTAGTGAGATGCTGTGTTTTTCACCATTACAAGTCGGGAACTGCGATATCTAATGTGAAAGCGCATGAAACCGTCGTAATCTTGTAGAAAACATTGTAAAGTAGCGAATAAAACGTTTTCTAACGATAGAAGTGCGAAGGTTCGGTTAGTTTGAGCTAGGTAGCGCCGTGAAGCCACCAAAAACGATGTCATCTAACGAGATAGTGTTGTTTTATTGCGAGTACGAAACTGCGATAGGTGAAATATTGGGAAAGCACACAAAATGGCATGAACTAGCCAGATACTGCGTCTTGTGCCGTTACAAGTGCGAAACTGCTTTATTGTGATATTCTCGTTAAAGCGCATGCAAGTATCGTGAAACCTTAAAGAACGATGTCTTTTAGCGAGATACAGCGTTCTGTACTGTAATAGGTTGGTGAGAAACTGTGAGGTCAAGCAAATATCGTAATTGTGAACGAAACAGTGTAATTGAGCGTATTTAGATACAAGTGCGAATGTTAGGTTAGGTTGAGATATCAACCGTCGTAAAACCGCATTAAACAATGTCACTTAGTGAGATGTAGTGTTTTTCAACATTACAAGTCGGGAACTACAATATCTAATGTGAAAGCGCATGAAACCGTCGTAATCTTGTAGAAAACATTGTAAAGTTGCGAGTAAAACGTTTTCTAACGATAGAAGTGCGAAGGTTAGCTTGAGTTATGTTAGTTTAAGCTATGTAGCGTCGTGAGACCACCAAAAAGGACGTCATCTAACGAGATAGTGTTGTTTTATTGCATGTACGAAACTGCAATAGGTGAAATGTTGTGAAAGTACACAAAACGGCTTGAACAAGCCAGATACTGCGTGTTGTACCGTTACAAGTGCGAAACTGCTATAATGTGATATTCTCGTTAAAGCGCATGCAAGCATCGTGAAACCTTAAAGAACGATGTCATTTAGCGAGATACAGCGTTCTGTACTGCAATAAGTTGGTGAAAAACTGTGAGGTTATGCAAATATCGTAATTGTGAACGAAACAGTGTAATAGAGCGTTTTTCAATACAAGTACGAATGTTAGGTTAGGTTAAGATATGAACCGTCGTAAAACCGCATTAAACAATGTCACTTAGTGAGATGCAGTGTTTTTCACCATTACAAGTCGGGAACTGCGATATCTAATGTGAAAGCGCTTGCAAACGTCGTTAGGTTAGGTTAGGTTAGGTTAGGTTAGGTTAGGTTAGGTTACGTTAGGTTAGGTTTGGTTAGGTTAGGTTAGGTTAGGTTATGTTAGGTTAGGTTGGGTTAGGTTAGGTAAGGTTACGTTAGGTTAAGGTATGAACCGTCGTAAAACCGCATTAAACAATGTCACATAGTGAGATGCAGTGTTTTTCACCTTTACAAGTTGGGAACTGCGATATCTAATGTGAAAGCGCTTGAAACCGTCGTAATGTTGTAGAAAGCAATGTAAAGTAGCTAGTAAAACGTTTTCTAACGATAGAAGTGCGAAGGTTATGTTAGGTTGAGTTATGTTAGTTTAAGCTACGTAGCGTCGTGAAACCACCAAAAACGACGTCATCTAACGAGATAGTGTTGTTTTATTGCGAGTATTAAACTGCGATAGGTGAAATGTTGTGAAAGCACACAAAACGGCATGAACAAGCCAAATACTGCGTGTTCTACCGTTACAAGTGCGAAACTGCTATATTGTGATATTCTCGGTAAAGCGCATGCAAGTATCGTGAAACCTTAAAGAACGATGTCATTTAGCGAGATACAGCGTTCTGTACTGTAATAAGTTGGTGAGAAACTGTGAGGTCAAGCAAATATCGTAATTGTGAACGAAACAGTGTAATTGAGCGTCTTTAGATACAAGTGCGAATGTTAGGTTAGGTTGATATATCAACCGTCGTAAAACCGCATTAAACAATGTCACTTAGTGAGATGTAGTGTTTTTCAACATTACAAGTCGGGAACTACGATATCTAATGTGAAAGCGCATGAAACCGTCGTAATCTTGTAGAAAACATTGTAAAGTTGCGAGTAAAACGTTTTCTAACGATAGAAGTGCGAAGGTTAGGTTAGGTTAGGTTAGTTTAAGCTAGGTAGCGTCGTGAAACTACCAAAAACGACGTCATCTAACGAGATAGTGTTGTTTTATAGCGAGTAATAAACTGCGATAGGTGAAATGTTGTGAAAGCACACAAAACGGCATGAACAAGCCAAATACTGCGTGTTCTACCGTTACAAGTGCGAAACTGCTATATTGTGATATTCTCGTTAAAGCGCATGCAAGCATCGTGAAACCTTAAAGAACAATGTCATTTAGCGAGATACAGCGTTCTGTACTGCAATAAGTTGGTGAAAAACTGTGAGGTTATGCAAATATCGTAATTGTGAACAAAACAGTGTAATAGAGCGTTTTTAGATACAAGTGCGAATGTTAGGTTAGGTTAAGATATGAACCGTCGTAAAACCGCATTAAACAATGTCAATTAGTGAGATGCAGTGTTTTTCACCATTAAAATTGGGGAACTGCGATATCTAATGTGAAAGCGCTTGCAACCGTCGTTAGGTTAGGTTAGGATAGGTTAGGTTAGGTTAGGTTTGGTTAGGTTAGGTTAGGTTAGATTAGGTTAGGTTGGGTTGAGTTGGGTTAGGTTAGGTTAGGTTAGGTTAGGTTGGGTTAGGTTAGGTTAGGTTAGGTTAGGTTACGTTAGGTTAGGTTAGGTTAGGTTACGTTAGGTTAGGTTAGGTTAGGTAAAGATAATTTGGTTAGGTTAGGTAAGGTTAGGTTAGGTTAGGTTAGGTTGGGTTGGGTGTTGTTGGGTTGGGTTGGGTTGGGTTAGGTTGGGTTAGGTTAGGTTAGGTTACGTTAGGTTAGGTTAGGTTACGTTAGGTTATGTTAGGTTAGGTTAGGTTACGTTAGGTTAGGTTAGGTCAGGTAAGGTTAGGTTACGTTAGAATAGGTTAGGTTAGGTGAGGTTACGTTAGGTTAGGTTAAGTTAGGTTAGGTTAGGTTTGGTTAGGTTAGGTTAGGTTAGCTTTGGTTAGGTTAGGTTGGGTTGGGTTGGGTTAGGTTGGGTTAGGTTAGGTTAGGTTAGGTTAGGTTGGGTTAGGTTAGTTTAGGTTAGGTTAGGTTAGGTTAGGTTGGGTTGGGTTGGTTAGGTTAGGTAAGGTTAGGTTAGGTTAGGTAAGGTTAGGTTAGGTTAGGTTAGGTTAGGTTACGTTAGGTTAAGGTATGAACCGTCGTAAAACCGCATTAAACAATGTCACTTAGTGAGATGCAGTGTTTTTCACCTTTACAAGTTGGGAACTGTGATATCTAATGTGAAAGCGCTTGAAACCGTCGTAATGTTGTAGAAAGCAATGTAAAGTAGCGAGTAAAACGTTTTCTAACGATAGAAGTGCGAAGGTTATGTTAGGTTGAGTTATGTTAGTTTAAGCTATGTAGCGTCGTGAAACTACCAAAAACAACGTCATCTAACGAGATAGTGTTGTTTTATTGCGAGTACGAAACTGCGATAGGTGAAATGTTGTGAAAGCACACAAAACGCAATGAACAAGCCAAATACTGCGTGTTGTACCGTTACAAGTGCGAAACTGCTATGTTGTGATATTCTCGTTGAAGCGCATGCAAGCATCGTGAAATCTTAAAGAACGATGTCATTTAGCGAGATACAGCGTTCTGTACTGCAATAAGTTGGTGAAAAACTGTGAGGTTATGCAAATATCCTAATTGTGAACGAAACAGTGTAATAGAGCGTTTTTAATACAAGTGCGAATGTTAGGTTAGGTTAAGATATGAACCGTCGTAAAACCGCATTAAACAATGTCACTTAGTGAGATGCAGTGTTTTTCACCATTACAAGTCGGGAACTGCGATATCTAATGTGAAAGCGCTTGAAAACGTCGTTAGGTTAGGTTAGGTTAGGTTAGGTTTGGTTAGGTTAGGTTAGGTTAGGTCAGCTTAGGGTATGTTAGGTAAGGTTTGGTTATGGTAGGTTAGGTTAGGTTGGGTTAGGTAAGGTTAGGTTAGGTTAAGATATGAACCGCGCTAAAACCGCATTAAACAATGTCACTTAGTGAGATGCTGTGTTTTTCACCATTACAAGTCGGGAACTGCGATATCTAATGTGAAAGCGCATGAAACCGTCGTAATCTTGTAGAAAACATTGTAAAGTAGCGAATAAAACGTTTTCTAACGATAGAAGTGCGAAGGTTCGGTTAGTTTGAGCTAGGTAGCGTCGTGAAACCACCAAAAACGATGTCATCTAACGAGATAGTGTTGTTTTATTGCGAGTACGAAACTGCGATAGGTGAAATATTGGGAAAGCACACAAAATGGCATGAACTAGCCAGATACTGCGTCTTGTGCCGTTACAAGTGCGAAACTGCTTTATTGTGATATTCTCGTTAAAGCGCATGCAAGTATCTTGAAACCTTAAAGAACGATGTCATTTAGCGAGATACAGCGTTCTGTACTGTAATAAGTTGGTGAGAAACTGTGAGGTCAAGCAAATATCGTAATTGTGAACGAAACAGTGTAATTGAGCGTATCTAGATACAAGTGCGAATGTTAGGTTAGGTTGAGATATCAACCGTCGTAAAACCGCATTAAACAATGTCACTTAGTGAGATGTAGTGTTTTTCAACATTACAAGTCGGGAACTACGATATCTAATGTGAAAGCGCATGAAACCGTCGTAATCTTGTAGAAAACATTGTAAAGTTGCGAGTAAAACGTTTTCTAACGATAGAAGTGCGAAGGTTAGCTTGAGTTATGTTAGTTTAAGCTATGTAGCGTCGTGAGACCACCAACAAGAACGTCATCTAACGAGATAGTGTTGTTTTATTGCGAGTACGAAACTGCGATAGGTAAAATGTTGTGAAAGCACACAAAACGGCATGAACAAGCCAAATACTGCGTGTTGTACCGTTACAAGTGCGAAACTGCTATGTTGTGACATTCTCGGTAAAGCGCATGCAAGTATCGTGAAACCTTAAAGAACGATGTCATTTAGCGAGATACAGCGTTCTGTACTGTAATAAGTTGGTGAGAAACTGTGAGGTCAAGCAAATATCGTAATTGTGAACGAAACAGTGTAATTGAGCGTCTTTAGATACAAGTGTGAATGTTAGGTTAGGTTCACATATCAACCATCGTAAAACCGCATTAAACAATGTCACTTAGTGAGATGTAGTGTTTTTCAACATTACAAGTCGGGAACTACGATATCTAATGTGAAAGCGCATGAAACCGTCGTAATCTTGTAGGAAACATTGTAAAGTTGCGAGTAAAACGTTTTCTAACGATAGAAGTGCGAAGGTTAGGTTAGGTTAGGTTAGTTTAAGCTAGGTAGCGTCATGAAACTACCAAAAACGACGTCATCTAACGAGATAGTGTTGTTTTATTGCGAGTATTAAACTGCGATAGGTGAAATGTTGTGAAAGCACACAAAACGGCATGAACAAGCCAAATACTGCGTGTTCTACCGTTACAAGTGCGAAACTGCTATATTGTGATATTCTCGTTAAAGCGCATGCAAGCATCGTGAAACCTTAAAGAACAATGTCATTTAGCGAGATACAGCGTTCTGTACTGCAATAAGTTGGTGAAAAACTGTGAGGTTATGCAAATATCGTAATTGTGAACAAAACAGTGTAATAGAGCGTTTTTAGATACAAGTGCGAATGTTAGGTTAGGTTAAGATATGAACCGTCGTAAAACCGCATTAAACAATGTCAATTAGTGAGATGCAGTGTTTTTCACCATTAAAAGTGGGGAACTGCGATATCTAATGTGAAAGCGCTTGCAACCGTCGTTAGGTTAGGTTAGGATAGGTTAGGTTAGGTTAGGTTTGGTTAGGTTAGGTTAGGTTAGATTAGGTTAGGTTGGGTTGAGTTGGGTTAGGTTAGGTTAGGTTAGGTTAGGTTGGGTTAGGTTAGGTTAGGTTAGGTTACGTTAGGTTAGGTTAGGTAAAGATAACTTGGTTAGGTTAGGTAAGGTTAGGTTAGGTTAGGTTACGTTAGGTTAGGTTAGGTCAGGTAAGGTTAGGTTACGTAGAATAGGTTAGGTTAGGTTAGGTTACGTTAGGTTAGGTTAAGTTAGGTTAGGTTAGGTTTGGTTAGGTTTGGTTTGGTTAGCTTAGGTTAGGTTAAGTTGGGTTGGGTTGGGTTAGGTTAGGTTAGGTTAGGTTAGGTTGGGTTAGGTTAGTTTAGGTTAGGTTAGGTTAGGTTAGGTTGGGTTGGGTTGGGTTAGGTTAGGTTAGGTTAGGTTTGGTAAGGTTAGGTTAGGTTAGGTTACGTTAGGTTAAGGTATGAACCGTCGTAAAACCGCATTAAACAATGTCACTTAGTGAGATGCAGTGTTTTTCACCTTTACAAGTTGGGAACTGTGATATCTAATGTGAAAGCGCTTGAAACCGTCGTAATGGTGAAGAAAGCAATGTAAAGTAGCGAGTAAAACGTTTTCTAACGATAGAAGTGCGAAGGTTATGTTAGGTTGAGTTATGTTAGTTTAAGCTAGGTAGCGTCGTGAAACTACCAAAAACGTCATCTAACGAGATAGTGTTGTTTTATTGCGAGTACGAAACTGCGATAGGTGAAATGTTGTGAAAGCACACAAAACGGCATGAACAAGCCAAATACTGCGTGTTGTACCGTTACAAGTGCAAAACTGCTATGTTGTGATATTCTCGTTAAAGCGCATGCAAGCATCGTGAAACCTTAAAGAACGACGTCATTTAGCGAGATACAGCGTTCTGTACTGCAATAAGTTGGTGAAAAACTGTGAGGTTATGCAAATATCCTAATTGTGAACGAAACAGTGTAATAGAGCGTTTTTTAATGCAAGTGCGAATGTTAGGTTAGGTTAAGATATGAACCGTCGTAAAACCGCATCAAACAATGTCACTTAGTGAGATGCAGTGTTTTTCATCATTACAAGTCGGGAACTGCGATATCTAAAGTGAAAGCGCTTGCAAACGTCGTTAGGTTAGGTTAGGTTAGGTTAGGTTAGGTTACGTTAGGTTAGGTTACGTTAGGTTTGGTTAGGTTAGGTTAGGTTAGGTTAGGGATGTTAGGTAAGGTTTGGTTAGGTTAGGTTAGGTTAGGTTGGGTTAGGTAAGGTTAGGTTAGGTTAAGATATGAACCGCGCTAAAACCGCATTAAACAATGTCACTTAGTGATATGCTGTGTTTTTCACCATTAAAAGTCGGGAACTGCGATATCTAATGTGAAAGCGCATGAAACCGTCGTAATCTCTTAGAAAACATTGTAAAGTAGCGAATAAAACGTTTTCTAACGATAGAAGTGCGAAGGTTCGGTTAGTTTGAGCTAGGTAGCGTCGTGAAGCCACCAAAAACGATGTCATCAAACGAGATAGTGTTGTTTAATTGCGAGTACGAAACTGCGATAGGTGAAATATTGGGAAAGCACACAAAATGGCATGAACTAGCCAGATACTGCGTCTTGTGCCATTACAAGTGCGAAACTGCTTTATTGTGATATTCTCGTTAAAGCGCATGCAAGTATCGTGAAACCTTAAAGAACGATGTCATTTAGCGAGATACAGCGTTCTGTACTGTAATAAGTTGGTGAGAAACTGTGAGGTCAAGCAAATATCGTAATTGTTAACGAAACAGTGTAATTGAGCGTATTTAGATACAAGTGCGAATGTTAGGTTAGGCTGAGATATCAACCGTCGTAAAACCGCATTAAACAATGTCAGTGAGATGTAGTGTTTTTCAACATTACAAGTCGGGAACTACGATATCTAATGTGAAAGCGCATGAAACCGTCGTAATCTTGTAGAAAACATTGTAAAGTTGCGAGTAAAACGTTTTCTAACGATAGAAGTGCGAAGGTTAGCTTGAGTTATGTTAGTTTAAGCTATGTAGCGTCGTGAGACCACCAAAAAGGACGTCATCTAACGAGATAGTGTTGTTTTATTGCATGTACGAAACTGCAATAGGTGAAATGTTGTGAAAGTACACAAAACGGCTTGAACAAGCCAGATACTGCGTGTTGTACCGTTACAAGTGCGAAACTGCTATAATGTGATATTCTCGTTAAAGCGCATGCAAGCATCGTGAAACCTTAAAGAACGATGTCATTTAGCGAGATACAGCGTTCTGTACTGCAATAAGTTGGTGAAAAACTGTGAGGTTATGCAAATATCGTAATTGTGAACGAAACAGTGTAATAGAGCGTTTTTCAATACAAGTACGAATGTTAGGTTAGGTTAAGATATGAACCGTCGTAAAACCGCACTAAACAATGTCACTTAGTGAGATGCAGTGTTTTTCACCATTACAAGTCGGGAACTGCGATATCTAATGTGAAAGCGCTTGCAAACGTCGTTAGGTTAGGTTAGGTTAGGTTAGGTTAGGCTAGGTTAGGTTACGTTAGGTTAGGTTTGGTTAGGTTAGGTTAGGTTAGGTTAGGTTATGTTAGGCTAGGTTGGGTTAGGTTAGGTTAGCTTACGTTAGGTTAAGGTATGAACCGTCGTAAAACCGCAATAAACAATGTCACTTAGTGAGATGCAGTGTTTTTCACCTTTACAAGTTGGGAACTGCGATATCTAATGTGAAAGCGCTTGAAACCGTCGTAATGTTGCAGAAAGTAATGTAAAGTAGCGAGTAAAACGTTTTCTAACGATAGAAGTGCGAAACTTATGTTACGTTATGTTAGTTTAAGCTAGGTAGCGTCGTGAAACCACCAAAAACGACGTCATCTAACGAGATAGTGTTGTTTTATTGCGAGTACGAAACTGCGATAGGTAAAATGTTGTGAAAGCACACAAAACGGCATGAACAAGCCAAATACTGCGTGTTGTACCGTTACAAGTGCGAAACTGCTATGTTTTGACATTCTCGGTAAAGCGCATGCAAGTATCGTGAAACCTTAAAGAACGATGTCATTTAGCGAGATACAGCGTTCTGTACTGTAATAAGTTGGTGAGAAACTGTGAGGTCAAGCAAATATCGTAATTGTGAACGAAACAGTGTAATTGAGCGTCTTTAGATACAAGTGCGAATGTTAGGTTAGGTTGACATATCAACCGTCGTAAAACCGCATTAAACAATGTCACTTAGTGAGATGTAGTGTTTTTCAATATTACAAGTCGGGAACTACGATATCTAATGTGAAAGCGCATGAAACCGTCGTAATCTTGTAGAAAACATTGTAAAGTTGCGAGTAAAACGTTTTCTAACGATAGAAGTGCGAAGGTTAGGTTAGGTTAGGTTAGTTTAAGCTAGGTAGCGTCGTGAAACTACCAAAAACGACGTCATCTAACGAGATAGTGTTGTTTTATTGCGAGTACGAAACTGCGATAGGTAAAATGTTGTGAAAGCACACAAAACGGCATGAACAAGCCAAATACTGCGTGTTGTACCGTTACAAGTGCGAAACTGCTATGTTGTGATATTCTCGTTAAAGCGCATGCAAGCATCGTGAAACCTTAAAGAACGATGTCATTTAGCGAGATACAGCGTTCTGTACTGCAATAAGTTGGTGAAAAAATGTGAGGTTATGCAAATATCGTAATTGTGAACAAAACAGTGTAATAAAGTGTTTTTAGATACAAGTGCGAATGTTAGGTTAGGTTAAGATATGAACCGTCGTAAAACCGCATTAAACAATGTAAATAGTGAGATGCAGTGTTTTTCACCATTAAAAGTCGGGAACTGCGATATCTAATGTGAAAGCGCTTGCAACCGTCGTTAGGTTAGGTTAGGTTAGGTTTTGTTAGGTTAGGTTAGGTTAGATTCGGTTAGGTTGGGTTGAGTTGGGTTAGGTTAGGTTAGGTTAGGTTAGGTTGGGTTAGGTTAGGTTAGGTTAGGTTAGGTTACGTTAGGTTAGGTTAGGTTACGTTAGGTTAGGTTAGGTTAGGTAAGGATAATTTGGTTAGGTTAGGTAAGGTTAGGTTAGGTTAGGTTGGGTTGGGTGTTGTTGGGTTGGGTGTTGTTGGGTTGGGTTGGGTTGGGTTAGGTTGGGTTAGGTTAGGTTAGGTTACGTTAGGTTAGGTTAGGTTAGGTTACGTTAGGTTATGTTAGGTTAGGTTAGGTTACGTTAGGTTAGGTTAGGTCAGGTAAGGTTAGGTTACGTTAGAATGGGTTAGGTTAGGTTAGGTTACGTTAGGTTAGGTTAAGTTAGGTTAGGTTAGGTTTGGTTAGGTTTGGTTAGGTTAGCTTAGGTTAGGTTAGGTTGGGTTGGGTTGGGTTGGGTTATGTTAGGTTAGGTTAGGTTAGGTTGGGTTAGGTTAGTTTAGGTTAGGTTAGGTTAGGTTAGGTTGGGTTGGGTTGGGTTAGGTTAGGTTAGGTTAGGTTTGGTAAGGTTAGGTTAGGTTAGGTTACGTTAGGTTAAGGTATGAACCGTCGTAAAACCGCATTAAACAATGTCACTTAGTGAGATGCAGTGTTTTTCACCTTTACAAGTTGGGAACTGTGATATCTAATGTGAAAGCGCTTGAAACCGTCGTAATGTTGTAGAAAGCAATGTAAAGTAGCGAGTAAAACGTTTTCTAACGATAGAAGTGCGAAGGTTATGTTAGGTTGAGTTATGTTAGTTTAAGCTAGGTAGCGTCGTGAAACTACCAAAAACAACGTCATCTAACGAGATAGTGTTGTTTTATTGCGAGTACGAAACTGCGATAGGTGAAATGTTGTGAAATCACACAAAACGGCATGAACAAGCCAAATACTGCGTGTTGTACCGTTACAAGTGCGAAACTGCTATGTTGTGATATTCTCGTTAAAGCGCATGCAAGCATCGTGAAACCTTAAAGAACGATGTCATTTAGCGAGATACAGCGTTCTGTACTGCAATAAGTGGTGAAAAACTGTGAGGTTATGCAAATATCCTAATTGTGAACGAAACAGTGTAATAGAGCGTTTTTTAATGCAAGTGCGAATGTTAGGTTAGGTTAAGATATGAACCGTCGTAAAACCGCTTTAAACAATGTCACTTAGTGAAATGCAGTGTTTTTCACCATTACAAGTCGGGAACTGCGATATCTAATGTGAAAGCGCTTGCAAACGTCGTTAGGTTAGGTTAGGTTAGGTTAGGTTACGTTAGGTTAGGTTAGGTTAGGTTTGGTTAGGTTAGGTTAGGTTAGGTTAGGTTAGGGATGTTAGGTAAGCTTTGGTTAGGTTAGGTTAGGTTAGGTTGGGTTAGGTAAGGTTAGGTTAGGTTAAGATATGAACCGCGCTAAAACCGCATTAAACAATGTCACTTAGTGAGATGCTGTGTTTTTCACCATTACAAGTCGGGAACTGCGATATCTAATGTGAAAGCGCATGAAACCGTCGTAATCTTGTAGAAAACATTGTAAAGTAGCGAATAAAACGTTTTCTAACGATAGAAGTGCGAAGGTTCGGTTAGTTTGAGCTAGGTAGCGCCGTGAAGCCACCAAAAACGATGTCATCTAACGAGATAGTGTTGTTTTATTGCGAGTACGAAACTGCGAGAGGTGAAATATTGGGAAAGCACACAAAATGGCATGAACTAGCCAGATACTGCGTCTTGTGCCGTTACAAGTGCGAAACTGCTTTATTGTGATATTCTCGTTAAAGCGCATGCAAGTATCGTGAAACCTTAAAGAACGATGTCTTTTAGCGAGATACAGCGTTCTGTACTGTAATAGGTTGGTGAGAAACTGTGAGGTCAAGCAAATATCGTAATTGTGAACGAAACAGTGTAATTGAGCGTATTTAGATACAAGTGCGAATGTTAGGTTAGGTTGAGATATCAACCGTCGTAAAACCGCATTAAACAATGTCACTTAGTGAGATGTAGTGTTTTTCAACATTACAAGTCGGGAACTACAATATCTAATGTGAAAGCGCATGAAACCGTCGTAATCTTGTAGAAAACATTGTAAAGTTGCGAGTAAAACGTTTTCTAACGATAGAAGTGCGAAGGTTAGCTTGAGTTATGTTAGTTTAAGCTATGTAGCGTCGTGAGACCACCAAAAAGGACGTCATCTAACGAGATAGTGTTGTTTTATTGCATGTACGAAACTGCAATAGGTGAAATGTTGTGAAAGTACACAAAACGGCTTGAACAAGCCAGATACTGCGTGTTGTACCGTTACAAGTGCGAAACTGCTATAATGTGATATTCTCGTTAAAGCGCATGCAAGCATCGTGAAACCTTAAAGAACGATGTCATTTAGCGAGATACAGCGTTCTGTACTGCAATAAGTTGGTGAAAAACTGTGAGGTTATGCAAATATCGTAATTGTGAACGAAACAGTGTAATAGAGCGTTTTTCAATACAAGTACGAATGTTAGGTTAGGTTAAGATATGAACCGTCGTAAAACCGCATTAAACAATGTCACTTAGTGAGATGCAGTGTTTTTCACCATTACAAGTCGGGAACTGCGATATCTAATGTGAAAGCGCTTGCAAACGTCGTTAGGTTAGGTTAGGTTAGGTTAGGTTAGGTTAGGTTAGGTTAGGTTACGTTAGGTTAGGTTTGGTTAGGTTAGGTTAGGTTAGGTTATGTTAGGTTAGGTTGGGTTAGGTTAGGTAAGGTTACGTTAGGTTAAGGTATGAACCGTCGTAAAACCGCATTAAACAATGTCACATAGTGAGATGCAGTGTTTTTCACCTTTACAAGTTGGGAACTGCGATATCTAATGTGAAAGCGCTTGAAACCGTCGTAATGTTGTAGAAAGCAATGTAAAGTAGCTAGTAAAACGTTTTCTAACGATAGAAGTGCGAAGGTTATGTTAGGTTGAGTTATGTTAGTTTAAGCTACGTAGCGTCGTGAAACCACCAAAAACGACGTCATCTAACGAGATAGTGTTGTTTTATTGCGAGTATTAAACTGCGATAGGTGAAATGTTGTGAAAGCACACAAAACGGCATGAACAAGCCAAATACTGCGTGTTCTACCGTTACAAGTGCGAAACTGCTATATTGTGATATTCTCGGTAAAGCGCATGCAAGTATCGTGAAACCTTAAAGAACGATGTCATTTAGCGAGATACAGCGTTCTGTACTGTAATAAGTTGGTGAGAAACTGTGAGGTCAAGCAAATATCGTAATTGTGAACGAAACAGTGTAATTGAGCGTCTTTAGATACAAGTGCGAATGTTAGGTTAGGTTGATATATCAACCGTCGTAAAACCGCATTAAACAATGTCACTTAGTGAGATGTAGTGTTTTTCAACATTACAAGTCGGGAACTACGATATCTAATGTGAAAGCGCATGAAACCGTCGTAATCTTGTAGAAAACATTGTAAAGTTGCGAGTAAAACGTTTTCTAACGATAGAAGTGCGAAGGTTAGGTTAGGTTAGGTTAGTTTAAGCTAGGTAGCGTCGTGAAACTACCAAAAACGACGTCATCTAACGAGATAGTGTTGTTTTATTGCGAGTACGAAACTGCGATAGGTAAAATGTTGTGAAAGCACACAAAACGGCATGAACAAGCCAAATACTGCGTGTTGTACCGTTACAAGTGCGAAACTGCTATGTTGTGATATTCTCGTTAAAGCGCATGCAAGCATCGTGAAACCTTAAAGAACGATGTCATTTAGCGAGATACAGCGTTCTGTACTGCAATAAGTTGGTGAAAAAATGTGAGGTTATGCAAATATCGTAATTGTGAACAAAACAGTGTAATAAAGTGTTTTTAGATACAAGTGCGAATGTTAGGTTAGGTTAAGATATGAACCGTCGTAAAACCGCATTAAACAATGTAAATAGTGAGATGCAGTGTTTTTCACCATTAAAAGTCGGGAACTGCGATATCTAATGTGAAAGCGCTTGCAACCGTCGTTAGGTTAGGTTAGGTTAGGTTTTGTTAGGTTAGGTTAGGTTAGATTCGGTTAGGTTGGGTTGAGTTGGGTTAGGTTAGGTTAGGTTAGGTTAGGTTGGGTTAGGTTAGGTTAGGTTAGGTTACGTTAGGTTAGGTTAGGTTACGTTAGATTAGGTTAGGTTAGGTAAGGATAATTTGGTTAGGTTAGGTAAGGTTAGGTTAGGTTAGGTTGGGTTGGGTGTTGTTGGGTTGGGTGTTGTTGGGTTGGGTTGGGTTGGGTTAGGTTGGGTTAGGTTAGGTTAGGTTACGTTAGGTTAGGTTAGGTTAGGTTACGTTAGGTTATGTTAGGTTAGGTTAGGTTACGTTAGGTTAGGTTAGGTCAGGTAAGGTTAGGTTACGTTAGAATGGGTTAGGTTAGGTTAGGTTACGTTAGGTTAGGTTAAGTTAGGTTAGGTTAGGTTTGGTTAGGTTTGGTTAGGTTAGCTTAGGTTAGGTTAGGTTGGGTTGGGTTGGGTTGGGTTATGTTAGGTTAGGTTAGGTTAGGTTGGGTTAGGTTAGTTTAGGTTAGGTTAGGTTAGGTTAGGTTGGGTTGGGTTGGGTTAGGTTAGGTTAGGTTAGGTTTGGTAAGGTTAGGTTAGGTTAGGTTACGTTAGGTTAAGGTATGAACCGTCGTAAAACCGCATTAAACAATGTCACTTAGTGAGATGCAGTGTTTTTCACCTTTACAAGTTGGGAACTGTGATATCTAATGTGAAAGCGCTTGAAACCGTCGTAATGTTGTAGAAAGCAATGTAAAGTAGCGAGTAAAACGTTTTCTAACGATAGAAGTGCGAAGGTTATGTTAGGTTGAGTTATGTTAGTTTAAGCTAGGTAGCGTCGTGAAACTACCAAAAACAACGTCATCTAACGAGATAGTGTTGTTTTATTGCGAGTACGAAACTGCGATAGGTGAAATGTTGTGAAATCACACAAAACGGCATGAACAAGCCAAATACTGCGTGTTGTACCGTTACAAGTGCGAAACTGCTATGTTGTGATATTCTCGTTAAAGCGCATGCAAGCATCGTGAAACCTTAAAGAACGATGTCATTTAGCGAGATACAGCGTTCTGTACTGCAATAAGTTGGTGAAAAACTGTGAGGTTATGCAAATATCCTAATTGTGAACGAAACAGTGTAATAGAGCGTTTTTTAATGCAAGTGCGAATGTTAGGTTAGGTTAAGATATGAACCGTCGTAAAACCGCTTTAAACAATGTCACTTAGTGAAATGCAGTGTTTTTCACCATTACAAGTCGGGAACTGCGATATCTAATGTGAAAGCGCTTGCAAACGTCGTTAGGTTAGGTTAGGTTAGGTTAGGTTACGTTAGGTTAGGTTAGGTTAGGTTTGGTTAGGTTAGGTTAGGTTAGGTTAGGTTAGGGATGTTAGGTAAGCTTTGGTTAGGTTAGGTTAGGTTAGGTTAGGTTAGGGATGTTAGGTAAGCTTTGGTTAGGTTAGGTTAGGTTAGGTTGGGTTAGGTAAGGTTAGGTTAGGTTAAGATATGAACCGCGCTAAAACCGCATTAAACAATGTCACTTAGTGAGATGCTGTGTTTTTCACCATTACAAGTCGGGAACTGCGATATCTAATGTGAAAGCGCATGAAACCGTCGTAATCTTGTAGAAAACATTGTAAAGTAGCGAATAAAACGTTTTCTAACGATAGAAGTGCGAAGGTTCGGTTAGTTTGAGCTAGGTAGCGCCGTGAAGCCACCAAAAACGATGTCATCTAACGAGATAGTGTTGTTTTATTGCGAGTACGAAACTGCGATAGGTGAAATATTGGGAAAGCACACAAAATGGCATGAACTAGCCAGATACTGCGTCTTGTGCCGTTACAAGTGCGAAACTGCTTTATTGTGATATTCTCGTTAAAGCGCATGCAAGTATCGTGAAACCTTAAAGAACGATGTCTTTTAGCGAGATACAGCGTTCTGTACTGTAATAGGTTGGTGAGAAACTGTGAGGTCAAGCAAATATCGTAATTGTGAACGAAACAGTGTAATTGAGCGTATTTAGATACAAGTGCGAATGTTAGGTTAGGTTGAGATATCAACCGTCGTAAAACCGCATTAAACAATGTCACTTAGTGAGATGTAGTGTTTTTCAACATTACAAGTCGGGAACTACAATATCTAATGTGAAAGCGCATGAAACCGTCGTAATCTTGTAGAAAACATTGTAAAGTTGCGAGTAAAACGTTTTCTAACGATAGAAGTGCGAAGGTTAGCTTGAGTTATGTTAGTTTAAGCTATGTAGCGTCGTGAGACCACCAAAAAGGACGTCATCTAACGAGATAGTGTTGTTTTATTGCATGTACGAAACTGCAATAGGTGAAATGTTGTGAAAGTACACAAAACGGCTTGAACAAGCCAGATACTGCGTGTTGTACCGTTACAAGTGCGAAACTGCTATAATGTGATATTCTCGTTAAAGCGCATGCAAGCATCGTGAAACCTTAAAGAACGATGTCATTTAGCGAGATACAGCGTTCTGTACTGCAATAAGTTGGTGAAAAACTGTGAGGTTATGCAAATATCGTAATTGTGAACGAAACAGTGTAATAGAGCGTTTTTTAATGCAAGTGCGAATGTTAGGTTAGGTTAAGATATGAACCGTCGTAAAACCGCTTTAAACAATGTCACTTAGTGAAATGCAGTGTTTTTCACCATTACAAGTCGGGAACTGCGATATCTAATGTGAAAGCGCTTGCAAACGTCGTTAGGTTAGGTTAGGTTAGGTTAGGTTACGTTAGGTTAGGTTAGGTTAGGTTTGGTTAGGTTAGGTTAGGTTAGGTTAGGTTAGGGATGTTAGGTAAGCTTTGGTTAGGTTAGGTTAGGTTAGGTTAGGTTAGGGATGTTAGGTAAGCTTTGGTTAGGTTAGGTTAGGTTAGGTTGGGTTAGGTAAGGTTAGGTTAGGTTAAGATATGAACCGCGCTAAAACCGCATTAAACAATGTCACTTAGTGAGATGCTGTGTTTTTCACCATTACAAGTCGGGAACTGCGATATCTAATGTGAAAGCGCATGAAACCGTCGTAATCTTGTAGAAAACATTGTAAAGTAGCGAATAAAACGTTTTCTAACGATAGAAGTGCGAAGGTTCGGTTAGTTTGAGCTAGGTAGCGCCGGGAAGCCACCAAAAACGATGTCATCTAACGAGATAGTGTTGTTTTATTGCGAGTACGAAACTGCGATAGGTGAAATATTGGGAAAGCACACAAAATGGCATGAACTAGCCAGATACTGCGTCTTGTGCCGTTACAAGTGCGAAACTGCTTTATTGTGATATTCTCGTTAAAGCGCATGCAAGTATCGTGAAACCTTAAAGAACGATGTCTTTTAGCGAGATACAGCGTTCTGTACTGTAATAGGTTGGTGAGAAACTGTGAGGTCAAGCAAATATCGTAATTGTGAACGAAACAGTGTAATTGAGCGTATTTAGATACAAGTGCGAATGTTAGGTTAGGTTGAGATATCAACCGTCGTAAAACCGCATTAAACAATGTCACTTAGTGAGATGTAGTGTTTTTCAACATTACAAGTCGGGAACTACAATATCTAATGTGAAAGCGCATGAAACCGTCGTAATCTTGTAGAAAACATTGTAAAGTTGCGAGTAAAACGTTTTCTAACGATAGAAGTGCGAAGGTTAGCTTGAGTTATGTTAGTTTAAGCTATGTAGCGTCGTGAGACCACCAAAAAGGACGTCATCTAACGAGATAGTGTTGTTTTATTGCATGTACGAAACTGCAATAGGTGAAATGTTGTGAAAGTACACAAAACGGCTTGAACAAGCCAGATACTGCGTGTTGTACCGTTACAAGTGCGAAACTGCTATAATGTGATATTCTCGTTAAAGCGCATGCAAGCATCGTGAAACCTTAAAGAACGATGTCATTTAGCGAGATACAGCGTTCTGTACTGCAATAAGTTGGTGAAAAACTGTGAGGTTATGCAAATATCGTAATTGTGAACGAAACAGTGTAATAGAGCGTTTTTCAATACAAGTACGAATGTTAGGTTAGGTTAAGATATGAACCGTCGTAAAACCGCATTAAACAATGTCACTTAGTGAGATGCAGTGTTTTTCACCATTACAAGTCGGGAACTGCGATATCTAATGTGAAAGCGCTTGCAAACGTCGTTAGGTTAGGTTAGGTTAGGTTAGGTTAGGTTAGGTTAGGTTACGTTAGGTTAGGTTTGGTTAGGTTAGGTTAGGTTAGGTTATGTTAGGTTAGGTTGGGTTAGGTTAGGTAAGGTTACGTTAGGTTAAGGTATGAACCGTCGTAAAACCGCATTAAACAATGTCACATAGTGAGATGCAGTGTTTTTCACCTTTACAAGTTGGGAACTGCGATATCTAATGTGAAAGCGCTTGAAACCGTCGTAATGTTGTAGAAAGCAATGTAAAGTAGCTAGTAAAACGTTTTCTAACGATAGAAGTGCGAAGGTTATGTTAGGTTGAGTTATGTTAGTTTAAGCTACGTAGCGTCGTGAAACCACCAAAAACGACGTCATCTAACGAGATAGTGTTGTTTTATTGCGAGTATTAAACTGCGATAGGTGAAATGTTGTGAAAGCACACAAAACGGCATGAACAAGCCAAATACTGCGTGTTCTACCGTTACAAGTGCGAAACTGCTATATTGTGATATTCTCGGTAAAGCGCATGCAAGTATCGTGAAACCTTAAAGAACGATGTCATTTAGCGAGATACAGCGTTCTGTACTGTAATAAGTTGGTGAGAAACTGTGAGGTCAAGCAAATATCGTAATTGTGAACGAAACAGTGTAATTGAGCGTCTTTAGATACAAGTGCGAATGTTAGGTTAGGTTGATATATCAACCGTCGTAAAACCGCATTAAACAATGTCACTTAGTGAGATGTAGTGTTTTTCAACATTACAAGTCGGGAACTACGATATCTAATGTGAAAGCGCATGAAACCGTCGTAATCTTGTAGAAAACATTGTAAAGTTGCGAGTAAAACGTTTTCTAACGATAGAAGTGCGAAGGTTAGGTTAGGTTAGGTTAGTTTAAGCTAGGTAGCGTCGTGAAACTACCAAAAACGACGTCATCTAACGAGATAGTGTTGTTTTATAGCGAGTAATAAACTGCGATAGGTGAAATGTTGTGAAAGCACACAAAACGGCATGAACAAGCCAAATACTGCGTGTTCTACCGTTACAAGTGCGAAACTGCTATATTGTGATATTCTCGTTAAAGCGCATGCAAGCATCGTGAAACCTTAAAGAACAATGTCATTTAGCGAGATACAGCGTTCTGTACTGCAATAAGTTGGTGAAAAACTGTGAGGTTATGCAAATATCGTAATTGTGAACAAAACAGTGTAATAGAGCGTTTTTAGATACAAGTGCGAATGTTAGGTTAGGTTAAGATATGAACCGTCGTAAAACCGCATTAAACAATGTCAATTAGTGAGATGCAGTGTTTTTCACCATTAAAATTGGGGAACTGCGATATCTAATGTGAAAGCGCTTGCAACCGTCGTTAGGTTAGGTTAGGATAGGTTAGGTTAGGTTAGGTTTGGTTAGGTTAGGTTAGGTTAGATTAGGTTAGGTTGGGTTGAGTTGGGTTAGGTTAGGTTAGGTTAGGTTAGGTTGGGTTAGGTTAGGTTAGGTTAGGTTAGGTTACGTTAGGTTAGGTTAGGTTAGGTTACGTTAGGTTAGGTTAGGTTAGGTAAAGATAATTTGGTTAGGTTAGGTAAGGTTAGGTTAGGTTAGGTTAGGTTGGGTTGGGTGTTGTTGGGTTGGGTTGGGTTGGGTTAGGTTGGGTTAGGTTAGGTTAGGTTACGTTAGGTTAGGTTAGGTTACGTTAGGTTATGTTAGGTTAGGTTAGGTTACGTTAGGTTAGGTTAGGTCAGGTAAGGTTAGGTTACGTTAGAATAGGTTAGGTTAGGTGAGGTTACGTTAGGTTAGGTTAAGTTAGGTTAGGTTAGGTTTGGTTAGGTTAGGTTAGGTTAGCTTTGGTTAGGTTAGGTTGGGTTGGGTTGGGTTAGGTTGGGTTAGGTTAGGTTAGGTTAGGTTAGGTTGGGTTAGGTTAGTTTAGGTTAGGTTAGGTTAGGTTAGGTTGGGTTGGGTTGGTTAGGTTAGGTAAGGTTAGGTTAGGTTAGGTAAGGTTAGGTTAGGTTAGGTTAGGTTAGGTTACGTTAGGTTAAGGTATGAACCGTCGTAAAACCGCATTAAACAATGTCACTTAGTGAGATGCAGTGTTTTTCACCTTTACAAGTTGGGAACTGTGATATCTAATGTGAAAGCGCTTGAAACCGTCGTAATGTTGTAGAAAGCAATGTAAAGTAGCGAGTAAAACGTTTTCTAACGATAGAAGTGCGAAGGTTATGTTAGGTTGAGTTATGTTAGTTTAAGCTATGTAGCGTCGTGAAACTACCAAAAACAACGTCATCGAACGAGATAGTGTTGTTTTATTGCGAGTACGAAACTGCGATAGGTGAAATGTTGTGAAAGCACACAAAACGCAATGAACAAGCCAAATACTGCGTGTTGTACCGTTACAAGTGCGAAACTGCTATGTTGTGATATTCTCGTTGAAGCGCATGCAAGCATCGTGAAATCTTAAAGAACGATGTCATTTAGCGAGATACAGCGTTCTGTACTGCAATAAGTTGGTGAAAAACTGTGAGGTTATGCAAATATCCTAATTGTGAACGAAACAGTGTAATAGAGCGTTTTTAATACAAGTGCGAATGTTAGGTTAGGTTAAGATATGAACCGTCGTAAAACCGCATTAAACAATGTCACTTAGTGAGATGCAGTGTTTTTCACCATTACAAGTCGGGAACTGCGATATCTAATGTGAAAGCGCTTGAAAACGTCGTTAGGTTAGGTTAGGTTAGGTTAGGTTTGGTTAGGTTAGGTTAGGTTAGGTCAGCTTAGGGTATGTTAGGTAAGGTTTGGTTAGGGTAGGTTAGGTTAGGTTGGGTTAGGTAAGGTTAGGTTAGGTTAAGATATGAACCGCGCTAAAACCGCATTAAACAATGTCACTTAGTGAGATGCTGTGTTTTTCAGTCACTTAGTGAGATGTAGTGTTTTTCAACATTACAAGTCGGGAACTACGATATCTAATGTGAAAGCGCATGAAACCGTCGTAATCTTGTAGAAAACATTGTAAAGTTGCGAGTAAAACGTTTTCTAACGATAGAAGTGCGAAGGTTAGCTTGAGTTATGTTAGTTTAAGCTATGTAGCGTCGTGAGACCACCAACAAGAACGTCATCTAACGAGATAGTGTTGTTTTATTGCGAGTACGAAACTGCGATAGGTAAAATGTTGTGAAAGCACACAAAACGGCATGAACAAGCCAAATACTGCGTGTTGTACCGTTACAAGTGCGAAACTGCTATGTTGTGACATTCTCGGTAAAGCGCATGCAAGTATCGTGAAACCTTAAAGAACGATGTCATTTAGCGAGATACAGCGTTCTGTACTGTAATAAGTTGGTGAGAAACTGTGAGGTCAAGCAAATATCGTAATTGTGAACGAAACAGTGTAATTGAGCGTCTTTAGATACAAGTGTGAATGTTAGGTTAGGTTCACATATCAACCATCGTAAAACCGCATTAAACAATGTCACTTAGTGAGATGTAGTGTTTTTCAACATTACAAGTCGGGAACTACGATATCTAATGTGAAAGCGCATGAAACCGTCGTAATCTTGTAGGAAACATTGTAAAGTTGCGAGTAAAACGTTTTCTAACGATAGAAGTGCGAAGGTTAGGTTAGGTTAGGTTAGTTTAAGCTAGGTAGCGTCATGAAACTACCAAAAACGACGTCATCTAACGAGATAGTGTTGTTTTATTGCGAGTATTAAACTGCGATAGGTGAAATGTTGTGAAAGCACACAAAACGGCATGAACAAGCCAAATACTGCGTGTTCTACCGTTACAAGTGCGAAACTGCTATATTGTGATATTCTCGTTAAAGCGCATGCAAGCATCGTGAAACCTTAAAGAACAATGTCATTTAGCGAGATACAGCGTTCTGTACTGCAATAAGTTGGTGAAAAACTGTGAGGTTATGCAAATATCGTAATTGTGAACAAAACAGTGTAATAGAGCGTTTTTAGATACAAGTGCGAATGTTAGGTTAGGTTAAGATATGAACCGTCGTAAAACCGCATTAAACAATGTCAATTAGTGAGATGCAGTGTTTTTCACCATTAAAAGTGGGGAACTGCGATATCTAATGTGAAAGCGCTTGCAACCGTCGTTAGGTTAGGTTAGGATAGGTTAGGTTAGGTTAGGTTTGGTTAGGTTAGGTTAGGTTAGATTAGGTTAGGTTGGGTTGAGTTGGGTTAGGTTAGGTTAGGTTAGGTTAGGTTGGGTTAGGTTAGGTTAGGTTAGGTTAGGTTACGTTAGGTTAGGTTAGGTAAAGATAACTTGGTTAGGTTAGGTAAGGTTAGGTTAGGTTAGGTTAGGTTACGTTAGGTTAGGTTAGGTCAGGTAAGGTTAGGTTACGTAGAATAGGTTAGGTTAGGTTAGGTTACGTTAGGTTAGGTTAAGTTAGGTTAGGTTAGGTTTGGTTAGGTTTGGTTTGGTTAGCTTAGGTTAGGTTAAGTTGGGTTGGGTTGGGTTAGGTTAGGTTAGGTTAGGTTAGGTTGGGTTAGGTTAGTTTAGGTTAGGTTAGGTTAGGTTAGGTTGGGTTGGGTTGGGTTAGGTTAGGTTAGGTTAGGTTTGGTAAGGTTAGGTTAGGTTAGGTTACGTTAGGTTAAGGTATGAACCGTCGTAAAACCGCATTAAACAATGTCACTTAGTGAGATGCAGTGTTTTTCACCTTTACAAGTTGGGAACTGTGATATCTAATGTGAAAGCGCTTGAAACCGTCGTAATGGTGAAGAAAGCAATGTAAAGTAGCGAGTAAAACGTTTTCTAACGATAGAAGTGCGAAGGTTATGTTAGGTTGAGTTATGTTAGTTTAAGCTAGGTAGCGTCGTGAAACTACCAAAAACGTCATCTAACGAGATAGTGTTGTTTTATTGCGAGTACGAAACTGCGATAGGTGAAATGTTGTGAAAGCACACAAAACGGCATGAACAAGCCAAATACTGCGTGTTGTACCGTTACAAGTGCAAAACTGCTATGTTGTGATATTCTCGTTAAAGCGCATGCAAGCATCGTGAAACCTTAAAGAACGACGTCATTTAGCGAGATACAGCGTTCTGTACTGCAATAAGTTGGTGAAAAACTGTGAGGTTATGCAAATATCCTAATTGTGAACGAAACAGTGTAATAGAGCGTTTTTTAATGCAAGTGCGAATGTTAGGTTAGGTTAAGATATGAACCGTCGTAAAACCGCATCAAACAATGTCACTTAGTGAGATGCAGTGTTTTTCACCATTACAAGTCGGGAACTGCGATATCTAAAGTGAAAGCGCTTGCAAACGTCGTTAGGTTAGGTTAGGTTAGGTTAGGTTAGGTTACGTTAGGTTAGGTTACGTTAGGTTTGGTTAGCTTAGGTTAGGTTAGGTTAGGGATGTTAGGTAAGGTTTGGTTAGGTTAGGTTAGGTTAGGTTGGGTTAGGTAAGGTTAGGTTAGGTTAAGATATGAACCGCGCTAAAACCGCATTAAACAATGTCACTTAGTGATATGCTGTGTTTTTCACCATTAAAAGTCGGGAACTGCGATATCTAATGTGAAAGCGCATGAAACCGTCGTAATCTTGTAGAAAACATTGTAAAGTAGCGAATAAAACGTTTTCTAACGATAGAAGTGCGAAGGTTCGGTTAGTTTGAGCTAGGTAGCGTCGTGAAGCCACCAAAAACGATGTCATCAAACGAGATAGTGTTGTTTAATTGCGAGTACGAAACTGCGATAGGTGAAATATTGGGAAAGCACACAAAATGGCATGAACTAGCCAGATACTGCGTCTTGTGCCATTACAAGTGCGAAACTGCTTTATTGTGATATTCTCGTTAAAGCGCATGCAAGTATCGTGAAACCTTAAAGAACGATGTCATTTAGCGAGATACAGCGTTCTGTACTGTAATAAGTTGGTGAGAAACTGTGAGGTCAAGCAAATATCGTAATTGTGAACGAAACAGTGTAATTGAGCGTATTTAGATACAAGTGCGAATGTTAGGTTAGGCTGAGATATCAACCGTCGTAAAACCGCATTAAACAATGTCAGTGAGATGTAGTGTTTTTCAACATTACAAGTCGGGAACTACGATATCTAATGTGAAAGCGCATGAAACCGTCGTAATCTTGTAGAAAACATTGTAAAGTTGCGAGTAAAACGTTTTCTAACGATAGAAGTGCGAAGGTTAGCTTGAGTTATGTTAGTTTAAGCTATGTAGCGTCGTGAGACCACCAAAAAGGACGTCATCTAACGAGATAGTGTTGTTTTATTGCATGTACGAAACTGCAATAGGTGAAATGTTGTGAAAGTACACAAAACGGCTTGAACAAGCCAGATACTGCGTGTTGTACCGTTACAAGTGCGAAACTGCTATAATGTGATATTCTCGTTAAAGCGCATGCAAGCATCGTGAAACCTTAAAGAACGATGTCATTTAGCGAGATACAGCGTTCTGTACTGCAATAAGTTGGTGAAAAACTGTGAGGTTATGCAAATATCGTAATTGTGAACGAAACAGTGTAATAGAGCGTTTTTCAATACAAGTACGAATGTTAGGTTAGGTTAAGATATGAACCGTCGTAAAACCGCACTAAACAATGTCACTTAGTGAGATGCAGTGTTTTTCACCATTACAAGTCGGGAACTGCGATATCTAATGTGAAAGCGCTTGCAAACGTCGTTAGGTTAGGTTAGGTTAGGTTAGGTTAGGCTAGGTTAGGTTACGTTAGGTTAGGTTTGGTTAGGTTAGGTTAGGTTAGGTTAGGTTATGTTAGGCTAGGTTGGGTTAGGTTAGGTTAGCTTACGTTAGGTTAAGGTATGAACCGTCGTAAAACCGCAATAAACAATGTCACTTAGTGAGATGCAGTGTTTTTCACCTTTACAAGTTGGGAACTGCGATATCTAATGTGAAAGCGCTTGAAACCGTCGTAATGTTGCAGAAAGTAATGTAAAGTAGCGAGTAAAACGTTTTCTAACGATAGAAGTGCGAAACTTATGTTACGTTATGTTAGTTTAAGCTAGGTAGCGTCGTGAAACCACCAAAAACGACGTCATCTAACGAGATAGTGTTGTTTTATTGCGAGTACGAAACTGCGATAGGTAAAATGTTGTGAAAGCACACAAAACGGCATGAACAAGCCAAATACTGCGTGTTGTACCGTTACAAGTGCGAAACTGCTATGTTTTGACATTCTCGGTAAAGCGCATGCAAGTATCGTGAAACCTTAAAGAACGATGTCATTTAGCGAGATACAGCGTTCTGTACTGTAATAAGTTGGTGAGAAACTGTGAGGTCAAGCAAATATCGTAATTGTGAACGAAACAGTGTAATTGAGCGTCTTTAGATACAAGTGCGAATGTTAGGTTAGGTTGACATATCAACCGTCGTAAAACCGCATTAAACAATGTCACTTAGTGAGATGTAGTGTTTTTCAATATTACAAGTCGGGAACTACGATATCTAATGTGAAAGCGCATGAAACCGTCGTAATCTTGTAGAAAACATTGTAAAGTTGCGAGTAAAACGTTTTCTAACGATAGAAGTGCGAAGGTTAGGTTAGGTTAGGTTAGTTTAAGCTAGGTAGCGTCGTGAAACTACCAAAAACGACGTCATCTAACGAGATAGTGTTGTTTTATTGCGAGTACGAAACTGCGATAGGTAAAATGTTGTGAAAGCACACAAAACGGCATGAACAAGCCAAATACTGCGTGTTGTACCGTTACAAGTGCGAAACTGCTATGTTGTGATATTCTCGTTAAAGCGCATGCAAGCATCGTGAAACCTTAAAGAACGATGTCATTTAGCGAGATACAGCGTTCTGTACTGCAATAAGTTGGTGAAAAAATGTGAGGTTATGCAAATATCGTAATTGTGAACAAAACAGTGTAATAAAGTGTTTTTAGATACAAGTGCGAATGTTAGGTTAGGTTAAGATATGAACCGTCGTAAAACCGCATTAAACAATGTAAATAGTGAGATGCAGTGTTTTTCACCATTAAAAGTCGGGAACTGCGATATCTAATGTGAAAGCGCTTGCAACCGTCGTTAGGTTAGGTTAGGTTAGGTTTTGTTAGGTTAGGTTAGGTTAGATTCGGTTAGGTTGGGTTGAGTTGGGTTAGGTTAGGTTAGGTTAGGTTAGGTTGGGTTAGGTTAGGTTAGGTTAGGTTAGGTTACGTTAGGTTAGGTTAGGTTACGTTAGGTTAGGTTAGGTTAGGTAAGGATAATTTGGTTAGGTTAGGTAAGGTTAGGTTAGGTTAGGTTGGGTTGGGTGTTGTTGGGTTGGGTGTTGTTGGGTTGGGTTGGGTTGGGTTAGGTTGGGTTAGGTTAGGTTAGGTTACGTTAGGTTAGGTTAGGTTAGGTTACGTTAGGTTATGTTAGGTTAGGTTAGGTTACGTTAGGTTAGGTTAGGTCAGGTAAGGTTAGGTTACGTTAGAATGGGTTAGGTTAGGTTAGGTTACGTTAGGTTAGGTTAAGTTAGGTTAGGTTAGGTTTGGTTAGGTTTGGTTAGGTTAGCTTAGGTTAGGTTAGGTTGGGTTGGGTTGGGTTGGGTTATGTTAGGTTAGGTTAGGTTAGGTTGGGTTAGGTTAGTTTAGGTTAGGTTAGGTTAGGTTAGGTTGGGTTGGGTTGGGTTAGGTTAGGTTAGGTTAGGTTTGGTAAGGTTAGGTTAGGTTAGGTTACGTTAGGTTAAGGTATGAACCGTCGTAAAACCGCATTAAACAATGTCACTTAGTGAGATGCAGTGTTTTTCACCTTTACAAGTTGGGAACTGTGATATCTAATGTGAAAGCGCTTGAAACCGTCGTAATGTTGTAGAAAGCAATGTAAAGTAGCGAGTAAAACGTTTTCTAACGATAGAAGTGCGAAGGTTATGTTAGGTTGAGTTATGTTAGTTTAAGCTAGGTAGCGTCGTGAAACTACCAAAAACAACGTCATCTAACGAGATAGTGTTGTTTTATTGCGAGTACGAAACTGCGATAGGTGAAATGTTGTGAAATCACACAAAACGGCATGAACAAGCCAAATACTGCGTGTTGTACCGTTACAAGTGCGAAACTGCTATGTTGTGATATTCTCGTTAAAGCGCATGCAAGCATCGTGAAACCTTAAAGAACGATGTCATTTAGCGAGATACAGCGTTCTGTACTGCAATAAGTTGGTGAAAAACTGTGAGGTTATGCAAATATCCTAATTGTGAACGAAACAGTGTAATAGAGCGTTTTTTAATGCAAGTGCGAATGTTAGGTTAGGTTAAGATATGAACCGTCGTAAAACCGCTTTAAACAATGTCACTTAGTGAAATGCAGTGTTTTTCACCATTACAAGTCGGGAACTGCGATATCTAATGTGAAAGCGCTTGCAAACGTCGTTAGGTTAGGTTAGGTTAGGTTAGGTTACGTTAGGTTAGGTTAGGTTAGGTTTGGTTAGGTTAGGTTAGGTTAGGTTAGGTTAGGGATGTTAGGTAAGATTTGGTTAGGTTAGGTTAGGTTAGGTTGGGTTAGGTAAGGTTAGGTTAGGTTAAGATATGAACCGCGCTAAAACCGCATTAAACAATGTCACTTAGTGAGATGCTGTGTTTTTCACCATTACAAGTCGGGAACTGCGATATCTAATGTGAAAGCGCATGAAACCGTCGTAATCTTGTAGAAAACATTGTAAAGTAGCGAATAAAACGTTTTCTAACGATAGAAGTGCGAAGGTTCGGTTAGTTTGAGCTAGGTAGCGCCGTGAAGCCACCAAAAACGATGTCATCTAACGAGATAGTGTTGTTTTATTGCGAGTACGAAACTGCGAGAGGTGAAATATTGGGAAAGCACACAAAATGGCATGAACTAGCCAGATACTGCGTCTTGTGCCGTTACAAGTGCGAAACTGCTTTATTGTGATATTCTCGTTAAAGCGCATGCAAGTATCGTGAAACCTTAAAGAACGATGTCTTTTAGCGAGATACAGCGTTCTGTACTGTAATAGGTTGGTGAGAAACTGTGAGGTCAAGCAAATATCGTAATTGTGAACGAAACAGTGTAATTGAGCGTATTTAGATACAAGTGCGAATGTTAGGTTAGGTTGAGATATCAACCGTCGTAAAACCGCATTAAACAATGTCACTTAGTGAGATGTAGTGTTTTTCAACATTACAAGTCGGGAACTACAATATCTAATGTGAAAGCGCATGAAACCGTCGTAATCTTGTAGAAAACATTGTAAAGTTGCGAGTAAAACGTTTTCTAACGATAGAAGTGCGAAGGTTAGCTTGAGTTATGTTAGTTTAAGCTATGTAGCGTCGTGAGACCACCAAAAAGGACGTCATCTAACGAGATAGTGTTGTTTTATTGCATGTACGAAACTGCAATAGGTGAAATGTTGTGAAAGTACACAAAACGGCTTGAACAAGCCAGATACTGCGTGTTGTACCGTTACAAGTGCGAAACTGCTATAATGTGATATTCTCGTTAAAGCGCATGCAAGCATCGTGAAACCTTAAAGAACGATGTCATTTAGCGAGATACAGCGTTCTGTACTGCAATAAGTTGGTGAAAAACTGTGAGGTTATGCAAATATCGTAATTGTGAACGAAACAGTGTAATAGAGCGTTTTTCAATACAAGTACGAATGTTAGGTTAGGTTAAGATATGAACCGTCGTAAAACCGCATTAAACAATGTCACTTAGTGAGATGCAGTGTTTTTCACCATTACAAGTCGGGAACTGCGATATCTAATGTGAAAGCGCTTGCAAACGTCGTTAGGTTAGGTTAGGTTAGGTTAGGTTAGGTTAGGTTACGTTAGGTTAGGTTTGGTTAGGTTAGGTTAGGTTAGGTTATGTTAGGTTAGGTTGGGTTAGGTTAGGTAAGGTTACGTTAGGTTAAGGTATGAACCGTCGTAAAACCGCATTAAACAATGTCACATAGTGAGATGCAGTGTTTTTCACCTTTACAAGTTGGGAACTGCGATATCTAATGTGAAAGCGCTTGAAACCGTCGTAATGTTGTAGAAAGCAATGTAAAGTAGCTAGTAAAACGTTTTCTAACGATAGAAGTGCGAAGGTTATGTTAGGTTGAGTTATGTTAGTTTAAGCTACGTAGCGTCGTGAAACCACCAAAAACGACGTCATCTAACGAGATAGTGTTGTTTTATTGCGAGTATTAAACTGCGATAGGTGAAATGTTGTGAAAGCACACAAAACGGCATGAACAAGCCAAATACTGCGTGTTCTACCGTTACAAGTGCGAAACTGCTATATTGTGATATTCTCGGTAAAGCGCATGCAAGTATCGTGAAACCTTAAAGAACGATGTCATTTAGCGAGATACAGCGTTCTGTACTGTAATAAGTTGGTGAGAAACTGTGAGGTCAAGCAAATATCGTAATTGTGAACGAAACAGTGTAATTGAGCGTATTTAGATACAAGTGCGAATGTTAGGTTAGGTTGATATATCAACCGTCGTAAAACCGCATTAAACAATGTCACTTAGTGAGATGTAGTGTTTTTCAACATTACAAGTCGGGAACTACGATATCTAATGTGAAAGCGCGTGAAACCGTCGTAATCTTGTAGAAAACATTGTAAAGTTGCGAGTAAAACGTTTTCTAACGATAGAAGTGCGAAGGTTAGGTTAGGTTAGGTTAGTTTAAGCTAGGTAGCGTCGTGAAACTACCAAAAACGACGTCATCTAACGAGATAGTGTTGTTTTATAGCGAGTAATAAACTGCGATAGGTGAAATGTTGTGAAAGCACACAAAACGGCATGAACAAGCCAAATACTGCGTGTTATACCGTTACAAGTGCGAAACTGCTATATTGTGATATTCTCGTTAAAGCGCATGCAAGCATCGTGAAACCTTAAAGAACAATGTCATTTAGCGAGATACAGCGTTCTGTACTGCAATAAGTTGGTGAAAAACTGTGAGGTTATGCAAATATCGTAATTGTGAACAAAACAGTGTAATAGAGCGTTTTTAGATACAAGTGCGAATGTTAGGTTAGGTTAAGATATGAACCGTCGTAAAACCGCATTAAACAATGTCAATTAGTGAGATGCAGTGTTTTTCACCATTAAAATTGGGGCACTGCGATATCTAATGTGAAAGCGCTTGCAACCGTCGTTAGGTTAGGTTAGGATAGGTTAGGTTAGGTTAGGTTTGGTTAGGTTAGGTTAGGTTAGATTAGGTTAGGTTGGGTTGAGTTGGGTTAGGTTAGGTTAGGTTAGGTTAGGTTGGGTTAGGTTAGGTTAGGTTAGGTTAGGTTACGTTAGGTTAGGTTAGGTTAGGTTACGTTAGGTTAGGTTAGGTTAGGTAAAGATAATTTGGTTAGGTTAGGTAAGGTTAGGTTAGGTTAGGTTAGGTTGGGTTGGGTGTTGTTGGGTTGGGTTGGGTTGGGTTAGGTTGGGTTAGGTTAGGTTAGGTTACGTTAGGTTAGGTTAGGTTACGTTAGGTTATGTTAGGTTAGGTTAGGTTACGTTAGGTTAGGTTAGGTCAGGTAAGGTTAGGTGACGTTAGAATAGGTTAGGTTAGGTGAGGTTACGTTAGGTTAGGTTAAGTTAGGTTAGGTTAGGTTTGGTTAGGTTAGGTTAGGTTAGCTTTGGTTAGGTTAGGTTGGGTTGGGTTGGGTTAGGTTGGGTTAGGTTAGGTTAGGTTAGGTTAGGTTGGGTTAGGTTAGTTTAGGTTAGGTTAGGTTAGGTTAGGTTGGGTTGGGTTGGTTAGGTTAGGTAAGGTTAGGTTAGGTTAGGTAAGGTTAGGTTAGGTTAGGTTAGGTTAGGTTACGTTAGGTTAAGGTATGAACCGTCGTAAAACCGCATTAAACAATGTCACTTAGTGAGATGCAGTGTTTTTCACCTTTACAAGTTGGGAACTGTGATATCTAATGTGAAAGCGCTTGAAACCGTCGTAATGTTGTAGAAAGCAATGTAAAGTAGCGAGTAAAACGTTTTCTAACGATAGAAGTGCGAAGGTTATGTTAGGTTGAGTTATGTTAGTTTAAGCTATGTAGCGTCGTGAAACTACCAAAAACAACGTCATCTAACGAGATAGTGTTGTTTTATTGCGAGTACGAAACTGCGATAGGTGAAATGTTGTGAAAGCACACAAAACGCAATGAACAAGCCAAATACTGCGTGTTGTACCGTTACAAGTGCGAAACTGCTATGTTGTGATATTCTCGTTGAAGCGCATGCAAGCATCGTGAAATCTTAAAGAACGATGTCATTTAGCGAGATACAGCGTTCTGTACTGCAATAAGTTGGTGAAAAACTGTGAGGTTATGCAAATATCCTAATTGTGAACGAAACAGTGTAATAGAGCGTTTTTAATACAAGTGCGAATGTTAGGTTAGGTTAAGATATGAACCGTCGTAAAACCGCATTAAACAATGTCACTTAGTGAGATGCAGTGTTTTTCACCATTACAAGTCGGGAACTGCGATATCTAATGTGAAAGCGCTTGAAAACGTCGTTAGGTTAGGTTAGGTTAGGTTAGGTTTGGTTAGGTTAGGTTAGGTTAGGTCAGCTTAGGGTATGTTAGGTAAGGTTTGGTTAGGGTAGGTTAGGTTAGGTTGGGTTAGGTAAGGTTAGGTTAGGTTAAGATATGAACCGCGCTAAAACCGCATTAAACAATGTCACTTAGTGAGATGCTGTGTTTTTCAGTCACTTAGTGAGATGTAGTGTTTTTCAACATTACAAGTCGGGAACTACGATATCTAATGTGAAAGCGCATGAAACCGTCGTAATCTTGTAGAAAACATTGTAAAGTTGCGAGTAAAACGTTTTCTAACGATAGAAGTGCGAAGGTTAGCTTGAGTTATGTTAGTTTAAGCTATGTAGCGTCGTGAGACCACCAACAAGAACGTCATCTAACGAGATAGTGTTGTTTTATTGCGAGTACGAAACTGCGATAGGTAAAATGTTGTGAAAGCACACAAAACGGCATGAGCAAGCCAAATACTGCGTGTTGTACCGTTACAAGTGCGAAACTGCTATGTTGTGACATTCTCGGTAAAGCGCATGCAAGTATCGTGAAACCTTAAAGAACGATGTCATTTAGCGAGATACAGCGTTCTGTACTGTAATAAGTTGGTGAGAAACTGTGAGGTCAAGCAAATATCGTAATTGTGAACGAAACAGTGTAATTGAGCGTCTTTAGATACAAGTGTGAATGTTAGGTTAGGTTCACATATCAACCATCGTAAAACCGCATTAAACAATGTCACTTAGTGAGATGTAGTGTTTTTCAACATTACAAGTCGGGAACTACGATATCTAATGTGAAAGCGCATGAAACCGTCGTAATCTTGTAGGAAACATTGTAAAGTTGCGAGTAAAACGTTTTCTAACGATAGAAGTGCGAAGGTTAGGTTAGGTTAGGTTAGTTTAAGCTAGGTAGCGTCATGAAACTACCAAAAACGACGTCATCTAACGAGATAGTGTTGTTTTATTGCGAGTATTAAACTGCGATAGGTGAAATGTTGTGAAAGCACACAAAACGGCATGAACAAGCCAAATACTGCGTGTTCTACCGTTACAAGTGCGAAACTGCTATATTGTGATATTCTCGTTAAAGCGCATGCAAGCATCGTGAAACCTTAAAGAACAATGTCATTTAGCGAGATACAGCGTTCTGTACTGCAATAAGTTGGTGAAAAACTGTGAGGTTATGCAAATATCGTAATTGTGAACAAAACAGTGTAATAGAGCGTTTTTAGATACAAGTGCGAATGTTAGGTTAGGTTAAGATATGAACCGTCGTAAAACCGCATTAAACAATGTCAATTAGTGAGATGCAGTGTTTTTCACCATTAAAAGTGGGGAACTGCGATATCTAATGTGAAAGCGCTTGCAACCGTCGTTAGGTTAGGTTAGGATAGGTTAGGTTAGGTTAGGTTTGGTTAGGTTAGGTTAGGTTAGATTAGGTTAGGTTGGGTTGAGTTGGGTTAGGTTAGGTTAGGTTAGGTTAGGTTGGGTTAGGTTAGGTTAGGTTAGGTTAGGTTACGTTAGGTTAGGTTAGGTAAAGATAACTTGGTTAGGTTAGGTAAGGTTAGGTTAGGTTAGGTTAGGTTACGTTAGGTTAGGTTAGGTCAGGTAAGGTTAGGTTACGTAGAATAGGTTAGGTTAGGTTAGGTTACGTTAGGTTAGGTTAAGTTAGGTTAGGTTAGGTTTGGTTAGGTTTGGTTTGGTTAGCTTAGGTTAGGTTAAGTTGGGTTGGGTTGGGTTAGGTTAGGTTAGGTTAGGTTAGGTTGGGTTAGGTTAGTTTAGGTTAGGTTAGGTTAGGTTAGGTTGGGTTGGGTTGGGTTAGGTTAGGTTAGGTTAGGTTTGGTAAGGTTAGGTTAGGTTAGGTTACGTTAGGTTAAGGTATGAACCGTCGTAAAACCGCATTAAACAATGTCACTTAGTGAGATGCAGTGTTTTTCACCTTTACAAGTTGGGAACTGTGATATCTAATGTGAAAGCGCTTGAAACCGTCGTAATGGTGAAGAAAGCAATGTAAAGTAGCGAGTAAAACGTTTTCTAACGATAGAAGTGCGAAGGTTATGTTAGGTTGAGTTATGTTAGTTTAAGCTAGGTAGCGTCGTGAAACTACCAAAAACGTCATCTAACGAGATAGTGTTGTTTTATTGCGAGTACGAAACTGCGATAGGTGAAATGTTGTGAAAGCACACAAAACGGCATGAACAAGCCAAATACTGCGTGTTGTACCGTTACAAGTGCAAAACTGCTATGTTGTGATATTCTCGTTAAAGCGCATGCAAGCATCGTGAAACCTTAAAGAACGACGTCATTTAGCGAGATACAGCGTTCTGTACTGCAATAAGTTGGTGAAAAACTGTGAGGTTATGCAAATATCCTAATTGTGAACGAAACAGTGTAATAGAGCGTTTTTTAATGCAAGTGCGAATGTTAGGTTAGGTTAAGATATGAACCGTCGTAAAACCGCATCAAACAATGTCACTTAGTGAGATGCAGTGTTTTTCACCATTACAAGTCGGGAACTGCGATATCTAAAGTGAAAGCGCTTGCAAACGTCGTTAGGTTAGGTTAGGTTAGGTTAGGTTAGGTTACGTTAGGTTAGGTTACGTTAGGTTTGGTTAGGTTAGGTTAGGTTAGGTTAGGGATGTTAGGTAAGGTTTGGTTAGGTTAGGTTAGGTTAGGTTGGGTTAGGTAAGGTTAGGTTAGGTTAAGATATGAACCGCGCTAAAACCGCATTAAACAATGTCACTTAGTGATATGCTGTGTTTTTCACCATTAAAAGTCGGGAACTGCGATATCTAATGTGAAAGCGCATGAAACCGTCGTAATCTTGTAGAAAACATTGTAAAGTAGCGAATAAAACGTTTTCTAACGATAGAAGTGCGAAGGTTCGGTTAGTTTGAGCTAGGTAGCGTCGTGAAGCCACCAAAAACGATGTCATCAAACGAGATAGTGTTGTTTAATTGCGAGTACGAAACTGCGATAGGTGAAATATTGGGAAAGCACACAAAATGGCATGAACTAGCCAGATACTGCGTCTTGTGCCATTACAAGTGCGAAACTGCTTTATTGTGATATTCTCGTTAAAGCGCATGCAAGTATCGTGAAACCTTAAAGAACGATGTCATTTAGCGAGATACAGCGTTCTGTACTGTAATAAGTTGGTGAGAAACTGTGAGGTCAAGCAAATATCGTAATTGTGAACGAAACAGTGTAATTGAGCGTATTTAGATACAAGTGCGAATGTTAGGTTAGGCTGAGATATCAACCGTCGTAAAACCGCATTAAACAATGTCAGTGAGATGTAGTGTTTTTCAACATTACAAGTCGGGAACTACGATATCTAATGTGAAAGCGCATGAAACCGTCGTAATCTTGTAGAAAACATTGTAAAGTTGCGAGTAAAACGTTTTCTAACGATAGAAGTGCGAAGGTTAGCTTGAGTTATGTTAGTTTAAGCTATGTAGCGTCGTGAGACCACCAAAAAGGACGTCATCTAACGAGATAGTGTTGTTTTATTGCATGTACGAAACTGCAATAGGTGAAATGTTGTGAAAGTACACAAAACGGCTTGAACAAGCCAGATACTGCGTGTTGTACCGTTACAAGTGCGAAACTGCTATAATGTGATATTCTCGTTAAAGCGCATGCAAGCATCGTGAAACCTTAAAGAACGATGTCATTTAGCGAGATACAGCGTTCTGTACTGCAATAAGTTGGTGAAAAACTGTGAGGTTATGCAAATATCGTAATTGTGAACGAAACAGTGTAATAGAGCGTTTTTCAATACAAGTACGAATGTTAGGTTAGGTTAAGATATGAACCGTCGTAAAACCGCACTAAACAATGTCACTTAGTGAGATGCAGTGTTTTTCACCATTACAAGTCGGGAACTGCGATATCTAATGTGAAAGCGCTTGCAAACGTCGTTAGGTTAGGTTAGGTTAGGTTAGGTTAGGCTAGGTTAGGTTACGTTAGGTTAGGTTTGGTTAGGTTAGGTTAGGTTAGGTTAGGTTATGTTAGGCTAGGTTGGGTTAGGTTAGGTTAGCTTACGTTAGGTTAAGGTATGAACCGTCGTAAAACCGCAATAAACAATGTCACTTAGTGAGATGCAGTGTTTTTCACCTTTACAAGTTGGGAACTGCGATATCTAATGTGAAAGCGCTTGAAACCGTCGTAATGTTGCAGAAAGTAATGTAAAGTAGCGAGTAAAACGTTTTCTAACGATAGAAGTGCGAAACTTATGTTACGTTATGTTAGTTTAAGCTAGGTAGCGTCGTGAAACCACCAAAAACGACGTCATCTAACGAGATAGTGTTGTTTTATTGCGAGTACGAAACTGCGATAGGTAAAATGTTGTGAAAGCACACAAAACGGCATGAACAAGCCAAATACTGCGTGTTGTACCGTTACAAGTGCGAAACTGCTATGTTTTGACATTCTCGGTAAAGCGCATGCAAGTATCGTGAAACCTTAAAGAACGATGTCATTTAGCGAGATACAGCGTTCTGTACTGTAATAAGTTGGTGAGAAACTGTGAGGTCAAGCAAATATCGTAATTGTGAACGAAACAGTGTAATTGAGCGTCTTTAGATACAAGTGCGAATGTTAGGTTAGGTTGACATATCAACCGTCGTAAAACCGCATTAAACAATGTCACTTAGTGAGATGTAGTGTTTTTCAATATTACAAGTCGGGAACTACGATATCTAATGTGAAAGCGCATGAAACCGTCGTAATCTTGTAGAAAACATTGTAAAGTTGCGAGTAAAACGTTTTCTAACGATAGAAGTGCGAAGGTTAGGTTAGGTTAGGTTAGTTTAAGCTAGGTAGCGTCGTGAAACTACCAAAAACGACGTCATCTAACGAGATAGTGTTGTTTTATTGCGAGTACGAAACTGCGATAGGTAAAATGTTGTGAAAGCACACAAAACGGCATGAACAAGCCAAATACTGCGTGTTGGACCGTTACAAGTGCGAAACTGCTATGTTGTGATATTCTCGTTAAAGCGCATGCAAGCATCGTGAAACCTTAAAGAACGATGTCATTTAGCGAGATACAGCGTTCTGTACTGCAATAAGTTGGTGAAAAAATGTGAGGTTATGCAAATATCGTAATTGTGAACAAAACAGTGTAATAAAGTGTTTTTAGATACAAGTGCGAATGTTAGGTTAGGTTAAGATATGAACCGTCGTAAAACCGCATTAAACAATGTAAATAGTGAGATGCAGTGTTTTTCACCATTAAAAGTCGGGAACTGCGATATCTAATGTGAAAGCGCTTGCAACCGTCGTTAGGTTAGGTTAGGTTAGGTTTTGTTAGGTTAGGTTAGGTTAGATTCGGTTAGGTTGGGTTGAGTTGGGTTAGGTTAGGTTAGGTTAGGTTAGGTTGGGTTAGGTTAGGTTAGGTTAGGTTAGGTTACGTTAGGTTAGGTTAGGTTACGTTAGGTTAGGTTAGGTTAGGTAAGGATAATTTGGTTAGGTTAGGTAAGGTTAGGTTAGGTTAGGTTGGGTTGGGTGTTGTTGGGTTGGGTGTTGTTGGGTTGGGTTGGGTTGGGTTAGGTTGGGTTAGGTTAGGTTAGGTTACGTTAGGTTAGGTTAGGTTAGGTTACGTTAGGTTATGTTAGGTTAGGTTAGGTTACGTTAGGTTAGGTTAGGTCAGGTAAGGTTAGGTTACGTTAGAATGGGTTAGGTTAGGTTAGGTTACGTTAGGTTAGGTTAAGTTAGGTTAGGTTAGGTTTGGTTAGGTTTGGTTAGGTTAGCTTAGGTTAGGTTAGGTTGGGTTGGGTTGGGTTGGGTTATGTTAGGTTAGGTTAGGTTAGGTTGGGTTAGGTTAGTTTAGGTTAGGTTAGGTTAGGTTAGGTTGGGTTGGGTTGGGTTAGGTTAGGTTAGGTTAGGTTTGGTAAGGTTAGGTTAGGTTAGGTTACGTTAGGTTAAGGTATGAACCGTCGTAAAACCGCATTAAACAATGTCACTTAGTGAGATGCAGTGTTTTTCACCTTTACAAGTTGGGAACTGTGATATCTAATGTGAAAGCGCTTGAAACCGTCGTAATGTTGTAGAAAGCAATGTAAAGTAGCGAGTAAAACGTTTTCTAACGATAGAAGTGCGAAGGTTATGTTAGGTTGAGTTATGTTAGTTTAAGCTACGTAGCGTCGTGAAACCACCAAAAACGACGTCATCTAACGAGATAGTGTTGTTTTATTGCGAGTATTAAACTGCGATAGGTGAAATGTTGTGAAATCACACAAAACGGCATGAACAAGCCAAATACTGCGTGTTGTACCGTTACAAGTGCGAAACTGCTATGTTGTGATATTCTCGTTAAAGCGCATGCAAGCATCGTGAAACCTTAAAGAACGATGTCATTTAGCGAGATACAGCGTTCTGTACTGCAATAAGTTGGTGAAAAACTGTGAGGTTATGCAAATATCCTAATTGTGAACGAAACAGTGTAATAGAGCGTTTTTTAATGCAAGTGCGAATGTTAGGTTAGGTTAAGATATGAACCGTCGTAAAACCGCTTTAAACAATGTCACTTAGTGAAATGCAGTGTTTTTCACCATTACAAGTCGGGAACTGCGATATCTAATGTGAAAGCGCTTGCAAACGTCGTTAGGTTAGGTTAGGTTAGGTTAGGTTACGTTAGGTTAGGTTAGGTTAGGTTTGGTTAGGTTAGGTTAGGTTAGGTTAGGTTAGGTTAGGGATGTTAGGTAAGCTTTGGTTAGGTTAGGTTAGGTTAGGTTGGGTTAGGTAAGGTTAGGTTAGGTTAAGATATGAACCGCGCTAAAACCGCATTAAACAATGTCACTTAGTGAGATGCTGTGTTTTTCACCATTACAAGTCGGGAACTGCGATATCTAATGTGAAAGCGCATGAAACCGTCGTAATCTTGTAGAAAACATTGTAAAGTAGCGAATAAAACGTTTTCTAACGATAGAAGTGCGAAGGTTCGGTTAGTTTGAGCTAGGTAGCGCCGTGAAGCCACCAAAAACGATGTCATCTAACGAGATAGTGTTGTTTTATTGCGAGTACGAAACTGCGAGAGGTGAAATATTGGGAAAGCACACAAAATGGCATGAACTAGCCAGATACTGCGTCTTGTGCCGTTACAAGTGCGAAACTGCTTTATTGTGATATTCTCGTTAAAGCGCATGCAAGTATCGTGAAACCTTAAAGAACGATGTCTTTTAGCGAGATACAGCGTTCTGTACTGTAATAGGTTGGTGAGAAACTGTGAGGTCAAGCAAATATCGTAATTGTGAACGAAACAGTGTAATTGAGCGTATTTAGATACAAGTACGAATGTTAGGTTAGGTTGAGATATCAACCGTCGTAAAACCGCATTAAACAATGTCACTTAGTGAGATGTAGTGTTTTTCAACATTACAAGTCGGGAACTACAATATCTAATGTGAAAGCGCATGAAACCGTCGTAATCTTGTAGAAAACATTGTAAAGTTGCGAGTAAAACGTTTTCTAACGATAGAAGTGCGAAGGTTAGCTTGAGTTATGTTAGTTTAAGCTATGTAGCGTCGTGAGACCACCAAAAAGGACGTCATCTAACGAGATAGTGTTGTTTTATTGCGAGTATTAAACTGCGATAGGTGAAATGTTGTGAAAGCACACAAAACGGCATGAACAAGCCAAATACTGCGTGTTCTACCGTTACAAGTGCGAAACTGCTATATTGTGATATTCTCGGTAAAGCGCATGCAAGTATCGTGAAACCTTAAAGAACGATGTCATTTAGCGAGATACAGCGTTCTGTACTGTAATAAGTTGGTGAGAAACTGTGAGGTCAAGCAAATATCGTAATTGTGAACGAAACAGTGTAATTGAGCGTCTTTAGATACAAGTGCGAATGTTAGGTTAGGTTGATATATCAACCGTCGTAAAACCGCATTAAACAATGTCACTTAGTGAGATGTAGTGTTTTTCAACATTACAAGTCGGGAACTACGATATCTAATGTGAAAGCGCATGAAACCGTCGTAATCTTGTAGAAAACATTGTAAAGTTGCGAGTAAAACGTTTTCTAACGATAGAAGTGCGAAGGTTAGGTTAGGTTAGGTTAGTTTAAGCTAGGTAGCGTCGTGAAACTACCAAAAACGACGTCATCTAACGAGATAGTGTTGTTTTATAGCGAGTAATAAACTGCGATAGGTGAAATGTTGTGAAAGCACACAAAACGGCATGAACAAGCCAAATACTGCGTGTTCTACCGTTACAAGTGCGAAACTGCTATATTGTGATATTCTCGTTAAAGCGCATGCAAGCATCGTGAAACCTTAAAGAACAATGTCATTTAGCGAGATACAGCGTTCTGTACTGCAATAAGTTGGTGAAAAACTGTGAGGTTATGCAAATATCGTAATTGTGAACAAAACAGTGTAATAGAGCGTTTTTAGATACAAGTGCGAATGTTAGGTTAGGTTAAGATATGAACCGTCGTAAAACCGCATTAAACAATGTCAATTAGTGAGATGCAGTGTTTTTCACCATTAAAAGTGGGGAACTGCGATATCTAATGTGAAAGCGCTTGCAACCGTCGTTAGGTTAGGTTAGGATAGGTTAGGTTAGGTTAGGTTTGGTTAGGTTAGGTTAGGTTAGATTAGGTTAGGTTGGGTTGAGTTGGGTTAGGTTAGGTTAGGTTAGGTTAGGTTGGGTTAGGTTAGGTTAGGTTAGGTTAGGTTACGTTAGGTTAGGTTAGGTTAGGTTACGTTAGGTTAGGTTAGGTTAGGTAAAGATAATTTGGTTAGGTTAGGTAAGGTTAGGTTAGGTTAGGTTAGGTTGGGTTGGGTGTTGTTGGGTTGGGTTGGGTTGGGTTAGGTTGGGTTAGGTTAGGTTAGGTTACGTTAGGTTAGGTTAGGTTACGTTAGGTTATGTTAGGTTAGGTTAGGTTACGTTAGGTTAGGTTAGGTCAGGTAAGGTTAGGTTACGTTAGAATAGGTTAGGTTAGGTGAGGTTACGTTAGGTTAGGTTAAGTTAGGTTAGGTTAGGTTTGGTTAGGTTAGGTTAGGTTAGCTTTGGTTAGGTTAGGTTGGGTTGGGTTGGGTTAGGTTGGGTTAGGTTAGGTTAGGTTAGGTTAGGTTGGGTTAGGTTAGTTTAGGTTAGGTTAGGTTAGGTTAGGTTGGGTTGGGTTGGTTAGGTTAGGTAAGGTTAGGTTAGGTTAGGTAAGGTTAGGTTAGGTTAGGTTAGGTTAGGTTACGTTAGGTTAAGGTATGAACCGTCGTAAAACCGCATTAAACAATGTCACTTAGTGAGATGCAGTGTTTTTCACCTTTACAAGTTGGGAACTGTGATATCTAATGTGAAAGCGCTTGAAACCGTCGTAATGTTGTAGAAAGCAATGTAAAGTAGCGAGTAAAACGTTTTCTAACGATAGAAGTGCGAAGGTTATGTTAGGTTGAGTTATGTTAGTTTAAGCTATGTAGCGTCGTGAAACTACCAAAAACAACGTCATCTAACGAGATAGTGTTGTTTTATTGCGAGTACGAAACTGCGATAGGTGAAATGTTGTGAAAGCACACAAAACGCAATGAACAAGCCAAATACTGCGTGTTGTACCGTTACAAGTGCGAAACTGCTATGTTGTGATATTCTCGTTGAAGCGCATGCAAGCATCGTGAAATCTTAAAGAACGATGTCATTTAGCGAGATACAGCGTTCTGTACTGCAATAAGTTGGTGAAAAACTGTGAGGTTATGCAAATATCCTAATTGTGAACGAAACAGTGTAATAGAGCGTTTTTAATACAAGTGCGAATGTTAGGTTAGGTTAAGATATGAACCGTCGTAAAACCGCATTAAACAATGTCACTTAGTGAGATGCAGTGTTTTTCACCATTACAAGTCGGGAACTGCGATATCTAATGTGAAAGCGCTTGAAAACGTCGTTAGGTTAGGTTAGGTTAGGTTAGGTTTGGTTAGGTTAGGTTAGGTTAGGTCAGCTTAGGGTATGTTAGGTAAGGTTTGGTTAGGGTAGGTTAGGTTAGGTTGGGTTAGGTAAGGTTAGGTTAGGTTAAGATATGAACCGCGCTAAAACCGCATTAAACAATGTCACTTAGTGAGATGCTGTGTTTTTCACCATTACAAGTCGGGAACTGCGATATCTAATGTGAAAGCGCATGAAACCGTCGTAATCTTGTAGAAAACATTGTAAAGTAGCGAATAAAACGTTTTCTAACGATAGAAGTGCGAAGGTTCGGTTAGTTTGAGCTAGGTAGCGTCGTGAAACCACCAAAAACGATGTCATCTAACGAGATAGTGTTGTTTTATTGCGAGTACGAAACTGCGATAGGTGAAATATTGGGAAAGCACACAAAATGGCATGAACTAGCCAGATACTGCGTCTTGTGCCGTTACAAGTGCGAAACTGCTTTATTGTGATATTCTCGTTAAAGCGCATGCAAGTATCTTGAAACCTTAAAGAACGATGTCATTTAGCGAGATACAGCGTTCTGTACTGTAATAAGTTGGTGAGAAACTGTGAGGTCAAGCAAATATCGTAATTGTGAACGAAACAGTGTAATTGAGCGTATCTAGATACAAGTGCGAATGTTAGGTTAGGTTGAGATATCAACCGTCGTAAAACCGCATTAAACAATGTCACTTAGTGAGATGTAGTGTTTTTCAACATTACAAGTCGGGAACTACGATATCTAATGTGAAAGCGCATGAAACCGTCGTAATCTTGTAGAAAACATTGTAAAGTTGCGAGTAAAACGTTTTCTAACGATAGAAGTGCGAAGGTTAGCTTGAGTTATGTTAGTTTAAGCTATGTAGCGTCGTGAGACCACCAACAAGAACGTCATCTAACGAGATAGTGTTGTTTTATTGCGAGTACGAAACTGCGATAGGTAAAATGTTGTGAAAGCACACAAAACGGCATGAACAAGCCAAATACTGCGTGTTGTACCGTTACAAGTGCGAAACTGCTATGTTGTGACATTGTCGGTAAAGCGCATGCAAGTATCGTGAAACCTTAAAGAACGATGTCATTTAGCGAGATACAGCGTTCTGTACTGTAATAAGTTGGTGAGAAACTGTGAGGTCAAGCAAATATCGTAATTGTGAACGAAACAGTGTAATTGAGCGTCTTTAGATACAAGTGTGAATGTTAGGTTAGGTTCACATATCAACCATCGTAAAACCGCATTAAACAATGTCACTTAGTGAGATGTAGTGTTTTTCAACATTACAAGTCGGGAACTACGATATCTAATGTGAAAGCGCATGAAACCGTCGTAATCTTGTAGAAAACATTGTAAAGTTGCGAGTAAAACGTTTTCTAACGATAGAAGTGCGAAGGTTAGGTTAGGTTAGGTTAGTTTAAGCTAGGTAGCGTCATGAAACTACCAAAAACGACGTCATCTAACGAGATAGTGTTGTTTTATTGCGAGTACGAAACTGCGATAGGTAAAATGTTGTGAAAGCACACAAAACGGCATGAACAAGCCAAATACTGCGTGTTCTACCGTTACAAGTGCGAAACTGCTATATTGTGATATTCTCGTTAAAGCGCATGCAAGCATCGTGAAACCTTAAAGAACAATGTCATTTAGCGAGATACAGCGTTCTGTACTGCAATAAGTTGGTGAAAAACTGTGAGGTTATGCAAATATCGTAATTGTGAACGAGACAGTGTAATAGAGCGTTTTTCAATACAAGTACGAATGTTAGGTTAGGTTAAGATATGAACCGTCGTAAAACCGCATTAAACAATGTCACTAAGTGAGATGCAGTGTTTTTCACCATTACAAGTCGGGAACTGCGATATCTAATGTGAAAGCGCTTGCAAACGTCGTTAGGTTAGGTTAGGTTAGGTTAGGTTAGGTTACATTAGTTAGGTTTGGTTAGGTTAGGTTAGGTTATGTTAGGTTAGGTTGGGTTAGGTTAGGTTAGGTTACGTTAGGTTAAGGTATGAAACGTCGTAAAACCGCAATAAACAATGTCACTTAGTGAGATGCAGTGTTTTTCACCTTTACAAGTTGGGAACTGCGATATCTAATGTGAGAGCGCTTGAAACCGTCGTAATGTTGTAGAAAGCAATGTAAAGTAGCGAGTAAAACGTTTTCTAACGATAGAAGTGCGAAGGTTAGGTTAGGTTAGGTTACTTTAAGCTAGGTAGCGTCGTGAAACTACCAAAAACGACGTCATCTAACGAGATAGTGTTGTTTTATTGCGAGTATTAAACTGCGATAGGTGAAATGTTGTGAAAGCACACAAAACGGCATGAACAAGCCAAATACTGCGTGTTCTACCGTTACAAGTGCGAAACTGCTATATTGTGATATTCTCGTTAAAGCGCATGCAAGCATCGTGAAACCTTAAAGAACAATGTCATTTAGCGAGATACAGCGTTCTGTACTGCAATAAGTTGGTGAAAAACTGTGAGGTTATGCAAATATCGTAATGGTGAACGAAACAGTGTAATAGAGCGTTTTTCAATACAAGTACGAATGTTAGGTTAGGTTGACATATCAACCATCGTAAAACCGCATTAAACAATGTCACTTAGTGAGATGTAGTGTTTTTCAACATTACAAGTCGGGAACTACGATATCTAATGTGAAAGCGCATGAAACCGTCGTAATCTTGTAGAAAACATTGTAAAGTTGCGAGTAAAACGTTTTCTAACGATAGAAGTGCGAAGGTTAGCTTGAGTTATGTTAGTTTAAGCTATGTAGCGTCGTGAGACCACCAAAAAGGACGTCATCTAACGAGATAGTGTTGTTTTATTGCATGTACGAAACTGCAATAGGTGAAATGTTGTGAAAGTACACAAAACGGCATGAACAAGCCAAATACTGCGTGTTCTACCGTTACAAGTGCGAAACTGCTATATTGTGATATTCTCGTTAAAGCGCATGCAAGCATCGTGAAATTTTAAAGAACAATGTCATTTAGCGAGATACAGCGTTCTGTACTGCAATAAGTTGGTGAAAAACTGTGAGGTTATGCAAATATCGTAATTGTGAACGAAACAGTGTAATAGAGCGTTTTTCAATACAAGTACGAATGTTAGGTTAGGTTAAGATATGAACCGTCGTAAAACCGCACTAAACAATGTCACTTAGTGAGATGCAGTGTTTTTCACCATTACAAGTCGGGAACTGCGATATCTAATGTGAAAGCGCTTGCAAACGTCGTTAGGTTAGGTTAGGTTAGGTTAGGTTACGTTAGGTTAGGTTTGGTTAGGTTAGGTTAGGTTAGGTTAGGTTATGTTAGGCTAGGTTGGGTTAGGTTAGGTTAGCTTACGTTAGGTTAAGGTATGAACAGTCGTAAAACCGCAATAAACAATGTCACTTAGTGAGATGCAGTGTTTTTCACCTTTACAAGTTGGGAACTGCGATATCTAATGTGAAAGCGCTTGAAACCGTCGTAATGTTGCAGAAAGCAATGTAAAGTAGCGAGTAAAACGTTTTCTAACGATAGAAGTGCGAAACTTATGTTAGGTTATGTTAGTTTAAGCTAGGTAGCGTCGTGAAACCACCAAAAACGACGTCATCTAACGAGATAGTGTTGTTTTATTGCGAGTACGAAACTGCGATAGGTAAAATGTTGTGAAAGCACACAAAACGGCATGAACAAGCCAAATACTGCGTGTTGTACCGTTACAAGTGCGAAACTGCTATGTTTTGACATTCTCGGTAAAGCGCATGCAAGTATCGTGAAACCTTAAAGAACGATGTCATTTAGCGAGATACAGCGTTCTGTACTGTAATAAGTTGGTGAGAAACTGTGAGGTCAAGCAAATATCGTAATTTTGAACGAAACAGTGTAATTGAGCGTCTTTAGATACAAGTGCGAATGTTAGGTTAGGTTGACATATCAACCGTCGTAAAACCGCATTAAACAATGTCACTTAGTGAGATGTAGTGTTTTTCAACATTACAAGTCGGGAACTACGATATCTAATGTGAAAGCGCATGAAACCGTCGTAATCTTGTAGAAAACATTGTAAAGTTGCGAGTAAAACGTTTTCTAACGATAGAAGTGCGAAGGTTAGGTTAGGTTAGGTTAGTTTAAGCTAGGTAGCGTCGTGAAACTACCAAAAACGACGTCATCTAACGAGATTGTGTTGTTTTATTGCGAGTACGAAACTGCGATAGGTAAAATGTTGTGAAAGCACACAAAACGGCATGAACAAGCCAAATACTGCGTGTTGTACCGTTACAAGTGCGAAACTCGTAAATGTTTTGACATTCTCGGTAAAGCGCATGCAAGTATCGTGAAACCTTAAAGAAATATGTCATTTAGCGAGATACAACGTTCTGTACTGCAATAAGTTGGTGAAAAACTGTGAGGTTATGCAAATATCGTAATTGTGAACAAAACAGTGTAATAAAGTGTTTTTAGATACAAGTGCGAATGTTAGGTTAGGTTAAGATATGAACCGTCATAAAACCGCATTAAACAATGTCAATTAGTGAGATGCAGTGTTTTTCACCATTAAAAGTCGGGAACTGCGATATCTAATGTGAAAGCGCTTGCAACCGTCGTTAGGTTAGGTTAGGTTAGGTTTTGTTAGGTTAGGTTAGGTTAAGTTAGATTAGGTTAGGTTGGGTTGAGTTGGGTTAGGTTAGGTTAGGTTAGGTTAGGTTGGGTTAGGTTAGGTTAGGTTAGGTTAGGTTAGGTTAGGTTAGGTTAGGTTAGGTAAGGATAATTTGGTTAGGTTAGGTAAGGTTAGGTTAGGTTAGGTTGGAATGGGTGTTGTTGGGTTGGGTGTTGTTGGGTTGGGTTGGGTTGGGTTAGGTTGGGTTAGGTTAGGTTAGGTTACGTTAGGTTAGGTTAGGTTAGGTTACGTTAGGTTATGTTAGGTTAGGTTAGGTTACGTTAGGTTAGGTTAGGTCAGGTAAGGTTAGGTTACGTTAGAATAGGTTAGGTTAGGTTAGGTTACGTTAGGTTAGGTTAAGTTAGGTTAGGTTAGGTTTGGTTAGGTTTGGTTAGGTTAGCTTAGGTTAGGTTAGGTTGGGTTGGGTTGGGTTGGGTTAGGTTAGGTTAGGTTAGGTTAGGTTGGGTTAGGTTAGTTTAGGTTAGGTTAGGTTAGGTTAGGTTGAGTTGGGTTGGGTTAGGTTAGGTTAGGTTAGGTTTGGTAAGGTTAGGTTAGGTTAGGTTACGTTAGGTTAAGGTATGAACCGTCGTAAAACCGCATTAAACAATGTCACTTAGTGAGACGCAGTGTTTTTCACCTTTACAAGTTGGGAACTGTGATATCTAATGTGAAAGCGCTTGAAACCGTCGTAATGTTGTAGAAAGCAATGTAAAGTAGCGAGTAAAACGTTTTCTAACGATAGAAGTGCGAAGGTTATGTTAGGTTGAGTTATGTTAGTTTAAGCTAGGTAGCGTCGTGAAACTACCAAAAACAACGTCATCTAACGAGATAGTGTTGTTTTATTGCGAGTACGAAACTGCGATAGGTGAAATGTTGTGAAAGCACACAAAACGGCATGAACAAGCCAAATACTGCGTGTTGTACCGTTACAAGTGCGAAACTGCTATGTTGTGATATTCTCGTTAAAGCACATGCAAGCATCGTGAAACCTTAAAGAACGATGTCATTTAGCGAGATACAGCGTTCTGTACTGCAATAAGTTGGTGAAAAACTGTGAGGTTATGCAAATATCCTAATTGTGAACGAAACAGTGTAATAGAGCGTTTTTTAATGCAAGTGCGAATGTTAGGTTAGGTTAAGATATGAACCGTCGTAAAACCGCATTAAACAATGTCACTTAGTGAAATGCAGTGTTTTTCACCATTACAAGTCGGGAACTGCGATATCTAATGTGAAAGCGCTTGCAAACGTCGTTAGGTTAGGTTAGGTTAGGTTAGGTTAGGTTTGGTTAGGTTAGGTTAGGTTAGGTTAGGTTAGGGATGTTAGGTAAGGTTTGGTTAGGTTAGGTTAGGTTAGGTTGGGTTAGGTAAGGTTAGGTTAGGTTAAGATATGAACCGCGCTAAAACCGCATTAAACAATGTCACTTAGTGAGATGCTGTGTTTTTCACCATTACAAGTCGGGAACTGCGATATCTAATGTGAAAGCGCATGAAACCGTCGTAATCTTGTAGAAAACATTGTAAAGTAGCGAATAAAACGTTTTCTAACGATAGAAGTGCGAAGGTTCGGTTAGTTTGAGCTAGGTAGCGTCGTGAAACCACCAAAAACGATGTCATCTAACGAGATAGTGTTGTTTTATTGCGAGTACGAAACTGCGATAGGTGAAATATTGGGAAAGCACACAAAATGGCATGAACTAGCCAGATACTGCGTCTTGTGCCGTTACAAGTGCGAAACTGCTTTATTGTGATATTCTCGTTAAAGCGCATGCAAGTATCTTGAAACCTTAAAGAACGATGTCATTTAGCGAGATACAGCGTTCTGTACTGTAATAAGTTGGTGAGAAACTGTGAGGTCAAGCAAATATCGTAATTGTGAACGAAACAGTGTAATTGAGCGTATCTAGATACAAGTGCGAATGTTAGGTTAGGTTGAGATATCAACCGTCGTAAAACCGCATTAAACAATGTCACTTAGTGAGATGTAGTGTTTTTCAACATTACAAGTCGGGAACTACGATATCTAATGTGAAAGCGCATGAAACCGTCGTATTCTTGTAGAAAACATTGTAAAGTTGCGAGTAAAACGTTTTCTAACGATAGAAGTGCGAAGGTTAGCTTGAGTTATGTTAGTTTAAGCTATGTAGCGTCGTGAGACCACCAACAAGAACGTCATCTAACGAGATAGTGTTGTTTTATTGCGAGTACGAAACTGCGATAGGTAAAATGTTGTGAAAGCACACAAAACGGCATGAACAAGCCAAATACTGCGTGTTGTACCGTTACAAGTGCGAAACTGCTATGTTGTGACATTCTCGGTAAAGCGCATGCAAGTATCGTGAAACCTTAAAGAACGATGTCATTTAGCGAGATACAGCGTTCTGTACTGTAATAAGTTGGTGAGAAACTGTGAGGTCAAGCAAATATCGTAATTGTGAACGAAACAGTGTAATTGAGCGTCTTTAGATACAAGTGTGAATGTTAGGTTAGGTTCACATATCAACCATCGTAAAACCGCATTAAACAATGTCACTTAGTGAGATGTAGTGTTTTTCAACATTACAAGTCGGGAACTACGATATCTAATGTGAAAGCGCATGAAACCGTCGTAATCTTGTAGAAAACATTGTAAAGTTGCGAGTAAAACGTTTTCTAACGATAGAAGTGCGAAGGTTAGGTTAGGTTAGGTTAGTTTAAGCTAGGTAGCGTCATGAAACTACCAAAAACGACGTCATCTAACGAGATAGTGTTGTTTTATTGCGAGTATTAAACTGCGATAGGTGAAATGTTGTGAAAGCACACAAAACGGCATGAACAAGCCAAATACTGCGTGTTCTACCGTTACAAGTGCGAAACTGCTATATTGTGATATTCTCGTTAAAGCGCATGCAAGCATCGTGAAACCTTAAAGAACAATGTCATTTAGCGAGATACAGCGTTCTGTACTGCAATAAGTTGGTGAAAAACTGTGAGGTTATGCAAATATCGTAATTGTGAACGAGACAGTGTAATAGAGCGTTTTTCAATACAAGTACGAATGTTAGGTTAGGTTAAGATATGAACCGTCGTAAAACCGCATTAAACAATGTCACTAAGTGAGATGCAGTGTTTTTCACCATTACAAGTCGGGAACTGCGATATCTAATGTGAAAGCGCTTGCAAACGTCGTTAGGTTAGGTTAGGTTAGGTTAGGTTAGGTTACATTAGTTAGGTTTGGTTAGGTTAGGTTAGGTTATGTTAGGTTAGGTTGGGTTAGGTTAGGTTAGGTTACGTTAGGTTAAGGTATGAACCGTCGTAAAACCGCAATAAACAATGTCACTTAGTGAGATGCAGTGTTTTTCACCTTTACAAGTTGGGAACTGCGATATCTAATGTGAGAGCGCTTGAAACCGTCGTAATGTTGTAGAAAGCAATGTAAAGTAGCGAGTAAAACGTTTTCTAACGATAGAAGTGCGAAGGTTAGGTTAGGTTAGGTTACTTTAAGCTAGGTAGCGTCGTGAAACTACCAAAAACGACGTCATCTAACGAGATAGTGTTGTTTTATTGCGAGTATTAAACTGCGATAGGTGAAATGTTGTGAAAGCACACAAAACGGCATGAACAAGCCAAATACTGCGTGTTCTACCGTTACAAGTGCGAAACTGCTATATTGTGATATTCTCGTTAAAGCGCATGCAAGCATCGTGAAACCTTAAAGAACAAGGTCATTTAGCGAGATACAGCGTTCTGTACTGCAATAAGTTGGTGAAAAACTGTGAGGTTATGCAAATATCGTAATGGTGAACGAAACAGTGTAATAGAGCGTTTTTCAATACAAGTACGAATGTTAGGTTAGGTTGACATATCAACCATCGTAAAACCGCATTAAACAATGTCACTTAGTGAGATGTAGTGTTTTTCAACATTACAAGTCGGGAACTACGATATCTAATGTGAAAGCGCATGAAACCGTCGTAATCTTGTAGAAAACATTGTAAAGTTGCGAGTAAAACGTTTTCTAACGATAGAAGTGCGAAGGTTAGCTTGAGTTATGTTAGTTTAAGCTATGTAGCGTCGTGAGACCACCAAAAAGGACGTCATCTAACGAGATAGTGTTGTTTTATTGCATGTACGAAACTGCAATAGGTGAAATGTTGTGAAAGTACACAAAACGGCATGAACAAGCCAAATACTGCGTGTTCTACCGTTACAAGTGCGAAACTGCTATATTGTGATATTCTCGTTAAAGCGCATGCAAGCATCGTGAAATTTTAAAGAACAATGTCATTTAGCGAGATACAGCGTTCTGTACTGCAATAAGTTGGTGAAAAACTGTGAGGTTATGCAAATATCGTAATTGTGAACGAAACAGTGTAATAGAGCGTTTTTCAATACAAGTACGAATGTTAGGTTAGGTTAAGATATGAACCGTCGTAAAACCGCACTAAACAATGTCACTTAGTGAGATGCAGTGTTTTTCACCATTACAAGTCGGGAACTGCGATATCTAATGTGAAAGCGCTTGCAAACGTCGTTAGGTTAGGTTAGGTTAGGTTAGGTTACGTTAGGTTAGGTTTGGTTAGGTTAGGTTAGGTTAGGTTATGTTAGGCTAGGTTGGGTTAGGTTAGGTTAGCTTACGTTAGGTTAAGGTATGAACAGTCGTAAACCCGCAATAAACAATGTCACTTAGTGAGATGCAGTGTTTTTCACCTTTACAAGTTGGGAACTGCGATATCTAATGTGAAAGCGCTTGAAACCGTCGTAATGTTGCAGAAAGCAATGTAAAGTAGCGAGTAAAACGTTTTCTAACGATAGAAGTGCGAAACTTATGTTAGGTTATGTTAGTTTAAGCTAGGTAGCGTCGTGAAACCACCAAAAACGACGTCATCTAACGAGATAGTGTTGTTTTATTGCGAGTACGAAACTGCGATAGGTAAAATGTTGTGAAAGCACACAAAACGGCATGAACAAGCCAAATACTGCGTGTTGTACCGTTACAAGTGCGAAACTGCTATGTTTTGACATTCTCGGTAAAGCGCATGCAAGTATCGCGAAACCTTAAAGAACGATGTCATTTAGCGAGATACAGCGTTCTGTACTGTAATAAGTTGGTGAGAAACTGTGAGGTCAAGCAAATATCGTAATTTTGAACGAAACAGTGTAATTGAGCGTCTTTAGATACAAGTGCGAATGTTAGGTTAGGTTGACATATCAACCGTCGTAAAACCGCATTAAACAATGTCACTTAGTGAGATGTAGTGTTTTTCAACATTACAAGTCGGGAACTACGATATCTAATGTGAAAGCGCATGAAACCGTCGTAATCTTGTAGAAAACATTGTAAAGTTGCGAGTAAAACGTTTTCTAACGATAGAAGTGCGAAGGTTAGGTTAGGTTAGGTTAGTTTAAGCTAGGTAGCGTCGTGAAACTACCAAAAACGACGTCATCTAACGAGATTGTGTTGTTTTATTGCGAGTACGAAACTGCGATAGGTAAAATGTTGTGAAAGCACACAAAACGGCATGAACAAGCCAAATACTGCGTGTTGTACCGTTACAAGTGCGAAACTGCTATGTTTTGACATTCTCGGTAAAGCGCATGCAAGTATCGTGAAACCTTAAAGAAATATGTCATTTAGCGAGATACAACGTTCTGTACTGCAATAAGTTGGTGAAAAACTGTGAGGTTATGCAAATATCGTAATTGTGAACAAAACAGTGTAATAAAGTGTTTTTAGATACAAGTGCGAATGTTAGGTTAGGTTAAGATATGAACCGTCGTAAAACCGCATTAAACAATGTCAATTAGTGAGATGCAGTGTTTTTCACCATTAAAAGTCGGGAACTGCGATATCTAATGTGAAAGCGCTTGCAACCGTCGTTAGGTTAGGTTAGGTTAGGTTTTGTTAGGTTAGGTTAGGTTAAGTTAGATTAGGTTAGGTTGGGTTGAGTTGGGTTAGGTTAGGTTAGGTTAGGTTAGGTTAGGTTGGGTTAGGTTAGGTTAGGTTAGGTTAGGTTACGTTAGGTTAGGTTAGGTTAGGTAAGGATAATTTGGTTAGGTTAGGTAAGGTTAGGTTAGGTTAGGTTGGAATGGGTGTTGTTGGGTTGGGTGTTGTTGGGTTGGGTTGGGTTGGGTTAGGTTGGGTTAGGTTAGGTTAGGTTACGTTAGGTTAGGTTAGGTTAGGTTACGTTAGGTTATGTTAGGTTAGGTTAGGTTACGTTAGGTTAGGTTAGGTCAGGTAAGGTTAGGTTACGTTAGAATAGGTTAGGTTAGGTTAGGTTACGTTAGGTTAGGTTAAGTTAGGTTAGGTTAGGTTTGGTTAGGTTTGGTTAGGTTAGCTTAGGTTAGGTTAGGTTGGGTTGGGTTGGGTTGGGTTAGGTTAGGTTAGGTTAGGTTAGGTTGGGTTAGGTTAGTTTAGGTTAGGTTAGGTTAGGTTAGGTTGAGTTGGGTTGGGTTAGGTTAGGTTAGGTTAGGTTTGGTAAGGTTAGGTTAGGTTAGGTTACGTTAGGTTAAGGTATGAACCGTCGTAAAACCGCATTAAACAATGTCACTTAGTGAGATGCAGTGTTTTTCACCTTTACAAGTTGGGAACTGTGATATCTAATGTGAAAGCGCTTGAAACCGTCGTAATGTTGTAGAAAGCAATGTAAAGTAGCGAGTAAAACGTTTTCTAACGATAGAAGTGCGAAGGTTATGTTAGGTTGAGTTATGTTAGTTTAAGCTAGGTAGCGTCGTGAAACTACCAAAAACAACGTCATCTAACGAGATAGTGTTGTTTTATTGCGAGTACGAAACTGCGATAGGTGAAATGTTGTGAAAGCACACAAAACGGCATGAACAAGCCAAATACTGCGTGTTGTACCGTTACAAGTGCGAAACTGCTATGTTGTGATATTCTCGTTAAAGCACATGCAAGCATCGTGAAACCTTAAAGAACGATGTCATTTAGCGAGATACAGCGTTCTGTACTGCAATAAGTTGGTGAAAAACTGTGAGGTTATGCAAATATCCTAATTGTGAACGAAACAGTGTAATAGAGCGTTTTTTAATGCAAGTGCGAATGTTAGGTTAGGTTAAGATATGAACCGTCGTAAAACCGCATTAAACAATGTCACTTAGTGAAATGCAGTGTTTTTCACCATTACAAGTCGGGAACTGCGATATCTAATGTGAAAGCGCTTGCAAACGTCGTTAGGTTAGGTTAGGTTAGGTTAGGTTAGGTTTGGTTAGGTTAGGTTAGGTTAGGTTAGGTTAGGGATGTTAGGTAAGGTTTGGTTAGGTTAGGTTAGGTTAGGTTGGGTTAGGTAAGGTTAGGTTAGGTTAAGATATGAACCGCGCTAAAACCGCATTAAACAATGTCACTTAGTGAGATGCTGTGTTTTTCACCATTACAAGTCGGGAACTGCGATATCTAATGTGAAAGCGCATGAAACCGTCGTAATCTTGTAGAAAACATTGTAAAGTAGCGAATAAAACGTTTTCTAACGATAGAAGTGCGAAGGTTCGGTCAGTTTGAGCTAGGTAGCGTCGTGAAGCCACCAAAAACGATGTCATCGAACGAGATAGTGTTGTTTTATTGCGAGTACGAAACTGCGATAGGTGAAATATTGGGAAAGCACACAAAATGGCATGAACTAGCCAGATACTGCGTCTTGTGCCGTTACAAGTGCGAAACTGCTTTATTGTGATATTCTCGTTAAAGCGCATGCAAGTATCGTGAAACCTTAAAGAACGATGTCATTTAGCGAGATACAGCGTTCTGTACTGTAATAGGTTGGTGAGAAACTGTGAGGTCAAGCAAATATCGTAATTGTGAACGAAACAGTGTAATTGAGCGTATTTAGATACAAGTGCGAATGTTAGGTTAGGTTGAGATATCAACCGTCGTAAAACCGCATTAAACAATGTCACTTAGTGAGATGTAGTGTTTTTCAACATTACAAGTCGGGAACTACAATATCTAATGTGAAAGCGCATGAAACCGTCGTAATCTTGTAGAAAACATTGTAAAGTTGCGAGTAAAACGTTTTCTAACGATAGAAGTGCGAAGGTTAGCTTGAGTTATGTTAGTTTAAGCTATGTAGCGTCGTGAGACCACCAAAAAGGACGTCATCTAACGAGATAGTGTTGTTTTATTGCATGTACGAAACTGCAATAGGTGAAATGTTGTGAAAGTACACAAAACGGCTTGAACAAGCCAGATACTGCGTGTTGTACCGTTACAAGTGCGAAACTGCTATAATGTGATATTCTCGTTAAAGCGCATGCAAGCATCGTGAAACCTTAAAGAACGATGTCATTTAGCGAGATACAGCGTTCTGTACTGCAATAAGTTGGTGAAAAACTGTGAGGTTATGCAAATATCGTAATTGTGAACGAAACAGTGTAATAGAGCGTTTTTCAATACAAGTACGAATGTTAGGTTAGGTTAAGATATGAACCGTCGTAAAACCGCATTAAACAATGTCACTTAGTGAGATGCAGTGTTTTTCACCATTACAAGTCGGGAACTGCGATATCTAATGTGAAAGCGCTTGCAAACGTCGTTAGGTTAGGTTAGGTTAGGTTAGGTTAGGTTAGGTTAGGTTACGTTAGGTTAGGTTTGGTTAGGTTAGGTTAGGTTAGGTTATGTTAGGTTAGGTTGGGTTAGGTTAGGTAAGGTTACGTTAGGTTAAGGTATGAACCGTCGTAAAACCGCATTAAACAATGTCACATAGTGAGATGCAGTGTTTTTCACCTTTACAAGTTGGGAACTGCGATATCTAATGTGAAAGCGCTTGAAACCGTCGTAATGTTGTAGAAAGCAATGTAAAGTAGCTAGTAAAACGTTTTCTAACGATAGAAGTGCGAAGGTTATGTTAGGTTGAGTTATGTTAGTTTAAGCTACGTAGCGTCGTGAAACCACCAAAAACGACGTCATCTAACGAGATAGTGTTGTTTTATTGCGAGTATTAAACTGCGATAGGTGAAATGTTGTGAAAGCACACAAAACGGCATGAACAAGCCAAATACTGCGTGTTCTACCGTTACAAGTGCGAAACTGCTATATTGTGATATTCTCGGTAAAGCGCATGCAAGTATCGTGAAACCTTAAAGAACGATGTCATTTAGCGAGATACAGCGTTCTGTACTGTAATAAGTTGGTGAGAAACTGTGAGGTCAAGCAAATATCGTAATTGTGAACGAAACAGTGTAATTGAGCGTCTTTAGATACAAGTGCGAATGTTAGGTTAGGTTGATATATCAACCGTCGTAAAACCGCATTAAACAATGTCACTTAGTGAGATGTAGTGTTTTTCAACATTACAAGTCGGGAACTACGATATCTAATGTGAAAGCGCATGAAACCGTCGTAATCTTGTAGAAAACATTGTAAAGTTGCGAGTAAAACGTTTTCTAACGATAGAAGTGCGAAGGTTAGGTTAGGTTAGGTTAGTTTAAGCTAGGTAGCGTCGTGAAACTACCAAAAACGACGTCATCTAACGAGATAGTGTTGTTTTATAGCGAGTAATAAACTGCGATAGGTGAAATGTTGTGAAAGCACACAAAACGGCATGAACAAGCCAAATACTGCGTGTTCTACCGTTACAAGTGCGAAACTGCTATATTGTGATATTCTCGTTAAAGCGCATGCAAGCATCGTGAAACCTTAAAGAACAATGTCATTTAGCGAGATACAGCGTTCTGTACTGCAATAAGTTGGTGAAAAACTGTGAGGTTATGCAAATATCGTAATTGTGAACAAAACAGTGTAATAGAGCGTTTTTAGATAAAAGTGCGAATGTTAGGTTAGGTTAAGATATGAACCGTCGTAAAACCGCATTAAACAATGTCAATTAGTGAGATGCAGTGTTTTTCACCATTAAAAGTGGGGAACTGCGATATCTAATGTGAAAGCGCTTGCAACCGTCGTTAGGTTAGGTTAGGATAGGTTAGGTTAGGTTAGGTTTGGTTAGGTTAGGTTAGGTTAGATTAGGTTAGGTTGGGTTGAGTTGGGTTAGGTTAGGTTAGGTTAGGTTAGGTTGGGTTAGGTTAGGTTAGGTTAGGTTAGGTTACGTTAGGTTAGGTTAGGTTAGGTTACGTTAGGTTAGGTTAGGTTAGGTAAAGATAATTTGGTTAGGTTAGGTAAGGTTAGGTTAGGTTAGGTTAGGTTGGGTTGGGTGTTGTTGGGTTGGGTTGGGTTGGGTTAGGTTGGGTTAGGTTAGGTTAGGTTACGTTAGGTTAGGTTAGGTTACGTTAGGTTATGTTAGGTTAGGTTAGGTTACGTTAGGTTAGGTTAGGTCAGGTAAGGTTAGGTTACGTTAGAATAGGTTAGGTTAGGTGAGGTTACGTTAGGTTAGGTTAAGTTAGGTTAGGTTAGGTTTGGTTAGGTTAGGTTAGGTTAGCTTTGGTTAGGTTAGGTTGGGTTGGGTTGGGTTAGGTTGGGTTAGGTTAGGTTAGGTTAGGTTAGGTTGGGTTAGGTTAGTTTAGGTTAGGTTAGGTTAGGTTAGGTTGGGTTGGGTTGGTTAGGTTAGGTAAGGTTAGGTTAGGTTAGGTAAGGTTAGGTTAGGTTAGGTTAGGTTAGGTTACGTTAGGTTAAGGTATGAACCGTCGTAAAACCGCATTAAACAATGTCACTTAGTGAGATGCAGTGTTTTTCACCTTTACAAGTTGGGAACTGTGATATCTAATGTGAAAGCGCTTGAAACCGTCGTAATGTTGTAGAAAGCAATGTAAAGTAGCGAGTAAAACGTTTTCTAACGATAGAAGTGCGAAGGTTATGTTAGGTTGAGTTATGTTAGTTTAAGCTATGTAGCGTCGTGAAACTACCAAAAACAACGTCATCTAACGAGATAGTGTTGTTTTATTGCGAGTACGAAACTGCGATAGGTGAAATGTTGTGAAAGCACACAAAACGCAATGAACAAGCCAAATACTGCGTGTTGTACCGTTACAAGTGCGAAACTGCTATGTTGTGATATTCTCGTTGAAGCGCATGCAAGCATCGTGAAATCTTAAAGAACGATGTCATTTAGCGAGATACAGCGTTCTGTACTGCAATAAGTTGGTGAAAAACTGTGAGGTTATGCAAATATCCTAATTGTGAACGAAACAGTGTAATAGAGCGTTTTTAATACAAGTGCGAATGTTAGGTTAGGTTAAGATATGAACCGTCGTAAAACCGCATTAAACAATGTCACTTAGTGAGATGCAGTGTTTTTCACCATTACAAGTCGGGAACTGCGATATCTAATGTGAAAGCGCTTGAAAACGTCGTTAGGTTAGGTTAGGTTAGGTTTGGTTAGGTTAGGTTAGGTTAGGTCAGCTTAGGGTATGTTAGGTAAGGTTTGGTTAGGGTAGGTTAGGTTAGGTTGGGTTAGGTAAGGTTAGGTTAGGTTAAGATATGAACCGCGCTAAAACCGCATTAAACAATGTCACTTAGTGAGATGCTGTGTTTTTCACCATTACAAGTCGGGAACTGCGATATCTAATGTGAAAGCGCATGAAACCGTCGTAATCTTGTAGAAAACATTGTAAAGTAGCGAATAAAACGTTTTCTAACGATAGAAGTGCGAAGGTTCGGTTAGTTTGAGCTAGGTAGCGTCGTGAAACCACCAAAAACGATGTCATCTAACGAGATAGTGTTGTTTTATTGCGAGTACGAAACTGCGATAGGTGAAATATTGGGAAAGCACACAAAATGGCATGAACTAGCCAGATACTGCGGCTTGTGCCGTTACAAGTGCGAAACTGCTTTATTGTGATATTCTCGTTAAAGCGCATGCAAGTATCTTGAAACCTTAAAGAACGATGTCATTTAGCGAGATACAGCGTTCTGTACTGTAATAAGTTGGTGAGAAACTGTGAGGTCAAGCAAATATCGTAATTGTGAACGAAACAGTGTAATTGAGCGTCTTTAGATACAAGTGTGAATGTTAGGTTAGGTTCACATATCAACCATCGTAAAACCGCATTAAACAATGTCACTTAGTGAGATGTAGTGTTTTTCAACATTACAAGTCGGGAACTACGATATCTAATGTGAAAGCGCATGAAACCGTCGTAATCTTGTAGAAAACATTGTAAAGTTGCGAGTAAAACGTTTTCTAACGATAGAAGTGCGAAGGTTAGCTTGAGTTATGTTAGTTTAAGCTATGTAGCGTCGTGAGACCACCAACAAGAACGTCATCTAACGAGATAGTGTTGTTTTATTGCGAGTACGAAACTGCGATAGGTAAAATGTTGTGAAAGCACACAAAACGGCATGAACAAGCCAAATACTGCGTGTTGTACCGTTACAAGTGCGAAACTGCTATGTTGTGACATTCTCGGTAAAGCGCATGCAAGTATCGTGAAACCTTAAAGAACGATGTCATTTAGCGAGATACAGCGTTCTGTACTGTAATAAGTTGGTGAGAAACTGTGAGGTCAAGCAAATATCGTAATTGTGAACGAAACAGTGTAATTGAGCGTCTTTAGATACAAGTGTGAATGTTAGGTTAGGTTCACATATCAACCATCGTAAAACCGCATTAAACAATGTCACTTAGTGAGATGTAGTGTTTTTCAACATTACAAGTCGGGAACTACGATATCTAATGTGAAAGCGCATGAAACCGTCGTAATCTTGTAGAAAACATTGTAAAGTTGCGAGTAAAACGTTTTCTAACGATAGAAGTGCGAAGGTTAGGTTAGGTTAGGTTAGTTTAAGCTAGGTAGCGTCATGAAACTACCAAAAACGACGTCATCTAACGAGATAGTGTTGTTTTATTGCGAGTATTAAACTGCGATAGGTGAAATGTTGTGAAAGCACACAAAACGGCATGAACAAGCCAAATACTGCGTGTTCTACCGTTACAAGTGCGAAACTGCTATATTGTGATATTCTCGTTAAAGCGCATGCAAGCATCGTGAAACCTTAAAGAACAATGTCATTTAGCGAGATACAGCGTTCTGTACTGCAATAAGTTGGTGAAAAACTGTGAGGTTATGCAAATATCGTAATTGTGAACGAGACAGTGTAATAGAGCGTTTTTCAATACAAGTACGAATGTTAGGTTAGGTTAAGATATGAACCGTCGTAAAACCGCATTAAACAATGTCACTAAGTGAGATGCAGTGTTTTTCACCATTACAAGTCGGGAACTGCGATATCTAATGTGAAAGCGCTTGCAAACGTCGTTAGGTTAGGTTAGGTTAGGTTAGGTTAGGTTACATTAGTTAGGTTTGGTTAGGTTAGGTTAGGTTATGTTAGGTTAGGTTGGGTTAGGTTAGGTTAGGTTACGTTAGGTTAAGGTATGAACCGTCGTAAAACCGCAATAAACAATGTCACTTAGTGAGATGCAGTGTTTTTCACCTTTACAAGTTGGGAACTGCGATATCTAATGTGAGAGCGCTTGAAACCGTCGTAATGTTGTAGAAAGCAATGTAAAGTAGCGAGTAAAACGTTTTCTAACGATAGAAGTGCGAAGGTTAGGTTAGGTTAGGTTACTTTAAGCTAGGTAGCGTCGTGAAACTACCAAAAACGACGTCATCTAACGAGATAGTGTTGTTTTATTGCGAGTATTAAACTGCGATAGGTGAAATGTTGTGAAAGCACACAAAACGGCATGAACAAGCCAAATACTGCGTGTTCTACCGTTACAAGTGCGAAACTGCTATATTGTGATATTCTCGTTAAAGCGCATGCAAGCATCGTGAAACCTTAAAGAACAATGTCATTTAGCGAGATACAGCGTTCTGTACTGCAATAAGTTGGTGAAAAACTGTGAGGTTATGCAAATATCGTAATGGTGAACGAAACAGTGTAATAGAGCGTTTTTCAATACAAGTACGAATGTTAGGTTAGGTTGACATATCAACCATCGTAAAACCGCATTAAACAATGTCACTTAGTGAGATGTAGTGTTTTTCAACATTACAAGTCGGGAACTACGATATCTAATGTGAAAGCGCATGAAACCGTCGTAATCTTGTAGAAAACATTGTAAAGTTGCGAGTAAAACGTTTTCTAACGATAGAAGTGCGAAGGTTAGCTTGAGTTATGTTAGTTTAAGCTATGTAGCGTCGTGAGACCACCAAAAAGGACGTCATCTAACGAGATAGTGTTGTTTTATTGCATGTACGAAACTGCAATAGGTGAAATGTTGTGAAAGTACACAAAACGGCATGAACAAGCCAAATACTGCGTGTTCTACCGTTACAAGTGCGAAACTGCTATATTGTGATATTCTCGTTAAAGCGCATGCAAGCATCGTGAAATTTTAAAGAACAATGTCATTTAGCGAGATACAGCGTTCTGTACTGCAATAAGTTGGTGAAAAACTGTGAGGTTATGCAAATATCGTAATTGTGAACGAAACAGTGTAATAGAGCGTTTTTCAATACAAGTACGAATGTTAGGTTAGGTTAAGATATGAACCGTCGTAAAACCGCACTAAACAATGTCACTTAGTGAGATGCAGTGTTTTTCACCATTACAAGTCGGGAACTGCGATATCTAATGTGAAAGCGCTTGCAAACGTCGTTAGGTTAGGTTAGGTTAGGTTAGGTTACGTTAGGTTAGGTTTGGTTAGGTTAGGTTAGGTTAGGTTAGGTTATGTTAGGCTAGGTTGGGTTAGGTTAGGTTAGCTTACGTTAGGTTAAGGTATGAACAGTCGTAAAACCGCAATAAACAATGTCACTTAGTGAGATGCAGTGTTTTTCACCTTTACAAGTTGGGAACTGCGATATCTAATGTGAAAGCGCTTGAAACCGTCGTAATGTTGCAGAAAGCAATGTAAAGTAGCGAGTAAAACGTTTTCTAACGATAGAAGTGCGAAACTTATGTTAGGTTATGTTAGTTTAAGCTAGGTAGCGTCGTGAAACCACCAAAAACGACGTCATCTAACGAGATAGTGTTGTTTTATTGCGAGTACGAAACTGCGATAGGTAAAATGTTGTGAAAGCACACAAAACGGCATGAACAAGCCAAATACTGCGTGTTGTACCGTTACAAGTGCGAAACTGCTATGTTTTGACATTCTCGGTAAAGCGCATGCAAGTATCGTGAAACCTTAAAGAACGATGTCATTTAGCGAGATACAGCGTTCTGTACTGTAATAAGTTGGTGAGAAACTGTGAGGTCAAGCAAATATCGTAATTTTGAACGAAACAGTGTAATTGAGCGTCTTTAGATACAAGTGCGAATGTTAGGTTAGGTTGACATATCAACCGTCGTAAAACCGCATTAAACAATGTCACTTAGTGAGATGTAGTGTTTTTCAACATTACAAGTCGGGAACTACGATATCTAATGTGAAAGCGCATGAAACCGTCGTAATCTTGTAGAAAACATTGTAAAGTTGCGAGTAAAACGTTTTCTAACGATAGAAGTGCGAAGGTTAGGTTAGGTTAGGTTAGTTTAAGCTAGGTAGCGTCGTGAAACTACCAAAAACGACGTCATCTAACGAGATTGTGTTGTTTTATTGCGAGTACGAAACTGCGATAGGTAAAATGTTGTGAAAGCACACAAAACGGCATGAACAAGCCAAATACTGCGTGTTGTACCGTTACAAGTGCGAAACTGCTATGTTTTGACATTCTCGGTAAAGCGCATGCAAGTATCGTGAAACCTTAAAGAAATATGTCATTTAGCGAGATACAACGTTCTGTACTGCAATAAGTTGGTGAAAAACTGTGAGGTTATGCAAATATCGTAATTGTGAACAAAACAGTGTAATAAAGTGTTTTTAGATACAAGTGCGAATGTTAGGTTAGGTTAAGATATGAACCGTCGTAAAACCGCATTAAACAATGTCAATTAGTGAGATGCAGTGTTTTTCACCATTAAAAGTCGGGAACTGCGATATCTAATGTGAAAGCGCTTGCAACCGTCGTTAGGTTAGGTTACGTTAGGTTTTGTTAGGTTAGGTTAGGTTAAGTTAGATTAGGTTAGGTTGGGTTGAGTTGGGTTAGGTTAGGTTAGGTTAGGTTAGGTTAGGTTGGGTTAGGTTAGGTTAGGTTAGGTTAGGTTACGTTAGGTTAGGTTAGGTTAGGTAAGGATAATTTGGTTAGGTTAGGTAAGGTTAGGTTAGGTTAGGTTGGAATGGGTGTTGTTGGGTTGGGTGTTGTTGGGTTGGGTTGGGTTGGGTTAGGTTGGGTTAGGTTAGGTTAGGTTACGTTAGGTTAGGTTAGGTTAGGTTACGTTAGGTTATGTTAGGTTAGGTTAGGTTACGTTAGGTTAGGTTAGGTCAGGTAAGGTTAGGTTACGTTAGAATAGGTTAGGTTAGGTTAGGTTACGTTAGGTTAGGTTAAGTTAGGTTAGGTTAGGTTTGGTTAGGTTTGGTTAGGTTAGCTTAGGTTAGGTTAGGTTGGGTTGGGTTGGGTTGGGTTAGGTTAGGTTAGGTTAGGTTAGGTTGGGTTAGGTTAGTTTAGGTTAGGTTAGGTTAGGTTAGGTTGAGTTGGGTTGGGTTAGGTTAGGTTAGGTTAGGTTTGGTAAGGTTAGGTTAGGTTAGGTTACGTTAGGTTAAGGTATGAACCGTCGTAAAACCGCATTAAACAATGTCACTTAGTGAGATGCAGTGTTTTTCACCTTTACAAGTTGGGAACTGTGATATCTAATGTGAAAGCGCTTGAAACCGTCGTAATGTTGTAGAAAGCAATGTAAAGTAGCGAGTAAAACGTTTTCTAACGATAGAAGTGCGAAGGTTATGTTAGGTTGAGTTATGTTAGTTTAAGCTAGGTAGCGTCGTGAAACTACCAAAAACAACGTCATCTAACGAGATAGTGTTGTTTTATTGCGAGTACGAAACTGCGATAGGTGAAATGTTGTGAAAGCACACAAAACGGCATGAACAAGCCAAATACTGCGTGTTGTACCGTTACAAGTGCGAAACTGCTATGTTGTGATATTCTCGTTAAAGCACATGCAAGCATCGTGAAACCTTAAAGAACGATGTCATTTAGCGAGATACAGCGTTCTGTACTGCAATAAGTTGGTGAAAAACTGTGAGGTTATGCAAATATCCTAATTGTGAACGAAACAGTGTAATAGAGCGTTTTTTAATGCAAGTGCGAATGTTAGGTTAGGTTAAGATATGAACCGTCGTAAAACCGCATTAAACAATGTCACTTAGTGAAATGCAGTGTTTTTCACCATTACAAGTCGGGAACTGCGATATCTAATGTGAAAGCGCTTGCAAACGTCGTTAGGTTAGGTTAGGTTAGGTTAGGTTAGGTTTGGTTAGGTTAGGTTAGGTTAGGTTAGGTTAGGTTAGGGATGTTAGGTAAGGTTTGGTTAGGTTAGGTTAGGTTAGGTTGGGTTAGGTAAGGTTAGGTTAGGTTAAGATATGAACCGCGCTAAAACCGCATTAAACAATGTCACTTAGTGAGATGCTGTGTTTTTCACCATTACAAGTCGGGAACTGCGATATCTAATGTGAAAGCGCATGAAACCGTCGTAATCTTGTAGAAAACATTGTAAAGTAGCGAATAAAACGTTTTCTAACGATAGAAGTGCGAAGGTTCGGTTAGTTTGAGCTAGGTAGCGTCGTGAAACCACCAAAAACGATGTCATCTAACGAGATAGTGTTGTTTTATTGCGAGTACGAAACTGCGATAGGTGAAATATTGGGAAAGCACACAAAATGGCATGAACTAGCCAGATACTGCGTCTTGTGCCGTTACAAGTGCGAAACTGCTTTATTGTGATATTCTCGTTAAAGCGCATGCAAGTATCTTGAAACCTTAAAGAACGATGTCATTTAGCGAGATACAGCGTTCTGTACTGTAATAAGTTGGTGAGAAACTGTGAGGTCAAGCAAATATCGTAATTGTGAACGAAACAGTGTAATTGAGCGTATCTAGATACAAGTGCGAATGTTAGGTTAGGTTGAGATATCAACCGTCGTAAAACCGCATTAAACAATGTCACTTAGTGAGATGTAGTGTTTTTCAACATTACAAGTCGGGAACTACGATATCTAATGTGAAAGCGCATGAAACCGTCGTAATCTTGTAGAAAACATTGTAAAGTTGCGAGTAAAACGTTTTCTAACGATAGAAGTGCGAAGGTTAGCTTGAGTTATGTTAGTTTAAGCTATGTAGCGTCGTGAGACCACCAACAAGAACGTCATCTAACGAGATAGTGTTGTTTTATTGCGAGTACGAAACTGCGATAGGTAAAATGTTGTGAAAGCACACAAAACGGCATGAACAAGCCAAATACTGCGTGTTGTACCGTTACAAGTGCGAAACTGCTATGTTGTGACATTCTCGGTAAAGCGCATGCAAGTATCGTGAAACCTTAAAGAACGATGTCATTTAGCGAGATACAGCGTTCTGTACTGTAATAAGTTGGTGAGAAACTGTGAGGTCAAGCAAATATCGTAATTGTGAACGAAACAGTGTAATTGAGCGTCTTTAGATACAAGTGTGAATGTTAGGTTAGGTTCACATATCAACCATCGTAAAACCGCATTAAACAATGTCACTTAGTGAGATGTAGTGTTTTTCAACATTACAAGTCGGGAACTACGATATCTAATGTGAAAGCGCATGAAACCGTCGTAATCTTGTAGAAAACATTGTAAAGTTGCGAGTAAAACGTTTTCTAACGATAGAAGTGCGAAGGTTAGGTTAGGTTAGGTTAGTTTAAGCTAGGTAGCGTCATGAAACTACCAAAAACGACGTCATCTAACGAGATAGTGTTGTTTTATTGCGAGTATTAAACTGCGATAGGTGAAATGTTGTGAAAGCACACAAAACGGCATGAACAAGCCAAATACTGCGTGTTCTACCGTTACAAGTGCGAAACTGCTATATTGTGATATTCTCGTTAAAGCGCATGCAAGCATCGTGAAACCTTAAAGAACAATGTCATTTAGCGAGATACAGCGTTCTGTACTGCAATAAGTTGGTGAAAAACTGTGAGGTTATGCAAATATCGTAATTGTGAACGAGACAGTGTAATAGAGCGTTTTTCAATACAAGTACGAATGTTAGGTTAGGTTAAGATATGAACCGTCGTAAAACCGCATTAAACAATGTCACTAAGTGAGATGCAGTGTTTTTCACCATTACAAGTCGGGAACTGCGATATCTAATGTGAAAGCGCTTGCAAACGTCGTTAGGTTAGGTTAGGTTAGGTTAGGTTAGGTTACATTAGTTAGGTTTGGTTAGGTTAGGTTAGGTTATGTTAGGTTAGGTTGGGTTAGGTTAGGTTAGGTTACGTTAGGTTAAGGTATGAACCGTCGTAAAACCGCAATAAACAATGTCACTTAGTGAGATGCAGTGTTTTTCACCTTTACAAGTTGGGAACTGCGATATCTAATGTGAGAGCGCTTGAAACCGTCGTAATGTTGTAGAAAGCAATGTAAAGTAGCGAGTAAAACGTTTTCTAACGATAGAAGTGCGAAGGTTAGGTTAGGTTAGGTTACTTTAAGCTAGGTAGCGTCGTGAAACTACCAAAAACGACGTCATCTAACGAGATAGTGTTGTTTTATTGCGAGTATTAAACTGCGATAGGTGAAATGTTGTGAAAGCACACAAAACGGCATGAACAAGCCAAATACTGCGTGTTCTACCGTTACAAGTGCGAAACTGCTATTGTAACGCGGAGAAATAAGACAAAGAGACAACGCCTTTGCTGCAGGCCGGCTGTTCTTTATCTGCTTCCCCTTCGTCGTCTTCCGTCTCTCCCAGGTATGCGCCGAGCACGATCGCCGCTTTGTCATCATTACACTCGGCCACGCTGCAGCTGGTCTACTCCTGTAAGAAAAACACAAACCAATGTCACGTTTGCCGCCGTATGCAGTTCTTCATCCGCGACACATGCACCGCAAAGTTATTCCGTTTTCTCTTGTCTCTGCGCGTATCAGAAGCTGTGGATCGTACTCGCCAAGTGTTATCTCCCAAGCGCTCAGAAATAATGTAAGGGCCGTCGTACTTTGGGTGCAGTTTGTTTGAAGACGATGGCGCACCTCGCTGTAGCCACACCTCATCACCTACACTGTATTTCGGCGCGGGACGGTGGCGTCGGTCGTAGTATCGCTTTTGTGCCTGTTGAGCATGCACAATCCTCCTGCGCGCCTCCACACGGATATCGCGACAAAGTCTCTGGCGTGCAGCGGAACGCCCTACTTTAACGGGAGTGTCCAAACCGAACGTAGCATTCAGTTGCGGGAGCTGACCATAGACAATCTCGTAGGGGCAAATTCCTGTGGAGCTGTGTGCCGCCGTGTTCACTGCGTACGCAGCTGCTTGGAGATGATCATCCCAGTCGGCCTCACCTCGTTTGTGATTCTTACAGTACGGTGCGAGTCTAGCCTGGATAGTCTGGTTCGACCTTTCGGTCAGTCCGTTCGCCTGCGGATGGTATGCCGACGCGAAGTGATGGTCCACTCCAGCTTGTTGTAGGTAAGTGCGGAGCTCGCGACTGCGAAAGGTGGTCGACCGGTCGGAGATCAACTTGTTAGGAAGACCGTGTCGCCATTCGAAGCGATCTTTCAGGAATCGGATGACATGGCTAGCAGCAAGCGAAGGCACGGCCGCGACCTCTACGAACTTGGACAAGTAGTCCACAGCGAGTATAATGTAACGATTGCCCGCTGTCGTCATTGGAAGAGGCCCGATGTGATCTATGCCCAACGTGTGGAAAATTGTCTCTGGAGGCTTGATCGGCGTAAGAAGTCCATGTCGAGCTCCAGGACGTCGTTTGTGTTGCTGACAAATCTCGCAACTGGCAACGTATGAACGCACGCTTTTATCCATTTTCGGCCACCAAAAACGTTCTTGTGCCTTGCGTAAGGTGGCTCTGTAGCCAACATGGCCTCCCTCGGGAGTGTCATGGATGGCGCGTAGTACGCTCGATCTTAAGGTGTCAGGAATGACCAGGAGATGACACTCGGTGCTTTTATCGGCCCAGTGACGCCGATACAGCGTTCCATTACGTAAGACAAACTTGGCATTGCGTCCCGCATCGCCAATGGAGTCTATAACGGATGCGAGTCTTCCATCGGCTTGCTGAGCCTTGGTCACGTCCTGTTGAGAAAACAGGATCCAGGTTTCTCGATTTCGTGTGGAGAACTCCTCGATCGGATTTCGCGATAAAGCGTCCGCAAGCTGATTTTGTGCTCCAGCACGGTGACGGATGTCGTACGTATAGTCTTGGAGCCGAACAATCCATCGGGCAAACTTGTGCTTGAGGTGCTGCTTCTGGAACATCCACGCAATCGCGGAGTTGTCTGTTACTACCGTGAAGTGTCGGCCAAACAAGTAGTGGCGGAACTTTTCATCCACACTCCATACTACAGCCAAACACTCCAGTTCATTCGAATGATAATGCCGTTCTGCGTCCGATAGTTTACGACTGGCGTAGCAGATGACGTGCCCACGCCCACTCGAGTCACGTTGAAGTAAAACCGCCCCCAGGCCAATCTGACTCGCATCAGTATGGACTTCTGTCATCCAATCTTCATTAAAGTGGCAGAGCACCGGGCTATGTGTAAGCTGGTGTTTGAGGGTTTGGAAGGCGTTATCCTGCAAAGGACCCCACTGAAATTGGGCGTTTTTCTTCAGTAAGTCCGTGAGTGGAGCAGCAGTTGACGCAAAGCTCGGTACAAACTTGCGCAAGTATGACGCCATTCCTAGGAATACCTGGAGCTGTTTTATAGATGTTGGTGCAGGGTATTTGGCAACGGCGTCTATGCGTTCAGGCAAGGGTCGTACGCCATTATGAGATATCTGATAACCAAGATAAGATATTGTCGTCAACCCAAACTGGCACTTCTCGCGGTTAAGTCGAAAGCCGGTGTTGTATAGCCTCTGCAGAACCGTGTCGAGATTTTGTAGATGTTGTTTTTCTGTTTCCCCGATGACTAGAACGTCATCGAGGTACACGACGCAGGCACGGTCTATCAGTGTGCCTAACACTGTGTTCATGGCACGCTGAAAGGTGCTTGGAGCAGTTCGCAGACCGAACGGCATCCGATTAAACTCGTACAAGCCAGATGGTGTTCGGAAGGCCGTCTTAAACTTATCTTCTTCAGCCACGTTGATCTGCCAATACCCTGCTTTTAAATCTAGCGACGAAAAGAACCTCGCTTTTCGTACGGCGTCAATAGCGTCGTCAATGCGTGGCAGCGGGTACGAGTCTGGTATGGTGTGCTTGTTCAGCTCTCGGTAGTCAACACAGAATCGGAGATTGCCGTCCTTTTTACGGACTAGGACAACAGGTGCTGCCCACGGGCTAGAAGATGGCCTGATTATGCTTGCGGCAAGCATTTCTTGCACCTGCTGGTCAATTAATATCCGCTCTCGTTCGGCATATCTACGTAACGGTATGGACACCGGCGGATGATTGTCGGTAGTAATATGGTGCACTAGCACGCTAGTTCCGGGAAGCTGAGTAGTAGTATCAGCGAAGAGCGATGCGTGCCTCTCGAGTATTGCGGGAAGTGTAAGTGGCGTCGTCAGCTCACCTTGGGATTGCGCCGGAGGCACACTTGGAGCCACAGGATGGAGGTTGACGGTACTTCCTTCCACCGTGAGGCGCACTTCCCCGGAGAGCAGGTAGTCGGCCCCTAAAACCATGTCTGTGGGCAGGTCGTCGAAGACGGGCACCGAGGACAAAAACTTGCTGCCGGCCTCGGTGTTGAGTTGCAGGTTTAGGGCACCGACCGGTAGTACGTCGCCACCGAGACCCCGCAGTGGTGGCTCAGTCCAAGGCTGGAGAGGTTCGGAGGCGTGGCGGCGAAGCAACGCCGTACGTTGAGCTCCGGTATCAACGAGAGCTGTCAGTTCTCCGATGCCGTCGACGCGGACCTTGAGGGTTGGAAGTGGGCGTGATTGATATTGCATCGCTTGAGGTTGGCTTTGTGGGCAGCTTTTATACCCATGCCCGATGCGGCCACACGTATAGCATCCGCGTCTCGGTGAAGCTGGCTCCTTTGGGCCAACTGCAGCCGCCCGGCGATGAGACGTGTCCTGCAACTCCATTGCCTGGCGTACGAAAGTGGAGATGTGGACTGGGTGGTTGTAGGCGGACAAGACGGCTGCGTGCGTCGAGTCATGGATCCCGTCGATGATGTACTGCCTGGCTGCGGAGGATGTCCACTGTATATCGCAAGCTTGTAAAAGGTCCAGCTTGTCGTAGATGTAAGTCGCGACGTCCTCGGTTGCACCTTGCCGGCGTGACCGCATGGTCATGAAACGGTCGTCGTAAGCGCTCGGAAGCGGCGCAAACGCGGACATCAGGGCCGCGCTCCATGTTTGCCATGTAGCGTATGTACTGCCTTGGAAACGATGCCACGCTTGGGCAGATCCTCGCAAACGTCCTTCAGCGACCGACTTCTTAATCGTGTCGCTCCACGAGTATTTAAGGGCAACCGAGTTTATCACGCTTACCCAGTTGGTAGGGTCATCCTTGAATCCATGAAAATATGGAATTTCGTTCTCGTTGAACGATCCGAAAGAGGCGCAGCCAAACCCGGATGTCTTGAGCTCTTGGGCGAACAGAGAGAAGCCTCGAGAAATGGCCTCGCTGCAGTCATGATGCGGTGCCGCCGTGGAGGCTTGGACGCCGTCCGTGATCGGTGGGGAGTTGGAGAGCACTCGTCCACTTCGAAGTGTAGTGGACGCAGGGATATCGGGGTCAGTAGTTCGCGACTGCGCCATTGTAACGCGGAGAAATAAGACAAAGAGACAACGCCTTTGCTGCAGGCCGGCTGTTCTTTATCTGCTTCCCCTTCGTCGTCTTCCGTCTCTCCCAGGTATGCGCCGAGCACGATCGCCGCTTTGTCATCATTACACTATATTGTGATATTCTCGTTAAAGCGCATGCAAGCATCGTGAAACCTTAAAGAACAATGTCATTTAGCGAGATACAGCGTTCTGTACTGCAATAAGTTGGTGAAAAACTGTGAGGTTATGCAAATATCGTAATGGTGAACGAAACAGTGTAATAGAGCGTTTTTCAATACAAGTACGAATGTTAGGTTAGGTTGACATATCAACCATCGTAAAACCGCATTAAACAATGTCACTTAGTGAGATGTAGTGTTTTTCAACATTACAAGTCGGGAACTACGATATCTAATGTGAAAGCGCATGAAACCGTCGTAATCTTGTAGAAAACATTGTAAAGTTGCGAGTAAAACGTTTTCTAACGATAGAAGTGCGAAGGTTAGCTTGAGTTATGTTAGTTTAAGCTATGTAGCGTCGTGAGACCACCAAAAAGGACGTCATCTAACGAGATAGTGTTGTTTTATTGCATGTACGAAACTGCAATAGGTGAAATGTTGTGAAAGTACACAAAACGGCATGAACAAGCCAAATACTGCGTGTTCTACCGTTACAAGTGCGAAACTGCTATATTGTGATATTCTCGTTAAAGCGCATGCAAGCATCGTGAAATTTTAAAGAACAATGTCATTTAGCGAGATACAGCGTTCTGTACTGCAATAAGTTGGTGAAAAACTGTGAGGTTATGCAAATATCGTAATTGTGAACGAAACAGTGTAATAGAGCGTTTTTCAATACAAGTACGAATGTTAGGTTAGGTTAAGATATGAACCGTCGTAAAACCGCACTAAACAATGTCACTTAGTGAGATGCAGTGTTTTTCACCATTACAAGTCGGGAACTGCGATATCTAATGTGAAAGCGCTTGCAAACGTCGTTAGGTTAGGTTAGGTTAGGTTAGGTTACGTTAGGTTAGGTTTGGTTAGGTTAGGTTAGGTTAGGTTAGGTTATGTTAGGCTAGGTTGGGTTAGGTTAGGTTAGCTTACGTTAGGTTAAGGTATGAACAGTCGTAAAACCGCAATAAACAATGTCACTTAGTGAGATGCAGTGTTTTTCACCTTTACAAGTTGGGAACTGCGATATCTAATGTGAAAGCGCTTGAAACCGTCGTAATGTTGCAGAAAGCAATGTAAAGTAGCGAGTAAAACGTTTTCTAACGATAGAAGTGCGAAACTTATGTTAGGTTATGTTAGTTTAAGCTAGGTAGCGTCGTGAAACCACCAAAAACGACGTCATCTAACGAGATAGTGTTGTTTTATTGCGAGTACGAAACTGCGATAGGTAAAATGTTGTGAAAGCACACAAAACGGCATGAACAAGCCAAATACTGCGTGTTGTACCGTTACAAGTGCGAAACTGCTATGTTTTGACATTCTCGGTAAAGCGCATGCAAGTATCGTGAAACCTTAAAGAACGATGTCATTTAGCGAGATACAGCGTTCTGTACTGTAATAAGTTGGTGAGAAACTGTGAGGTCAAGCAAATATCGTAATTTTGAACGAAACAGTGTAATTGAGCGTCTTTAGATACAAGTGCGAATGTTAGGTTAGGTTGACATATCAACCGTCGTAAAACCGCATTAAACAATGTCACTTAGTGAGATGTAGTGTTTTTCAACATTACAAGTCGGGAACTACGATATCTAATGTGAAAGCGCATGAAACCGTCGTAATCTTGTAGAAAACATTGTAAAGTTGCGAGTAAAACGTTTTCTAACGATAGAAGTGCGAAGGTTAGGTTAGGTTAGGTTAGTTTAAGCTAGGTAGCGTCGTGAAACTACCAAAAACGACGTCATCTAACGAGATTGTGTTGTTTTATTGCGAGTACGAAACTGCGATAGGTAAAATGTTGTGAAAGCACACAAAACGGCATGAACAAGCCAAATACTGCGTGTTGTACCGTTACAAGTGCGAAACTGCTATGTTTTGACATTCTCGGTAAAGCGCATGCAAGTATCGTGAAACCTTAAAGAAATATGTCATTTAGCGAGATACAACGTTCTGTACTGCAATAAGTTGGTGAAAAACTGTGAGGTTATGCAAATATCGTAATTGTGAACAAAACAGTGTAATAAAGTGTTTTTAGATACAAGTGCGAATGTTAGGTTAGGTTAAGATATGAACCGTCGTAAAACCGCATTAAACAATGTCAATTAGTGAGATGCAGTGTTTTTCACCATTAAAAGTCGGGAACTGCGATATCTAATGTGAAAGCGCTTGCAACCGTCGTTAGGTTAGGTTAGGTTAGGTTTTGTTAGGTTAGGTTAGGTTAAGTTAGATTAGGTTAGGTTGGGTTGAGTTGGGTTAGGTTAGGTTAGGTTAGGTTAGGTTAGGTTAGGTTGGGTTAGGTTAGGTTAGGTTAGGTTAGGTTACGTTAGGTTAGGTTAGGTTAGGTAAGGATAATTTGGTTAGGTTAGGTAAGGTTAGGTTAGGTTAGGTTGGAATGGGTGTTGTTGGGTTGGGTGTTGTTGGGTTGGGTTGGGTTGGGTTAGGTTGGGTTAGGTTAGGTTAGGTTACGTTAGGTTAGGTTAGGTTAGGTTACGTTAGGTTATGTTAGGTTAGGTTAGGTTACGTTAGGTTAGGTTAGGTCAGGTAAGGTTAGGTTACGTTAGAATAGGTTAGGTTAGGTTAGGTTACGTTAGGTTAGGTTAAGTTAGGTTAGGTTAGGTTTGGTTAGGTTTGGTTAGGTTAGCTTAGGTTAGGTTAGGTTGGGTTGGGTTGGGTTGGGTTAGGTTAGGTTAGGTTAGGTTAGGTTGGGTTAGGTTAGTTTAGGTTAGGTTAGGTTAGGTTAGGTTGAGTTGGGTTGGGTTAGGTTAGGTTAGGTTAGGTTTGGTAAGGTTAGGTTAGGTTAGGTTACGTTAGGTTAAGGTATGAACCGTCGTAAAACCGCATTAAACAATGTCACTTAGTGAGATGCAGTGTTTTTCACCTTTACAAGTTGGGAACTGTGATATCTAATGTGAAAGCGCTTGAAACCGTCGTAATGTTGTAGAAAGCAATGTAAAGTAGCGAGTAAAACGTTTTCTAACGATAGAAGTGCGAAGGTTATGTTAGGTTGAGTTATGTTAGTTTAAGCTAGGTAGCGTCGTGAAACTACCAAAAACAACGTCATCTAACGAGATAGTGTTGTTTTATTGCGAGTACGAAACTGCGATAGGTGAAATGTTGTGAAAGCACACAAAACGGCATGAACAAGCCAAATACTGCGTGTTGTACCGTTACAAGTGCGAAACTGCTATGTTGTGATATTCTCGTTAAAGCACATGCAAGCATCGTGAAACCTTAAAGAACGATGTCATTTAGCGAGATACAGCGTTCTGTACTGCAATAAGTTGGTGAAAAACTGTGAGGTTATGCAAATATCCTAATTGTGAACGAAACAGTGTAATAGAGCGTTTTTTAATGCAAGTGCGAATGTTAGGTTAGGTTAAGATATGAACCGTCGTAAAACCGCATTAAACAATGTCACTTAGTGAAATGCAGTGTTTTTCACCATTACAAGTCGGGAACTGCGATATCTAATGTGAAAGCGCTTGCAAACGTCGTTAGGTTAGGTTAGGTTAGGTTAGGTTAGGTTTGGTTAGGTTAGGTTAGGTTAGGTTAGGTTAGGGATGTTAGGTAAGGTTTGGTTAGGTTAGGTTAGGTTAGGTTGGGTTAGGTAAGGTTAGGTTAGGTTAAGATATGAACCGCGCTAAAACCGCATTAAACAATGTCACTTAGTGAGATGCTGTGTTTTTCACCATTACAAGTCGGGAACTGCGATATCTAATGTGAAAGCGCATGAAACCGTCGTAATCTTGTAGAAAACATTGTAAAGTAGCGAATAAAACGTTTTCTAACGATAGAAGTGCGAAGGTTCGGTCAGTTTGAGCTAGGTAGCGTCGTGAAGCCACCAAAAACGATGTCATCTAACGAGATAGTGTTGTTTTATTGCGAGTACGAAACTGCGATAGGTGAAATATTGGGAAAGCACACAAAATGGCATGAACTAGCCAGATACTGCGTCTTGTGCCGTTACAAGTGCGAAACTGCTTTATTGTGATATTCTCGTTAAAGCGCATGCAAGTATCGTGAAACCTTAAAGAACGATGTCATTTAGCGAGATACAGCGTTCTGTACTGTAATAGGTTGGTGAGAAACTGTGAGGTCAAGCAAATATCGTAATTGTGAACGAAACAGTGTAATTGAGCGTATTTAGATACAAGTGCGAATGTTAGGTTAGGTTGAGATATCAACCGTCGTAAAACCGCATTAAACAATGTCACTTAGTGAGATGTAGTGTTTTTCAACATTACAAGTCGGGAACTACAATATCTAATGTGAAAGCGCATGAAACCGTCGTAATCTTGTAGAAAACATTGTAAAGTTGCGAGTAAAACGTTTTCTAACGATAGAAGTGCGAAGGTTAGCTTGAGTTATGTTAGTTTAAGCTATGTAGCGTCGTGAGACCACCAAAAAGGACGTCATCTAACGAGATAGTGTTGTTTTATTGCATGTACGAAACTGCAATAGGTGAAATGTTGTGAAAGTACACAAAACGGCTTGAACAAGCCAGATACTGCGTGTTGTACCGTTACAAGTGCGAAACTGCTATAATGTGATATTCTCGTTAAAGCGCATGCAAGCATCGTGAAACCTTAAAGAACGATGTCATTTAGCGAGATACAGCGTTCTGTACTGCAATAAGTTGGTGAAAAACTGTGAGGTTATGCAAATATCGTAATTGTGAACGAAACAGTGTAATAGAGCGTTTTTCAATACAAGTACGAATGTTAGGTTAGGTTAAGATATGAACCGTCGTAAAACCGCATTAAACAATGTCACTTAGTGAGATGCAGTGTTTTTCACCATTACAAGTCGGGAACTGCGATATCTAATGTGAAAGCGCTTGCAAACGTCGTTAGGTTAGGTTAGGTTAGGTTAGGTTAGGTTAGGTTAGGTTACGTTAGGTTAGGTTTGGTTAGGTTAGGTTAGGTTAGGTTATGTTAGGTTAGGTTGGGTTAGGTTAGGTAAGGTTACGTTAGGTTAAGGTATGAACCGTCGTAAAACCGCATTAAACAATGTCACATAGTGAGATGCAGTGTTTTTCACCTTTACAAGTTGGGAACTGCGATATCTAATGTGAAAGCGCTTGAAACCGTCGTAATGTTGTAGAAAGCAATGTAAAGTAGCTAGTAAAACGTTTTCTAACGATAGAAGTGCGAAGGTTATGTTAGGTTGAGTTATGTTAGTTTAAGCTACGTAGCGTCGTGAAACCACCAAAAACGACGTCATCTAACGAGATAGTGTTGTTTTATTGCGAGTATTAAACTGCGATAGGTGAAATGTTGTGAAAGCACACAAAACGGCATGAACAAGCCAAATACTGCGTGTTCTACCGTTACAAGTGCGAAACTGCTATATTGTGATATTCTCGGTAAAGCGCATGCAAGTATCGTGAAACCTTAAAGAACGATGTCATTTAGCGAGATACAGCGTTCTGTACTGTAATAAGTTGGTGAGAAACTGTGAGGTCAAGCAAATATCGTAATTGTGAACGAAACAGTGTAATTGAGCGTCTTTAGATACAAGTGCGAATGTTAGGTTAGGTTGATATATCAACCGTCGTAAAACCGCATTAAACAATGTCACTTAGTGAGATGTAGTGTTTTTCAACATTACAAGTCGGGAACTACGATATCTAATGTGAAAGCGCATGAAACCGTCGTAATCTTGTAGAAAACATTGTAAAGTTGCGAGTAAAACGTTTTCTAACGATAGAAGTGCGAAGGTTAGGTTAGGTTAGGTTAGTTTAAGCTAGGTAGCGTCGTGAAACTACCAAAAACGACGTCATCTAACGAGATAGTGTTGTTTTATAGCGAGTAATAAACTGCGATAGGTGAAATGTTGTGAAAGCACACAAAACGGCATGAACAAGCCAAATACTGCGTGTTCTACCGTTACAAGTGCGAAACTGCTATATTGTGATATTCTCGTTAAAGCGCATGCAAGCATCGTGAAACCTTAAAGAACAATGTCATTTAGCGAGATACAGCGTTCTGTACTGCAATAAGTTGGTGAAAAACTGTGAGGTTATGCAAATATCGTAATTGTGAACAAAACAGTGTAATAGAGCGTTTTTAGATACAAGTGCGAATGTTAGGTTAGGTTAAGATATGAACCGTCGTAAAACCGCATTAAACAATGTCAATTAGTGAGATGCAGTGTTTTTCACCATTAAAAGTGGGGAACTGCGATATCTAATGTGAAAGCGCTTGCAACCGTCGTTAGGTTAGGTTAGGATAGGTTAGGTTAGGTTAGGTTTGGTTAGGTTAGGTTAGGTTAGATTAGGTTAGGTTGGGTTGAGTTGGGTTAGGTTAGGTTAGGTTAGGTTAGGTTGGGTTAGGTTAGGTTAGGTTAGGTTAGGTTACGTTAGGTTAGGTTAGGTTAGGTTACGTTAGGTTAGGTTAGGTTAGGTAAAGATAATTTGGTTAGGTTAGGTAAGGTTAGGTTAGGTTAGGTTAGGTTGGGTTGGGTGTTGTTGGGTTGGGTTGGGTTGGGTTAGGTTGGGTTAGGTTAGGTTAGGTTACGTTAGGTTAGGTTAGGTTACGTTAGGTTATGTTAGGTTAGGTTAGGTTACGTTAGGTTAGGTTAGGTCAGGTAAGGTTAGGTTACGTTAGAATAGGTTAGGTTAGGTGAGGTTACGTTAGGTTAGGTTAAGTTAGGTTAGGTTAGGTTTGGTTAGGTTAGGTTAGGTTAGCTTTGGTTAGGTTAGGTTGGGTTGGGTTGGGTTAGGTTGGGTTAGGTTAGGTTAGGTTAGGTTAGGTTGGGTTAGGTTAGTTTAGGTTAGGTTAGGTTAGGTTAGGTTAGGTTGGGTTGGGTTGGTTAGGTTAGGTAAGGTTAGGTTAGGTTAGGTAAGGTTAGGTTAGGTTAGGTTAGGTTAGGTTACGTTAGGTTAAGGTATGAACCGTCGTAAAACCGCATTAAACAATGTCACTTAGTGAGATGCAGTGTTTTTCACCTTTACAAGTTGGGAACTGTGATATCTAATGTGAAAGCGCTTGAAACCGTCGTAATGTTGTAGAAAGCAATGTAAAGTAGCGAGTAAAACGTTTTCTAACGATAGAAGTGCGAAGGTTATGTTAGGTTGAGTTATGTTAGTTTAAGCTAGGTAGCGTCGTGAAACTACCAAAAACAACGTCATCTAACGAGATAGTGTTGTTTTATTGCGAGTACGAAACTGCGATAGGTGAAATGTTGTGAAAGCACACAAAACGGCATGAACAAGCCAAATACTGCGTGTTGTACCGTTACAAGTGCGAAACTGCTATGTTGTGATATTCTCGTTAAAGCACATGCAAGCATCGTGAAACCTTAAAGAACGATGTCATTTAGCGAGATACAGCGTTCTGTACTGCAATAAGTTGGTGAAAAACTGTGAGGTTATGCAAATATCCTAATTGTGAACGAAACAGTGTAATAGAGCGTTTTTTAATGCAAGTGCGAATGTTAGGTTAGGTTAAGATATGAACCGTCGTAAAACCGCATTAAACAATGTCACTTAGTGAAATGCAGTGTTTTTCACCATTACAAGTCGGGAACTGCGATATCTAATGTGAAAGCGCTTGCAAACGTCGTTAGGTTAGGTTAGGTTAGGTTAGGTTAGGTTTGGTTAGGTTAGGTTAGGTTAGGTTAGGTTAGGGATGTTAGGTAAGGTTTGGTTAGGTTAGGTTAGGTTAGGTTGGGTTAGGTAAGGTTAGGTTAGGTTAAGATATGAACCGCGCTAAAACCGCATTAAACAATGTCACTTAGTGAGATGCTGTGTTTTTCACCATTACAAGTCGGGAACTGCGATATCTAATGTGAAAGCGCATGAAACCGTCGTAATCTTGTAGAAAACATTGTAAAGTAGCGAATAAAACGTTTTCTAACGATAGAAGTGCGAAGGTTCGGTCAGTTTGAGCTAGGTAGCGTCGTGAAGCCACCAAAAACGATGTCATCTAACGAGATAGTGTTGTTTTATTGCGAGTACGAAACTGCGATAGGTGAAATATTGGGAAAGCACACAAAATGGCATGAACTAGCCAGATACTGCGTCTTGTGCCGTTACAAGTGCGAAACTGCTTTATTGTGATATTCTCGTTAAAGCGCATGCAAGTATCGTGAAACCTTAAAGAACGATGTCATTTAGCGAGATACAGCGTTCTGTACTGTAATAGGTTGGTGAGAAACTGTGAGGTCAAGCAAATATCGTAATTGTGAACGAAACAGTGTAATTGAGCGTATTTAGATACAAGTGCGAATGTTAGGTTAGGTTGAGATATCAACCGTCGTAAAACCGCATTAAACAATGTCACTTAGTGAGATGTAGTGTTTTTCAACATTACAAGTCGGGAACTACGATATCTAATGTGAAAGCGCATGAAACCGTCGTAATCTTGTAGAAAACATTGTAAAGTTGCGAGTAAAACGTTTTCTAACGATAGCAGTGCGAAGGTTAGCTTGAGTTATGTTAGTTTAAGCTATGTAGCGTCGTGAGACCACCAAAAAGGGCGTCATCTAACGGGATAGTGTTGTTTTATTGCATGTACGAAACTGCAATAGGTGAAATGTTGTGAAAGTACACAAAACGGCTTGAACAAGCCAGATACTGCGTGTTGTACCGTTACAAGTGCGAAACTGCTATAATGTGATATTCTCGTTAAAGCGCATGCAAGCATCGTGAAACCTTAAAGAACGATGTCATTTAGCGAGATACAGCGTTCTGTACTGCAATAAGTTGGTGAAAAACTGTGAGGTTATGCAAATATCGTAATTGTGAACGAAACAGTGTAATAGAGCGTTTTTCAATACAAGTACGAATGTTAGGTTAGGTTAAGATATGAACCGTCGTAAAACCGCATTAAACAATGTCACTTAGTGAGATGCAGTGTTTTTCACCATTACAAGTCGGGAACTGCGATATCTAATGTGAAAGCGCTTGCAAACGTCGTTAGGTTAGGTTAGGTTAGGTTAGGTTAGGTTAGGTTACGTTAGGTTAGGTTTGGTTAGGTTAGGTTAGGTTATGTTAGGTTAGGTTGGGTTAGGTTAGGTAAGGTTACGTTAGGTTAAGGTATGAACCGTCGTAAAACCGCATTAAACAATGTCACATAGTGAGATGCAGTGTTTTTCACCTTTACAAGTTGGGAACTGCGATATCTAATGTGAAAGCGCTTGAAACCGTCGTAATGTTGCAGAAAGCAATGTAAAGTAGCTAGTAAAACGTTTTCTAACGATAGAAGTGCGAAGGTTATGTTAGGTTGAGTTATGTTAGTTTAAGCTACGTAGCGTCGTGAAACCACCAAAAACGACGTCATCTAACGAGATAGTGTTGTTTTATTGCGAGTATTAAACTGCGATAGGTGAAATGTTGTGAAAGCACACAAAACGGCATGAACAAGCCAAATACTGCGTGTTCTACCGTTACAAGTGCGAAACTGCTATATTGTGATATTCTCGGTAAAGCGCATGCAAGTATCGTGAAACCTTAAAGAACGATGTCATTTAGCGAGATACAGCGTTCTGTACTGTAATAAGTTGGTGAGAAACTGTGAGGTCAAGCAAATATCGTAATTGTGAACGAAACAGTGTAATTGAGCGTCTTTAGATACAAGTGCGAATGTTAGGTTAGGTTGATATATCAACCGTCGTAAAACCGCATTAAACAATGTCACTCAGTGAGATGTAGTGTTTTTCAACATTACAAGTCGGTAACTACGATATCTAATGTGAAAGCGCATGAAACCGTCGTAATCTTGTAGAAAACATTGTAAAGTTGCGAGTAAAACGTTTTCTAACGATAGAAGTGCGAAGGTTAGGTTAGGTTAGGTTAGTTTAAGCTAGGTAGCGTCGTGAAACTACCAAAAACGACGTCATCTAACGAGATAGTGTTGTTTTATAGCGAGTATTAAACTGCGATAGGTGAAATGTTGTGAAAGCACACAAAACGGCATGAACAAGCCAAATACTGCGTGTTCTACCGTTACAAGTGCGAAACTGCTATATTGTGATATTCTCGTTAAAGCGCATGCAAGCATCGTGAAACCTTAAAGAACAATGTCATTTAGCGAGATACAGCGTTCTGTACTGCAATAAGTTGGTGAAAAACTGTGAGGTTATGCAAATATCGTAATTGTGAACAAAACAGTGTAATAGAGCGTTTTTAGATACAAGTGCGAATGTTAGGTTAGGTTAAGATATGAACCGTCGTAAAACCGCATTAAACAATGTCAATTAGTGAGATGCAGTGTTTTTCACCATTAAAAGTGGGGAACTGCGATATCTAATGTGAAAGCGCTTGCAACCGTCGTTAGGTTAGTTTAGGTTAGGTTAGGTTAGGTTAGGTTTGGTTAGGTTAGGTTAGGTTAGATTAGGTTAGGTTGGGTTGAGTTGGGTTAGGTTAGGTTAGGTTAGGTTAGGTTGGGTTAGGTTAGGTTAGGTTAGGTTAGGTTAGGTTACGTTAGGTTAGGTTAGGTTAGGTAAAGATAATTTGGTTAGGTTAGGTAAGGTTAGGTTAGGTTAGGTTAGGTTGGGTTGGGTGTTGTTGGGTTGGGTTGGGTTGGGTTAGGTTGGGTTAGGTTAGGTTAGGTTACGTTAGGTTAGGTTAGGTTACGTTAGGTTATGTTAGGTTAGGTTAGGTTACGTTAGGTTAGGTTAGGTCAGGTAAGGTTAGGTTACGTTAGAATAGGTTAGGTTAGGTTACGTTAGGTTAGGTTAAGTTAGGTTAGGTTAGGTTTGGTTAGGTTAGGTTAGGTTAGCTTTGGTTAGGTTAGGTTGGGTTGGGTTGGGTTAGGTTGGGTTAGGTTAGGTTAGGTTAGGTTAGGTTGGGTTAGGTTAGTTTAGGTTAGGTTAGGTTAGGTTAGGTTGGGTTGGGTTGGTTAGGTTAGGTTAGGTTAGGTAAGGTTAGGTTAGGTTAGGTTAGGTTAGGTTACGTTAGGTTAAGGTATGAACCGTCGTAAAACCGCATTAAACAATGTCACTTAGTGAGATGCTGTGTTTTTCACCATTACAAGTCGGGAACTGCGATATCTAATGTGAAAGCGCGTGAAACCGTCGTAATCTTGTAGAAAACATTGTAAAGTAGCGAATAAAACGTTTTCTAACGATAGAAGTGCGAAGGTTCGGTTAGTTTGAGCTAGGTAGCGTCGTGAAACCACCAAAAACGATGTCATCTAACGAGATAGTGTTGTTTTATTGCGAGTACGAAACTGCGATAGGTGAAATATTGGGAAAGCACACAAAATGGCATGAACTAGCCAGATACTGCGTCTTGTGCCGTTACAAGTGCGAAACTGCTTTATTGTGATATTCTCGTTAAAGCGCATGCAAGTATCTTGAAACCTTAAAGAAGATGTCATTTAGCGAGATACAGCGTTCTGTACTGTAATAAGTTGGTGAGAAACTGTGAGGTCAAGCAAATATCGTAATTGTGAACGAAACAGTGTAATTGAGCGTATCTAGATACAAGTGCGAATGTTAGGTTAGGTTGAGATATCAACTGTCGTAAAACCGCATTAAACAATGTCACTTAGTGAGATGTAGTGTTTTTCAACATTACAAGTCGGGAACTACGATATCTAATGTGAAAGCGCATGAAACCGTCGTAATCTTGTAGAAAACATTGTAAAGTTGCGAGTAAAACGTTTTCTAACGATAGAAGTGCGAAGGTTAGGTTGAGTTATGTTAGTTTAAGCTAGATAGCGTCGTGAAACCACCAAAAACGACGTCATCTAACGAGATAGTGTTGTTTTATAGCGAGTATTAAACTGCGATAGGTGAAATGTGAATGCACACAAAACGGCATGAACAAGCCAAATACTGCGTGTTCTACCGTTACAAGTGCGAAACTGCTATATTGTGATATTCTCGTTAAAGTGCATGCAAGCATCGTGAAACCTTAAAGAACAATGTCATTTAGCGAGATACAGCGTTCTGTACTGCAATAAGTTGGTGCACAACGTTGAGGTTATGCAAATATCGTAATTGTGAACGAAACAGTGTAATAGAGCGTTTTTCAATACAAGTACGAATGTTAGGTTAGGTTGACATATCAACCATCGTAAAACCGCATTAAACAATGTCACTTAGTGAGATGTAGTGTTTTTCAACATTACAAGTCGGGAACTACGATATCTAATGTGAAAGCGCATGAAACCGTCGTAATCTTGTAGAAAACATTGTAAAGTTGCGAGTAAAACGTTTTCTAACGATAGAAGTGCGAAGGTTAGCTTGAGTCATGTTAGTTTAAGCTATGTAGCGTCGTGAGACCACCAAAAAGGACGTCATCTAACGAGATAGTGTTGTTTTATTGCATGTACGAAACTGCAATAGGTGAAATGTTGTGAAAGTACACAAAACGGCATGAACAAGCCAAATACTGCGTGTTCTACCGTTACAAGTGCGAAACTGCTATATTGTGATATTCTCGTTAAAGCGCATGCAAGCATCGTGAAACCTTAAAGAACAATGTCATTTAGCGAGATACAGCGTTCTGTACTGCAATAAGTTGGTGAAAAACTGTGAGGTTATGCAAATATCGTAATTGTGAACGAAACAGTGTAATAGAGCGTTTTTCAATACAAGTACGAATGTTAGGTTAGGTTAAGATATGAACCGTCGTAAAACCGCACTAAACAATGTCACTTAGTGAGATGCAGTGTTTTTCACCATTACAAGTCGGGAACTGCGATATCTAATGTGAAAGCGCTTGCAAACGTCGTTAGGTTAGGTTAGGTTAGGTTAGGTTAGGTTACGTTAGCTTAGGTTTGGTTAGGTTAGGTCAGGTTAGGTTAGGTTAGGTTAGGTTATGTTAGGCTAGGTTGGGTTAGGTTAGGTTAGGTTACGTTAGGTTAAGGTATGAACCGTCGTAAAACCGCATTAAACAATGTCACATAGTGAGATGCAGTGTTTTTCACCTTTACAAGTTGGGAACTGCGATATCTAATGTGAAAGCGCTTGAAACCGTCGTAATGTTGCAGAAAGCAATGTAAAGTAGCGAGTAAAACGTTTTCTAACGATAGAAGTGCGAAACTTAGGTTATGTTAGTTTAAGCTAGGTAGCGTCGTGAAACCACCAAAAACGACGTCATCTAACGAGATAGTGTTGTTTTATTGCAAGTACGAAACTGCGATAGGTAAAATGTTGTGAAAGCACACAAAACGGCATGAACAAGCCAAATACTGCGTGTTGTACCGTTACAAGTGCGAAACTGCTATGTTTTGACATTCTCGGTAAAGCGCATGCAAGTATCGTGAAACCTTAAAGAACGATGTCATTTAGCGAGATACAGCGTTCTGTACTGTAATAAGTTGGTAAGAAACTGTGAGGTCAAGCAAAAATCGTAATTGTGAACGAAACAGTGTAATTGAGCGTCTTTAGATACAAGTGCGAATGTTAGGTTAGGTTGACATATCAACCGTCGTAAAACCGCATTAAACAATGTCACTTAGTGAGATGTAGTGTTTTTCAACATTACAAGTCGGGAACTACGATATCTAATGTGAAAGCGCATGAAACCGTCGTTAGGTTAGGTTAGGTTAGGTTTTGTTAGGTTAGGTTAGGTTAGGTTAGATTAGGTTAGGTTGGGTTGAGTTGGGTTAGGTTAGGTTAGGTTAGGTTAGGTTAGGTTGGGTTAGGTTAGGTTAGGTTAGGTTAGGTTACGTTAGGTTAGGTTAGGTTACGTTAGGTTAGGTTAGGTTAGGTTACGTTAGGTTAGGTTAGGTTAGGTAAGAATAATTTGGTTAGGTTAGGTAAGGTTAGGTTAGGTTAGGTTGGGTTGGGTGTTGTTGGGTTGGGTGTTGTTGGGTTGGGTTGGGTTTGGTTAGGTTGGGTTAGGTTAGGTTAGGTTACGTTAGGTTAGGTTAGGTTAGGTTACGTTAGGTTATGTTAGGTTAGGTTAGGTTACGTTAGGTTAGGTTAGGTCAGGTAAGGTTAGGTTACGTTAGAATAGGTTAGGTTAGGTTAGGTTACGTTAGGTTAGGTTAAGTTAGGTTAGGTTAGGTTTGGTTAGGTTTGGTTAGGTTAGCTTAGGTTAGGTTAGGTTAGGTTAGGTTAGGTTAGGTTAGGTTAGGTTAGGTTAGGTTAGGTTGGGTTAGGTTAGGTAAGGTTACGTTAGGTTAAGGTATGAACCGTCGTAAAACCGCATTAAACAATGTCACATAGTGAGATGCAGTGTTTTTCACCTTTACAAGTTGGGAACTGCGATATCTAATGTGAAAGCGCTTGAAACCGTCGTAATGTTGCAGAAAGCAATGTAAAGTAGCTAGTAAAACGTTTTCTAACGATAGAAGTGCGAAGGTTATGTTAGGTTGAGTTATGTTAGTTTAAGCTACGTAGCGTCGTGAAACCACCAAAAACGACGTCATCTAACGAGATAGTGTTGTTTTATTGCGAGTATTAAACTGCGATAGGTGAAATGTTGTGAAAGCACACAAAACGGCATGAACAAGCCAAATACTGCGTGTTCTACCGTTACAAGTGCGAAACTGCTATATTGTGATATTCTCGGTAAAGCGCATGCAAGTATCGTGAAACCTTAAAGAACGATGTCATTTAGCGAGATACAGCGTTCTGTACTGTAATAAGTTGGTGAGAAACTGTGAGGTCAAGCAAATATCGTAATTGTGAACGAAACAGTGTACAGTGTAACAGGTAGCGGTTATTCCGTACATGCATTCTGTGTCACACCGCCTAAAGAAAATAGGACAGCGCCTCAATGTGAAAGTGGTCTTCAGTGCCCCTGATAAGTTGTCCCAGTTGACAAACAGGACCTGCCCCGTAAAGAGTATGAGAAAACGGTGTATGGTGAGGCACAGAACGCAGTTTGTGGACTGCGCGTTAGGCGTCGTTTACAGGACCCCTTTTTCTTGCGGTGCATGTTATGTGGGCCAGACGGGCAGATGCCTTAACGACCGCTTACGGGAACATGCCAATAATGTTCGTGGCGGAAAAGATGGCTTCTTAGCGCAACACGTGAGCACGTGTGGGTGCACTCCGCTGTTTGAAAAAACAACAGTTCTATGCAAGATTAAAGAGGAAAACGTGCGTATAATTTATGAGGCTGCTCAAATGGAGCTTGAAAGCAGCGCATGTGTAAGCAAGCCTTCAGTTGCCCTTTCAGATAAAGAGATATGTTTCTTGAGATGCGAGGGTAGGCGCAGCAGGCATGGCGTTAGTTGATAATTTGTATCTTAAAATACGTCATTTTTTTCACTCTTTGTGCTCCATTGCATATTAACGGTCTTCCCGTCAATAAAAATTTTAGTTGGAAGTCAGTGCTTGTCTCGTCCCTTTCTTGTCTTTTGTGCATTTTTCGCGCTGCTAAAACCCAAGTATGCCATACCAACTAGCCCAGTCAACCGCTCTATTACGAAACAGTGTAATTGAGTGTCTTTAGATACAAGTGCGAATGTTAGGTTAGGTTGATATATCAACCGTCGTAAAACCGCATTAAACAATGTCACTTAGTGAGATGTAGTGTTTTTCAACATTACAAGTCGGGAACTACGATATCTAATGTGAAAGCGCATGAAACCGTCGTAATCTTGTAGAAAACATTGTAAAGTTGCGAGTAAAACGTTTTCTAACGATAGAAGTGCGAAGGTTAGGTTAGGTTAGGTTAGTTTAAGCTAGGTAGCGTCGTGAAACTACCAAAAACGACGTCATCTAACGAGATAGTGTTGTTTTATAGCGAGTATTAAACTGCGATAGGTGAAATGTTGTGAAAGCACACAAAACGGCATGAACAAGCCAAATACTGCGTGTTCTACCGTTACAAGTGCGAAACTGCTATATTGTGATATTCTCGTTAAAGCGCATGCAAGCATCGTGAAACCTTAAAGAACAATGTCATTTAGCGAGATACAGCGTTCTGTACTGCAATAAGTTGGTGAAAAACTGTGAGGTTATGCAAATATCGTAATTGTGAACAAAACAGTGTAATAGAGCGTTTTTAGATACAAGTGCGAATGTTAGGTTAGGTTAAGATATGAACCGTCGTAAAACCGCATTAAACAATGTCAATTAGTGAGATGCAGTGTTTTTCACCATTAAAAGTGGGGAACTGCGATATCTAATGTGAAAGCGCTTGCAACCGTCGTTAGGTTAGGTTAGGTTAGGTTAGGTTAGGTTAGGTTTGGTTAGGTTAGGTTAGGTTAGATTAGGTTAGGTTGGGTTGAGTTGGGTTAGGTTAGGTTAGGTTAGGTTGGGTTAGGTTAGGTTAGGTTAGGTTAGGTTAGGTTACGTTAGGTTAGGTTAGGTTAGGTAAAGATAATTTGGTTAGGTTAGGTAAGGTTAGGTTAGGTTAGGTTAGGTTGGGTTGGGCGTTGTTGGGTTGGGTTGGGTTGGGTTAGGTTGGGTTAGGTTAGGTTAGGTTACGTTAGGTTAGGTTAGGTTACGTTAGGTTATGTTATGTTAGGTTAGGTTACGTTAGGTTAGGTTAGGTCAGGTAAGGTTAGGTTACGTTAGAATAGGTTAGGTTAGGTTAGGTTACGTTAGGTTAGGTTAAGTTAGGTTAGGTTAGGTTTGGTTAGGTTAGGTTAGGTTAGCTTTGGTTAGGTTAGGTTGGGTTGGGTTGGGTTAGGTTGGGTTAGGTTAGGTTAGGTTAGGTTAGGTTGGGTTAGGTTAGTTTAGGTTAGGTTAGGTTAGGTTAGGTTGGGTTGGGTTGGTTAGGTTAGGTTAGGTTAGGTAAGGTTAGGTTAGGTTAGGTTAGGTTAGGTTAGGTTACGTTAGGTTAAGGTATGAACCGTCGTAAAACCGCATTAAACAATGTCACTTAGTGAGATGCAGTGTTTTTCACCTTTACAAGTTGGGAACTGTGATATCTAATGTGAAAGCGCTTGAAACCGTCGTAATGTTGTAGAAAGCAATGTAAAGTAGCGAGTAAAACGTTTTCTAACGATAGAAGTGCGAAGGTTATGTTAGGTTGAGTTATGTTAGTTTAAGCTAGGTAGCGTCGTGAAACTACCAAAAACAACGTCATCTAACGAGATAGTGTTGTTTTATTGCGAGTACGAAACTGCGATAGGTGAAATGTTGTGAAAGCACACAAAACGCAATGAACAAGCCAAATACTGCGTGTTGTACCGTTACAAGTGCGAAACTGCTATGTTGTGATATTCTCGTTGAAGCGCATGCAAGCATCGTGAAATCTTAAAGAACGATGTCATTTAGCGAGATACAGCGTTCTGTACTGCAATAAGTTGGTGAAAAACTGTGAGGTTATGCAAATATCCTAATTGTGAACGAAACAGTGTAATAGAGCGTTTTTAATACAAGTGCGAATGTTAGGTTAGGTTAAGATATGAACCGTCGTAAAACCGCATTAAACAATGTCACTTAGTGAGATGCAGTGTTTTTCACCATTACAAGTCGGGAACTGCGATATCTAATGTGAAAGCGCTTGAAAACGTCGTTAGGTTAGGTTAGGTTAGGTTAGGTTAGGTCAGCTTAGGGTATGTTAGGTAAGGTTTGGTTAGGGTAGGTTAGGTTAGGTTGGGTTAGGTAAGGTTAGGTTAGGTTAAGATATGAACCGCGCCAAAACCGCATTAAACAATGTCACTTAGTGAGATGCTGTGTTTTTCACCATTACAAGTCGGGAACTGCGATATCTAATGTGAAAGCGCATGAAACCGTCGTAATCTTGTAGAAAACATTGTAAAGTAGCGAATAAAACGTTTTCTAACGATAGAAGTGCGAAGGTTCGGTTAGTTTGAGCTAGGTAGCGTCGTGAAACCACCAAAAACGATGTCATCTAACGAGATAGTGTTGTTTTATTGCGAGTACGAAACTGCGATAGGTGAAATATTGGGAAAGCACACAAAAAGGCATGAACTAGCCAGATACTGCGTCTTGTGCCGTTACAAGTGCGAAACTGCTTTATTGTGATATTCTCGTTAAAGCGCATGCAAGTATCTTGAAACCTTAAAGAAGATGTCATTTAGCGAGATACAGCGTTCTGTACTGTAATAAGTTGGTGAGAAACTGTGAGGTCAAGCAAATATCGTAATTGTGAACGAAACAGTGTAATTGAGCGTATCTAGATACAAGTGCGAATGTTAGGTTAGGTTGAGATATCAACCGTCGTAAAACCGCATTAAACAATGTCACTTAGTGAGATGTAGTGTTTTTCAACATTACAAGTCGGGAACTACGATATCTAATGTGAAAGCGCATGAAACCGTCGTAATCTTGTAGAAAACATTGTAAAGTTGCGAGTAAAACGTTTTCTAACGATAGAAGTGCGAAGGTTAGCTTGAGTTATGTTAGTTTAAGCTATGTAGCGTCGTGAGACCACCAAAAAGGACGTCATCTAACGAGATAGTGTTGTTTTATTGCATGTACGAAACTGCAATAGGTGAAATGTTGTGAAAGTACACAAAACGGCATGAACAAGCCAAATACTGCGTGTTCTACCGTTACAAGTGCGAAACTGCTATATTGTGATATTCTCGTTAAAGCGCATGCAAGCATCGTGAAACCTTAAAGAACAATGTCATTTAGCGAGATACAGCGTTCTGTACTGCAATAAGTTGGTGAAAAACTGTGAGGTTATGCAAATATCGTAATTGTGAACGAAACAGTGTAATAGAGCGTTTTTCAATACAAGTACGAATGTTAGGTTAGGTTAAGATATGAACCGTCGTAAAACCGCACTAAACAATGTCACTTAGTGAGATGCAGTGTTTTTCACCATTACAAGTCGGGAACTGCGATATCTAATGTGAAAGCGCTTGCAAACGTCGTTAGGTTAGGTTAGGTTAGGTTAGGTTAGGTTAGGTTACGTTAGCTTAGGTTTGGTTAGGTTAGGTTAGGTTAGGTTAGGTTAGGTTAGGTTATGTTAGGCTAGGTTGGGTTAGGTTAGGTTAGGTTACGTTAGGTTAAGGTATGAACCGTCGTAAAACCGCAATAAACAATGTCACTTAGTGAGATGCAGTGTTTTTCACCTTTACAAGTTGGGAACTGCGATATCTAATGTGAAAGCGCTTGAAACCGTCGTAATGTTGCAGAAAGCAATGTAAAGTAGCGAGTAAAACGTTTTCTAACGATAGAAGTGCGAAACTTAGGTTATGTTAGTTTAAGCTAGGTAGCGTCGTGAAACCACCAAAAACGACGTCATCTAACGAGATAGTGTTGTTTTATTGCGAGTACGAAACTGCGATAGGTAAAATGTTGTGAAAGCACACAAAACGGCATGAACAAGCCAAATACTGCGTGTTGTACCGTTACAAGTGCGAAACTGCTATGTTTTGACATTCTCGGTAAAGCGCATGCAAGTATCGTGAAACCTTAAAGAACGATGTCATTTAGCGAGATACAGCGTTCTGTACTGTAATAAGTTGGTGAGAAACTGTGAGGTCAAGCAAATATCGTAATTGTGAACGAAACAGTGTAATTGAGCGTCTTTAGATACAAGTGCGAATGTTAGGTTAGGTTGACATATCAACCGTCGTAAAACCGCATTAAACAATGTCACTTAGTGAGATGTAGTGTTTTTCAACATTACAAGTCGGGAACTACGATATCTAATGTGAAAGCGCATGAAACCGTCGTTAGGTTAGGTTAGGTTAGGTTTTGTTAGGTTAGGTTAGGTTAGGTTAGATTAGGTTAGGTTGGGTTGAGTTGGGTTAGGTTAGGTTAGGTTAGGTTAGGTTAGGTTGGGTTAGGTTAGGTTAGGTTAGGTTACGTTAGGTTAGGTTAGGTTACGTTAGGTTAGGTTAGGTTAGGTTACGTTAGGTTAGGTTAGGTTAGGTAAGAATAATTTGGTTAGGTTAGGTAAGGTTAGGTTAGGTTAGGTTGGGTTGGGTGTTGTTGGGTTGGGTGTTGTTGGGTTGGGTTGGGTTTGGTTAGGTTGGGTTAGGTTAGGTTAGGTTACGTTAGGTTAGGTTAGGTTAGGTTACGTTAGGTTATGTTAGGTTAGGTTAGGTTACGTTAGGTTAGGTTAGGTCAGGTAAGGTTAGGTTACGTTAGAATAGGTTAGGTTAGGTTACGTTAGGTTAGGTTAAGTTAGGTTAGGTTAGGTTTGGTTAGGTTTGGTTAGGTTAGCTTAGGTTAGGTTAGGTTGGGTTGGGTTGGGTTGGGTTAGGTTAGGTTAGGTTAGGTTAGGTTGGGTTAGGTTAGTTTAGGTTAGGTTAGGTTAGGTTAGGTTGGGTTGGGTTGGGTTAGGTTAGGTTAGGTTAGGTTTGGTAAGGTTAGGTTAGGTTAGGTTACGTTAGGTTAAGGTATGAACCGTCGTAAAACCGCATTAAACAATGTCACTTAGTGAGATGCAGTGTTTTTCACCTTTACAAGTTGGGAACTGCGATATCTAATGTGAAAGCGCTTGAAACCGTCGTAATGTTGCAGAAAGCAATGTAAAGTAGCTAGTAAAACGTTTTCTAACGATAGAAGTGCGAAGGTTATGTTAGGTTGAGTTATGTTAGTTTAAGCTACGTAGCGTCGTGAAACCACCAAAAACGACGTCATCTAACGAGATAGTGTTGTTTTATTGCGAGTATTAAACTGCGATAGGTGAAATGTTGTGAAAGCACACAAAACGGCATGAACAAGCCAAATACTGCGTGTTCTACCGTTACAAGTGCGAAACTGCTATATTGTGATATTCTCGGTAAAGCGCATGCAAGTATCGTGAAACCTTAAAGAACGATGTCATTTAGCGAGATACAGCGTTCTGTACTGTAATAAGTTGGTGAGAAACTGTGAGGTCAAGCAAATATCGTAATTGTGAACGAAACAGTGTAATTGAGCGTCTTTAGATACAAGTGCGAATGTTAGGTTAGGTTGATATATCAACCGTCGTAAAACCGCATTAAACAATGTCACTTAGTGAGATGTAGTGTTTTTCAACATTACAAGTCGGTAACTACGATATCTAATGTGAAAGCGCATGAAACCGTCGTAATCTTGTAGAAAACATTGTAAAGTTGCGAGTAAAACGTTTTCTAACGATAGAAGTGCGAAGGTTAGGTTAGGTTAGGTTAGTTTAAGCTAGGTAGCGTCGTGAAACTACCAAAAACGACGTCATCTAACGAGATAGTGTTGTTTTATAGCGAGTATTAAACTGCGATAGGTGAAATGTTGTGAAAGCACACAAAACGGCATGAACAAGCCAAATACTGCGTGTTCTACCGTTACAAGTGCGAAACTGCTATATTGTGATATTCTCGTTAAAGCGCATGCAAGCATCGTGAAACCTTAAAGAACAATGTCATTTAGCGAGATACAGCGTTCTGTACTGCAATAAGTTGGTGAAAAACTGTGAGGTTATGCAAATATCGTAATTGTGAACAAAACAGTGTAATAGAGCGTTTTTAGATACAAGTGCGAATGTTAGGTTAGGTTAAGATATGAACCGTCGTAAAACCGCATTAAACAATGTCAATTAGTGAGATGCAGTGTTTTTCACCATTAAAAGTGGGGAACTGCGATATCTAATGTGAAAGCGCTTGCAACCGTCGTTAGGTTAGGTTAGGTTAGGTTAGGTTAGGTTAGGTTTGGTTAGGTTAGGTTAGGTTAGATTAGGTTAGGTTGGGTTGAGTTGGGTTAGGTTAGGTTAGGTTAGGTTAGGTTGGGTTAGGTTAGGTTAGGTTAGGTTAGGTTAGGTTACGTTAGGTTAGGTTAGGTTAGGTAAAGATAATTTGGTTAGGTTAGGTAAGGTTAGGTTAGGTTAGGTTAGGTTGGGTTGGGTGTTGTTGGGTTGGGTTGGGTTGGGTTAGGTTGGGTTAGGTTAGGTTAGGTTACGTTAGGTTAGGTTAGGTTACGTTAGGTTATGTTAGGTTAGGTTAGGTTACGTTAGGTTAGGTTAGGTCAGGTAAGGTTAGGTTACGTTAGAATAGGTTAGGTTAGGTTACGTTAGGTTAGGTTAAGTTAGGTTAGGTTAGGTTTGGTTAGGTTAGGTTAGGTTAGCTTTGGTTAGGTTAGGTTGGGTTGGGTTGGGTTAGGTTGGGTTAGGTTAGGTTAGGTTAGGTTAGGTTGGGTTAGGTTAGTTTAGGTTAGGTTAGGTTAGGTTAGGTTGGGTTGGGTTGGTTAGGTTAGGTTAGGTTAGGTAAGGTTAGGTTAGGTTAGGTTAGGTTAGGTTAGGTTACGTTAGGTTAAGGTATGAACCGTCGTAAAACCGCATTAAACAATGTCACTTAGTGAGATGCTGTGTTTTTCACCATTACAAGTCGGGAACTGCGATATCTAATGTGAAAGCGCGTGAAACCGTCGTAATCTTGTAGAAAACATTGTAAAGTAGCGAATAAAACGTTTTCTAACGATAGAAGTGCGAAGGTTCGGTTAGTTTGAGCTAGGTAGCGTCGTGAAACCACCAAAAACGATGTCATCTAACGAGATAGTGTTGTTTTATTGCGAGTACGAAACTGCGATAGGTGAAATATTGGGAAAGCACACAAAATGGCATGAACTAGCCAGATACTGCGTCTTGTGCCGTTACAAGTGCGAAACTGCTTTATTGTGATATTCTCGTTAAAGCGCATGCAAGTATCTTGAAACCTTAAAGAAGATGTCATTTAGCGAGATACAGCGTTCTGTACTGTAATAAGTTGGTGAGAAACTGTGAGGTCAAGCAAATATCGTAATTGTGAACGAAACAGTGTAATTGAGCGTATCTAGATACAAGTGCGAATGTTAGGTTAGGTTGAGATATCAACTGTCGTAAAACCGCATTAAACAATGTCACTTAGTGAGATGTAGTGTTTTTCAACATTACAAGTCGGGAACTACGATATCTAATGTGAAAGCGCATGAAACCGTCGTAATCTTGTAGAAAACATTGTAAAGCTGCGAGTAAAACGTTTTCTAACGATAGAAGTGCGAAGGTTAGGTTGAGTTATGTTAGTTTAAGCTAGATAGCGTCGTGAAACCACCAAAAACGACGTCATCTAACGAGATAGTGTTGTTTTATAGCGAGTATTAAACTGCGATAGGTGAAATGTGAATGCACACAAAACGGCATGAACAAGCCAAATACTGCGTGTTCTACCGTTACAAGTGCGAAACTGCTATATTGTGATATTCTCGTTAAAGTGCATGCAAGCATCGTGAAACCTTAAAGAACAATGTCATTTAGCGAGATACAGCGTTCTGTACTGCAATAAGTTGGTGCAAAACGTTGAGGTTATGCAAATATCGTAATTGTGAACGAAACAGTGTAATAGAGCGTTTTTCAATACAAGTACGAATGTTAGGTTAGGTTGACATATCAACCATCGTAAAACCGCATTAAACAATGTCACTTAGTGAGATGTAGTGTTTTTCAACATTACAAGTCGGGAACTACGATATCTAATGTGAAAGCGCATGAAACCGTCGTAATCTTGTAGAAAACATTGTAAAGTTGCGAGTAAAACGTTTTCTAACGATAGAAGTGCGAAGGTTAGCTTGAGTCATGTTAGTTTAAGCTATGTAGCGTCGTGAGACCACCAAAAAGGACGTCATCTAACGAGATAGTGTTGTTTTATTGCATGTACGAAACTGCAATAGGTGAAATGTTGTGAAAGTACACAAAACGGCATGAACAAGCCAAATACTGCGTGTTCTACCGTTACAAGTGCGAAACTGCTATATTGTGATATTCTCGTTAAAGCGCATGCAAGCATCGTGAAACCTTAAAGAACAATGTCATTTAGCGAGATACAGCGTTCTGTACTGCAATAAGTTGGTGAAAAACTGTGAGGTTATGCAAATATCGTAATTGTGAACGAAACAGTGTAATAGAGCGTTTTTCAATACAAGTACGAATGTTAGGTTAGGTTAAGATATGAACCGTCGTAAAACCGCACTAAACAATGTCACTTAGTGAGATGCAGTGTTTTTCACCATTACAAGTCGGGAACTGCGATATCTAATGTGAAAGCGCTTGCAAACGTCGTTAGGTTAGGTTAGGTTAGGTTAGGTTAGGTTACGTTAGCTTAGGTTTGGTTAGGTTAGGTCAGGTTAGGTTAGGTTAGGTTAGGTTATGTTAGGCTAGGTTGGGTTAGGTTAGGTTAGGTTACGTTAGGTTAAGGTATGAACCGTCGTAAAACCGCAATAAACAATGTCACTTAGTGAGATGCAGTGTTTTTCACCTTTACAAGTTGGGAACTGCGATATCTAATGTGAAAGCGCTTGAAACCGTCGTAATGTTGCAGAAAGCAATGTAAAGTAGCGAGTAAAACGTTTTCTAACGATAGAAGTGCGAAACTTAGGTTATGTTAGTTTAAGCTAGGTAGCGTCGTGAAACCACCAAAAACGACGTCATCTAACGAGATAGTGTTGTTTTATTGCGAGTACGAAACTGCGATAGGTAAAATGTTGTGAAAGCACACAAAACGGCATGAACAAGCCAAATACTGCGTGTTGTACCGTTACAAGTGCGAAACTGCTATGTTTTGACATTCTCGGTAAAGCGCATGCAAGTATCGTGAAACCTTAAAGAACGATGTCATTTAGCGAGATACAGCGTTCTGTACTGTAATAAGTTGGTAAGAAACTGTGAGGTCAAGCAAAAATCGTAATTGTGAACGAAACAGTGTAATTGAGCGTCTTTAGATACAAGTGCGAATGTTAGGTTAGGTTGACATATCAACCGTCGTAAAACCGCATTAAACAATGTCACTTAGTGAGATGTAGTGTTTTTCAACATTACAAGTCGGGAACTACGATATCTAATGTGAAAGCGCATGAAACCGTCGTTAGGTTAGGTTAGGTTAGGTTTTGTTAGGTTAGGTTAGGTTAGGTTAGATTAGGTTAGGTTGGGTTGAGTTGGGTTAGGTTAGGTTAGGTTAGGTTAGGTTAGGTTGGGTTAGGTTAGGTTAGGTTAGGTTAGGTTACGTTAGGTTAGGTTAGGTTACGTTAGGTTAGGTTAGGTTAGGTTACGTTAGGTTAGGTTAGGTTAGGTAAGAATAATTTGGTTAGGTTAGGTAAGGTTAGGTTAGGTTAGGTTGGGTTGGGTGTTGTTGGGTTGGGTGTTGTTGGGTTGGGTTGGGTTTGGTTAGGTTGGGTTAGGTTAGGTTAGGTTACGTTAGGTTAGGTTAGGTTAGGTTACGTTAGGTTATGTTAGGTTAGGTTAGGTTACGTTAGGTTAGGTTAGGTCAGGTAAGGTTAGGTTACGTTAGAATAGGTTAGGTTAGGTTAGGTTACGTTAGGTTAGGTTAAGTTAGGTTAGGTTAGGTTTGGTTAGGTTTGGTTAGGTTAGCTTAGGTTAGGTTAGGTTAGGTTAGGTTAGGTTAGGTTAGGTTAGGTTAGGTTAGGTTAGGTTGGGTTAGGTTAGGTAAGGTTACGTTAGGTTAAGGTATGAACCGTCGTAAAACCGCATTAAACAATGTCACATAGTGAGATGCAGTGTTTTTCACCTTTACAAGTTGGGAACTGCGATATCTAATGTGAAAGCGCTTGAAACCGTCGTAATGTTGCAGAAAGCAATGTAAAGTAGCTAGTAAAACGTTTTCTAACGATAGAAGTGCGAAGGTTATGTTAGGTTGAGTTATGTTAGTTTAAGCTACGTAGCGTCGTGAAACCACCAAAAACGACGTCATCTAACGAGATAGTGTTGTTTTATTGCGAGTATTAAACTGCGATAGGTGAAATGTTGTGAAAGCACACAAAACGGCATGAACAAGCCAAATACTGCGTGTTCTACCGTTACAAGTGCGAAACTGCTATATTGTGATATTCTCGGTAAAGCGCATGCAAGTATCGTGAAACCTTAAAGAACGATGTCATTTAGCGAGATACAGCGTTCTGTACTGTAATAAGTTGGTGAGAAACTGTGAGGTCAAGCAAATATCGTAATTGTGAACGAAACAGTGTACAGTGTAACAGGTAGCGGTTATTCCGTACATGCATTCTGTGTCACACCGCCTAAAGAAAATAGGACAGCGCCTCAATGTGAAAGTGGTCTTCAGTGCCCCTGATAAGTTGTCCCAGTTGACAAACAGGACCTGCCCCGTAAAGAGTATGAGAAAACGGTGTATGGTGAGGCACAGAACGCAGTTTGTGGACTGCGCGTTAGGCGTCGTTTACAGGACCCCTTTTTCTTGCGGTGCATGTTATGTGGGCCAGACGGGCAGATGCCTTAACGACCGCTTACGGGAACATGCCAATAATGTTCGTGGCGGAAAAGATGGCTTCTTAGCGCAACACGTGAGCACGTGTGGGTGCACTCCGCTGTTTGAAAAAACAACAGTTCTATGCAAGATTAAAGAGGAAAACGTGCGTATAATTTATGAGGCTGCTCAAATGGAGCTTGAAAGCAGCGCATGTGTAAGCAAGCCTTCAGTTGCCCTTTCAGATAAAGAGATATGTTTCTTGAGATGCGAGGGTAGGCGCAGCAGGCATGGCGTTAGTTGATAATTTGTATCTTAAAATACGTCATTTTTTTCACTCTTTGTGCTCCATTGCATATTAACGGTCTTCCCGTCAATAAAAATTTTAGTTGGAAGTCAGTGCTTGTCTCGTCCCTTTCTTGTCTTTTGTGCATTTTTCGCGCTGCTAAAACCCAAGTATGCCATACCAACTAGCCCAGTCAACCGCTCTATTACGAAACAGTGTAATTGAGTGTCTTTAGATACAAGTGCGAATGTTAGGTTAGGTTGATATATCAACCGTCGTAAAACCGCATTAAACAATGTCACTTAGTGAGATGTAGTGTTTTTCAACATTACAAGTCGGGAACTACGATATCTAATGTGAAAGCGCATGAAACCGTCGTAATCTTGTAGAAAACATTGTAAAGTTGCGAGTAAAACGTTTTCTAACGATAGAAGTGCGAAGGTTAGGTTAGGTTAGGTTAGTTTAAGCTAGGTAGCGTCGTGAAACTACCAAAAACGACGTCATCTAACGAGATAGTGTTGTTTTATAGCGAGTATTAAACTGCGATAGGTGAAATGTTGTGAAAGCACACAAAACGGCATGAACAAGCCAAATACTGCGTGTTCTACCGTTACAAGTGCGAAACTGCTATATTGTGATATTCTCGTTAAAGCGCATGCAAGCATCGTGAAACCTTAAAGAACAATGTCATTTAGCGAGATACAGCGTTCTGTACTGCAATAAGTTGGTGAAAAACTGTGAGGTTATGCAAATATCGTAATTGTGAACAAAACAGTGTAATAGAGCGTTTTTAGATACAAGTGCGAATGTTAGGTTAGGTTAAGATATGAACCGTCGTAAAACCGCATTAAACAATGTCAATTAGTGAGATGCAGTGTTTTTCACCATTAAAAGTGGGGAACTGCGATATCTAATGTGAAAGCGCTTGCAACCGTCGTTAGGTTAGGTTAGGTTAGGTTAGGTTAGGTTAGGTTTGGTTAGGTTAGGTTAGGTTAGATTAGGTTAGGTTGGGTTGAGTTGGGTTAGGTTAGGTTAGGTTAGGTTGGGTTAGGTTAGGTTAGGTTAGGTTAGGTTAGGTTACGTTAGGTTAGGTTAGGTTAGGTAAAGATAATTTGGTTAGGTTAGGTAAGGTTAGGTTAGGTTAGGTTAGGTTGGGTTGGGCGTTGTTGGGTTGGGTTGGGTTGGGTTAGGTTGGGTTAGGTTAGGTTAGGTTACGTTAGGTTAGGTTAGGTTACGTTAGGTTATGTTATGTTAGGTTAGGTTACGTTAGGTTAGGTTAGGTCAGGTAAGGTTAGGTTACGTTAGAATAGGTTAGGTTAGGTTAGGTTACGTTAGGTTAGGTTAAGTTAGGTTAGGTTAGGTTTGGTTAGGTTAGGTTAGGTTAGCTTTGGTTAGGTTAGGTTGGGTTGGGTTGGGTTAGGTTGGGTTAGGTTAGGTTAGGTTAGGTTAGGTTGGGTTAGGTTAGTTTAGGTTAGGTTAGGTTAGGTTAGGTTGGGTTGGGTTGGTTAGGTTAGGTTAGGTTAGGTAAGGTTAGGTTAGGTTAGGTTAGGTTAGGTTAGGTTACGTTAGGTTAAGGTATGAACCGTCGTAAAACCGCATTAAACAATGTCACTTAGTGAGATGCAGTGTTTTTCACCTTTACAAGTTGGGAACTGTGATATCTAATGTGAAAGCGCTTGAAACCGTCGTAATGTTGTAGAAAGCAATGTAAAGTAGCGAGTAAAACGTTTTCTAACGATAGAAGTGCGAAGGTTATGTTAGGTTGAGTTATGTTAGTTTAAGCTAGGTAGCGTCGTGAAACTACCAAAAACAACGTCATCTAACGAGATAGTGTTGTTTTATTGCGAGTACGAAACTGCGATAGGTGAAATGTTGTGAAAGCACACAAAACGCAATGAACAAGCCAAATACTGCGTGTTGTACCGTTACAAGTGCGAAACTGCTATGTTGTGATATTCTCGTTGAAGCGCATGCAAGCATCGTGAAATCTTAAAGAACGATGTCATTTAGCGAGATACAGCGTTCTGTACTGCAATAAGTTGGTGAAAAACTGTGAGGTTATGCAAATATCCTAATTGTGAACGAAACAGTGTAATAGAGCGTTTTTAATACAAGTGCGAATGTTAGGTTAGGTTAAGATATGAACCGTCGTAAAACCGCATTAAACAATGTCACTTAGTGAGATGCAGTGTTTTTCACCATTACAAGTCGGGAACTGCGATATCTAATGTGAAAGCGCTTGAAAACGTCGTTAGGTTAGGTTAGGTTAGGTTAGGTTAGGTCAGCTTAGGGTATGTTAGGTAAGGTTTGGTTAGGGTAGGTTAGGTTAGGTTGGGTTAGGTAAGGTTAGGTTAGGTTAAGATATGAACCGCGCCAAAACCGCATTAAACAATGTCACTTAGTGAGATGCTGTGTTTTTCACCATTACAAGTCGGGAACTGCGATATCTAATGTGAAAGCGCATGAAACCGTCGTAATCTTGTAGAAAACATTGTAAAGTAGCGAATAAAACGTTTTCTAACGATAGAAGTGCGAAGGTTCGGTTAGTTTGAGCTAGGTAGCGTCGTGAAACCACCAAAAACGATGTCATCTAACGAGATAGTGTTGTTTTATTGCGAGTACGAAACTGCGATAGGTGAAATATTGGGAAAGCACACAAAAAGGCATGAACTAGCCAGATACTGCGTCTTGTGCCGTTACAAGTGCGAAACTGCTTTATTGTGATATTCTCGTTAAAGCGCATGCAAGTATCTTGAAACCTTAAAGAAGATGTCATTTAGCGAGATACAGCGTTCTGTACTGTAATAAGTTGGTGAGAAACTGTGAGGTCAAGCAAATATCGTAATTGTGAACGAAACAGTGTAATTGAGCGTATCTAGATACAAGTGCGAATGTTAGGTTAGGTTGAGATATCAACCGTCGTAAAACCGCATTAAACAATGTCACTTAGTGAGATGTAGTGTTTTTCAACATTACAAGTCGGGAACTACGATATCTAATGTGAAAGCGCATGAAACCGTCGTAATCTTGTAGAAAACATTGTAAAGTTGCGAGTAAAACGTTTTCTAACGATAGAAGTGCGAAGGTTAGCTTGAGTTATGTTAGTTTAAGCTATGTAGCGTCGTGAGACCACCAAAAAGGACGTCATCTAACGAGATAGTGTTGTTTTATTGCATGTACGAAACTGCAATAGGTGAAATGTTGTGAAAGTACACAAAACGGCATGAACAAGCCAAATACTGCGTGTTCTACCGTTACAAGTGCGAAACTGCTATATTGTGATATTCTCGTTAAAGCGCATGCAAGCATCGTGAAACCTTAAAGAACAATGTCATTTAGCGAGATACAGCGTTCTGTACTGCAATAAGTTGGTGAAAAACTGTGAGGTTATGCAAATATCGTAATTGTGAACGAAACAGTGTAATAGAGCGTTTTTCAATACAAGTACGAATGTTAGGTTAGGTTAAGATATGAACCGTCGTAAAACCGCACTAAACAATGTCACTTAGTGAGATGCAGTGTTTTTCACCATTACAAGTCGGGAACTGCGATATCTAATGTGAAAGCGCTTGCAAACGTCGTTAGGTTAGGTTAGGTTAGGTTAGGTTAGGTTAGGTTACGTTAGCTTAGGTTTGGTTAGGTTAGGTTAGGTTAGGTTAGGTTAGGTTAGGTTAGGTTATGTTAGGCTAGGTTGGGTTAGGTTAGGTTAGGTTACGTTAGGTTAAGGTATGAACCGTCGTAAAACCGCAATAAACAATGTCACTTAGTGAGATGCAGTGTTTTTCACCTTTACAAGTTGGGAACTGCGATATCTAATGTGAAAGCGCTTGAAACCGTCGTAATGTTGCAGAAAGCAATGTAAAGTAGCGAGTAAAACGTTTTCTAACGATAGAAGTGCGAAACTTAGGTTATGTTAGTTTAAGCTAGGTAGCGTCGTGAAACCACCAAAAACGACGTCATCTAACGAGATAGTGTTGTTTTATTGCGAGTACGAAACTGCGATAGGTAAAATGTTGTGAAAGCACACAAAACGGCATGAACAAGCCAAATACTGCGTGTTGTACCGTTACAAGTGCGAAACTGCTATGTTTTGACATTCTCGGTAAAGCGCATGCAAGTATCGTGAAACCTTAAAGAACGATGTCATTTAGCGAGATACAGCGTTCTGTACTGTAATAAGTTGGTGAGAAACTGTGAGGTCAAGCAAATATCGTAATTGTGAACGAAACAGTGTAATTGAGCGTCTTTAGATACAAGTGCGAATGTTAGGTTAGGTTGACATATCAACCGTCGTAAAACCGCATTAAACAATGTCACTTAGTGAGATGTAGTGTTTTTCAACATTACAAGTCGGGAACTACGATATCTAATGTGAAAGCGCATGAAACCGTCGTTAGGTTAGGTTAGGTTAGGTTTTGTTAGGTTAGGTTAGGTTAGGTTAGATTAGGTTAGGTTGGGTTGAGTTGGGTTAGGTTAGGTTAGGTTAGGTTAGGTTAGGTTGGGTTAGGTTAGGTTAGGTTAGGTTACGTTAGGTTAGGTTAGGTTACGTTAGGTTAGGTTAGGTTAGGTTACGTTAGGTTAGGTTAGGTTAGGTAAGAATAATTTGGTTAGGTTAGGTAAGGTTAGGTTAGGTTAGGTTGGGTTGGGTGTTGTTGGGTTGGGTGTTGTTGGGTTGGGTTGGGTTTGGTTAGGTTGGGTTAGGTTAGGTTAGGTTACGTTAGGTTAGGTTAGGTTAGGTTACGTTAGGTTATGTTAGGTTAGGTTAGGTTACGTTAGGTTAGGTTAGGTCAGGTAAGGTTAGGTTACGTTAGAATAGGTTAGGTTAGGTTACGTTAGGTTAGGTTAAGTTAGGTTAGGTTAGGTTTGGTTAGGTTTGGTTAGGTTAGCTTAGGTTAGGTTAGGTTGGGTTGGGTTGGGTTGGGTTAGGTTAGGTTAGGTTAGGTTAGGTTGGGTTAGGTTAGTTTAGGTTAGGTTAGGTTAGGTTAGGTTGGGTTGGGTTGGGTTAGGTTAGGTTAGGTTAGGTTTGGTAAGGTTAGGTTAGGTTAGGTTACGTTAGGTTAAGGTATGAACCGTCGTAAAACCGCATTAAACAATGTCACTTAGTGAGATGCAGTGTTTTTCACCTTTACAAGTTGGGAACTGTGATATCTAATGTGAAAGTGCTTGAAACCGTCGTAATGTTGTAGAAAGCAATGTAAAGTAGCGAGTAAAACGTTTTCTAACGATAGAAGTGCGAAGGTTATGTTAGGTTGAGTTATGTTAGTTTAAGCTAGGTAGCGTCGTGAAACTACCAAAAACAACGTCATCTAACGAGATAGTGTTGTTTTATTGCGAGTACGAAACTGCGATAGGTGAAATGTTGTGAAAGCACACAAAACGGCATGAACAAGCCAAGTACTGCGTGTTGTACCGTTACAAGTGCGAAACTGCTATGTTGTGATATTCTCGTTAAAGCGCATGCAAGCATCGTGAAACCTTAAAGAACGATGTCATTTAGCGAGATACAGCGTTCTGTACTGCAATAAGTTGGTGAAAAACTGTGAGGTTATGCAAATATCCTAATTGTGAACGAAACAGTGTAATAGAGCGTTTTTAATGCAAGTGCGAATGTTAGGTTAGGTTAAGATATGAACCGTCGTAAAACCGCATTAAACAATGTCACTTAGTGAAATGCAGTGTTTTTCACCATTACAAGTCGGGAACTGCGATATCTAATGTGAAAGCGCTTGCAAACGTCGTTAGGTTAGGTTAGGTTAGGTTAGGTTAGGTTACGTTAGGTTAGGTTAGGTTAGGTTTGGTTAGGTTAGGTTAGGTTAGGTTAGGGATGTTAGGTAAGGTTTGGTTAGGTTAGGTTAGGTTAGGTTGGGTTAGGTAAGGTTAGGTTAGGTTAAGATATGAACCGCGCTAAAACCGCATTAAACAATGTCACTTAGTGAGATGCTGTGTTTTTCACCATTACAAGTCGGGAACTGCGATATCTAATGTGAAAGCGCATGAAACCGTCGTAATCTTGCAGAAAACATTGTAAAGTAGCGAATAAAACGTTTTCTAACGATAGAAGTGCGAAGGTTCGGTTAGTTTGAGCTAGGTAGCGTCGTGAAGCCACCAAAAACGATGTCATCTAACGAGATAGTGTTGTTTTATTGCGAGTACGAAACTGCGATAGGTGAAATATTGGGAAAGCACACAAAATGGCATGAACTAGCCAGATACTGCGTCTTGTGCCGTTACAAGTGCGAAACTGCTTTATTGTGATATTCTCGTTAAAGCGCATGCAAGTATCGTGAAACCTTAAAGAACGATGTCATTTAGCGAGATACAGCGTTCTGTACTGTAATAAGTTGGTGAGAAACTGTGAGGTCAAGCAAATATCGTAATTGTGAACGAAACAGTGTAATTGAGCGTATTTAGATACAAGTGCGAATGTTAGGTTAGGTTGAGATATCAACCGTCGTAAAACCGCATTAAACAATGTCACTTAGTGAGATGTAGTGTTTTTCAACATTACAAGTCGGGAACTACGATATCTAATGTGAAAGCGCATGAAACCGTCGTAATCTTGTAGAAAACATTGTAAAGTTGCGAGTAAAACGTTTTCTAACGATAGAAGTGCGAAGGTTAGCTTGAGTTATGTTAGTTTAAGCTATGTAGCGTCGTGAGACCACCAAAAAGGACGTCATCTAACGAGATAGTGTTGTTTTATTGCATGTACGAAACTGCAATAGGTGAAATGTTGTGAAAGTACACAAAACGGCTTGAACAAGCCAGATACTGCGTGTTGTACCGTTACAAGTGCGAAACTGCTATAATGTGATATTCTCGTTAAAGCGCATGCAAGCATCGTGAAACCTTAAAGAACGATGTCATTTAGCGAGATACAGCGTTCTGTACTGCAATAAGTTGGTGAAAAACTGTGAGGTTATGCAAATATCGTAATTGTGAACGAAACAGTGTAATAGAGCGTTTTTCAATACAAGTACGAATGTTAGGTTAGGTTAAGATATGAACCGTCGTAAAACCGCATTAAACAATGTCACTTAGTGAGATGCAGTGTTTTTCACCATTACAAGTCGGGAACTGCGATATCTAATGTGAAAGCGCTTGCAAACGTCGTTAGGTTAGGTTAGGTTAGGTTAGGTTAGGTTAGGTTTGGTTAGGTTAGGTTAGGTTAGGTTAGGTTATGTTAGGTTAGGTTGGGTTAGGTTAGGTAAGGTTACGTTAGGTTAAGGTATGAACCGTCGTAAAACCGCATTAAACAATGTCACTTAGTGAGATGCAGTGTTTATCACCTTTAGAAGATGGGAACTGCGATATCTAATGTGAAAGCGCTTGAAACCGTCGTAATGTTGTAGAAAGCAATGTAAAGTAGCTAGTAAAACGTTTTCTAACGATAGAAGTGCGAAGGTTATGTTAGGTTGAGTTATGTTAGTTTAAGCTACGTAGCGTCGTGAAACCACCAAAAACGACGTCATCTAACGAGATAGTGTTGTTTTATTGGGAGTATTAAACTGCGATAGGTGAAATGTTGTGAAAGCACACAAAACGGCATGAACAAGCCAAATACTGCGTGTTCTACCGTTACAAGTGCGAAACTGCTATATTGTGATATTCTCGGTAAAGCGCATGCAAGTATCGTGAAACCTTAAAGAACGATGTCATTTAGCGAGATACAGCGTTCTGTACTGTAATAAGTTGGTGAGAAACTGTGAGGTCAAGCAAATATCGTAATTGTGAACGAAACAGTGTAATTGAGCGTCTTTAGATACAAGTGCGAATGTTAGGTTAGGTTGATATATCAACCGTCGTAAAACCGCATTAAACAATGTCACTTAGTGAGATGCTGTGTTTTTCACCATTACAAGTCGGGAACTGCGATATCTAATGTGAAAGCGCATGAAACCGTCGTAATCTTGTAGAAAACATTGTAAAGTAGCGAATAAAACGTTTTCTAACGATAGAAGTGCGAAGGTTCGGTTAGTTTGAGCTAGGTAGCGTCGTGAAACCACCAAAAACGATGTCATCTAACGAGATAGTGTTGTTTTATTGCGAGTACGAAACTGCGATAGGTGAAATATTGGGAAAGCACACAAAATGGCATGAACTAGCCAGATACTGCGTCTTGTGCCGTTACAAGTGCGAAACTGCTTTATTGTGATATTCTCGTTAAAGCGCATGCAAGTATCTTGAAACCTCAAAGAACGATGTCATTTAGCGAGATACAGCGTTCTGTACTGTAATAAGTTGGTGAGAAACTGTGAGGTCAAGCAAATATCGTAATTGTGAACGAAACAGTGTAATTGAGCGTATCTAGATACAAGTGCGAATGTTAGGTTAGGTTGAGATATCAACCGTCGTAAAACCGCATTAAACAATGTCACTTAGTGAGATGTAGTGTTTTTCAACATTACAAGTCGGGAACTACGATATCTAATGTGAAAGCGCATGAAACCGTCGTAATCTTGTAGAAAACATTGTAAAGTTGCGAGTAAAACGTTTTCTAACGATAGAAGTGCGAAGGTTAGGTTAGGTTAGGTTAGTTTAAGCTAGGTAGCGTCATGAAACTACCAAAACGACGTCATCTAACGAGATAGTGTTGTTTTATTGCGAGTATTAAACTGCGATAGGTGAAATGTTGTGAAAGCACACAAAACGGCATGAACAAGCCAAATACTGCGTGTTCTACCGTTACAAGTGCGAAACTGCTATATTGTGATATTCTCGTTAAAGCGCATGCAAGCATCGTGAAACCTTAAAGAACAATGTCATTTAGCGAGATACAGCGTTCTGTACTGCAATAAGTTGGTGAAAAACTGTGAGGTTATGCAAATATCGTAATTGTGAACGAGACAGTGTAATAGAGCGTTTTTCAATACAAGTACGAATGTTAGGTTAGGTTAAGATATGAACCGTCGTAAAACCGCATTAAACAATGTCACTAAGTGAGATGCAGTGTTTTTCACCATTACAAGTCGGGAACTGCGATATCTAATGTGAAAGCGCTTGCAAACGTCGTTAGGTTAGGTTAGGTTAGGTTAGGTTAGGTTACGTTAGGTTAGGTTTGGTTAGGTTAGGTTAGGTTAGGTTATGTTAGGTTAGATTGGGTTAGGTTAGGTTAGGTTACGTTAGGTTAAGGTATGAACCGTCGTAAAACCGCATTAAACAATGTCACTTAGTGAGATGCAGTGTTTTCCACCTTTACAAGTTGGGAACTGCGATAGCTAATGTGAAAGCGCTTGAAACCGTCGTAATGTTCCAGAAAGCAATGTAAAGTAGCGAGTAAAACGTTTTCTAACGATAGAAGTGCGAAGGTTATGTTAGGTTGAGTTATGTTAGTTTAAGCTAGGTAGCGTCGTGAAACCACCAAAAACGACGTCATCTAACGAGATAGTGTTGTTTTATTGCGAGTATTAAACTGCGATAGGTGAAATGTTGTGAATGCACACAAAACGGCATGAACAAGCCAAATACTGCGTGTTCTACCGTTACAAGTGCGAAACTGCTATATTGTGATATTCTCGTTAAAGCGCATGCAAGCATCGTGAAACCTTAAAGAACAATGTCATTTAGCGAGATACAGCGTTCTGTACTGCAATAAGTTGGTGCACAACGTTGAGGTTATGCAAATATCGTAATTGTGAACGAAACAGTGTAATAGAGCGTTTTTCAATACAAGTACGAATGTTAGGTTAGGTTGACATATCAACCATCGTAAAACCGCATTAAACAATGTCACTTAGTGAGATGTAGTGTTTTTCAACATTACAAGTCGGGAACTACGATATCTAATGTGAAAGCGCATGAAACCGTCGTAATCTTGTAGAAAACATTGTAAAGTTGCGAGTAAAACGTTTTCTAACGATAGAAGTGCGAAGGTTAGCTTGAGTTATGTTAGTTTAAGCTATGTAGCGTCGTGAGACCACCAAAAAGGACGTCATCTAACGAGATAGTGTTGTTTTATTGCATGTACGAAACTGCAATAGGTGAAATGTTGTGAAAGTACACAAAACGGCATGAACAAGCCAAATACTGCGTGTTCTACCGTTACAAGTGCGAAACTGCTATATTGTGATATTCTCGTTAAAGCGCAAGCAAGCATCGTGAAACCTTAAAGAACAATGTCATTTAGCGAGATACAGCGTTCTGTACTGCAATAAGTTGGTGAAAAACTGTGAGGTCATGCAAATATCGTAGTTGTGAACGAAACAGTGTAATAGAGCGTTTTTCAATACAAGTACGAATGTTAGGTTAGGTTAAGATATGAACCGTCGTAAAACCGCATTAAACAATGTCACTTAGTGAGATGCAGTGTTTTTCACCATTACAAGTCGGGAACTGCGATATCTAATGTGAAAGCGCTTGCAAACGTCGTTAGGTTAGGTTAGGTTAGGTTAGGTTAGGTTAGGTTAGGTTACATTAGTTAGGTTTGGTTAGGTTAGGTTAGGTTATGTTAGGTTAGGTTGGGTTAGGTTAGGTTAGGTTACGTTAGGTTAAGGTATGAACCGTCGTAAAACCGCAATAAACAATGTCACTTAGTGAGATGCAGTGTTTTTCACCTTTACAAGTTGGGAACTGCGATATCTAATGTGAGAGCGCTTGAAACCGTCGTAATGTTGTAGAAAGCAATGTAAAGTAGCGAGTAAAACGTTTTCTAACGATAGAAGTGCGAAGGTTAGGTTAGGTTAGGTTACTTTAAGCTAGGTAGCGTCGTGAAACTACCAAAAACGACGTCATCTAACGAGATAGTGTTGTTTTATTGCGAGTATTAAACTGCGATAGGTGAAATGTGAAAGCACACAAAACGGCATGAACAAGCCAAATACTGCGTGTTCTACCGTTACAAGTGCGAAACTGCTATATTGTGATATTCTCGTTAAAGCGCATGCAAGCATCGTGAAACCTTAAAGAACAATGTCATTTAGCGAGATACAGCGTTCTGTACTGCAATAAGTTGGTGAAAAACTGTGAGGTTATGCAAATATCGTAATGGTGAACGAAACAGTGTAATAGAGCGTTTTTCAATACAAGTACGAATGTTAGGTTAGGTTGACATATCAACCATCGTAAAACCGCATTAAACAATGTCACTTAGTGAGATGTCGTGTTTTTCAACATTACAAGTCGGGAACTACGATATCTAATGTGAAAGCGCATGAAACCGTCGTAATCTTGTAGAAAACATTGTAAAGTTGCGAGTAAAACGTTTTCTAACGATAGAAGTGCGAAGGTTAGCTTGAGTTATGTTAGTTTAAGCTATGTAGCGTCGTGAGACCACCAAAAAGGACGTCATCTAACGAGATAGTGTTGTTTTATTGCATGTACGAAACTGCAATAGGTGAAATGTTGTGAAAGTACACAAAACGGCATGAACAAGCCAAATACTGCGTGTTCTACCGTTACAAGTGCGAAACTGCTATATTGTGATATTCTCGTTAAAGCGCATGCAAGCATCGTGAAATTTTAAAGAACAATGTCATTTAGCGAGATACAGCGTTCTGTACTGCAATAAGTTGGTGAAAAACTGTGAGGTTATGCAAATATCGTAATTGTGAACGAAACAGTGTAATAGAGCGTTTTTCAATACAAGTACGAATGTTAGGTTAGGTTAAGATATGAACCGTCGTAAAACCGCACTAAACAATGTCACTTAGTGAGATGCAGTGTTTTTCACCATTACAAGTCGGGAACTGCGATATCTAATGTGAAAGCGCTTGCAAACGTCGTTAGGTTAGGTTAGGTTAGGTTAGGTTAGGTTACGTTAGGTTAGGTTTGGTTAGGTTAGGTTAGGTTAGGTTAGGTTATGTTAGGCTAGGTTGGGTTAGGTTAGGTTAGCTTACGTTAGGTTAAGGTATGAACAGTCGTAAAACCGCAATAAACAATGTCACTTAGTGAGATGCAGTGTTTTTCACCTTTACAAGTTGGGAACTGCGATATCTAATGTGAAAGCGCTTGAAACCGTCGTAATGTTGCAGAAAGCAATGTAAAGTAGCGAGTAAAACGTTTTCTAACGATAGAAGTGCGAAACTTATGTTAGGTTATGTTAGTTTAAGCTAGGTAGCGTCGTGAAACCACCAAAAACGACGTCATCTAACGAGATAGTGTTGTTTTATTGCGAGTACGAAACTGCGATAGGTAAAATGTTGTGAAAGCACACAAAACGGCATGAACAAGCCAAATACTGCGTGTTGTACCGTTACAAGTGCGAAACTGCTATGTTTTGACATTCTCGGTAAAGCGCATGCAAGTATCGTGAAACCTTAAAGAACGATGTCATTTAGCGAGATACAGCGTTCTGTACTGTAATAAGTTGGTGAGAAACTGTGAGGTCAAGCAAATATCGTAATTTTGAACGAAACAGTGTAATTGAGCGTCTTTAGATACAAGTGCGAATGTTAGGTTAGGTTGACATATCAACCGTCGTAAAACCGCATTAAACAATGTCACTTAGTGAGATGTAGTGTTTTTCAACATTACAAGTCGGGAACTACGATATCTAATGTGAAAGCGAATGAATCCGTCGTAATCTTGTAGAAAACATTGTAAAGTTGCGAGTAAAACGTTTTCTAACGATAGAAGTGCGAAGGTTAGGTTAGGTTAGGTTAGTTTAAGCTAGGTAGCGTCGTGAAGCTACCAAAAACGACGTCATCTAACGAGATAGTGTTGTTTTATTGCGAGTACGAAACTGCGATAGGTAAAATGTTGTGAAAGCACACAAAACGGCATGAACAAGCCAAATACTGCGTGTTGTACCGTTACAAGTGCGAAACTACTATGTTTTGACATTCTCGGTAAAGCGCATGCAAGTATCGTGAAACCTTAAAGAAATATGTCATTTAGCGAGATACAACGTTCTGTACTGCAATAAGTTGGTGAAAAACTGTGAGGTTATGCAAATATCGTAATTGTGAACAAAACAGTGTAATAAAGTGTTTTTAGATACAAGTGCGAATGTTAGGTTAGGTTAAGATATGAACCGTCGTAAAACCGCATTAAACAATGTCAATTAGTGAGATGCAGTGTTTTTCACCATTAAATGTCGGGAACTGCGATATCTAATGTGAAAGCGCTTGCAACCGTCGTTAGGTTAGGTTAGGTTAGGTTTTGTTAGGTTAGGTTAGGTTAGGTTAGATTAGGTTAGGTTGGGTTGAGTTGGGTTAGGTTAGGTTAGGTTAGGTTAGGTTAGGTTAGGTTGGGTTAGGTTAGGTTAGGTTAGGTTAGGTTACGTTAGGTTAGGTTAGGTTACGTTAGGTTAGGTTAGGTTAGGTAAGGATAATTTGGTTAGGTTAGGTAAGGTTAGGTTAGGTTAGGTTGGAATGGGTGTTGTTGGGTTGGGTGTTGTTGGGTTGGGTTGGGTTGGGTTAGGTTGGGTTAAGTTAGGTTAGGTTACGTTAGGTTAGGTTAGGTTAGGTTACGTTAGGTTATGTTAGGTTAGGTTAGGTTACGTTAGGTTAGGTTAGGTCAGGTAAGGTTAGGTTACGTTAGAATAGGTTAGGTTAGGTTAGGTTACGTTAGGTTAGGTTAAGTTAGGTTAGGTTAGGTTTGGTTAGGTTTGGTTAGGTTAGCTTAGGTTAGGTTAGGTTGGGTTGGGTTGGGTTGGGTTAGGTTAGGTTAGGTTAGGTTAGGTTGGGTTAGGTTAGTTTAGGTTAGGTTAGGTTAGGTTAGGTTGGGTTGGGTTGGGTTAGGTTAGGTTAGGTTAGGTTTGGTAAGGTTAGGTTAGGTTAGGTTACGTTAGGTTAAGGTATGAACCGTCGTAAAACCGCATTAAACAATGTCACTTAGTGAGATGCAGTGTTTTTCACCTTTACAAGTTGGGAACTGTGATATCTAATGTGAAAGCGCTTGAAACCGTCGTAATGTTGTAGAAAGCAATGTAAAGTAGCGAGTAAAACGTTTTCTAACGATAGAAGTGCGAAGGTTATGTTAGGTTGAGTTATGTTAGTTTAAGCTAGGTAGCGTCGTGAAACTACCAAAAACAACGTCATCTAACGAGATAGTGTTGTTTTATTGCGAGTACGAAACTGCGATAGGTGAAATGTTGTGAAAGCACACAAAACGGCATGAACAAGCCAAATACTGCGTGTTCTACCGTTACAAGTGCGAAACTGCTATGTTGTGATATTCTCGTTAAAGCGCATGCAAGCATCGTGAAACCTTAAAGAACGATGTCATTTAGCGAGATACAGCGTTCTGTACTGCAATAAGTTGGTGAAAAACTGTGAGGTTATGCAAATATCCTAATTGTGAACGAAACAGTGTAATAGAGCGTTTTTTAATGCAAGTGCGAATGTTAGGTTAGGTTAAGTTATGAACCGTCGTAAAACCGCATTAAACAATGTCACTTAGTTAAATGCAGTGTTTTTCACCATTACAAGTCGGGAACTGCGATATCTAATGTGAAAGCGCTTGCAAACGTCGTTAGGTTAGGTTAGGTTAGGTTAGGTTAGGTTTGGTTAGGTTAGGTTAGGTTAGGTTAGGTTAGGTTAGGGATGTTAGGTAAGGTTTGGTTAGGTTAGGTTAGGTTAGGTTGGGTTAGGTAAGGTTAGGTTAGGTTAAGATATGAACCGCGCTAAAACCGCATTAAACAATGTCACTTAGTGAGATGCTGTGTTTTTCACCATTACAAGTCGGGAACTGCGATATCTAATGTGAAAGCGCATGAAACCGTCGTAATCTTGTAGAAAACATTGTAAAGTAGCGAATAAAACGTTTTCTAACGATAGAAGTGCGAAGGTTCGGTCAGTTTGAGCTAGGTAGCGTCGTGAAGCCACCAAAAACGATGTCATCTAACGAGATAGTGTTGTTTTATTGCGAGTACGAAACTGCGATAGGTGAAATATTGGGAAAGCACACAAAATGGCATGAACTAGCCAGATACTGCGTCTTGTGCCGTTACAAGTGCGAAACTGCTTTATTGTGATATTCTCGTTAAAGCGCATGCAAGTATCGTGAAACCTTAAAGAACGATGTCATTTAGCGAGATACAGCGTTCTGTACTGTAATAGGTTGGTGAGAAACTGTGAGGTCAAGCAAATATCGTAATTGTGAACGAAACAGTGTAATTGAGCGTATTTAGATACAAGTGCGAATGTTAGGTTAGGTTGAGATATCAACCGTCGTAAAACCGCATTAAACAATGTCACTTAGTGAGATGTAGTGTTTTTCAACATTACAAGTCGGGAACTACGATATCTAATGTGAAAGCGCATGAAACCGTCGTAATCTTGTAGAAAACATTGTAAAGTTGCGAGTAAAACGTTTTCTAACGATAGCAGTGCGAAGGTTAGCTTGAGTTATGTTAGTTTAAGCTATGTAGCGTCGTGAGACCACCAAAAAGGACGTCATCTAACGGGATAGTGTTGTTTTATTGCATGTACGAAACTGCAATAGGTGAAATGTTGTGAAAGTACACAAAACGGCTTGAACAAGCCAGATACTGCGTGTTGTACCGTTACAAGTGCGAAACTGCTATAATGTGATATTCTCGTTAAAGCGCATGCAAGCATCGTGAAACCTTAAAGAACGATGTCATTTAGCGAGATACAGCGTTCTGTACTGCAATAAGTTGGTGAAAAACTGTGAGGTTATGCAAATATCGTAATTGTGAACGAAACAGTGTAATAGAGCGTTTTTCAATACAAGTACGAATGTTAGGTTAGGTTAAGATATGAACCGTCGTAAAACCGCATTAAACAATGTCACTTAGTGAGATGCAGTGTTTTTCACCATTACAAGTCGGGAACTGCGATATCTAATGTGAAAGCGCTTGCAAACGTCGTTAGGTTAGGTTAGGTTAGGTTAGGTTAGGTTAGGTTAGGTTACGTTAGGTTAGGTTTGGTTAGGTTAGGTTAGGTTATGTTAGGTTAGGTTGGGTTAGGTTAGGTAAGGTTACGTTAGGTTAAGGTATGAACCGTCGTAAAACCGCATTAAACAATGTCACATAGTGAGATGCAGTGTTTTTCACCTTTACAAGTTGGGAACTGCGATATCTAATGTGAAAGCGCTTGAAACCGTCGTAATGTTGCAGAAAGCAATGTAAAGTAGCTAGTAAAACGTTTTCTAACGATAGAAGTGCGAAGGTTATGTTAGGTTGAGTTATGTTAGTTTAAGCTACGTAGCGTCGTGAAACCACCAAAAACGACGTCATCTAACGAGATAGTGTTGTTTTATTGCGAGTATTAAACTGCGATAGGTGAAATGTTGTGAAAGCACACAAAACGGCATGAACAAGCCAAATACTGCGTGTTCTACCGTTACAAGTGCGAAACTGCTATATTGTGATATTCTCGGTAAAGCGCATGCAAGTATCGTGAAACCTTAAAGAACGATGTCATTTAGCGAGATACAGCGTTCTGTACTGTAATAAGTTGGTGAGAAACTGTGAGGTCAAGCAAATATCGTAATTGTGAACGAAACAGTGTAATTGAGCGTCTTTAGATACAAGTGCGAATGTTAGGTTAGGTTGATATATCAACCGTCGTAAAACCGCATTAAACAATGTCACTTAGTGAGATGTAGTGTTTTTCAACATTACAAGTCGGGAACTACGATATCTAATGTGAAAGCGCATGAAACCGTCGTAATCTTGTAGAAAACATTGTAAAGTTGCGAGTAAAACGTTTTCTAACGATAGAAGTGCGAAGGTTAGGTTAGGTTAGGTTAGTTTAAGCTAGGTAGCGTCGTGAAACTACCAAAAACGACGTCATCTAACGAGATAGTGTTGTTTTATAGCGAGTATTAAACTGCGATAGGTGAAATGTTGTGAAAGCACACAAAACGGCATGAACAAGCCAAATACTGCGTGTTCTACCGTTACAAGTGCGAAACTGCTATATTGTGATATTCTCGTTAAAGCGCATGCAAGCATCGTGAAACCTTAAAGAACAATGTCATTTAGCGAGATACAGCGTTCTGTACTGCAATAAGTTGGTGAAAAACTGTGAGGTTATGCAAATATCGTAATTGTGAACAAAACAGTGTAATAGAGCGTTTTTAGATACAAGTGCGAATGTTAGGTTAGGTTAAGATATGAACCGTCGTAAAACCGCATTAAACAATGTCAATTAGTGAGATGCAGTGTTTTTCACCATTAAAAGTGGGGAACTGCGATATCTAATGTGAAAGCGCTTGCAACCGTCGTTAGGTTAGGTTAGGTTAGGTTAGGTTAGGTTAGGTTAGGTTTGGTTAGGTTAGGTTAGGTTAGATTAGGTTAGGTTGGGTTGAGTTGGGTTAGGTTAGGTTAGGTTAGGTTAGGTTGGGTTAGGTTAGGTTAGGTTAGGTTAGGTTAGGTTAGGTTACGTTAGGTTAGGTTAGGTTAGGTAAAGATAATTTGGTTAGGTTAGGTAAGGTTAGGTTAGGTTAGGTTAGGTTGGGTTGGGTGTTGTTGGGTTGGGTTGGGTTGGGTTAGGTTGGGTTAGGTTAGGTTAGGTTACGTTAGGTTAGGTTAGGTTACGTTAGGTTATGTTAGGTTAGGTTAGGTTACGTTAGGTTAGGTTAGGTCAGGTAAGGTTAGGTTACGTTAGAATAGGTTAGGTTAGGTTAGGTTACGTTAGGTTAGGTAAAGTTAGGTTAGGTTAGGTTTGGTTAGGTTAGGTTAGGTTAGCTTTGGTTAGGTTAGGTTGGGTTGGGTTGGGTTAGGTTGGGTTAGGTTAGGTTAGGTTAGGTTAGGTTAGGTTGGGTTAGGTTAGTTTAGGTTAGGTTAGGTTAGGTTAGGTTGGGTTGGGTTGGTTAGGTTAGGTTAGGTTAGGTAAGGTTAGGTTAGGTTAGGTTAGGTTAGGTTACGTTAGGTTAAGGTATGAACCGTCGTAAAACCGCATTAAACAATGTCACTTAGTGAGATGCAGTGTTTTTCACCTTTACAAGTTGGGAACTGTGATATCTAATGTGAAAGCGCTTGAAACCGTCGTAATGTTGTAGAAAGCAATGTAAAGTAGCGAGTAAAACGTTTTCTAACGATAGAAGTGCGAAGGTTATGTTAGGTTGAGTTATGTTAGTTTAAGCTAGGTAGCGTCGTGAAACTACCAAAAACAACGTCATCTAACGAGATAGTGTTGTTTTATTGCGAGTACGAAACTGCGATAGGTGAAATGTTGTGAAAGCACACAAAACGCAATGAACAAGCCAAATACTGCGTGTTGTACCGTTACAAGTGCGAAACTGCTATGTTGTGATATTCTCGTTGAAGCGCATGCAAGCATCGTGAAATCTTAAAGAACGATGTCATTTAGCGAGATACAGCGTTCTGTACTGCAATAAGTTGGTGAAAAACTGTGAGGTTATGCAAATATCCTAATTGTGAACGAAACAGTGTAATAGAGCGTTTTTAATACAAGTGCGAATGTTAGGTTAGGTTAAGATATGAACCGTCGTAAAACCGCATTAAACAATGTCACTTAGTGAGATGCAGTGTTTTTCACCATTACAAGTCGGGAACTGCGATATCTAATGTGAAAGCGCTTGAAAACGTCGTTAGGTTAGGTTAGGTTAGGTTAGGTTAGGTTAGGTTAGGTCAGCTTAGGGTATGTTAGGTAAGGTTTGGTTAGGGTAGGTTAGGTTAGGTTGGGTTAGGTAAGGTTAGGTTAGGTTAAGATATGAACCGCGCCAAAACCGCATTAAACAATGTCACTTAGTGAGATGCTGTGTTTTTCACCATTACAAGTCGGGAACTGCGATATCTAATGTGAAAGCGCATGAAACCGTCGTAATCTTGTAGAAAACATTGTAAAGTAGCGAATAAAACGTTTTCTAACGATAGAAGTGCGAAGGTTCGGTTAGTTTGAGCTAGGTAGCGTCGTGAAACCACCAAAAACGATGTCATCTAACGAGATAGTGTTGTTTTATTGCGAGTACGAAACTGCGATAGGTGAAATATTGGGAAAGCACACAAAATGGCATGAACTAGCCAGATACTGCGTCTTGTGCCGTTACAAGTGCGAAACTGCTTTATTGTGATATTCTCGTTAAAGCGCATGCAAGTATCTTGAAACCTTAAAGAAGATGTCATTTAGCGAGATACAGCGTTCTGTACTGTAATAAGTTGGTGAGAAACTGTGAGGTCAAGCAAATATCGTAATTGTGAACGAAACAGTGTAATTGAGCGTATCTAGATACAAGTGCGAATGTTAGGTTAGGTTGAGATATCAACTGTCGTAAAACCGCATTAAACAATGTCATTTAGTGAGATGTAGTGTTTTTCAACATTACAAGTCGGGAACTACGATATCTAATGTGAAAGCGCATGAAACCGTCGTAATCTTGTAGAAAACATTGTAAAGTTGCGAGTAAAACGTTTTCTAACGATAGAAGTGCGAAGGTTAGGTTGAGTTATGTTAGTTTAAGCTAGATAGCGTCGTGAAACCACCAAAAACGACGTCATCTAACGAGATAGTGTTGTTTTATAGCGAGTATTAAACTGCGATAGGTGAAATGTGAATGCACACAAAACGGCATGAACAAGCCAAATACTGCGTGTTCTACCGTTACAAGTGCGAAACTGCTATATTGTGATATTCTCGTTAAAGTGCATGCAAGCATCGTGAAACCTTAAAGAACAATGTCATTTAGCGAGATACAGCGTTCTGTACTGCAATAAGTTGGTGCACAACGTTGAGGTTATGCAAATATCGTAATTGTGAACGAAACAGTGTAATAGAGCGTTTTTCAATACAAGTACGAATGTTAGGTTAGGTTGACATATCAACCATCGTAAAACCGCATTAAACAATGTCACTTAGTGAGATGTAGTGTTTTTCAACATTACAAGTCGGGAACTACGATATCTAATGTGAAAGCGCATGAAACCGTCGTAATCTTGTAGAAAACATTGTAAAGTTGCGAGTAAAACGTTTTCTAACGATAGAAGTGCGAAGGTTAGCTTGAGTTATGTTAGTTTAAGCTATGTAGCGTCGTGAGACCACCAAAAAGGACGTCATCTAACGAGATAGTGTTGTTTTATTGCATGTACGAAACTGCAATAGGTGAAATGTTGTGAAAGTACACAAAACGGCATGAACAAGCCAAATACTGCGTGTTCTACCGTTACAAGTGCGAAACTGCTATATTGTGATATTCTCGTTAAAGCGCATGCAAGCATCGTGAAACCTTAAAGAACAATGTCATTTAGCGAGATACAGCGTTCTGTACTGCAATAAGTTGGTGAAAAACTGTGAGGTTATGCAAATATCGTAATTGTGAACGAAACAGTGTAATAGAGCGTTTTTCAATACAAGTACGAATGTTAGGTTAGGTTAAGATATGAACCGTCGTAAAACCGCACTAAACAATGTCACTTAGTGAGATGCAGTGTTTTTCACCATTGCAAGTCGGGAACTGCGATATCTAATGTGAAAGCGCTTGCAAACGTCGTTAGGTTAGGTTAGGTTAGGTTAGGTTAGGTTAGGTTACGTTAGCTTAGGTTTGGTTAGGTTAGGTTAGGTTAGGTTAGGTTAGGTTAGGTTAGGTTAGGTTATGTTAGGCTAGGTTGGGTTAGGTTAGGTTAGGTTACGTTAGGTTAAGGTATGAACCGTCGTAAAACCGCAATAAACAATGTCACTTAGTGAGATGCAGTGTTTTTCACCTTTACAAGTTGGGAACTGCGATATCTAATGTGAAAGCGCTTGAAACCGTCGTAATGTTGCAGAAAGCAATGTAAAGTAGCGAGTAAAACGTTTTCTAACGATAGAAGTGCGAAACTTAGGTTATGTTAGTTTAAGCTAGGTAGCGTCGTGAAACCACCAAAAACGACGTCATCTAACGAGATAGTGTTGTTTTATTGCGAGTACGAAACTGCGATAGGTAAAATGTTGTGAAAGCACACAAAACGGCATGAACAAGCCAAATACTGCGTGTTGTACCGTTACAAGTGCGAAACTGCTATGTTTTGACATTCTCGGTAAAGCGCATGCAAGTATCGTGAAACCTTAAAGAACGATGTCATTTAGCGAGATACAGCGTTCTGTACTGTAATAAGTTGGTGAGAAACTGTGAGGTCAAGCAAATATCGTAATTGTGAACGAAACAGTGTAATTGAGCGTCTTTAGATACAAGTGCGAATGTTAGGTTAGGTTGACATATCAACCGTCGTAAAACCGCATTAAACAATGTCACTTAGTGAGATGTAGTGTTTTTCAACATTACAAGTCGGGAACTACGATATCTAATGTGAAAGCGCATGAAACCGTCGTTAGGTTAGGTTAGGTTAGGTTAGATTAGGTTAGGTTGGGTTGAGTTGGGTTAGGTTAGGTTAGGTTAGGTTAGGTTGGGTTAGGTTAGGTTAGGTTAGGTTCGGTTACGTTAGGTTAGGTTAGGTTACGTTAGGTTAGGTTAGGTTAGGTTACGTTAGGTTAGGTTAGGTTAGGTAAGAAAAATTTGGTTAGGTTAGGTAAGGTTAGGTTAGGTTAGGTTGGGTTGGGTGTTGTTGGGTTGGGTGTTGTTGGGTTGGGTTGGGTTTGGTTAGGTTGGGTTAGGTTAGGTTAGGTTACGTTAGGTTAGGTTAGGTTACGTTAGGTTATGTTAGGTTAGGTTAGGTTACGTTAGGTTAGGTTAGGTCAGGTAAGGTTAGGTTACGTTAGAATAGGTTAGGTTAGGTTAGGTTACGTTAGGTTAGGTTAAGTTAGGTTAGGTTAGGTTTGGTTAGGTTTGGTTAGGTTAGCTTAGGTTAGGTTAGGTTAGGTTAGGTTAGGTTAGGTTAGGTTAGGTTAGGTTAGGTTAGGTTGGGTTAGGTTAGGTAAGGTTACGTTAGGTTAAGGTATGAACCGTCGTAAAACCGCATTAAACAATGTCACATAGTGAGATGCAGTGTAAAGAATGATGTCATTTAGCGAGATACAGCGTTCTGTACTGTAATAAGTTGGTGAGAAACTGTGAGGTCAAGCAAATATCGTAATTGTGAACGAAACAGTGTAATTGAGCGTCTTTAGATACAAGTGCGAATGTTAGGTTAGGTTGATATATCAACCGTCGTAAAACCGCATTAAACAATGTCACTTAGTGAGATGTAGTGTTTTTCAACATTACAAGTCGGGAACTACGATATCTAATGTGAAAGCGCATGAAACCGTCGTAATCTTGTAGAAAACATTGTAAAGTTGCGAGTAAAACGTTTTCTAACGATAGAAGTGCGAAGGTTAGGTTAGGTTAGGTTAGTTTAAGCTAGGTAGCGTCGTGAAACTACCAAAAACGACGTCATCTAACGAGATAGTGTTGTTTTATAGCGAGTATTAAACTGCGATAGGTGAAATGTTGTGAAAGCACACAAAACGGCATGAACAAGCCAAATACTGCGTGTTCTACCGTTACAAGTGCGAAACTGCTATATTGTGATATTCTCGTTAAAGCGCATGCAAGCATCGTGAAACCTTAAAGAACAATGTCATTTAGCGAGATACAGCGTTCTGTACTGCAATAAGTTGGTGAAAAACTGTGAGGTTATGCAAATATCGTAATTGTGAACAAAACAGTGTAATAGAGCGTTTTTAGATACAAGTGCGAATGTTAGGTTAGGTTAAGATATGAACCGTCGTAAAACCGCATTAAACAATGTCAATTAGTGAGATGCAGTGTTTTTCACCATTAAAAGTGGGGAACTGCGATATCTAATGTGAAAGCGCTTGCAACCGTCGTTAGGTTAGGTTAGGTTAGGTTAGGTTAGGTTAGGTTTGGTTAGGTTAGGTTAGGTTAGATTAGGTTAGGTTGGGTTGAGTTGGGTTAGGTTAGGTTAGGTTAGGTTAGGTTGGGTTAGGTTAGGTTAGGTTAGGTTAGGTTACGTTAGGTTAGGTTAGGTTAGGTAAAGATAATTTGGTTAGGTTAGGTAAGGTTAGGTTAGGTTAGGTTAGGTTGGGTTGGGTGTTGTTGGGTTGGGTTGGGTTGGGTTAGGTTAGGTTAGGTTACGTTAGGTTAGGTTAGGTTACGTTAGGTTATGTTAGGTTAGGTTAGGTTACGTTAGGTTAGGTTAGGTCAGGTAAGGTTAGGTTACGTTAGAATAGGTTAGGTTAGGTTAGGTTACGTTAGGTTAGGTCAAGTTAGGTTAGGTTAGGTTTGGTTAGGTTAGGTTAGGTTAGCTTTGGTTAGGTTAGGTTGGGTTGGGTTGGGTTAGGTTGGGTTAGGTTAGGTTAGGTTAGGTTAGGTTGGGTTAGGTTAGTTTAGGTTAGGTTAGGTTAGGTTAGGTTGGGTTGGGTTGGTTAGGTTAGGTTAGGTTAGGTAAGGTTAGGTTAGGTTAGGTTAGGTTAGGTTAGGTTACGTTAGGTTAAGGTATGAACCGTCGTAAAACCGCATTAAACAATGTCACTTAGTGAGATGCAGTGTTTTTCACCTTTACAAGTTGGGAACTGTGATATCTAATGTGAAAGCGCTTGAAACCGTCGTAATGTTGTAGAAAGCAATGTAAAGTAGCGAGTAAAACGTTTTCTAACGATAGAAGTGCGAAGGTTATGTTAGGTTGAGTTATGTTAGTTTAAGCTAGGTAGCGTCGTGAAACTACCAAAAACAACGTCATCTAACGAGATAGTGTTGTTTTATTGCGAGTACGAAACTGCGATAGGTGAAATGTTGTGAAAGCACACAAAACGCAATGAACAAGCCAAATACTGCGTGTTGTACCGTTACAAGTGCGAAACTGCTATGTTGTGATATTCTCGTTGAAGCGCATGCAAGCATCGTGAAATCTTAAAGAACGATGTCATTTAGCGAGATACAGCGTTCTGTACTGCAATAAGTTGGTGAAAACTGTGAGGTTATGCAAATATCCTAATTGTGAACGAAACAGTGTAATAGAGCGTTTTTAATACAAGTGCGAATGTTAGGTTAGGTTAAGATATGAACCGTCGTAAAACCGCATTAAACAATGTCACTTAGTGAGATGCAGTGTTTTTCACCATTACAAGTCGGGAACTGCGATATCTAATGTGAAAGCGCTTGAAAACGTCGTTAGGTTAGGTTAGGTTAGGTTAGGTTAGGTTAGGTCAGCTTAGGGTATGTTAGGTAAGGTTTGGTTAGGGTAGGTTAGGTTAGGTTGGGTTAGGTAAGGTTACTTTAGGTTAAGATATGAACCGCGCCAAAACCGCATTAAACAATGTCACTTAGTGAGATGCTGTGTTTTTCACCATTACAAGTCGGGAACTGCGATATCTAATGTGAAAGCGCATGAAACCGTCGTAATCTTGTAGAAAACATTGTAAAGTAGCGAATAAAACGTTTTCTAACGATAGAAGTGCGAAGGTTCGGTTAGTTTGAGCTAGGTAGCGTCGTGAAACCACCAAAAACGATGTCATCTAACGAGATAGTGTTGTTTTATTGCGAGTACGAAACTGCGATAGGTGAAATATTGGGAAAGCACACAAAATGGCATGAACTAGCCAGATACTGCGTCTTGTGCCGTTACAAGTGCGAAACTGCTTTATTGTGATATTCTCGTTAAAGCGCATGCAAGCATCGTGAAACCTTAAAGAACAATGTCATTTAGCGAGATACAGCGTTCTGCACTGCAATAAGTTGGTGCACAACGTTGAGGTTATGCAAATATCGTAATTGTGAACGAAACAGTGTAATAGAGCGTTTTTCAATACAAGTACGAATGTTAGGTTAGGTTGACATATCAACCATCGTAAAACCGCAATAAACAATGTCACTTAGTGAGATGTAGTGTTTTTCAACATTACAAGTCGGGAACTACGATATCTAATGTGAAAGCGCATGAAACCGTCGTAATCTTGTAGAAAACATTGTAAAGTTGCGAGTAAAACGTTTTCTAACGATAGAAGTGCGAAGGTTAGCTTGAGTTATGTTAGTTTAAGCTATGTAGCGTCGTGAGACCACCAAAAAGGACGTCATCTAACGAGATAGTGTTGTTTTATTGCATGTACGAAACTGCAATAGGTGAAATGTTGTGAAAGTACACAAAACGGCATGAACAAGCCAAATACTGCGTGTTCTACCGTTACAAGTGCGAAACTGCTATATTGTGATATTCTCGTTAAAGCGCATGCAAGCATCGTGAAACCTTAAAGAACAATGTCATTTAGCGAGATACAGCGTTCTGTACTGCAATAAGTTGGTGAAAAACTGTGAGGTTATGCAAATATCGTAATTGTGAACGAAACAGTGTAATAGAGCGTTTTTCAATACAAGTACGAATGTTAGGTTAGGTTAAGATATGAACCGTCGTAAAACCGCACTAAACAATGTCACTTAGTGAGATGCAGTGTTTTTCACCATTACAAGTCGGGAACTGCGATATCTAATGTGAAAGCGCTTGCAAACGTCGTTAGGTTAGGTTAGGTTAGGTTAGGTTAGGTTAGGTTACGTTAGCTTAGGTTTGGTTAGGTTAGGTTAGGTTAGGTTAGGTTAGGTTAGGTTATGTTAGGCTAGGTTGGGTTAGGTTAGGTTAGGTTACGTTAGGTTAAGGTATGAACCGTCGTAAAACCGCAATAAACAATGTCACTTAGTGAGATGCAGTGTTTTTCACCTTTACAAGTTGGGAACTGCGATATCTAATGTGAAAGCGCTTGAAACCGTCGTAATGTTGCAGAAAGCAATGTAAAGTAGCGAGTAAAACGTTTTCTAACGATAGAAGTGCGAAACTTAGGTTATGTTAGTTTAAGCTAGGTAGCGTCGTGAAACCACCAAAAACGACGTCATCTAACGAGATAGTGTTGTTTTATTGCGAGTACGAAACTGCGATAGGTAAAATGTTGTGAAAGCACACAAAACGGCATGAACAAGCCAAATACTGCGTGTTGTACCGTTACAAGTGCGAAACTGCTATGTTTTGACATTCTCGGTAAAGCGCATGCAAGTATCGTGAAACCTTAAAGAACGATGTCATTTAGCGAGATACAGCGTTCTGTACTGTAATAAGTTGGTGAGAAACTGTGAGGTCAAGCAAATATCGTAATTGTGAACGAAACAGTGTAATTGAGCGTCTTTAGATACAAGTGCGAATGTTAGGTTAGGTTGACATATCAACCGTCGTAAAACCGCATTAAACAATGTCACTTAGTGAGATGTAGTGTTTTTCAACATTACAAGTCGGGAACTACGATATCTAATGTGAAAGCGCATGAAACCGTCGTTAGGTTAGGTTAGGTTAGGTTTTGTTAGGTTAGGTTAGGTTAGGTTAGATTAGGTTAGGTTGGGTTGAGTTGGGTTAGGTTAGGTTAGGTTAGGTTAGGTTGGGTTAGGTTAGGTTAGGTTAGGTTAGGTTACGTTAGGTTAGGTTAGGTTACGTTAGGTTAGGTTAGGTTAGGTTACGTTAGGTTATGTTAGGTTAGGTTAGGTTACGTTAGGTTAGGTTAGGTCAGGTAAGGTTAGGTTACGTTAGAATAGGTTAGGTTAGGTTAGGTTACGTTAGGTTAGGTTAAGTTAGGTTAGGTTAGGTTTGGTTAGGTTTGGTTAGGTTAGCTTAGGTTAGGTTAGGTTGGGTTGGGTTGGGTTGGGTTAGGTTAGGTTAGGTTAGGTTACGTTAGGTTATGTTAGGTTAGGTTAGGTTACGTTAGGTTAGGTTAGGTCAGGTTAGGTTAGGTTACGTTAGAATAGGTTAGGTTAGGTTAGGTTACGTTAGGTTAGGTTAAGTTAGGTTAGGTTAGGTTTGGTTAGGTTAGGTTAGGTTAGCTTTGGTTAGGTTAGGTTGGGTTGGGTTGGGTTAGGTTGGGTTAGGTTAGGTTAGGTTAGGTTAGGTTGGGTTAGGTTAGTTTAGGTTAGGTTAGGTTAGGTTAGGTTGGGTTGGGTTGGTTAGGTTAGGTTAGGTTAGGTTAGGTAAGGTTAGGTTAGGTTAGGTTAGGTTACGTTAGGTTAAGGTATGAACCGTCGTAAAACCGCATTAAACAATGTCACTTAGTGAGATGCAGTGTTTTTCACCTTTACAAGTTGGGAACTGTGATATCTAATGTGAAAGTGCTTGAAACCGTCGTAATGTTGTAGAAAGCAATGTAAAGTAGCGAGTAAAACGTTTTCTAACGATAGAAGTGCGAAGGTTATGTTAGGTTGAGTTATGTTAGTTTAAGCTAGGTAGCGTCGTGAAACTACCAAAAACAACGTCATCTAACGAGATAGTGTTGTTTTATTGCGAGTACGAAACTGCGATAGGTGAAATGTTGTGAAAGCACACAAAACGGCATGAACAAGCCAAATACTGCGTGTTGTACCGTTACAAGTGCGAAACTGCTATGTTGTGATATTCTCGTTAAAGCGCATGCAAGCATCGTGAAACCTTAAAGAACGATGTCATTCAGCGAGATACAGCGTTCTGTACTGCAATAAGTTGGTGAAAAACTGTGAGGTTATGCAAATATCCTAATTGTGAACGAAACAGTGTAATAGAGCGTTTTTTAATGCAAGTGCGAATGTTAGGTTAGGTTAAGATATGAACCGTCGTAAAACCGCATTAAACAATGTCACTTAGTGAAATGCAGTGTTTTTCACCATTACAAGTCGGGAACTGCGATATCTAATGTGAAAGCGCTTGCAAACGTCGTTAGGTTAGGTTAGGTTAGGTTAGGTTAGGTTACGTTAGGTTAGGTTAGGTTAGGTTTGGTTAGGTTAGGTTAGGTTAGGTTAGGGATGTTAGGTAAGGTTTGGTTAGGTTAGGTTAGGTTAGGTTGGGTTAGGTAAGGTTAGGTTAGGTTAAGATATGAACCGCGCTAAAACCGCATTAAACAATGTCACTTAGTGAGATGCTGTGTTTTTCACCATTACAAGTCGGGAACTGCGATATCTAATGTGAAAGCGCATGAAACCGTCGTAATCTTGCAGAAAACATTGTAAAGTAGCGAATAAAACGTTTTCTAACGATAGAAGTGCGAAGGTTCGGTTAGTTTGAGCTAGGTAGCGTCGTGAAGCCACCAAAAACGATGTCATCTAACGAGATAGTGTTGTTTTATTGCGAGTACGAAACTGCGATAGGTGAAATATTGGGAAAGCACACAAAATGGCATGAACTAGCCAGATACTGCGTCTTGTGCCGTTACAAGTGCGAAACTGCTTTATTGTGATATTCTCGTTAAAGCGCATGCAAGTATCGTGAAACCTTAAAGAACGATGTCATTTAGCGAGATACAGCGTTCTGTACTGTAATAAGTTGGTGAGAAACTGTGAGGTCAAGCAAATATCGTAATTGTGAACGAAACAGTGTAATTGAGCGTATTTAGATACAAGTGCGAATGTTAGGTTAGGTTGAGATATCAACCGTCGTAAAACCGCATTAAACAATGTCACTTAGTGAGATGTAGTGTTTTTCAACATTACAAGTCGGGAACTACGATATCTAATGTGAAAGCGCATGAAACCGTCGTAATCTTGTAGAAAACATTGTAAAGTTGCGAGTAAAACGTTTTCTAACGATAGAAGTGCGAAGGTTAGCTTGAGTTATGTTAGTTTAAGCTATGTAGCGTCGTGAGACCACCAAAAAGGACGTCATCTAACGAGATAGTGTTGTTTTATTGCATGTACGAAACTGCAATAGGTGAAATGTTGTGAAAGTACACAAAACGGCTTGAACAAGCCAGATACTGCGTGTTGTACCGTTACAAGTGCGAAACTGCTATAATGTGATATTCTCGTTAAAGCGCATGCAAGCATCGTGAAACCTTAAAGAACGATGTCATTTAGCGAGATACAGCGTTCTGTACTGCAATAAGTTGGTGAAAAACTGTGAGGTTATCCAAATATCGTAATTGTGAACGAAACAGTGTAATAGAGCGGTTTTCAATACAAGTACGAATGTTAGGTTAGGTTAAGATATGAACCGTCGTAAAACCGCATTAAACAATGTCACTTAGTGAGATGCAGTGTTTTTCACCATTACAAGTCGGGAACTGCGATATCTAATGTGAAAGCGCTTGCAAACGTCGTTAGGTTAGGTTAGGTTAGGTTAGGTTAGGTTAGGTTTGGTTAGGTTAGGTTAGGTTAGGTTAGGTTAGGTTATGTTAGGTTAGGTTGGGTTAGGTTAGGTAAGGTTACGTTAGGTTAAGGTATGAACCGTCGTAAAACCGCATTAAACAATGTCACTTAGTGAGATGCAGTGTTTATCACCTTTACAAGATGGGAACTGCGATATCTAATGTGAAAGCGCTTGAAACCGTCGTAATGTTGTAGAAAGCAATGTAAAGTAGCTAGTAAAACGTTTTCTAACGATAGAAGTGCGAAGGTTATGTTAGGTTGAGTTATGTTAGTTTAAGCTACGTAGCGTCGTGAAACCACCAAAAACGACGTCATCTAACGAGATAGTGTTGTTTTATTGCGAGTATTAAACTGCGATAGGTGAAATGTTGTGAAAGCACACAAAACAGCATGAACAAGCCAAATACTGCGTGTTCTACCGTTACAAGTGCGAAACTGCTATATTGTGATATTCTCGGTAAAGCGCATGCAAGTATCGTGAAACCTTAAAGAACGATGTCATTTAGCGAGATACAGCGTTCTGTACTGTAATACGTTGGTGAGAAACTGTGAGGTCAAGCAAATATCGTAATTGTGAACGAAACAGTGTAATTGAGCGTCTTTAGATACAAGTGCGAATGTTAGGTTAGGTTGATATATCAACCGTCGTAAAACCGCATTAAACAATGTCACTTAGTGAGATGTAGTGTTTTTCAACATTACAAGTCGGGAACTACGATATCTAATGTGAAAGCGCATGAAACCGTCATAATCTTGTAGAAAACATTGTAAAGTTGCGAGTAAAACGTTTTCTAACGATAGAAGTGCGAAGGTTAGGTTAGGTTAGGTTAGTTTAAGCTAGGTAGCGTCGTGAAACTACCAAAAACGACGTCATCTAACGAGATAGTGTTGTTTTATAGCGAGTATTAAACTGCGATAGGTGAAATGTTGTGAAAGCACACAAAACGGCATGAACAAGCCAAATACTGCGTTTTCTACCGTTACAAGTGCGAAACTGCTATATTGTGATATTCTCGTTAAAGCGCATGCAAGCATCGTGAAACCTTAAAGAAATATGTCATTTAGCGAGATACAACGTTCTGTACTGCAATAAGTTGGTGAAAAACTGTGAGGTTATGCAAATATCGTAATTGTGAACAAAACAGTGTAATAAAGTGTTTTTAGATACAAGTGCGAATGTTAGGTTAGATTAAGATATGAACCGTCGTAAAACCGCATTAAACAATGTCAATTAGTGAGATGCAGTGTTTTTCACCATTAAAAGTCGGGAACTGCGATATCTAATGTGAAAGCGCTTGCAACCGTCGTTAGGTTAGGTTAGGTTAGGTTTTGTTAGGTTAGGTTAGGTTAGATTAGGTTAGGTTGGGTTGAGTTGGGTTAGGTTAGGTTAGGTTAGGTTAGGTTGGGTTAGGTTAGGTTAGGTTAGGTTAGGTTACGTTAGGTTAGGTTAGGTTACGTTAGGTTAGGTTAGGTTAGGTTACGTTAGGTTAGGTTAGGTTAGGTAAGGATAATTTGGTTAGGTTAGGTAAGGTTAGGTTAGGTTAGGTTGGGTTGGGTGTTGTTGGGTTGGGTGTTGTTGGGTTGGGTTGGGTTGGGTTAGGTTGGGTTAGGTTAGGTTAGGTTACGTTAGGTTAGGTTAGGTTAGGTTACGTTAGGTTATGTTAGGTTAGGTTAGGTTACGTTAGGTTAGGTTAGGTCAGGTAAGGTTAGGTTACGTTAGAATAGGTTAGGTTAGGTTAGGTTACGTTAGGTTAGGTTAAGTTAGGTTAGGTTAGGTTTGGTTAGGTTTGGTTAGGTTAGCTTAGGTTAGGTTAGGTTGGGTTGGGTTGGGTTGGGTTAGGTTAGGTTAGGTTAGGTTAGGTTGGGTTAGGTTAGGTTAGGTTACGTTAGGTTAGGTTTGGTTAGGTTAGGTTAGGTTAGGTTAGGTTATGTTAGGTTAGGTTGGGTTAGGTTAGGTAAGGTTACGTTAGGTTAAGGTATGAACCGTCGTAAAACCGCATTAAACAATGTCACATAGTGAGATGCAGTGTTTTTCACCTTTACAAGTTGGGAACTGCGATATCTAATGTGAAAGCGCTTGAAACCGTCGTAATGTTGTAGAAAGCAATGTAAAGTAGCTAGTAAAACGTTTTCTAACGATAGAAGTGCGAAGGTTCGGTTAGTTTGAGCTAGGTAGCGTCGTGAAGCCACCAAAAACGATGTCATCTAACGAGATAGTGTTGTTTTATTGCGAGTACGAAACTGCGATAGGTGAAATATTGGGAAAGCACACAAAATGGCATGAACTAGCCAGATACTGCGTCTTGTGCCGTTACAAGTGCGAAACTGCTTTATTGTGATATTCTCGTTAAAGCGCATGCAAGTATCGTGAAACCTTAAAGAACGATGTCATTTAGCGAGATACAGCGTTCTGTACTGCAATAAGTTGGTGAAAAACTGTGAGGTTATGCAAATATCGTAATTGTGAACGAAACAGTGTAATAGAGCGTTTTTCAATACAAGTACGAATGTTAGGTTAGGTTAAGATATGAACCGTCGTAAAACCGCATTAAACAGTGTCACTTAGTGAGATGCAGTGTTTTTCACCATTACAAGTCGGGAACTGCGATATCTAATGTGAAAGCGCTTTCAAACGTCGTTAGGTTAGGTTACGTTAGGTTAGGTTAGGTTAGGTTACGTTAGGTTAGGTTTGGTTAGGTTAGGTTAGGTTAGGTTAGGTTAGGTTATGTTAGGTTAGGTTGGGTTAGGTTAGGTTAGGTTAGGTTAAGATATGAACCGCGCTAAAACCGCGCTCACTAAGTGACATTAAACAATGTCACTTAGTGAGATGCAGTGTTTTTCACCTTTACAAGTTGAGAACTGCGATATCTAATGTGAAAGCGCTTGAAACCGTCGTAATGTTGTAGAAAGCAATGTAAAGTAGCGAGTAAAACGTTTTCTACGATAGAAGTGCGAAGGTTATGTTAGGTTGAGTTATGTTAGTTTAAGCTAGGTAGCGTCGTGAAACCACCAAAAACGACGTCATCTAACGAGATAGTGTTGTTTTATTGCGAGTACGAAACTGCGATAGGTAAAATGTTGTGAAAGCACACAAAACGGCATGAACAAGCAAAATACTGCGTGTTGTACCGTTACAAGTGCGAAACTGCTATATTGTGACACTCTCGGTAAAGCGCATGCAAGTATCGTGAAACCTTAAAGAACGATGTCATTTAGCGAGATACAGCGTTCTGTACTGTAATAAGTTGGTGAGAAACTGTGAGGTCAAGCAAATATCGTAATTGTGAACGAAACAGTGTAATTGAGCGTCTTTAGATACAAGTGCGAATGTTAGGTTAGGTTGACATATCCACCGTCGTAAAACCGCATTAAACAATGTCACTTAGTGAGATGTAGTGTTTTTCAACATTACAAGTCGGCAACTACGATATCTAATGTGAAAGCGCATGAAACCGTCGTAATCTTGTAGAAAACATTGTAAAGTTGCGAGTAAAACGTTTTCTAACGATAGAAGTGCGAAGGTTAGGTTAGGTTAGGTTAGTTTAAGCTAGGTAGCGTCGCGAAACTACCAAAAACGACGTCATCTAACGAGATAGTGTTGTTTTATTGCGAGTATTAAACTGCGATAGGTGAAATGTGAAAGCACACAAAACGGCATGAACAAGCCAAATACTGCGTGTTCTACCGTTACAAGTGCGCAACTGCTATATTGTGATATTCTCGTTCAAGCGCATGCAAGCATCGTGAAACCTTAAAGAACAATGTCATTTAGCGAGATACAGCGTTCTGTACTGCAATAAGTTGGTGAAAAACTGTGAGGTTATGCAAATATCGTAATTGTGAACGAAACAGTGTAATAGAGCGTTTTTCAATACAAGTACGAATGTTAGGTTAGGTTAAGATATGAACCGCCGTAAAACCGCATTAAACAATGTCACTTAGTGAGATGCTGTGTTTTTCACCATTACAAGCCGGGAACTGCGATATCTAATGTGAAAGCGCTTGCAAACGTCGTTAGGTTAGGTTAGGTTACGTTACGTTAGGTTAGGTTAGGTTAGGTTAGGTTAGGTTAGGTTATGTTAGGTTAGGTTGGGTTAGGTTAGGTTAGGTTACGTTAGGTTGAGGTATGAACCGTCGTAAAACCGCATTAAACAATGTCAGTGAGATGCAGTGTTTTTCACCTTTACAAGTTGGGAACTGCGATATCTAATGTGAAAGCGCTTGAAACCGTCGTAATGTTGTAGAAAGCAATGTAAAGTAGCGAGTAAAACGTTTTCTAACGATAGAAGTGCGAAGGTTATGTTAGGTTGAGTTATGTTAGTTTAAGCTAGGTAGCGTCGTGAAACCACCAAAAACGACGTCATCTAACGAGATAGTGTTGTTTTATTGCGAGTACGAAACTGCGATAGGTAAAATGTTGTGAAAGCACACAAAACGGCATGAACAAGCCAAATACTGCGTGTTGTACCGTTACAAGTGCGAAACTGCTATGTTGTGACATTCTCGGTAAAGCGCATGCAAGTATCGTGATACCTTAAAGAACGATGTCATTTAGCGAGATACAGCGTTCTGTACTGTAATAAGTTGGTGAGAAACTGTGAGGTCAAGCAAATATCGTAATTGTGAACGAAACAGTGTAATTGAGCGTCTTTAGATACAAGTGCGAATGTTAGGTTAGGTTGACATATCAACTGTCGTAAAACCGCATTAAACAATGTCACTTAGTGAGATGTAGTGTTTTTCAACATTACAAGTTGGCAACTACGATATCTAATGTGAAAGCGCATGAAACCGTCGTAATCTTGTGAAAAACATTGTAAAGTTGCGAGTAAAACGTTTTCTAACGATAGAAGTGCGAAGGTTAGGTTAGGTTAGGTTAGTTTAAGCTAGGTAGCGTCGTGAAACTACCAAAAACGACGTCATCTAACGAGATAGTGTTGTTTTATTGCGAGTATTAAACTGCGATAGGTGAAATGTTGTGAAAGCACACAAAACGGCATGAACAAGCCAAATACTGCGTGTTCTACCGTTACAAGTGTGAAACTGCTATATTGTGATATTCTCGTTAAAGCGCATGCAAGCATCGTGAAACCTTAAAGAACAATGTCATTTAGCGAGATACAGCGTTCTGTACTGCAATAAGTTGGTGAAAAACTGTGAGGTTATGCAAATATCGTAATTGTGAACAAAACAGTGTAATAGAGCGTTTTTAGATACAAGTGTGAATGTCAGGTTAGGTTAAGATATGAACCGTCGTAAAACCACATTAAACAATGTCACTTAGTGAGATGCAGTGTTTTTCACCATTACAAGTCGGGAACTGCGATATCTAATGTGAATGCGCTTGCAAACGTCGTTAGGTTAGGTTAGGTTAGGTTAGGTTACGTTAGGTTAGGTTTGGTTAGGTTATGTTAGGTTAGGTTAGGTTATGTTAGGTTAGGTTGGGTTAGGTTAGGTTAGGTTACGTTAGGTTAAGGTATGAACCGTCGTAAAACCGCATTACACAATGTCACTTAGTGAGATGCAGTGTTTTTCACCTTTACAAGTTGGGAACTGCAATATCTAATGTGAAAGCGCTTGAAACCGTCGTAATGTTGTAGAAAGCAAGGTAAAGTAGCGAGTAAAACGTTTTCTAACGATAGAAGTGCGAAGGTTATGTTAGGTTGAGTTATGTTAGTTTAAGCTATGTAGCGTCGTGAAACCACCAAAAACGACGTCATCTAACGAGATAGTGTTGTTTTATTGCGAGTACGAAACTGCGATAGGTAAAATGTTGTGAAAGCACACAAAACGGCATGAACAAGCCAAATACTGCGTGTTGTACCGTTACAAGTGCGAAACTGCTATGTTGTGACATTCTCGTTAAAGCGCATGCAAGCATCGTGAAACCTTAAAGAACGATGTCATTTAGCGAGATACAGCGTTCTGTACCGCAATAAGTTGGTGAAAAACTGTGAGGTTATGCAAATATCGTAATTGTGAACGAAACAGTGTAATAGAGCGTTTTTCAATACAAGTACGAATGTTAGGT